>NC_090377.1:104814427-105439949 GCF_036365525.1 Heterodontus francisci
GGGTGTTCAGCGATCTATGGGAGCTCAGCATCCTAGCAGTAGCTGGTCAGGATGCTGGGTCCTGACAGACAGTGCAGAGGCTGGTGTAAACTCGGGTCCTAGCATATGAGAGTGTTAAGGGAGTAGACTTCTGGTGGGGATTGTAGTGGATGAAGATGACTTGGGCTCTGGCAGCTTGGACTCTCTGTTACAGAGACTATTAGATTATAACGGGCTTTCATGTAAGTTTTAAATAAAATGGGGCTTCCATACCCCACACCTGTTAGCCATTACACCCAGAATTTAATATCTTCCCCCCCCCCCCCCCCACCAAACCCCTAGCAGGCTGGGAGGGGGTAAAATCATGTGGGGGCGGGGGGGATGCTGTGCCCGTCGCCTACCCACCCCATGGCAATTTTACCAGCGGTGGGGGAGGTGAAAAATACCCCGCCCGCTCGCCCGCCCTTAGACCAATTGAGGCCCTTAAGTGTCCATTACAGCACCTGAGGAGGTTGCCCAGTAATACTTGGCACCATCCTTGCAGGCTGAGGTAGGGGCCCCCCTGATCCATTACCCTGTGCCCCACAGAGGGCCCACCCCAGCAGCACGGGCCACCCCACTAAAATAAACCCCGTACCCTACACTCCGATCCCCACCCCTTTTGCCGGGGCCTAGCTGATTGTCCCTGGCAAGGCCTGACCCCACTGACCTGTTCCCAGGCCACGTCTGTCATATCTCCTCTCGCTGGGTGCAGTCCCAATAGTGACCACCGCTTCAGGTGGCATTGCTGGGACTGAAGAGCTGCTGGCCCTTTGATTGACTGGTAGCTCTTAGAGGCGTGACTTCCTGACATAGAGGGGCGGAAGCCTGACTGAAGCCAATTAAGGGCCTGAACCACACAAAATAGCAGCTATTGCCTCACCATTAAATTCTGGCCCTAGTGTGACACAAAAGCTCCCACAACCTTCTGGCCTGCTGGGTTCCTCTCCCAACTGGTCCCCCACACCAAGCATCAGCTCTCGTCGCCAACAAGCTACATCAGTGATCACATCCCACTTGAAAGGGTGAAGATAATGAGAAAGAGAGAAAAGCAGCAACACAAAGATGACACAATTAAGACAGAAAGCATCCTGCAACTCGCCGTGTCGTACCACAGGTGGGCATGTGCAAGATAAACTGTCTTATTTTCAAAGAAATGTTCTAAGAAAGCACCATTGTCCGGTTGTTGTTTTCTGACCAAAATCTAAAGGAACCTTTTTCAAAAATTAATTGCCAATTTTGAATCTCTTGCTTTGTTTATTCCACAGTGGGTCATTTTTCAAGAATCCAAATTCTATTTGGTTGACTAAGAAACAGATTTATTGTCTTGTGTTTGAAACAGTCTTTGTAGCAGGACGTTTTGAACTCTGTACTGGATATATTCCTATTTTAATCTTGTCACAATCCAATGGATGGTATCAGTTAGGACAACTGATTTAAGGTGCGCTATAATAAATTACTGTTTTTTGTTTTATGTAATGATTAATGTGTTTTCTGTTCTCAATTGTATTTAACATGTTACACCAAAGAACTTGCATGGGGCAGAAGTTTTACAGGGCTTACAATAACTTGAAGGCAAAGGTAAATTCTTGGAGCTTACCCCTTCCCTTCTCTCCCCCCCCTTACCCCTTCTCCTTTCTCTGTTCCTCCCACATACACATACATTCTATTCATTTCTAAGACCATACCAATATATTCTGAGACCACAATCCTAATGAGTGCTTTTTGAATTGACATTAATGTACTGCACATTTTCTAGAATGTAACTTAGCATATATTGTTGCGACCTCTGAGACTGTTAACGTTAAAATGAGATATGAGCCCCAGACCAATTTAAAGAAGTACATGGCAAGTTTTCTCGTTTTGTGACTTTTATTACAACTAAACTAAAAGAAATTCCCTTTAACAAAATAGTACTTTGTAAGTAGCTGATACCCCAAATTACAAAGTATTTTCTTTACTTATTAAAATACTTCACACTACACTTCTACGTTACACAGTCCTCTTTGATGGTGAAATCTATGCAGTTAAAAGTCCCTTACTCCTCCCAGTTGCAATAGGTTTGACCTCCCAGAAGTTTTCAAAAATCAATGTCCCCTTCGCTCACTTGTCCGAGCATTTTTGATGTGGATGTCTATGAATAAGGCGATTCCTGGTGATCCTGTTGGGCTTTGCTTCTCTGCAAATCTCAACTTTCAAGAGCAGGTGTTCCCTCTGTCCATTTCTCTGTGTGCGTTTGTGTGCCTCTCTCTGTCTCTCTCGGCTGCCACTGCAGGTTGTCTTCCTTACAGCTGTCGCTGAGGCTGCAACTGTTGGGTTCCCTTCTTGCAGCCTGTTTGCCTTCAGAAAATCTGTAATACATTTTATCTGGACTGAAAAGGCAATAGCTTGTTCTCCCTTCTCCGATATGCAAAGTCCAGAAATCTAATTTCAAAGAGCCATCTGGACCTTCCATTGTTCCCAGGTGTTAAATGGCTGCCTGGTACATTTACATCTTCAGAATCACTGACTTCTTGTTTACGACCCGAGAGTCTGGGAGGGTGAAACCCATTGTTCTTCAGGCGTAACCCCTGCAGTCTCTGTTTGTCAAAAAAAGTCTTTTGATCTGACCTGATTGGATGTGTGATTACTTGACTTCTCAAACTCCATCTTAAACTTTTAAAAAAAAATCATGTTACAAAGTCGTGTTCACAACACCTCCCCCTAAAAATAGAAAGTTCATTACCATAGTAATGATTTTTCTTAACAGCATAATCACATATAATCTTGTAAATATTTCCATTATTAAAATTTTACACTTTACACAGGCAACAACAATATTTTATATTTGACTTGCTTTCCTTGATTATACCCCTTTAAATTCTGGGTAGAACATCAGCAATTACATTGCTTTCTCCAGCAGCATGTACAATCTTAAGGGTAATTGGTTGTAACATTAAACTCCACTGAAATAATCTGACGTTCTTGGTTTTAAACGTTTCTAAAAATCTTAATGGATTATGATTGTTGTAAACTGTTATTTCCCCATCTCCATTATTGGTGTATACTTCAAAATGGTTGAAAAGCCAGTTTATCAGGATTGAGTTGATAAGAGTTTTGCTTGATGGGTGTAGCTGTTCCTACATCAACCCCATGAATAGCCAGAGAAGTTCAATCTGGTTATCTGGACTTACTGCTTTAAAGTCTTAACAGCTCAGCTACATCCCTTTTATTTTTATGCTGTTCGGAGAGACAGTGTGGAGCTGTATCTGAACTTTCTAAAACTTCTGTGTTTGCCAGTTTCACCGCAGGGGGTTCAACCTGAGAGTCTTGTCGCTGCCCCTTCATCCAGTTCATCAGAAGTAACAACCTTCTGTTCTGTCATTTGACATACATTTACTGGCTGACAAGGTTCATGGTCACAGTATCTTTTCAACATATTTACATGATGCACCCTTTGACTTTTCTGTATGGGGTGCTAACCAAATAGTTCACCTCATTACGTTTCCTCTTCATGAATTAAGGTCCACGGAACCTAGCTTTCAATGGTTCCCCAAGCAAAGGCAACAAAACAAACACCTTGTCTCCAGGCTGCAAACTGCATGCCTTAGCATTTCTATCTGCTTGGGTTTTCATCGCTTGATGAGAAATCTTGAGATGTTTTCTGGCCATTCCCACAAGCTTTTGTGAGTCTCTCTCAAAACTCTGACAAACTGGGCTGAATTTTACACCGCCCCAGCGGGTCGGATGGTGGCGTGGGGGCTGCGTAAAATTGAGCGGGAGGCTCTGGGAGGCCTACCTGCCCCGTTTCCGCCTCCAGCCAAGTTTACAGCGCCGGGTGGGGGGGTGGGAAACGGCCCGCCCACCTGAGACCAATCAAGGCCCTTAAGTGTCCACTTAATGGACACTTAAGGGCACTCGCCCGCCTCCATGGGTACTTTACCTGTGGCAAGCGGACGTGCTGGTGACGTGAAAGGCAGCCCAGCAATAGCTGCCGGCCTTTCCGCGCCCGGGGTGGGGGGGGGGGGGGGGTGGTGTGAGGGGCATGGCAATCAGGCACAGGGTGCCTGATTGAGGGCTGCCCCAGCCTCCCAACCCACCTCGGGACCCAAGATACCACCCTCCCCTCAAACGATCACTCCAGCCTCACCAAGGAAGGACTGATTCCCCCTGGAGAGGCAACCCCTACTTACCCCCTCCTGGATCCATGGCGTTGGCTGGGCTGCAATCCCAGCAGTGGCCATCGCGCCCGGTGGTGCTGCCGGGACTGAGAGCTGCCAGCCCGCTGATTGGCAGGCAGCTCACTGAGGCGGGACCTCCTCCCTCAATTTGGTGGAAGTCCCACCTCGGGACAATTAAAGCCTGGGGACCCATAAATGCGGACGGATCCCTGGGCTAGGTGGAAGCTGGTTCGCCACCGATGTGAAAGTCAGTGGTGAATTCCCGTCTGCCAAAGGTATAATCCAGCCCGCTGGCTGCACTTTTACACCCCCCCCCTCACCCCCGCCTCACAGGAGTGGGCTGGTGGGAGTGGAGGTTGCATAAAATTGAGTGGGAGGCAGAGAAGCTATTCCCGATGCTTTTCCGGTGCAGTTTAACCAGGGGTAGTGGCGAGAAACAACCCGCACACCCCAGGCCAATCAAGGCCCTTAAGTGGCCAATTAACTGCCACTTAAGGGCTTTCTCCCGCCACCACTGGAATTTTACCAGTGGCCGGCAGGCATTTCAGGCTCACAGAACGCAGCCAGGTAAAAGCTGGTGGCCTTCTTGCGGGCTGGGAAGGCCCTCCTGATCTGCACCCTGTGCCCCAGAGAGGGCCACCTCCAAAGCCCCAACTGCCTCCACTAAAATAAAGACCGCCCCCCCCCCCCACCCTCCCAACTAATCCCCCCACTCCTTGCTTCACTGGGGCCCAGCCGATTGTCCCAGGCGAGGCCCCAAAACGTACCTTTCTCCCGGGGCCAGCGTCCTTGCTGCCGATGCTGGGTGCAGTCCCAGCAGTGGCCACCGCTCCTGATGGCACTGCTGGGACTAAGAGCTCCAGCCTGCTGATTAGCTGGCAGCTCTTGGAGGTGAGACTTCCTGTCTCAAGGAGGTGAAAGTTCCGCCCAAGTCCAATTAAGGGCCTGGGGGCATAAAATCTTGATATAGCTCCCCAGGCCTGGCGGAGGCAGGCTTGCTACCAACTTTTTGGCCGGTGGGTGGGACCTCCCACCCAACGTAAATTCCGGCCATAATCTAAGAGGGTAGCTTCCTCTTCCTGTGCTAAAAATCTGAGTTTAAGGGGACCCCTAACTTTATCTCCATTCACCAATTCAAATGGACTGAAACTAGTAGACCCATTTGGTGTGTGCCCCTGGTGGAAAATAATAAACCTGATATTCCCTATCCCAGTCATATGGATACTCAAAGCAATAAGCCTTTATCATACTCTTTGGGGTTTGGTGATACCTTTCCAAGGCTGCATGTGACTATGGCTGATAAGGGGACGATTTGAGCTGTGTCACTCCCAAATCACTCATGACCTCTTGAAATACCCCTGACATGAAATTTGGCCCCTGGTCTGACTGAATTTCTTTTTGGCAATCCATATCTAATGAAAAACTGAATTAACCCGTCATTCATAACTTTCGCTGTGATCTTTTTTTGAAGATATTGTCTCTGGAGACCTAGTGGACAAATCCATGATAGTTAGGAGAAACTTGTGACCTGACTTAGTTATGGATAAGGGTCTGACACAATTCACAATGGTTCATCAAAAGCTAGTATTGGTATCAATGGGGCTGAATTCCTAACTACCTGACATGCATGGCAAGTTCTGGATAATTCAACAATCCTTATTCAAGCTTGTCCAATAAAAATGCTGACGTATTCTGGCCTGACTCTTTCGAAAACCAACATGACCTGCCATTGGGATCTAGTGGACAATTCTCAAGATTTTACTACGGTACCCCGGGGGAACAACAACATGATGAAGTATAGCCCAACCCTCATCAGCGGGAGGCCTCCACTTTCTCATTTGAATGTCATTCTTGACATAATAACACTCGGACCTTTACATCGTCTGCCTCAGCACGCACCGTTTGAGACAAACTTCTTAAATCTGTGTCTGTCTGTTGTGCCTCAACCAAAAACAATCTGCTAAACAATTCCCCACTAACTAGCCTTGGAACCTTTTTCACCAACATCCCCATCCAAATCCTTGAAAACGTCTCAGTCAACCAAACATAGGAGCAGGAGTAGGCCATTCAGCCCATCGAGTCTGCTACGCCTTTCAATACGATCATGGATGATTATCCACTTCAACGCCTTTTTCCCACACTACCCCCATATCCCTTTATGTCATTGGTATTTAGAAATCTGCCAATCTCTGCTTTAAACATACTTAATGACTAAGCTTCCACAGCCCTCTGGGGTAGAGAATTCCAAACATTGACAACCCTCTGAGTCAAGAAATTGTGCCTCATCTCTGTCCTAAATGGTTTCCTCCTTATTTCAAAATTGTGTCCCCTGGTTCTAGACTCCCCAACCAGGGGAAACATCTGAAATAAAAACAAGAAATGCTGGAAATACTCAGCAGGTCTGGCAGCATCTGTGGAGAGAGAAGCACAGTTAACATTTCATGTCAATGACCCTTCTTCAGTTCTGATGAAGGGTCACTGACCTGAAACGTTAACTTTGCTTCTCTCTCCACAGATGCTGCCAGACCTGCTGAGTATTTCCAGCATTTCTTGTTTTTATTTCAGATTTCCAGCATCTGCAGTATTTTGTTTTTATTTCAGGGGAAACATCTTACCTGCATCTACTCTGTCTACCCCTATAAGTTTTTTATAGGTTTCAATGAGATCACCTCTCATTCTTGGAAACGCTAGAGAATACAGGCCCAGTTTCCCCAGTCTCTCTTCATAGGTCAGTCCTGCCATCTCAGGAACAAGTCTGGTGAAACTTAGTTGCACTCCCTCTATGGCAATAATATCCTCCCTAAGGTAGGGGGAGCAAAACGGCACACAGTACTTCAGGTGCGGTCTAAACAAGGTTCCATACAGGTGAAGCAAGACTTTACTGCTCCTGTACTCAAATGCTCTTGCGATAAAGGCTAACGTACCATTAACCTTCCTAATAGCTTGCTGCACCTGCATGTTAGCTTTCTGTGACTTATTGACAAGGACACCCAGGTCTCTTTGTCCATCTACACTTTCTAATCTCTTACCATTTAAGAAATACTCTGCACGAACACCCGAATTGTCCTCCACAACAACTGAATCCTTATCTTCTTTAATCTTATGAACCTGGGATCTTGCCACTGTACAATCTGGGAATATTCCAGGAAATTCCTCCTGCAACATTTCAGTTTCAGCAACCTCAACTGGTTCTTCTGAAACTACTGGAGGCGTCAATACCTTATCCCCAGCTAAGTCATTCCCTCCCAATCCACCCCTTCAATATGCAAATCCAGGACAATTCCCACTGTTACCAGACTGTTGACTAAATCACATTGCAAATCAACTTTATGCAGTGGAACGGATAAATAACCCCCCCCTCCCCCCCCGACCAATGTCCTGCACCATGACCTTTCACATTAATAGCACTATTTGGGGAAAATCTACATCATTTGCTACCACTGGTAACTGAGTTGCTCCTGTATCTCGCAGCAGCACAATCGGCTTGCTTGCCTCATCTGACATATATGGGGACAGTGTACCCCTGAACTCAAAACTTCTATACCTTTCAGGGACCAGACTTACTTTTAATTAAGTTTAATTTAATTTATTTATTTAATTAATTATGACACAGGGAAGTACATTTCTGCTCACTGTCCAACATTGCCAAAGCCACTGGTTTGTCAACAGAGCCACCTATTGAGGCATCCTTTTCAGAACAGGCTTTTGATAAACTTATTTATGGACTTGCCCTTCAACTTCCATCATTCTGATATATGTCCACTTTTATTACAAAAATATACGTTGGTCCTTTTGACTCAACCTTCATCTCCTGCTTCATTTTTACCACTGAGGCTTGCCTGCATCCTTTCTCTCACTAAAACAGAATCTCTTCTCATTATCCACCCTCCTATCTTTCCAACTTCTTTGACATTTTCTAAATTGGGGCCTGTAACTACTGCTTTTGTGAGTCAATTCATAATCATTCACCATTTCTGCAGCATTTCTTATTTTACCAACCTAGTTGTTCCAGATGGCACCTTATTCCTGAAAGAGAAATTTAAAAATAGTATCCTATTAGGATTACTTCCCTAAGGCTTTCAAAGTCTTGTTCAATGTTCATGGACTGATACCAATGATCAAATCTCATTTCCCTCTCTAGCAAATTCCATAAATGTCTGACTCTGTTTCTTTCTTAAATTCCTAAATTTTTGCCTATAAGCCTCTGGTGCCAACTCATAAGCATTGAGAACTGTAGTTTTAACCACTTCATAACCACTGACTGTTGCTCCAAAAAGTGTTGAATATACCTCTAATGCTTTTCCCACTAACACACATCAATAAAATTGTCCAACTTTCTTTCAGCCATTGCCCACCCAAGCAAAACTAAGTGCATGCTCTGTCTGCTTCTCTCTGGAAAAAGAGAATGCAATTTTGTAGCAAATTTTTCAAAGAACACAAAGTACATTTCAACTCCTTCCTCACTGAATTTAGGCACTAAGTGACTATTCCTTGCCAATTCAAAACCAGAAGTTAAATTGGATTCATCCTCACACCTTGCTACCACTCCTTGTTCGTGTAATCTAAGTTATTATTTATCCAGTGCAAATTTCCCTGCTTTTTTGTAACTTTTATTTTCTTTCTCCTTGAATTCAAACTTTTTCATTGCCTCATTTGTAACTGTACTCTAGCTAACTCAATCTGAGAGCTCCCAGGATAGCCCTTTTCTTCCTCAAAGTTAAAATGCTGAGACAGCACTTCAACAGTTTCTGCCTTATTAGCTTTTGATTTTAAACTAACTCCCACTTGCTTTGCTACAGCCGTTAATGATCCACTGTTAAATAAGAGTCAAATCTTCTCTCTCTTCAAAGGCTTGAGCATTAAAAGTAGACATGCTGACTTTTGCTTATGAGTACAGCAAAAGTAATTGTGAAATCTTGTTTGTTTAAATTCTAAAAGATTGCAGTGTACCCATTTTATAGCCACTGAATTCATATCCTGGACCAAAGCCCCCAGTTTGTTATGACCGCAGTGAGACTGTTAACAGTAAAATTACGAGATATGAACCCCCAGACCAATTTAAAGAATTACACCACAAGATTTAATGTTTTAAGACTTTAATTATCACTAAACTAAAAGAAATCCCCATTAACTACATAGTACTTTGTAAGCAGCAGATATCCCAAAATCCAAAGAAAGGTATTTTCTTTACTTATTAAAATGCTTGAAAACCTTACACCATGCTTATATGTCACACAGTCCTCTTTGGCGAAAACTTTGTGGTTAAAAGCCCAAACTCCTCCCAGTTGCAATGGGTTGCACCTCCCAGGCCTTTTCAAAAATGCAAGTCGTCTTTGCTTACTTCTCTGAGCACTTTCAACCTGGACCACTGTGAATAAAGTGATTCCTGGTGATCCTACTGGTCTTCAACTTCTCTGTAAGCTTCAGCTTTCAAAACAGGTTCAGGTTTTTGCAGCCATTCGCTGTATCAGGCTTCCAAGAGCAGGGTCCGAAGAAGGGTCACTGACCCGAAACGTTAACTCTGCTTCTCTTTCCACAGATGCTGCCAGACCTGCTGAGCGATTCCAGCATTTCTTGTTTTTGTTCCAAGAGCAGGTGTTGTCTCTCTCACTCACTCACTCAGTGGCTCGCTCTCAGTGGCTCGCTCTCATTCACGCACGCACTCGCTCTCGCTGTCTTGAGCACTCGCTCTAGCGGTCTCATGCACTCTAGCTCCCTTGTGCGCTCTTGCGCCCACCCCCGCCACCCAAGCAAAACTAAGTGCATGCTCTGTCTGCTTCTCTCTGGAAAAAGAGAATGCAATATATTTCCCCTTTCTTTGCATACATTGCATCAGTCACCTCCCTTATAAAACAATGGCAGCAAACAGCGAGTTGTTGGAGTTGTCCCCTGCTCCAGCCTGGAAGGCGCCTACGCATAGAAGTTCATTGCAACGGTCATCTTCACAGTCACTAATGTTGCTGTCCTTGCCCTGCTTTGAGACTGCAGGTCTGCTTGCAACAGGTGGCAGATTTCAGTGCACATCTCCTTAGTGAAATGGAGGCATCAAACACACTGTTCCTTGCTGAGGTTGAGATAGGAGTATTGCTCCCTGAGCACCCTGGGTGGATATAGTCTCCAGCTAAGGGCGCTTCTTCCCCTTCTCCTCCTTCCTGTTGGAGCAGTTTGTGTTCTGTGTCACCTCTGCTTATTTTCCTTGTCGTACTGCAGGGGATGCAAACTATTGCACCCACGACTGAGAGCAAATGGTCTGAGCAGAATCCTTGAAGTGGAAAACTGAGGCCTTCAGCATATGCCATACTACTCGCTATAGACTTCAACTGCTTTCAATAACGGTTCAAGCCTCCAAACCCTTCTACTAATTCAGCCACAACCAGTAGAAATCAATCAGCAACTAACCTACAAGTTGTTGATGATCCCTTTAAATAGCACTGGTGGGGTGGGTGGGTGGGTGGTGAGGGGTAGTCCTTCCTGCTATTGAATGCATGTTTAGCTGCGTGGGGTTAATAGAGGAGGACCTCTGAGGTCAAAAATGGCACCATTAGAGTCTAATCAGCATTACACACTGACTGACTGTCATGATCTGCCTACTTTGCATATTCTTGCCGCATGTTCCTAATGTCCACGCTACCGACGTGCCCAAAATGGCATCCGATGCAGCCTGCACCAGAAGTGTGCGTGCGTGGTGTGGATGCTATTTTGGACAAGAAATGTCATCAGTGGCGCTGAAGATACAAGCGCTATGGAACCAAATTTTGCAGTAACTCAAATTCAATCTCAAACTCAAATGGCTGAATCACTTCTCCTTTGACCATCACTAGTTTGGTATTCACAGGGAAGTAGACACATAAGGAAGCTATTTACTTGGCATCCAGTGTATATTTTTTGTACCAATGTTTGGGTTTTTATCATTCCATGGGAATATTTGGGAATCAAAATTAAACATTAGTGTAGCTTGTGACTTCTTGTAAGTACAAGCAGGCAAACTTCACTTAAGAATCAGTAGCCAAAAATGTTCAGATTGTTGTTCTTGTGTGTGAAGGAGGTACTTTTTCCATGTAGCAAAAGGAGAGGCTTCCAAATGAAAAATAAATCGGATTCCAACATTTTGTGCTGAATTGTATATGGAGGTCAGTTGACAGGTCCCCTGTTCCTTATCTGCCAGAACTAATGCATATATCACATTGTGAGGAGGTCAATGAAAAGTAAAGTGAAATATAACATTAATTAAATGCATATGCATAAGCAGGAAATCTAAAAAGCACATGAAATATTAGACTGCCAATCCCTTAATATAGCTTTAACTTTAATGTGTGGCTAAGGATGTTTTACTCTTTGATCTTATGTGTTTAATATTAATGACGTCGGAGAAATTTATGTACAATATACTTCTGATAAAGGAACAGCTGCATATGTAGAATTGATTCGCAGAAGAGTAGAATTACCTCACCATTCCTCCCAGTGGAACATGCATCCACAAGCAATGTTTTGTTGGTTCCCACAGGCCAAACACTGAAGGTGAGCTGCAGCAATCAATAAATGGACATAACTACATTCATCTGATGCCATTAACTTAAATAAATGTGAGGGCAGCTGTAATAAAGTGTATGTGTGTTATATTTAGTATGCAAATGCATAATTAAATGTTTCAATGAAAGTACCTTGTTAAAATGAATTGCAACAGAAACAATCTCTATAAATGACACATGTTAAAAATAATACACTCAAAATCTAACCAAATATCAGTAAGAGATCAAACTAGGTCACATATAAATGTTGAAGCTCAGTGGTAAGATCATATGTGAAGGAAATTATACTGTCCTAAACATCAAGTAATGGTTAGTCTAATAAAGAGAAAGCTTGATTCTAGCAGATTTTTAATGCAAAAGCGAAATACTGCAGATGCTGGAAATCTGAAATAAAATCAGAAAATGCTGGAAGTACTAATCAGGTCTGGCAGCTACTTTGGAGAGAGAACAGAGTTAACGTTTCAGGTCTGTGACCATTCATCCGAATTGAGTTCTGATGAAAGGTCACATCTGAAATGTTACCTCTGGGGTTAATTTTGTCAGCCTCTAAGTCCCGCAACTGGGGCCAAAGGCAGGAGTGGAAGGCGCTTTGGCGAGCAGCGTGACCTTCGGGCAGCATTTTGCCAGCAGCGGCCAATTAATAGGCAATCGCTGGGGCCGCTGTCCAATTGAGGACAGTGGTCCGCCCCGCAGAGCGGTCGGACCAATCAGAGCCCTGGCAGCTCAGCAGCCTTGGCAGCACCACTGCTAGCAGTGCCACTGCTCAGGCTGCAGCAGGAGGGAGGGTATCTCAACCTAGGCGCCTTCAAAGACATGCAAGTGTTTCGGAGGAAGTTGGGGAAGGTAGGCAGGCCCTGGCAATCATGGAGTTGGGGTGTGGGGGAATTATTGTGGGGGGGGGGGGGGTGGGGGGGCGAGAGTCAGCTATTGTGGGGACCCTTCCATGGGCCATGGAGCGCCCATCTGGCCATAGAGCAGCCCCCTCTGGGAACCTTGCGTCTCCCCATGCAGCAGCAGGCCCTCCCAACAGGGGCAAAGTGCCTGCGGGGGTAGGAGGTGGACCTTAATTGAGCCTTTAAGTGGCTCAATTGACTGCCCGGTGGGCAGCCGTGCCACTGAGGTTCCCACCACTGGCAATATGCCTCCCATCTCCCAGTCTGTCTCCAAAGGGCTGGGAAAATTCAACTGTCTGTTTCCCTCTTCACAGATACGGCTGACCTTCTGAGTATTTGCAACATTTTCTGTTTTTATTTCTGATTTTTAGTTTGTTGGATTGCCCATGATGTACTTTCTCTCAAATTGTAATCACACAAAATTTGGATTAACTTGTGGCTTGCAAATATATTTTATTTTTGTAAACTCCAGTGATCTGATGAGATATTATTCCCACTTATGCTGTGCCTTCACTGATGTAACAAACTGCTTTGCCTTATGCTTATTTGAAGCTTGATTTAGTTCTCTATTGAGAGTTTGGTTGTAATATTGCTCATGGTTCTGTAGTGAATGAAGCAATTATGTAACAATTCAGTCAATTCCAGGCAATCCCTTTAGTTAATATGTCAAAACTTTACTTAAAAAAGTCATCTAATTAAATAATAACTTTTGTACCAATATGACCCAGTCATTTTATTTTAGTCAGAAGATCACGAGGTAAAAGTGGGAGGGGAAAGCATTCAATTCATTCAGGTTCATTCATTGCAAGAGCAACAGTTTTCTCCTCTTCTCCCCCTCCCACCCCCGTAGTATCCAACTTAAATTTTGAGGAGGTATTTCTCTAATAATTCCTGAGATTTTGCCTTGCTTTCTCTTTCTGAGAGCCCATTCCATGATCGCTCTTTGTGAAAAAGAAAACCTGAAATCAGTCCTAAATTTACTGTTACCTAGTTTGAACCTGTGTTTCCTTGTTCTACTCTTAAAATTTTTAGTTTTCGGGATCTACCTCTTCCATATTGTTAATTATCGTATATTTTCCTAAGGTTACTTCTTAGTTGCCTCCTTCTGAGGTCGAAAAGCCTCAGTTTATTCATAGAGTATGTTCTGTTGCCCTGATTTCTTGAGCTGCCTCTCCTAATGTGGCGTCATTTGAAAACATAACTACTTAGTACTGCGTTTCTGAACCCAAATCATCCATGAAATCAAACGGTAGTGATCCTAACGCTGATTTCTGGGGCAGTGTACTAAGCACTCCCCTTCCCTCCTCAATTCTGATTTTTTTTTAATTTATTCATGGGATGTGGGCATCATTCGCAAGGCCAGCATTTATTATCCACCCTTAATTGACCTTGAGAAGGTGGTGGTGAGCCAAAACAAGAATCTTAAACTTTACCAAAGCCAAGTGCATAGCTATAAGGGGAGAGCTGACAAAGATTGATTTGGTAAATAGACTGAAAGCTATGGCAGTAAATAAACAGTGAAAGGCATTTAAAGAAATGTTTCAAAGTGTTCACCCAAAATACTTGTATTAAAAAACAGATACTCAGCGAGAAAGATCCATGTGTGGCTTACTAGGGGTGTTAAGGATAGTGTTGTATTAAGAGAAGAGGCATATAATAATGTGAGGAATAGCAGTAAGCCTGAGAATTGGGAGAGTTTTAAAAACCAGCAAAGGATGACCAAAAAGTTGATAAAAAGGGAAAAAATAGAATATGGCAGTAAGCTAGCCAGGAATATAAAAATAGACGGTAAGAGCTTTTACAAGTATGTAGAAAGTAGGAGAGTAGCTAAAGTAAACATTGGTGCCTTAGAGACAGAGGAAATTGGCATGGGGAATGAGGAAATGGCAGAGACATTGAACAAATATAAAGGCCTAGATTTTGTGGTCCCAATAGTGACAAACGCTGAGACGTTCGCTGCTATTGAGAGCCAGATCGTTTCGTCAGCGGACCATGCTGCAGCAAGAAGTGGAAGTTCCCACTATAGGCAATAAACCAGGTAAGTTCGTATTTCTCTGTGCAGCCAGCGGGAATGCTACCACTTCACCACTCACTGCAGAATCCGGGCCTTTGTGTCTCTTCATGGTTAAAGACACAAGGTACATACCAGAAATAGAGGGGTAACTAAGGACAAATAAGAGTGAGGAACTTAAAAGTAATTAATATCAACAGAGAAAAAGTATTGGAGAAACTTAAGGGACTAAAAGCTGACAAATCCTCAGGACCTGATGGCCAACATCCTATGGCTCTGAAAGAGGTTACTGTAGAGATAATGGATGCGGTGGTTATGATTTTTCAAAATTCCCTATATTCGAGAACAGTGCCAATGGATTGGAAGTTAGCAAATGTAACACTGCTATTCAAGAAAGGAGGAAGAGAGAAAACAGGGAACTGTAGGCCAATTAGCCTGACATCAATCATCGGGAAAATGCTGGAATCTATTATGAAGGGAGTCTTAACAATAAACTTGGAAAGTCATCGTATGATCAGACAAAGTCAGCATAGTTTTACAAAAGGGAAACCATGTTTGACAAATTTATTGGAACTTTTTGAGGATGTAACTACTTGTTTAGATGAAGGGGAGCCAGTAAATGTAGTTTACTTGGATTTCCAAAAGACATTCAATAAGGTGTCACACAAAGGTAATATGCAAGGTAAGAGCTCGTGGAATTGGGGATAATATATTGGCATGGATGAAAGATTGGCTAATGGACAGGGAGTCACAGAATCACAGAATTGTTACAGTACAGAAGGAGGCCATTCTGCCCATCATGTCCCCACTGGCTCTCAAAAAGAGCCGTTCACTCAATTCCATTCCCCCACCTTCTCCCTGTAACCCTGCACAGTCTTCCTTTTCACATAACAGTCTGATTCCCTTTTGAATGCTTCAATTCAACCTTCCTCCACCACACGCTCAGGCAGTGCATTCCACACCTTAACCACTCACTGCGTGAAAAAGTTTTTCCTCATGTCACTTTTGCTTATCTTACCAAATACTTTAAATCTGTGTCCTCCTGTTCTCGATCCTTTCACGAATGGGAACAGTTTCTCCATCAACTCTGTCCAGACCCCTCATGATTTTGAATACCTCGATTAAATCACCTCTCAGCCTTCTCTTCTCCAAGGAAAACAGTCCTAACTTCTCCAATTTGTCTTCATAACTGTGGTTCCAAGGATGAGAAACTTTTCTTGTGAATCTTTTCTGAACTCTCTCCAATGCCCTCATGTCTTTCCTAAAGTGCGGCACCCAGAACTGGACACAATACTCCAGCTGCGGCTGAACTAGTGTCTTATACAAGTTCAACATAACTTCCTTGCTCCTTTACTCTGTGCCCCTATTAATAAAGCCCAAGATACTGTATGCTTTATTAACCGCTCTCTCAACTTGTCTTGCCACCTTCAATGACTCGTGCACATATACACCCAAGTCCCTCTGCTCCTGCACCCACTTTAGAATTGTACCCTTTATTTTATATTGCCTCTCCATGTTCTTCCTACCAATATGAATAACTTCACAATTCTCTGCATTGAACTTCATCTGTCGCCTGTCTGCCCATTCCACCAACTTGTCTATGTCCTTTTGAAGTTCTACACTATCCTCCTCAGTTCACAATGTTTTCAAGCTTCGTATCATCTGCAAACTTTTAAATTGTGCCCTGTATGCCAAGGTCTAGGTTATTAATATTGTTTCAAAGGTTTCCATTTTTTGTTAAAACTCGAGAATCTATATTTAAAAAAAACTGAACAGGATTTCATGGTTGCTGGAACCTTGACGAAGCTAAACTTTGGGTGTTGTTTTAAAAGGAAGGTCAACAGAAGGTTGACCATTAAATATGTTTTTA
This sequence comes from Heterodontus francisci, assembly GCF_036365525.1. Taxonomy (NCBI): domain Eukaryota; kingdom Metazoa; phylum Chordata; class Chondrichthyes; order Heterodontiformes; family Heterodontidae; genus Heterodontus; species Heterodontus francisci. The sequence continues at coordinate 104,830,909 of NC_090377.1, forward strand.
CTGGAAGGCACATGATTTCAAGTAAACACAGCACAGTGTTTTACCTGAAGAGCTATTTGCTTTTTGACAAGTCAAGATTTATGGCTGTCATCGGACTTGTTTCTGGAAAAAGTTGGTTTCCTTTTGAACTGTTAAAAGAAGCCAGCTGGTTTTACTAAAAACAAGCATTTAGAGTTTGCTTATTGACCTACCAGGAGAACAGAAAATCCAGCTTATCTTGCTCTTGAAAAGTAACTCCTGCACCAAGTTGTACTGTTGCCTCCTGTATTTGAAGAAATCCTGAATGCTTGTAGAAATTTTGCATGTTTGAAAGAATTTTGCATCGAATGTGTGAGAACTGAAACCTTTGCTGCTGCACATCTGATATAAGACCTATTCTGTTCATCAACATTGCCTGGAATGAACTGTTCTGGGAAGATTCCTAGTGCCAGTCTATTCGCCTTTGGGACACCTTGCCAAAACAAAGGACTGCCATATCTTCTTTGCAGTCTAAGTTATTTTTATTCCTTCTACTAGTGCAGACGACACTAAGATTGGTGGAGTAGCAGATAGTGAAGGGGACTGTCAGAGAATACAGCAGAATATAGATAGATTGGAGAGTTGGGCAGAGAAATGGCAGATGGAGTTCAATCAGGGCAAATGCGAGGTGATGCATTTTGGAAGATCCAATTCAAGAGTGAACTATACAGTAAATGGAAAAGTCCTGGGGAAAATTGATGTCCAGAGAGATTTGGGTGTTCAGGGCCACTGTTCCCTGAAGGCATACGGCATGCTTTCCTTCATCGGACGGGGTATTGAGTGCAAGAGTTGGCAGGTCATGTTACAGTTGTATAGGACTTTGGTTCGGCCACATTTGGAATACTGCGTGCAGTTCTGGTCGCCACATTACCAAAAGGATGTGGATGCTTTGGAGAGGGTGCAGAGGAGGTTCACCAGGATGTTGCCTGGTATGGAGGGCGCTAGCTATGAAGAGAGGTTGAGTAGATTAGGATCATTAGAAAGACGGAGGTTGAGGGGGGACCTGATTGAGGTGTACAAAATCATGAGAGGTATAGACAGGGTGGATAGCAAGAGGCTTTTTCCCAGAGTGGGGGATTCAATTACTAGAGGACACGAGTTCAAAGTGAAAGGGGAAAAATTTAGGGGGGATATGCGTGGAAAGTTCTTTACACAGAGGGTGGTGGGTGCCTGGAACGAGTTGCCAGCGGAGGTGGTAGACGCGGGCACGATGGCGTCTTTTAAGATGTATCTAGACAGATACATGAATGGGCAGGAAGAAAAGAGATACAGACCCTTAGAAAATAGGCGACATGTTTAGATAGAGGATCTGGATCGGCGCAGGCTTGGAGGGCCGAAGGGCCTGTTCATGTGCTGTAATTTTCTTTGTTCTTTGTTCTTTGTAATAGCTGTGAACAAAAATCCCTTTTTTTCCCCTTGGTTAACCAGTTGTGTATGTGAGTGTATGTGTGAGGGCTAGGATCAAATAAGAGGCTTTAATATTTCCATTTGTGCATATGTTTTACTTCATTATTGGTTAAGACTTGGTTTATAATAAATAATTTAGCTTATTAAAGAAACCTCATTGGTGTGCTTTACTCTGAGGACAAATAGAGTATCTGTTTTGGTACGTGAGAAAATTTAAATATATGTTGTGCCCTGTGGAGAAGTGGGACTGAATTAACAGTGCACTCCTCCTGCCTTGGTCGTAACAATATATATCAGGAAAAGCAAGGGTCCCAACACTGATCCCTCGGGAAGTCTACTACATACCTTCCTCCAGCCCGAAATACATCCATTAACTATTGCTCTTTGTTTCCTGTCACTCAGCCAATTTCGTATCTATGTTGCTACCGTCCCTTTTATTCCATGAGCTATAACCTTGCTTACAAATCTGTTGTATGGCATTGTATCAAAAGCCTTTTGAAAATCCATGTCACACCACATCAACCCTCTCTGTTACCTCCTCAAAAAACTCCAGGAAGTTAGTTAAACATGATTTTCCCTTAAGAAATTCATACTGGCTTTCCTTAATTAACCTGCATTTGTCCATGTGACTATTAATTTTGTCCTGAATTATTTTTTCTAGAAGTTTCTCCACCAACGAAGTTAAACTGACTGGCCTGTAGTTGTTGGGCTTATCTCTGCACCCTTTTTTTGAACAAGGATGTAATGTTGGCTGTTCTCCAGTCCTCTGGCACCACCCCCAAGTCTAAGGAAGACTGAAAAATTATGGCCAGTGCCTCTGCGATCTCCACGCTCACTTCCCTCCATATCCTTGGATGCATCTCATCCAGTTCTGGTGCTTTATCCACTTTAAGTACAGACAGCCTATCTAATACATCTTCTTTATCAATTTTAAATCATTCTCATGTCTGACTTGCCTCCTCTTTCAAGTAGCGAGTAGGATAAATGGGACATTTTCAAGTTGGCAGGCTGTAACTAGTGGAGTGCCACAAGGATCAGTGCTGGGGTCTCAGCTATTTACGATCTATAATAATGACTTAGATGAACGGACTGAGAGCAATGCATCCAAATTTGCTGACAATACAAAGCTAAGTGGGAATGTACGCTGTGAGGAGGAGCGCAAGGAGGCTGCGGTGATATAGACAAGGTTAAGTGAGTGGGCAACAAGGTGGCAGATGGAGGATATGTGGGCAAGTGTGAGGTTATTCACTTTGGTAGTAAGAATAGAAAAGCAAGAATTTTTTTTTAAATGCGCGAAACTTCTAAATGTTGATGTTCAGAGAGGCATGCAGGTACAGCAAGCAATTAGGAATGCAAATAGCATGTTGGCTTTGATTGTAAGGAGACTGGAATGCAAGAATAAAGAATTCTTGCTACAATTATACAGGGCTTTGGTGAGAAAGCACCTGGAGTACTGTGAGTAGTTTTGAACTCTGTATCTCAGGAAGGATATACTTGCCTTCGAGGTGGTACGGCAAAGGTTCACTAGATTGGTTCCTGGGATGAGAGGGCTGTCCTATGATGAGAGGCTGTGTAAATTGGTTCTCTGGAGTTTAGAAGAATGCTGGATTTGGTGCTGGGGAATGATCGTGCTTAGTGGATCAAGTGTCTGTGGGGGAAAAATTGGTAAGTGTGATGATTTTATTATATGGTTTAGATTAGTAATGGAGAAGAGAAGGAACAATCTAAAGTTGAACCCCTTCAAAATTGGAAGAGGGCTAACTTCAGTGGGATGAGAGGAGATTGAGGTAGGGTAAAATGGTACCAGAGATTGACAGGAAAAATTGTAATGGAGCAGTGGGTGAACTTTGAGGAGATGTTTCAGGTACGAGCTAGGTACATTCCAACAAAGGTGAAAGGTAAGGGAACCAAAGCCAGGGCTCCTTGGATGACGAAAGAGATAGAGAATATGATGAAACAAAAAAAAGAGGGTGTATGATGCATGTCAGGTGAATTCTTCAAGCAAGAACCAGACCAAATACAATCAATTAAGAGCGGAAGTGAAGAGGAAAATATGACTGGCAAAGGGAGAATATGAGAATAGAATAGCAGTAATAGAATAGAATAAAGGGAACCCAAAAACCTTCCACTGGCATGTTAATAGTAAATGGGTAGTAAGAGTTGAGGTGGTGCCTAATAGGGACAAAGAAGGTGATATACCGCGGTTGTCCAACCTTTTTGCGGGTGGGGGGGGCACATTACAATTTTTGTCTTACATAGGGGGCAGGTAAGACAATTTCAGAAAGATAAAGGCATTAAAAAGTTACCCTACTGTTAATCAAAACAACAACAAATTAGCATTTTTGTGAAGAAGCTTTAAATGAGAAGATTAATGTGTTGACTTACTTTCTCATCACTGTGCTGGACACTACTTTAGTCTTTAGTGTGATACCTGGCATTTTTTGCTTGCACAAGTAGTCAATGTCTGCGCGCACACTTGATGTAGCGGTACGGAGTATTCCGGATACATGTGTCTCTCTCTTTACCCCCCCCTCCTCTCTCTCTCTCTCTGTGTCTCTGCCACCCTCTCTCTGTCTCTCTGCCCTACGCGCGCTCTCTCTCTCTCTCTCTCTCTCTCTGGCTGGGGTTTTAAAAGAAAAAGTTGGAAGCTGCTGGAAAACCCCGAATCTGTCCGAAGTTGGGAAAACCGCTGTTCCCGATGTCAGCACCTGTCAGCTGTGAAACTGACAGCGATTTATTTTAAAAAGCCGGTCTGAAAGAAGAATACAATGGGAAATTTCTCATCTGTGAAATACATCTGCGGGCCGGATGCAAACTTTTGGCGGGCCAGATCCTGGACTGCGGGCTGTATGTTGGACAACTCTGTGATATATGCTTAGAGACACAGGGCAGGCTAGAATACTTAATGAGTACTTTGTATCGGTATTTACTAAGGATGAGGATGCTGACAAATTATTGGTAGAGGTAATGGGTGAGGTGAAAATTAATGGGCAAGATGTACTGGAAAGGCTGGCTATGCTTACAGTGGATAAGTCACCTGGTCCGGATGGCGAGTGGAGATAGCGGAAGGGCTTGCCATAATCTTCCAGTTTTCCCTTGATATGGGGGAGCTGCCAGAAAATTGGGGAGTGATAAACCCTTATTCATTCCTAGTAACTACAGTCCGGTCAGTTTATCATCTATGATGGGTAAGGTTTTCAAACAATAATCAGGGAAAAATCAACAGGCAGATGGAGAGATTTAGGTTAATTAGGGAGAGCCAGAACAGATTTGTAAAAGGCAGATCATGCTTGACTAATCTAATTATTGTTTTGATGAAGTAAGAGAGAAGGTTGTTGAAGGGAAAGCAATGAATGTTATCTATATGGATTTTAAGAAAGCCTTTGACAGAGCACCACATAAAAGGCTGGTGAACAAAACTGAGGCTCATGGAATAGGAGGGTCAGTGTCAGCTTGGATAAAAAATTGGCTTAAGGACAAAAAACAGCGGGTCACAGTAAATGATTGTTTTTCAGACTGGAGGAAGGTGTTCCCTCAGGTTCAGTGTTAGGACCACTACTTTTTTTGATAAATATAAATGATGTGGATATTTGAATACAGAGTAAAATTTTCAAAATTTGCCAATGATATCAAACTTGGAGGTGTGGAAGACGGTGAGGATGATGCCAATCAACTGCAACTGGACATAGGCTGGCAGATAAATGGCAGATGGAATTTAATGGAGAGAAGTGTGAGGTGAGGCATTTTGTCAGAAGGGATAGGGAGAGGCAGTATAGACTAAATGGCATTGTTTTAAAGAATATACATGGACAGAGGGATCTGGGGTTCATGTGCATAGATCTTTGAAGATGGCAGGACATAGAGAGTAATTAGCAAAGCATAAGGGATATTGGGCTTCATAAATAGAAGTATTGAATACAAAAGCAGGGAAGTTATGCTGAACCTTTATAAAGCTCTGATTAGGCCACAGCTAGAGTATTGCATCCGGTTCTGCTCATCACACTTTAGGAAGGATGTGAGGATTCTTGAGAGGGTGAAGAGCATATTTACCAGAATGGTTCCAGGGATGAGGGATTTTAGCTACAAGGATTAGTTGGAGAATCTGGGGTTGTTCTCTTTGGAGCAAAAGGAGATTGAGGGGAGATTGATAGGTGTACAAGATTATGACAGATTTGGATAAGGTAGATAAAGAAGAGCTGTTCCTTAGCTGATGGTACAAGGACAAGGGGACACAGACTTAAGGTTTTGGGCAGGAGATGCAGGGGAGTATGAGGAAGCACTTTTTTTGCAGCAAGTGGTAATGACTTGAAATTCGCTGCCTACGAGGGTGGTAAAAGCCGAGATGGTGAATGATTTCAAAAGGAAGTTGGATGGGCCCTTGAGAAAAATAAACTTGCAGGGCTATGGGGATAGAACCGGGGAATGGGTCTGATTGGATTGCTCTACAGAGAGCTGGCATCGACTTGATGGGTCGTATGGCTGCCTCCTGTGCCATAATGACTATGACTCTAATGAGAGGTGATTTCATTGCAACATAGATTCTGAAAGAGCTTAACAGGGTAGACACTCAGAGGTTTTTTCCCTTGGTTGGGAAATCTAGAACACTGGTCACAGTTTCAGAAGAAAAGGGTCAATCATTTAGAACTGAAATGATGAGATATTTCTTCATTCAGAAGGTGAGTTTGGAGTTCTGTATCCCAGAGGGTTGTGGCTGTTCCGTCATTGAGCATAATCAAGGAGGCGAGAGAGAGAGTATTTTTGGTCTCCCGTGGAATCAAGGAATATTGGGAGTGGGTGAGAACCTGGAGTTGAGGCAGAAGATCAGTTGTGATCGTATTGAATAGCAGAGCAGGCTCGAGAGGCCATATCGTCCCTCCTGCTCCTATTTCTTTTGCTCTTATGTTTTTTTAAATGCTGCAGTCCATGTGTTGTATGTATACACATATACTGCTGTTAGGGAGGGAGTTTGATGATTTTGACACAACAGAGGAATAACGATATATTTCCAATCAGGATGGAGAGAAACTTGCAGGTGATGTTGTTTCCATGCGTAGCTCGAGGGCTCGATTTTGGAAGGCTCTGTCGTAAGAGCCTTGGGGAGTTGCTACAGTGTGTCATGTAGATGGTACTTTTCTAACTTCTACCTACTGTTCTCTATCAATTTCTTATACATTTCCAAGTTTTCTCCTAAATCTCCACAGCTTAGAGTTTAAACTAGTATTTTTTTCATACAGCACTTTATAAAGTGCATTTTCTAAAATAATGTACAGCATTTCATAATGATGGCTGAAGTCCACTTGGGACCTTGTCAGAAATAATGACAGAATTTCTGTGCTGAATCTGTATTTATTAGTTTTATCTAGATTGTTATTAAGATCATCAAGTTTACTCCTATGTTAGTTTATACGGTATTGAAGTAAGATCAGTGGGAATTGAAGTTCCCTGTAATTGTTTCATTGAAAAGGGAAACTGTGTTGACCTGTTTCCAGTCTACTGGTACTTCACCAGTGTTGAACAGTTCCTTCATAGTAACTGACAATGTCTCACAAATCTCATCTCAAGTCTCTCTCAGTACTCTGGGATAAATACCATTCCTCAGGTTTTTTTTTTTAGCCCTTTTAGCTTGTCTGGAACTTCCATCTTACTTGGCTCGAAATCCTTAATGCTGCTTGGGTTATTGCTGTTTTGGGAAGACATGTTGCTCATGCCTTCTCTGGTGAACACCAGGAAAAATGAATTATTCAGAATGTTAACTATATTTTGCTCACCCTCGGCCCTGTTTGTATCTTTAATGGTCTTGATTCTTCTCTGACTGCTGTCATACCATTGAAAGACTGAAAGAATTTCTTACTATTATGTTCTGTGTAAGCTGGTACTTTTTTCTAAATCTCTTTACCCAATTAACTGGCTGCTTAATGTGCTTCTGCATTTCTGAGTAAACTCCTCCTATTTTGTCTGTGCACGATTTGTAGAGACAATTTGCCATAAATTTGTTTCTGATTAATTTCTTATTGCCTACTGTTGTTAATTCTAAGTCACTTTTTGTTACTGTAGTATAAATGAAACAATTTTAATAAAACAGCATATGGGGATTTTTGTGCATAATTTAAATTCAAGTTAAGTTTGAATTAAGCAACTTTGAATTGAGCAGAATAGACCATTTAAGGTTATATGAATTTCATCTACTATTGCTTATCCTAAGTTTATATTTATCCTGTGTGCTAAGCATTAAGCTCCCCATTAAGCCTTATCCTCAATTGAAGCGCTGAACCACCGCTCCCCCCACCCCCCACCGCCCACAGTCAATTTGCTCAAGCTGTCCCTCATTTCTTTGAAGTTAGCCTTTTGAAAATTACATACCTAGCTAGGTATTTGAGTGCCAGATCACGACAAACTTGATCATCTTCTCTGGTTGCTATTGCCCAATTCACTATGACTTCTATTTCCTGTATATTTGGCCCACTTGCCATTATGCGAACTACCTGTTGTGTAGCTTCCTTGAAACTTTGGTTCATGTAGCAGCCATGCATTGCATGCACCAACTCGGACTCTGAATCATTTCAGCTTTGCCAAGTTATATTTGGTTGATCACATTGTCCGTTAATATAACTTAGCTGATTTCACGTACCCTTCTGAACTCTTTATAGATGTTTCTGTGCTCTATGACTCTATAACTCTAAAACAAACTGTCATCCGTGTTACACCAACCTGGTGGTCTATAGTGTACTCCTGGTGTTAATTTTGTGCTTTTCACATTTAAAGGTGTCGAGCCAAAGTAGTTCATTGTGTTTTGAGGCACTCCTCACATATATGAATTTAAGGCGTCTTGTTATTTTCCCTGTCATTTACCCCTACATGTGCTATCAACACTGGGTCTCTTCAGTAGACTTCCGACCTTTCCTCAATATGCACTACTGTAGCTCTGTTTGGACAATTCATCATTCTGTTTGTATTATCTTTTTTTTCACACGTGGCTCTCCATCTTTCTGAACACAAAGGTCCTGCAAATGATCTCTCTTTTATGTGGTATTGTTTGAGGAAGGCTGGGCTGGGGATAGCTTCCTAGTGCTCTTAATACCATGGGATCTCTTATGCCCATTTAAACCACAAGAAGCCAATTGGGGCCTCGGCTTAAGATTTCATCCAAGGAATGACACTCCTAACAATGCAGCACTTCTTCAATGTATTAAGTATCGTCTAAATTATGAGCTTAAGTCTTAAAGTAGGGATTTTGACTCAAATATTTATGTCAAGTTGATGCTTAGCTGACACCTGACTGAAGTGTATGGGCTTTCTAGTTTTCACTTATAACTCAGTGCTTTGACACTGGCGATTAGTCGTCTTGGCTCTTCTCTTCGTGATTAGCCCAGACCAGAGAACAGTACAGTTTCAATATAATAACCAACAGCCTGTACATAATGATTAGGAATATAGTCTCGTATTCTGTGGGTTTTATTGATTGTGCTATACGTAATTAAGCTAAAACCATGGGTTAATTACCTCATCCCTGTACTGTGCATAATTGCAAATTATTTCTTTTGATTTTGAGCACTGTAGTTAAACATTCACTCGTAGATTATACCACAGAAGCAGCTATTTTAAGTAGTAGATTAAAAGCTTGTTAAAGCTTTGTGTAAATTAATTATTACTGATTTCACCCCTTAGCCTTTTGGTTCAAGATTTCTTCCTGTATCTGTAGAATACTTGCCACTGACCTTAAAAAAAAAAGAGATCGGAAGGGTGATTGAAAGCTTGGTCAAAGAGATGGGTTTTAAGAAGGGTCTTAAAGGAAGGGAAGAAAGTGGGGTGGTTTAGAAAGGCGTTGACTAGAGCTCAACCAAGTGAAGACTTTTTCGCTGAGCTTGACAATAAAAGGGGATGGTGAGGTTGGATATGTCAAAGGCTGTAGAGTTCAAGAAGGACAAGGAGGGATAATGCATCGTGGTCACAGAGGATGTTATTGTGACTTTGATTCAGACTATTTCAGTGCTGTGGCAGGTGCAAAACCTGTTTGGAGAGATCAAATTACAGAGTTTCGGGAAAGATAGGCATGGATACAATAAGCAACAATACATTCAGGAACTTTGGATATGAAATGGAGGTTGGAAATGGGGTGAGTGTTTTGAAAGGGAGGGGGACAGTACCTGATGAGAGGGAACTATTTAGAATGCCAACTAGCATGGGGCCAGAAAGAGAAGTTGGGTGCTTATCAATTTAGTGGAAATGGGGTCAAGAAAATAGGAGGTGGAACTCTGGACAAGACAAGCTGGGAAAAGATTGGAGGGAGATGGGCGAGAAATTCGAAGAAGTTGGGATTTAAGGCAAGGGCATGGGGAGCCTTGGTTTTGTGGGCAAGGAGAAGAAGAAACTGAAAAGATGGACTCAATCTTACTGACAAAGATGCCTATGAGAAGTAGTGTGCCCTACCTTTATTTTAGAATTTTATACTTATTTACTTCTATTTTAAATATGTGAAATTGAGTATGCTATTGCTTGGTCACATTCTGTTTTTTTAAATGTAGGTAACAACATAAAGGAAAAGATACTTTGTAAGATCAACTACTGAGTCAACAGAGAAAACGAGGGATCCTTTGCTTTTGAAGTAAGTACAATTAAAAAAAAAAGTATTTTCCAGATGTGGGCATCACTGGCAAGGCCAGCATTTATATATGACATTTCTCAGAAAAGCAAGCTTAATTCCAAAAAGAATTGATGCGAACAAAGCAAAAGGTCATAAAACTTGAAGTTTTCTACACTGTTTTCATCCTTTTATCTACACCAATGACTCACTACCATTTAAAAGCTGAACATTTTAGATTACAGTGACATATGAATGCTGTAGTCTCTTAAATTGTTGAATGTATTACTGCATTAGATGTATGATGTTACACAAATGGATGTCTTGAGTGAGAAAATGTGTGACTCATTTAATTTGGTATTGAACTGCCATCCCAGATGTTTAAATCAATGATGATAAAGAAAAGAAAGGAGGGTGCCAGGAAGAAGAAGAAATGGAACACAGGCCTGCAGCCAGAGAAACAAGGCAGCAATTTATAATTTATGTAGTGTTTTCATTAAATAAATGTAATGATACCGAAGAAAATACCTCCACCTGTACTTCACACTTCCCACCCTAACTACCCCACAAAAACCTGCATTCCCAAATGCTTCTGTACCTTGCCTCCATAATACAGAAGTCACACTCTCGATGCCATCAACTAAGTCCAACAAGTTCCAGAGTTTCACAGAAATAAACTCTAAAGTCTATGTGGTCAACCAGCTGTTTTTTTCCCGATTGAGAATACAGTAGTTTAGTGGTTATGCTACTGGGCCTGGACTAATGATCCTGGGATTGTAAATATCCTTTCATGGCAGTTTGAAAATTTACTTTGAGTTTACAAAAAACATTCTGGAAATTAAAAAAAAACTGGTTACTTTAGGGAAGGAAACCTGCCAACCTTACTTGGGCCCCTATGTGGCTCCAGCCCCACACAACTTGATTAACTTGTAACTGCCCTCAATTGTATCAGACTGCAGCGCTTCAAAGAAGGCAACCCACCGCCATCGTCTTAAGGCAATATGTCAGGCTTCCCAGTGACACCCATATCCTGAGAATTATTATCTTTTTAAATATGTTGTTTGTGACTTTGTTGAATTACATCTGCACCACTTAGAATGATGACAGTAAAGTCTTGTAGTGCCCAACTAATATGTATTTTTATTTTTTTTTATTCATGGTCTATCGGAATTGCTGGCAAGGCCAGCATTTATTGCCCAACCCTAATTGTCCTTGGGAAGATGAAATAAAAACAGAAAGTGCTGGAAATGCTCAGCAGGTCTGGCAGCAACTAGAGAGAGAAGCAGAGTAAACGTTTCAGGTCTGTGACCTTTCATTAGAATGGTGAGAAGGTGGTGGTGAGCTGCCTTCTTGAATATAACTGAATGCCTTGCTTGGCCATTTCTGAGGGCAGTTTAGAGTAAATTATATTGCTGTGGGTCTGGAATCACATATAAGTTAGACCAGGTAAGGATGGCATATTTCCTTCTCTAAAGCACGTTAGTGAACTAGATGGGTTTGTATGACACATCAGCAGTTTCATGGTCACTATTACATGACAGTAGCTTTTTATTCCTGACGTATTTAATGAATTTAAGTACCTCAGCTGTCATGGTGGGATATGAACTCATGCCTCTGGATTACTAGTCCAGTAACAGAACCACTTTACTACCATACCCCAAGTTTTAAATGTAGTTTTAAGCAAAGCCAAGTTATATTTTACATTGGAAGGGTTGTTAGCCTGCACCTTGTGGATGAATTGTATCGTTTACTGCTGCAAAACTATGTTTAAATAGTAGCCGTCAACCTATATTTCTTGATTATATATGAAAAGCACATTTTTGATGGCAGTATTGTGTGACACACCAAACTTTAGGTTTTATTTAGTAGTGGTAGGCATCTGTCTGTCTTGGAAGATGATGGACTACACCTGGGATATATGTCACTTATGAGTTGAATATCGCCTATTGTGGCTGTAGAGGCTGACTCGTGAGTGGTAATCCTGAGCTGGCAAGGATGAACATCATGGGCCTGAGGTCAACTGATGTTTTTTCCTTCAGCCGGGCTCTCTTTCCCGTCATCTGGTCGTTTCTTCTATCCTCTGCTTTTCCCACATCCTTCCTGACAGCCATTCTCCAGGAACTCTGGCCAGCAGCAAGGACTTCTCATGCATCGACTCCGATCCCGGTCAACTTGAGGTCTTAGTTGCAGACATCCTTGTATCGCAGATGTGGGTGACCTGTTGGTCTTGTGCAAATAGCAAACTCGCCATAGAGCATGCCTTTGGGGATGCGGTCATCATCCATTTGGCACGCATGACCCAGCCAACGGAGTCACCGCTGACCCGAGGGCAAAGATGCTGGAGATCCCTGCATGCTGGTGTGCTTCTGTATTTGGCACTTTGTCCTGCCAGGAGAGGCAGCGGAGGTGGAAGCTGCTGAGCCACTTTCTTGGCTTGCATAAGCTGTCCATGCTCAACTTCTATAAAGGAGGGTGTTGGGAATGCAAGTCTGGTATACGCAAAGCTTTGTATTTTCAGTTAGTTTGCTGTTGGTCCATGCTCAACTCTCAACTTTGACATGACAGCTGCAGCCTTGGCCATCCTGATGCTGATTTTTGCATCAGGGGACAGATTGCTGGTGATTGTTGATCCAAAGTATGTGAAGCTGTCAATGATTTCTAAAGTGAGGTGATCAATGTTGATGGAAGGTGTAGTCCCTATGTCCTGGCTCATAACTTTGGTCTTCCTGATGCTGGTTGTCAGTCTAAACTCCTTGCAGGCCCACGAGAACTGATCTACAAGCTGCTGCAGGTGAATTGCATTATGAGATTCAGTGCAGCATTAGCAGCAAGCAGCAACTCACAGAACAACTTGCCGTCAGCTCTGATATGCAGGTGGACATTCGCATTTGAGTCGCCTAAAAGTGCACAATATAAGCATGGGGAATAATATGCCAAAGAGAGTTGGTGCCAGGATGCAGCCCTGCTTTACCCCGCTGCTGATCTTGAAAGCGTCTGATGTTGCTGCATTGTAGCTGATGGAATTGCATGTTCTTGGAGGAAAGAAGAGATGACACTCAGGAGGGCAGCCTATTTACTGCAGCAGTTTGAAGAATCCATTTCTGCTGACAAGATCGAAGGCCTTGGTGAGGTCAATGAAGACAACGTAGAGTGTTCTGTGCTGTTTGGCACTTCTCCTGTAACTGCAGAAGTGAGAAAATCATATCAACTGTTGATCTGCCAGCTCTGAAGCTACACTGAGACTCAGGATAGATGCGCGGCGCCAGGGTCTACAATCTGGTCAGAGCAACGCAAGCAAAGACCCTTCCCACAATACTTAGCAAGGAGATGCCTCGGTAATAGTTGCAGTCACTGCGATCCCCCTTATTTTTGTGCAAGGTGACTATGTTTGCACCACGCATGTCTTGAGACACACATCTTTCCTTCCAACAGAGACACAAAAGTTCATGGAGATGCTGCAGCTGTGCCAGTTTTCCACTTTTGGTGATTTCAGGTGGAATGCCATCATTTCCCAGGCTTTACCAGTTGCAAGACAGTCAGTGGCCTTGTTGAGCTCTACTATGGTGGGCTCGCTGTCCAGCTCCTCCATAAGAGGAAAGTCTGGAATGGCGGTGAGAGCTACTTCAGTGACAACATTCTCCATTGCATAGAGCTCGAGGCAATTCTCGACTCACCTTTCCATCTGCTTGCTAGGTTCAGCGATGATCACTCCTGTATTTGTCTTCAAGGGAGCTGATTTTGTTATTGCTGGGCCTGTTCCTTTCTTGATTCCTTGAAGCATCCCCGGATTCAGCAGCAGATTGTATGCTCTTGCAGAGTTTCAGCCAGTATTGATTGGCGCTGTGCCGAGCAGTCTGCTGAGACTTATTTCTGGCAGCTCAGAGAGCATCCAGGTTTTGTTTGCTGGGGACTTGCTTGTAACTCATGTGAGGGCTCTCCTTGAGGTTGCAGTAACTGACTCCATTTCAGTCCGATAAGTGTCAAACCAGTCAGCATTCCTCTGATCTCTTTTCCTGTACAAAATGAGTGCAGAGTTATAGATGGTGACGTGCAGATGATTCCATTTTGACACCACATTCAGACCTTGGGTGTTGTTGTCCAAAAGAGCCTGACCGAGGATGTTGAGGAACTCCTAGGTCCTTTCCGGGTCAGTGGTACAGCGAGTGTTAGTCCGAGGACGACTTTCTTCTTGGAGTAGTATAGCTTCTTTGGCTGAAGCCTGACCTTGCTATACGCCAGGGAGTGGTCAGTGTCAGTCAGCACTGTGATAGCTGAGGACACTGTTGAGGATGGTGTGTTTGGTGATAATAAGGTCTAGCTGGTGCTTGTGGCATGATCTCGGACATCACCAGGACACCTTGCGGCATGGCTTGACCTGGAAGTAGCTGTTTGTCACAGAGTCCGTGGTAAAGGCACAGCTCTAGCAACTTCTGTCCATTTTTGTTTATTTTGCCAATCCCCGGTACCCTATGAATGTTGGCCAAGCTATGTGGTCAGTATCCACCCTTGTGTTGAAGTCATCGAGAAGGTGCAATCCCTTGGTGCTGGGAATTCTGCTGATGGCATTGTCAAGTGTCTCATAGAACTGATCTTTGACATCTAGGGTGGAGGTGAGTGTCGGAACATAGATGCACATGAGGTTAACTGGACCCGCGCTTGTTGACAAGCGAAGAGTAAGAAGTGTCTCTGAACTTCCTGTGGGGGGTGGGGTTCAATCATTGCAAGTAGTATGTTTTTTTTTAACTGCAAAACCCACTCCATGCTCACATGTTGCCTCTTGGGTTTTCCTCTGCCAGAAGAACATATAGTGTTTCTCTTTTAAGGGATCCACTTTGAGCGAGCCACATTTCTTGCAACGCAGCAATGTCCACATTGAGCCTTGTGAGTTCTTTGTCGATCACAGTTGTCTTATGTGCATCATCAACTTGCAGAAGGTCATTGATAAGGCCAGCACGCAGGGTCCTTATGTTCCAGCTTGCGGTGCGAAAGACTGATGTCTTCTTTGTTAAGTTTGTCTTGCCTGTTGCATAGATTATTGACCTGCCTGTTGAGGAATGATTCTCTAAGTTTCAAGCACCCATTGAAGCAAGCAGGCTGTGGCAGGACAGCATCTAACTGACTGGGGGCTGCCCAGCTTGGGGCAGGCACTAGCTATCCAATGAGATGCGATGATCTCTCCCACCATTGGAAGTAACCCCTGGCACTCTTACTCTACACCAATCAAGTGAGAGTTTATAACCGGTAACTGTGCTTCTTCCCATGTTGTGCCATAAAGCTGGAGTGTCCTCTCTAGGGCACAGGCCTGGGCAAACAGCATGAAGACCCTGAGTTACCCAAGCATCAGGAATCATGCACCTCTTCCCCACCTCCTCCCCCCCCACCCCACCCACCTCCCCCACCCCACCCGCCTCCCCACCCCGTCCCCAGCATTGTGAGCATTGTCCTAAGGCAGGGAAGAAAAAATACTGTTTGGTACCAGCACTGCTGCAGGAGTTGCCAGAAAACTGCCTAGTAAGTAATAGGTAACCGCCTACAGGACTCCACTCCAGATTTTCTGTCGGGGTTTACTCCCTAAGCTGCCTTTTCTCCCAAGACACCCACAAGGCAGTGAGGCTATTTCCCCATAGCTGAGGGTCTGTTTCTTGGCATCAGGGCAGAACCACATGCTGATGGGCCTGCATGCCATGCATCTGAGGGCCAGGCTTCCCAGCAACCCAGGTTCCAAAACCCCAATGTACCAGGGGGTAAAACCTCCAATAACTCGGGGAGTAATCCCCAAATAACCCAGGGACCAATCCCCAATAACTCGGGGAATAAAACCCCCA
Source organism: Heterodontus francisci (assembly GCF_036365525.1). NCBI lineage: Eukaryota > Metazoa > Chordata > Chondrichthyes > Heterodontiformes > Heterodontidae > Heterodontus > Heterodontus francisci. Next base: position 104,846,737 of record NC_090377.1, read on the forward strand.
ATAACATGGGATAAAACCTCCAATGACCCAGGGGATCAAACCCCCATAACCCAGAGATAAAACCTCAATAAGCAAGGGATTAATTCCCAAATAACCCAGGGGATAAAACCCCCAATAACTTGGGGATTAATCCCCAAAAACCCAGGGGATAGAACCTTGATAACCTAGGGGATAAAATACCCAATAACTCGGGATAAAATTCCCAATGACTCGGGATAAAACACCCAACAACCCAGGCATAGAATCCTTAATTAGCACAGGATAAAAAACCCCAATAGCCCAGGAACAACACCCAATAACCCAAGGACAAAATCCCCTACTAGCCAGGCTCAAAGCCCTCAGCAACCCACCACCCCACTCCCCACCCGACTCCCTGCAACAACCGCAGCCTCCAAGGTCTCTAAACTCCAAGCCCACTCCACACCCCACCTGCCTCAATCAGCAACCTGTGACGATTCACAGGGCATCTCTTCCTCACCACAATTGGCTGATATGCATATAATAATGGTGAACATCATTCAGATGCTGCTATTTATTCAGCAAAATATGGACCAATATGCATTGCCAGATTATTTGAACAGTGAGTGCATCACAACTGAACTCGATCATGCACTTTTTTGATATCAGCATATACTTTCCATCTGGGTTCACTGGATGGCAATGGGATGGTGGGTGAAAACACTTGCGAATGTTCTTTCACCCCTGCCCCACCACCCTGTAACCCAGATAATGATAAACTGACATTAAGAAGTTCAAATTAGAACTAGACCAGTCAGGAATGAAATCAGGAACCACGTTTTTCCCCACACAAGGAGTGATGGAAATCTGGAACATTTTCCCAAAAAGCTGTGGATATGGTATAAAAGTGGATAAATAGAATATTTCAGCCATGGTCTAACTGAATGCCAGAATTGGCTCAAGGAGCTGAATGGTCTACTCCTGTTCCTGTGTTCCTGTGAAATGCAATTTCATTGCAAACAACTCCATACTTGCAGCTTTGACAAATTTAAAATAAAACTTTAGATTGTGTATTAAAAGGCTCCCTTCGCCTCAGGGTGAAGTTTGTGTGTGATTTTCCCCCTCCCCCATTTGAGAAAGGTTGAGGTGCTGTGTAGAGGCATCTCTAGAAATAGAATTTCCCTTATAGGCGAGTGCATGCACACATATTTAAACACACTCACACTGCTGTGTCTGCTGCCTACAATAAGCATCTTGGGCCAGAACTTGCTAGAGTGGGGCATCTCACTGCATATGCCATTGGTTAGACTTTTTCTGCAGCCTTTAGCGCAAGACATTTAGCATTCTAATTTGCTGGAAGTGCAACCTTATGACAAGGCATCTGGGACCTTGGTAAGCAATGAGACCAACCGTCTGTCTCCTTAACCAATAAGATTTAAGGATTCAGAAAGAAACCGAGGAACAAAGGACAAGGAGGGTGAATTAGAGTCAAATCAGATACAGCAAGGGAAGTAAAGAGAGAGAAATAAAGATTTGATTGAAAGAGAAAAGAAAGACAAAGGGTACGTAAGAAAAATTATTTTAAAATTTGACATTTTAAAATCTCTAAGAATAATTTACTATGGAACTCCAGTGTTTAAATTGTTCACTTTCTGGGCTGGAAGCATTGATTCACATTGATTTAACAATTATCATGTTGTTAAAAGCGTATTTGTGCTGTCAATTACCAGACTTAACTTTCTGTGGTAAAGTGCAAATCCAACCAGTTCTTAAAAATAACAGCGAGGTTAAGGACACAGTGCAAATGTTTGTGCATAACAAATGGCAGAGTGGTGTAAATCGACCAGCAGATTCTGAAGATTCACAACTCACAATGTATTTCTTAATCTGCAATTTGCACATATTATTAATGGCATGTGTTATTGACACACTGTTACTTTTCCAGCAAGTTCTGGCCCTCTGTCTCATTTCAGTATGTGGTAAATGTAGGAAAGTCTGACAATTGTGGCATGATAATAAGTGTATCCCTTTTAATTGATTTTTTAAATAATCAGTGCATCTGCTGTTTGCCACCTGGGAGTCTTGAATTAATTCTGAAGCTCTAATTCCCACAACGCTACTTGTAATCAATAATGTGTACAGTGTTGCAAACCTTCTAGATTTGCATTAGATACTGGATAATCAAAAGAAGTGTTTTTCTTTGTTAGTGAGCATACATTACAAGGGACAGCTGTCATCATAGTGCTGTGTGTTCTGATATTTGCAGGATTATTTTTCTAGAAGATAGACATACTCTTCTGGAAGGATTTCAGTGAACCCAATATTTTCAGGTCTGCAGTACAGTATTGACAGTAACATGCTGCATGTTAAAATTATTGCTGAATTAGAATGTTTGTTTAAAACCTTGCCCCAATAGTTTATCCATTTATGGATGAAATTTATACAAGTCATCATTATGCTCAGCAGTTTTTCATAGTGTAAAATACTGTACACAGACAATAAATATTGAAATGTATAGGACATGATACTGCAACAACAGCAATAAATTGCACATGTAAATATTTTGATGTGCTAAAACACATGAACAAGTGAAATGGTAACTGTAGATTTCAGTGCATTGCACAGTAGAAGTAGCATTTATCTTCACAGTACTCCCTAAAGGCTAATGTATAATGTTTCTTAAAGGTGTTGTAGACAGTGTGCAATCATGCGGAAACAATGTTCTTGCAGCAAGCCAAAGACACATGAAAACACAATTTCCAGAACAGATTTGCTCCTGTGTAAAGCAAACCTGTGAATGTAACAGTTTGCACTGCAAGACATGTACAAAGTTGATCTAATCATTTCCTGTATCTTATTTGTCAATAACAACTTTAATGTAGGAAAAGGCACTTCACAGGAATAGAGACATCAGTACACTTTTAATAGTGTATTTTTGTTTTCGGTATTTATTTCTATTTGAATACCTTTACTTCATTTGGCGTTAGTTCTTTTGTTGTAAGATGTGTATATTAACAGAAATTCTCTGTAGACTACATGGTGTAGCACTGTGCACTGAACTTGAACATCTCCACTGCAAACAATAAACTACAAGATTCCTCGGGAAAGTCTATCGAGAACCTTAGAAATAAAAATGTTGTTCAGATCTCTGTAAAAAAAAAATCACTGCACGTAAAGCATTGGATTCTGAAAGTTATAGTGTATTATGTGGTACGGTTTCAGATGTGAGTTCCAGTCTTTTATAATAGCTTCGAGTGGCAGGACAGCAACATAACACATTGAGCTCAAGTGAACCAAGGACTCCGCATGCATGTGACAAGTTACGGTTTTCTTTATGAATGAGAAATTTAGTATGTAGCTACTTGAAATTAGGTCATTTTCTTTACACTCAAGTTTAATCGCGTTTCTGCTTGCTATAGACGAGGAAGTTGAATCCTGAATTCCACAGTTGTCTAATCTAAGGATGGCTTATTTTAATGATCCATTTGACAGTAGAAAAATCCTTCCATTCGGAGATGGAACTCTATAACCTTAGGAATTTGAAAGGAGGCACTACATTTTGGATAGTTTAAGGGCAAAATCATGTTACAGATAATGTATAGTTTCAAAAGCCCATTCACACTGTGGGATAAAACAAACCACTTGCAATTATTTTCACCTTTTAACCATCATTGCTGATGCTTCTGGATTTACTTTGTCCTGAACCTCCAGATAAAGTCCCCCAGGAGAAAGACATTAGCAAATGCAATGAGTGGAAGGGCTTAAACTTCATGAGTTTATTATAATGATGTATGACTGTGATTCAATATATAACTATTTCAGTTTAAAAAACGTTGAACAAACGCCTAGTTTGGCTACATTACATTTATGGTTCAGAAACAACAACTTGCATTCATATGCCACTGTTAACTTAGAAAACCATAATAGGTAGCATAATCAGGGGAAAATGGATCTTAAGGCACAGAAGAGGAAATTTGGAGGGTTGACTAAAAGCTTTGTCAAAGATGTGAATTTTAAGGAAGGCCTTAAAAGAGAGGTGGAGAGGTTTAGGGAGGAGATTCCATAGTTGTAGGGCTTGAATAACTGAAGGCATGGTTGCCAGTGGTGAGGTTGAGAGGTTGCTGGGGTTATGCATAACAGACCAGAGTGAGACGAGTGCAGAGTTCTGGTTGTGGGCTTGGAGGAGGTTATATAGATGGGGAGGGGTGTGGCTGTGAAGGACGTTAAACCTGAGAATTTTAAATTTTACAGTGTTGGAGAAATAAGAGCCAGTGTATGCTAGTGACACTTGTGGTGATGGGTGAGCGGAAGTCGCAGAGTCATTACGCCACAGAAGGAGGCTATTCAGCCCATCAAATACATGCTGGCTCTCTGTAAAGGAATCCAATCATTCCCATCTCCCTGCTCTATCCCTGTAGCCCTGTGTTTATTTCCCTCAAATGCCCATCCAATTTCCATTTGAAATCATTGATCGTCTCTGCTTCCAGCACCCTCATGGGCAATGAGCCCCAGGTTATTACCATTTGCTGCGTAAAAAAGTTCTTCCTCACAAACTCCTGCATGTCTTGCTCAAAACCCTAAATCTGTGTCCCCTAGTCCTTATACCATCAACTAATGGGGCAGCTTTTCCTTGTCTACCTTATCTAAATTTGTCATATTTTTGTACGCCTCTACCAAATCTCCCCTCAATCTCCTTTGCACCAAGGAGAACAACCCCAGCTTCTCCAATCTAACCTTGCAGCTAAAATCCCTCATCCTTGGAACCAGACTGGTAAATCTCCTCTGCACCCTGTCAAGGACCCTCACATCCTTCCCAAAGTGTGGTGACCAGAACTGCATGCAGTACTCTAGTTGTGGCCTACCCGAACTTTAAAATGATTGAGCATAACTAGTCTGCTTTTGTACTCAGTACCTCAATTTATGAAGCCCAAGATCCCACACGTTTTGCCAACTACTCTCTTAACACTACCTCAATTTATGAAGCCCAAGATCCCACACATTTTGCCAACTACTCTCTTAATATGTCCTTCCACCTTCAAAGATCTATGCTCGTGAACCCTCCCTCCCCCCCCCCCCCCCCCCCCAAGGTCCCTCTGTCTCTGTGCACTCTTTAGAACTGTGCCATTTAAGTCTATATTGCCTCTGCCTATCCCTTCTGCGAAAATGCATCATCTCACACTTCTCTTTATTAAATTCCATCTGCCACGTCTGCCCATTCTGCTAGCCTATCTATGTCCTGTTGCATCACCCTCACTATCTGCCACACCTCCAAATTTGGTCTCAGTGGCAGATTTTGAAAGTTTACTCTGTATTCTGTTATGACTGAGGTGGGAGGAGTGCACTGTTAATTCAATCCCACTTCTCCATAGGTCACAGCATATTTTACCAAAACAAACAATTAGATGCTCTATCTGTCCCCAGAATAAAGCACACCAACCAGGTTTCTTTAATCAACAACAAAATTAACCGTTTAATGTAAATCCAAGTCTTAACCAATAATGAAGTAAATCGATATACGAATTGAGATATTAAATCTCCTAGCCCACATGCACACGCACATACATCCAAAAACCGGTCAACCGGGGAAAAGGGCTTTTCTGGTTTGCAGTTGCTTCAAGTTAGGGAAGTTCTGATGAAAGGTCAGTGACCTGAAACAGTAACTCTGCTTCTCTCTCTACAAATGCTGCCAGACCTGCTGAGTATTTCCAGCATTTCTTGTTTTTAATTAAGGAAAAAAGAGAGTTGGGGTGGTAGTACTGATTATTGGCTGGAATTTTTCGTTGGGCGCGGGGCCCCATCCAGCAGCCGAAAAGTCAGTGGCGAACCCGCCTCTGTCGGGCCTGGGGAGCCAGATCGGGATTCTGCACTCCCTCAGGCCTTGAATTGGTCTTGGGTGGGTCTTCCACCTCCTGGAGGCAGGAAGTCCTGCCTAATGGAGCTCCCGGCAGCTCTTAGTCCCATCAGTGCCACCGGGAGCAGTGGCCACTGCTGGGACTACACCCAGCATCAGAAGGGAGATGAAGGACGGCCCCGGAATTAAGGTAGGTTTTTATGGCCTCGCCGGGAACAATTGGTCAGGCAATGGGGGTTCGGTTGAGGGTGGTGGGGGAATGTTGTTCGCTGGGGGCGGTTGAGGCTTCGGGGGCGGCCCTCCGTGGGGCACAGGGTGCCCGACCAGGAGGGCCCCGCCTCCCCCCAGCCCGCAAGAAGGCTGCCTGGTTCAGCAAGATGACCAGTATTTTGTTCCTCCACAGGCTTAGTAAACATCCTCATTGGTTCTTTGACTATTGGGAAAGTGATGTAAGTTTGGAAGATGTGTGTGTTGCCCTTATTTTAAAATCACAGGTCTATATAGGCAGTTATTCAGTTTAACTTCAATGGTGGGGAATTTAATGAAAAGCATCATTAGGGATTATAGAGATACTCAACATGGCCTTAGAAAACAGAAGTCATCTTTGATAAATCCGATCCAGTTTTCTAAAAACAAAAATCAGAGGATTAGTAGATCAAGGCAATCTGGTAGATCTATATTTCAACTTTTCATAAAGTGCCACCTGAAGGACTCTGTGCTAAAATAAAGTCTGTTGATGCCAAGAATGATATTACATGATTCATTGTAAATTGTTTAAAGAGCTGTAGGCAAAGGTTTATTTAAATGGAGCTGCTTCCCAATGGGTCTGGTCTCTAGTGGGGTAGCCCAGGGATTTGTGATGGATCCCTTCCTGCTTTGTTACATTTATTAACAATCTGGAGCAGGGCTTAGAGAATACGGTTATTATATTTTCAGGTGATATTAAACTGTGCGACAGAACCAAGATCTTAGAAGGGAGAAATAGATTACAATAGCCTGGATTTTGCAGTAGTAATGACGGCAAAACTGTCCGCATATGTGCAGCATAATGTGTAAATCCAGATTGCTGTCCTGATTCTATGCATTTTCAAAGTTAAGGCCACCTCCCCCCCCCCCCCCCCCCCCCCCCCCACCCAGAATACAATCAATTGGAAATTATTGGACTGACGTGAATTTCCAGTCTTACACTCTTAGTTTCACTGTAAAAACCCCTGAAAAAGTTACACCATGTTGAATGAAGTATAACTGGAGTTTTAACAATGTACTAATTTCATAATTACGCCTGAACAGCCTCACTTGCCATGAAATTTAAAATTAACATTTGAATTCAATTAAGTAAAATCAGGAATTAAAAAGCTAGTCTAATGATGGCGGTGAAACCATTGTTGATTGTCGCAAAAACCCATCTGGTTCACTAATGTCCTTTAGGGAAGGAAATCTGCTGTCCTTACCTGATCTGGCCTACATGTGACTCCAGACCCACAGAAATGTGGCTGACTCTTAAAATGCTCTCTGAAATGGCTTAGCAAACTACTGAGTTGTACCTAACTGCTTAAAAAATTGATGAGGAATGAAACCGGATGGACCACCCAGCATCGACCGAGGCACCGGAAACGACAACGGCAAACACAGCCCTGTCTACCCTGCAAAGTCCTCCTTCCTAACATCTGAGGGCTTCTGCCAAAGTTGGGAGACCTGTCCCACAGACTAGTCAAGCCACAGCCTGACATAGACTTACGGAATCACACCTTACAGACAATGTCCCAGACACGAGCATCCCTGGGCATCCCACTGGCAGGACAGACCCAGATGGCACAGTGCTATACAGTCGGGAGGGTGTTGCCCTGGGAGTCCTCAACATTGATTCCGGACCCCATGAAGTCTTATGGCTTCAGGTCAAACATGGACAAGGATACCTCCTGTTGATTACCACCGACCGCCACCCCTTGGTAGATGAATCAGTACTGCTCCATGTTGAACAGCACTTGGAGGAAGCACTGAGGGTGGCAAGGGTGCAGAATGTCCTCTGGGTGGGGGACTTCAATGTCCATCACCAAGAATGGCTTGGTAGCACCACTACTGACCGAGCTGGCCAAGTCCTAAAGGACATAGCTGCTAGACTGGGTCTGCAGCAGGTGGTGAGGGAACCAACAAGAGGGAAAAACATTCTTGACCTCAATCTCACCAATCTGTCTGCCACAGATGCGTCTGTCCCTGACAGTATTGGTAGGAGTGACCACTGCACAGTCCTTGTGGAGACAAAGTACCATCTTCACATTGAGGATACCCTCCGTTGTGTTGTGTGGCACTACCACCGTGCTAAATGGGATAGATTTCGAACAGATATAGCAATGCAAAACTGGGCATCCTTGAGGTGCTGTAGACCATCAGCAGCAACAGAATTGTACTCCAGCACAATCTGTAACCTTATGAACTGGCATATCCCCCATTCTACCATTACCAACAAGCCGGGGGATCAACCCTGGTTCAATGCAAAGTGCAGGAAGGCATGCCAGGAGCAGCACCAGGCATACCTAAAATGAGATGGCAATCTGGTGAAGCTACAACCCAGGACTACTTGCATGCCAAACTGCATAAGCAGTATGCAATAGACAGAGATAAGCAATCCCATAACCAACGGATTAGATCTAAGCTCTGCGGTCCTGCCACATCCAGTCGTGAATGGTGGTGGATTATTAAACAACTAACAGGAGGAGGTTGGTTCCACAAATATCCCTGTCCTCGATGGGGGAGCCAAGCACATCAGTGCAAAAGATAAGGCTGAAGCATTTGCAACAATCTTCAACCAGAAGTGCTGAGTGGATGATCCATCTTGGCCTCCTCCTGAAGTCCTCAGCATCACAGATGCCAGTCTTCAGCCAATTCAATTCACTCCATGTGATATCAAGAAATGACTGAAGGCACTGGATACTGCAAAGGGCCCTGACAACATTCTGGCAATAGTACTGAAGACCTGTGCTGTAGAACTTGCCGTACCCCTAGCCAAGCTGTTCCAGTACAGCTACAACACTGGCATCTACCCGGCAATGTGGAATATTGCCCAGGTATGTCCTGTACACAAAAAGCAGGACAAATCCAACCCGACCAATAAAGTGATGGAAGGTGTCATTGACAGCGCCATCAAGCAACACTTGCTTAGCAATAACCTGTTGTGATGCTCAGTTTGGGTTCTGCAGGGCCACTCAGCTCCTGACCTCATTACAGCCTTGGTTCAAATATGGACAAAAGAGCTGAACTCAAGAGGTGAGGTGAGAGTGACTGCCCTTGACATCAAGGCAGCATTTGACTGAGTATGGCATGTCCAGGAGCCCCAGAAAAACTGGAGCCAGTGGGAATCGGGGAAAACCCTCCGCTGGCTGGAGTCATACCTCGTGCAAAGGAAGATGGTTTTGGTTGTTGGAGGTCAATCGTCTTAGCTCCAGGACATCACTGCAGGATTTTGTCAAGGTAGTGTCCCAGACCCAACCATCTTCAGCTGCTTCATCAATTACCTTCCTTCAATCATAAGATCAGAAATGGGGATGTTTGCTGATGATTGCGCAATGTTCAGCACCATTCGTGACTCCTCATACTGAAGCAGTCCGTGTAGAAATGCAGCAAGACCTGGACAATATACAGGCTTGGGCTGAAAAGTGGCAAGTAACATTCACACCACACAAGTGCCAGGCAATGATCATCTCCAACAAGAGAGAATCTAACCATCGCCCCTTGACATTCAAAGGCATTATGATCACTGAATCCCCAACTATCAGCATCCTGGGAGTTGCCATTGATCAGAAACTGAACTGAAGTAGCCATATAAATACCTTGGCTACAACAGTAGGTCAGAGGCAAGAAATCCTGAGGCGACTAACTCACCTGCTGACTCCCCAAAGCCTGTCCACCATCTACAAGGCACAAGTTAGGAGTGTGATGGAATACTCTCCACTTGCCTGGATGGGTGCAACTCCAACAACACTCAAGAAGCTCGACACCATCCAGGACAAAGTAGAAATTGTTGATTGTCACCCCGTCCACAACATTCACTCCCTCCACCAGCGACGCACAATGGCAGCAGTGTGTACCACTTACAAGATGCACTGCAGCAATGCACCGTGGCTACTCTGGAAGCACTTTCCAAACCCACGACCTTTACCATCTAGAAGGACAAGGGCAGCAGATGCATGGGAACACCATCACCTGCAAGTTCCTCTCCAAGCCACACACCATCATGACTTGGAACTACATCGCCGTTCCTTCACTGTTGCTGGGTCGAAAACCTGGAACTCCATTCCTAATAGCACTGTGGGTTTTCCCAACCCACATGGACTGTAGTGGTTCAAGAAGGTGGCTCACCACCACCTTCTCATGGGAAATTAGGGATGTGCATTAAATGCTGACCGAGCCAGCGACGCCCACATTCCATGAAACTAATTAAAAAAAACACGGTCTGGGCTACATGTGATTCCAGACGCTCAGTAATGCGGTTGACTCTTAACTGGGCTCTGAAATGGCCTACCAAGCCACTCAGTTGTATGAAACCGTGACAGCAAAGTTGAATAATAATAAAACCAGATGGTCGAACTGGCATCAACCTAGGCATCAACAAAACAACAAACTCACACCCTTCCCAATCAACCCTGCAAAGTGTTCCTCACTAACAACTGGGGACTTGTGCCAAAATTGGGAGAGCTGTCCAACAGACAAGTCAAGCAAACAGCTTGACATAGTCATACTGACCCAAACAGATCCTACAGCCAATGTCCCAGACAGCTCCATCATGATCCCTGCATAGATCCAGCCCCACCGCAAGACGTACGGACTAGAGATGGCAGTGCAGTGGTATACAGTTGGGAATGAGTGGCACTGAATCCTCAACATTGACTCCAGCCCATGAAATCTCATGACATCAGCTCAAACGTGGGCAAGGAGATTCCTTTTGATTACCACCTATTGCCTTCCCTCAACTGATGAATCAGTACTCCTGCATGTTGAACACCACTGGGAAGAAGCACTGAGGCTAGCAAGGGCACAGACTGTACTCTGGGTGGGGGTCTTCAAAGCCCATCACCAACAGTGGCTTGGTAGCACCACTACTGACATAGCTGGCCGAGTCCTGAAGGACATATCTGCCAGACTGGGCCTGCAGCAAATGATAAGAGAACCAACAAGAGGGAAAAATCTACTAGACCTCGCCCTCACCAGTCTACCTGGTGCAGATGCATCTATCCATGACAGTATTGGTAAGAGTGACCAGCACACAGTCCTTGTGGAGACCAAGTCCCATCTTCGCACTGAGGATACCCTCCATCGTGTTGTGTGATACTACCACCGTGCTAAATGGGATGGATTCAGAACAGATCTAACAGCTCAAAACCAGGCATCCATGAGGTGCTGTGGACCATCAGAAGCAGTAAAATTGTATTCATCCACAATCTGCAACCTCATGGCTCTGCATATCCCTCACTCTACCATTACTAGCAAGCCAGAGGATCAACCCTGGTTCAATGAGGTGTGCAGGAGAGCATGCCAGGAGCAGCACCTGGTATACCTAAAAATAAGATGTTAATCTGTTGAAGCTACAACACAAGACTACATGCATGCTAAACAATGGAAGAAGCTTGCAGTAGACAGAGGTAAGCGATCCCACAACCAACAGATCAGATCAAGGCTCTGCAGTCTTGCCACATCCAATCGTAAATGATTCTGGACAATTTAACAAATAACTGGAGGAGAAGGTTCCAGAAACATCCCCAACCTCATTGATGGGGGAACCCAGCACATCTGTGCGAAAGACGAGGCTAAATTATTTGCAACCACCTTTGGCTAGAAGTACCAAGTGGATGATCCATTTTTGTTTCTCCTGAGGTCCTTAGCATCACAGATGCCAGTATTCAGCCAATTCAATTCACTCCACTCCATGTGACATTAAGAATTGGCTGAAGGCACTAGATACAGAAAAGGCTATGGGCCCCGTCTACATCCCGGCTGAAGTACTGAAGGCTTATGCTCCAGAGCTAGCAGCGCCCCTAGCCAAGCTGTTCCAGTGCACCTACAACTCTGGCATTTATCCGACAATGTATGAGGTATGTTCTGTCCACACAATCTGGCCAATTATCGCCCAATCGTTCTAAATCCATCATCAGCAAAGTTATGGAAGGTGTCGTTGACAGTGCTATCAAGCGGCACTTAAGCAGCAATGCTCAGTTTGGGTTCCACCAGGCCACTCGCTCAAGACTTCATTCTAGCCTTGATCCAAAAATGGACAGAAGAGCAGAATTCACAAGGTGAGGTGAGAGTGACTTCCCTTGACATCAAGGCAGCATTTGACCTGTTGTGTAATCGAGGAGCCCGAGTAAAACTGAAATCAGTAGGAATCGGAGTTGGTGGGGAGGAATACTCTCCATTGGTTGGAGTCATACCTAGCACAAAGGAAGATGGTTGTGGTTATTGGAGGCCAATCACGTCAGCCCCAAGACGTTGTTGCAGGAGTAACTCAAGATAGTATCCTAGGCCCAACCATCTTCAGCTGCTTCATCAGTGACCTTCCTTCAGTCATAAGGTCAGAAGTGGGGATCTCCACTGAAGATTGCACAGTGTTCACTACAAATCACAACTGCTCAGATACTGAAGCAGTCTGTGCCCTCATGCAGCAAGACCTGGCCAACATTCAGGCTTGGGCTAATAATTGGCAAGTAACATTTGTGCTACACAAATGCCAGGCAATGACCATCTCCAACAAGAGACACCCGTAACTATATCTCCTTGATGTTCAATGGCAATACCATCGCTGTATCCCCCACCATCAACATCCTGGGGCTTGCCATTGATCAGAAACTGAACTGGAGCAGCCACATAAATACTGTGGCTACAAGAGCAGGTCAAAGGCTGCGAATTCTGTGGCGAGTAACTCACCTCATGACTCTCCAAAACCTGTCCACCATCTACAAGGCACAAGACAGGAGTGTGATGGAATACTTGCTTGGATGAGTGCAGCTCCAACAACACTCAAAAAGGTTGACACCATCTAGGGCAAAGCAGGCCGCTTGATCGGCAATGCAGATGACCCCTGGCCTGAGTGCATTGAGCTATGGAGATGCATAGAAATGCATAAAAGATAGAACATAAAAATAGGCCATTCAGCCCAACAGGTCTGTCTTGGTGTTTACCCTCCACGGAAACAAAAAGACATAATTGCATTTACCCACCCTGTTTCCATATCCCTTTATTCTCTTTACATTCATTCACTTATCCAACATTGGGATGCCTCAGCAGGGGGATTGGTCGTGCCCTGGTGAGGCAAGGGTGGTCGTTTGGGGGAGGGGGGTGTCTTGAGTCCCGGGGGTGGGTTGGGAGGCGGGGGCGGCCCTCAATTGGGCACCCTGTGCCCGACTGCCATGCCCCCCCACCCCGGGGCATGGAAAGACTAGCAGCCATGTGCCTTTTGGTAGGCCGAGGTGTTTTTGGCATTATGTTTCTTTCAGCTGACTTAGAACAGCAAAAACTGATGTTCCTAATTTTAGCTTTTAGCTCTGAGGCAAGGACTCTGTCTCTCAGACTTCTGTTCCTAACCTGTCTGCCCAGTGTGGTGCTTTGTCTCTGTGTCCCCAACCAGGGTGATTGCTAAGACATTGATTTTCTCCCTGTTGTGATTTACCAGTAAGCTTGTAAATAAAACCAGCCATCTCCCCTCAGAGTGTCAGTTTAAAGAGGATGTCTCCTGCTGGACCATGTCAAGGCCTCACTTTTCTCTGCTAAATCTACTCTAGAATCACCCACTAAAAACCATATCCTTAAATTCCTCCCGACCCCTCCACCTTAACTATTTTTTTTTAAAGTGAGGAGCTCATGGAACTGTTCATCATCAAGTTGGCACCATTGTCTGCTGCAACCTCTCCTTCCCTTTGCTCACCAAGCCAAACCTCCCTCACCACCCCAAATTGTTCCCTGCCTCAGCCCTGAACCCTGGTATATCTCTAGTTTCTCTTCCAGCTCTCCTCATATGGTCTCTGAGCCCATCACATCCACGAGACCCACCTACTCCCCTTTGACCTCATTACCACTAAAGTTCTGATTATTCAACATTCCTACCTGGTCCCTGGGCTGGCTGACACCATCAGACACTCCCTTTCAAATCAGCTATCATCCCCCCCCCCACCTCAAATAAAACCACCTTAACTCTTCAGTCTGATGCCTCATCTCCAACCTTCCTTTCCTCTCTAATGTGTTGTTGCTTCTCAAGTATGTACCCATCCTTCCTGCAATCTAAAATTGAAGTCAATGAGAATCAGGGGGAAAACACTCCACTGGTTGGAGTCATACCCAGCCCAAAGGAAGATGGTTGTGGTTGTTGGAAGTCAATCATCTCATCCCCAGAACATTGCTGCAGGAGTTCCTCAGGGTAGTGTCCTGGGCCCAACCATCTTCAGCTGCTTCATCAATGACCTTCCCTCCAACATAAGGTCAGAAGTGGCGATGTTCACCAATGATTTCACAGTGTTCAGTACCATTCTCAACTCCTCAAATGTTGAAGCAGTCTGTGCCCACATGCAGCCAGACCTGCGCAGCATTCAGGCTTTGGCTGATAAGTGGCAAGTGGCATTAGCACCACACAAGTGCCATTGGCAAAATACCCGGGGAGGCAGGCGAGGACCCTTAAGTGGCTGTTAAGGGGCCACTTAAGGGCCTTGATTGGCTTCGGGCGAGTGGGCCGTTTCCCTCCCCCGCCCGACCGCTGTAAAGTTAACCGGAGGCGGGTAGGCCTTCCGGAGCCTTCCGCTCAATTTTACGCCACCCCCATGCCACCAGCTGACCCAATGGGGCAGTGTAAAATTCAGCCCATAGTTTCTGCCTCATCACTAAGTGTGAAAGTAATATTTGTGCCAAGTGCCAGGCAATGACCATCTCCAACAAAAGAGAACCTAACCACCTCCTCTTGATGCTCAAAGACATTACCATCTCTGAATTTCTCACCATCAACATCTTAGGGGTTACCATTGACCAGAAACTTAACTGGGCCAGCCATATAAATACTGTGGCTAGAAGAGCAGTTCAGAGGCTGGGAATTCTGCAGTGAATAACTCGCCTCCTGACTTCCCAAAGCCTGTCCACCATCTACAAGTGACAGCTGTCCACTTGCCTGGATGGGTGCAGCTCCAACAACACTCAAGACATTCAACACCATCGAAGACAAAGCAGTCCTCTTGATCAGCACCCCATTTACCACCTTAAACATTTACTCTCTCCAGCACCAATGCAGAGTGGCTGCAGTGTGTACACATATCAAATGCACTGCAGCAACTTGCCAAGCTGACTTCGATAGCACATTCCAAACACACGACATCTACCACCGAGAAGGACAAGGGCAGCAGATGCATGGGAACACCACCACCTGCAAGATTCCCCCCAAGTCACACATCATTCTGACGTGGATCTGTATCACTGTTTCTTCCCTGTCGCTGGGTCAAAAACCTGGAAGTCCCTTCCTAACAGCACTGTGGGTGTGCCAACACCAGATGAACTGCAATGGTTCAAGAAGGCAGCTCACCACCACCTTCTCAAGGGCAATTAGGGATGGGCAATAAATGCAGGTCTTGCCAGTGATGCTCTCATCCCATGAAAGAATAAAATAAAACTGTATATAATATTCTAGATTTGTTCTTTGTTCTAAATCTCTTACATTACATCTTGTATCTATGGCCACTCAACTATTGGAAACAATCTGCTTCTATCCACCCTATGCCATTCTTTCTTTATTCTAAACACTTGTATCTTTGACTCCAAATTCTGCATCGAACTAATGAAAAAGCCTGAGTTTTTGTTTTGTATTTCCTGATATGAACACACAAAATTGATAGGCAGGAAAAGACCAGCTGGTTCATCAGGCCTGTTCCACAACTCACGATGGCTTGAGCATCATGACTAATCACTCCGTACACAAATGAGCTATGGGGAGAGATGAAAGAAAACAGGAAATCACATTGACCAAGTATTATCTATGAAGACACTGCCCTACTCTATGATGCAATCTTGTATCTATGGCCACTCAACTATTGGAAACAATCTGCTTCTATCCACCCTATGCCATTCTTTCTTTATTCTAAACACTTGGCGGCGCAGTGGTTAGCACCGCAGCCTCACAGCTCCAGCGACCCGGGTTCAATTCTGGGTACTACCTGTGTGGAGTTTGCAAGTTCTCCCTGTGTTTGCGTGGGTTTCCTCCGGGTGCTCCGGTTTCCTCCCACATGCCAAAAACTTGCAGGTTGATAGGTAAATTGGCCATTATAAATTGCCCCTAGTATAGGTAGGTGGTAGGGAAATATAGGAACAGGTGGGGATGTGGTAGGAATATGGAATTAGTGTAGGATTAGTATAAATGGGTGGTTGATGGTCAGCACAGACTCGGTGGGCCGAAGGGCCTGTTTCAGTGCTGTATCTCTAAACTAAACTAAACTAAATCTCTGTCGCAGTCAAGAACTGCTCCAGCTCACTCTTGAAGACATGCAGGGAGTCAGCACCCACCACACCAGACAGCAACAACTTAAATTTATATAGCACCTTAAATGTAATAAAATAAATGCACTTCACAAGAGCATTATATGCAGGGTCCTACCAAATTCAGTCAAATTTTACAAATTTCATGGTCATGGCATTTTAAGAATCATGTATTTTCCATATTTAAGTTGTAAATTTCATGGTCATAGAGTCATAGAGAGATATAGCACTGAAACAGGCCCTTCGGCCCACCGAGCGTTGGTGTCTCAACAAACCATGAAAATGATCAATTTAAGACAAAAAAAAAACCCAAGAAGGTTTTTGGTTGCAAATGACATTTATTGTATACTCAAAAGCTATTGTAAAAATCTGACTGTAAACAAGTTGCATTCTTTACTCACTGTAAGTAGTGATTGAATGAGAACATGGAGCAACCTGCAACAGTGTCTTTCTTCAGTTTTCGTCTCTGCGCTGTAAAAACCTGTCTGTGTTTAGATGTGGCTGTCTCCATGTCCATAAAGTTTGTTGGAATTGTCAGACAGCACCGTACTAGCCTTGCAAGGTCGGGGATTCTGTATTCCACAGAGAAAGGTCAGAAAGGTATGGCGATAATCATGGGGGATTTTAATCTACATATAGACTGGAAAAATCAGATGGGCAAAGGTAGCCTAGATGAGTTCTTAGAATGTTTTCAGGATAGTTTCTTAGAACAGCACGTTCTGGAACCAACCAGAGAGCAGGCTAAATTGACCTGGTATTGTGCAACGGGATAGGATTAAGTAATGACCACATAGTGAAGGCACCCCGGGCAGCAGTGATCATATGTTTGAATTTTACATTCAGTTTGAGGGAGAGTAGAGTGAGGGCATGAAAGCAAAGATAGTTAAAGTGAACTGGCAAAGTAGGTTAAGGGATAGGTCAGTAGAGATGCAGTGGCACACCTTTAAGGGGATATTTCAGAATACACAGAATAGATACATTTTAACGAGAAAGAAAAATTCCAAGGGGAGAATCCATCATCAATGGTTATCTAAAGAAGTTGAAGATAGTGTCAAAATTAAAGAAAAACATATAAATGTGCAAAGAAGATTGGACAGAATATAAAAAACAAAACAATAAAAACAAAGAATGACTAAAAGATTAATAAGGAGGGAAAAATTAAAGTATGAGAGAAAGTTAGCTAGAAATATAAAAACAGATAGTAAGAGTTTCTATAGATATTTTAAAAAGAAAAGAGTTAATAAAGTGAGTGTTGGTCCTATAGAATGTAAGTCTGGGGAATTAATAATGGAAAATAAAGGAGATGGCAGGTATTTTGCATCGGTCTTTACTATAGAAGATACAAGCAGCATCCCAGAAATAGCTGTAAATCAGGAAATGGAAGGGAGGGAGGAACTCAAGAAAATTACTAACACCAGGGAAATCACCGGTGATGAACAAATTGTTGGAGCTGCAGGCTGACAAGTCCCCGGGTCCTGATGGACTTCATCTTAGGGTCCTGAAAGAAGTGACTAGTGAGATAGTTGATGTGTTGGTTTTAATTTTCCAAAATTCCTTAGATTTGAGGAATATCCATTATATTGGAAAATAACAAATGTAACTCTTTTATTCAAAAAGGGAGGGAGACAAAAAGTAGGAAACTACAGGCCAGTTAACTTAACATCTGTCTTAGGGAAAATAAGCTATTATTAAAGACGTTATAGCAGAGCAGTTAGAAAAATTAGGCAGCGTCAACATGGTTTTGTGAAAGGGAAATCATGTTTAACCAATTTATTGGAGTTCTTTGAAGAAGTAACATGTCATGTGGATAAAGGGGAACTGGTCGGTGTACTGTACTTAATTTCCAGAAGGCATTTGATAAGGTGCCACAGCAAAGGTTATTGCAGAAAATAAAAGCTTATGGTGTTGGGGGTAACATATTGGCGTGGATAGAAGATTGACAAGATGCAATGAGTGGTGTGCCATAGGGATCGATGCTTGGGTCTCAACTTTTTACAATTTATATAAATGCCAAACAGAAAATGACCCATTTACGCCTACTCTTTGTTTCCTGTTGCTAGCCAATGTGCTGTAACCATTCTATGATTCTGACAAAACGTTGCTTGACCAGGAGCCAATATAGGTCAGTGAGCACAGGGTGATAGGCGAACGGGACTTGGTGCAAGTTGAGGGATGGGATTTTTGGATGATCTCAAGTTTACAGAGGGTAGAATATGGGAGACCAGCCAGGAGTGCATTGGAATAGTCAAGTCTAGAGGTAACGAAGGCATGAATGAGGGTTTCAGCAATAGAGGAGCTGTGACGAGCGAAGTTTTGGAGGTGGAAATAAATGGTCTTAATGATGGCATGAATTTGAGGTCGGATACTCCTCTTAGGGTCAAATGTGACACCAAGGTTGCAAACAGTCTGTTTTAATCTCAGACTGTTGCTAGGAAGTGGGATGGAGTTGGTAGCTAGGGAACAGAGATTGAAGTGGAAGTCGAAAACAATGGCTTCAGTCTTCCCAATATTTTGTTGGAGGAAATTTTTGTTCATCCAGTACTGGATGTCGGATAAGTAGTGATGAGGAGGAATCAAGAGTGGTGGTGTGAGGTAGAGCTGGGTGTTGTCAACTATATGTGAAAACTAACTATGTGCTTTCGGATGATGTTGCTGAGGGGCAGCTAATAGATGAGAAATAGGAAGGGGCTAAGGATATATCTTTGGGGGACACCAGAGGTAATGGTGCGGGAGCAGGAAGAGAAGCCATTGCAAGTGATTCTCTGGCTACGATTAGATTAATGAAAATAGAACCAGGTGAGAGCAATCCCACCCAATTGGACGACAGTGGCGAGGCACTGGAGGAAGATGGTGTGGTCAGCTGTGACAAAGACTATAGACAGGACAAGGAGGGAAAGTTTACTTTTGTCACAGTCACATTGGATGTCATTTGCGACTTTGATCAGAGCTGTTTCAGTACTGTGGCACAGTTGGAATCCTGACTGAAGGGATTCATACAACGATTTCAAGGAAATATGGGAATGGATTTGGGAGGTGACCAACATGTTCAAAGACTTTGGAGAGGATAAGGTGGCTGGAAATGGGACAGTAGTTTGCAAGGACAGTGGGACCAAGTGTTTTTTTTTTGAGAGTGGTGATGACGGCAGATTTAACGGAGAGAGAGAACTGTTTACAATATCAGTAACTTGGAGACCAGGAGGGCAGATTGGGTGATCACCAGTTTAGTGGGGATAGGATTAACGGAGCAAGAGGTGGGTCTTATGGGCAAGATGAGCTCAGAGAGGACATGAGGGGAGATGGGAGAGACCCTAGAGAAAGATGTAAGTTCAGGACTAGAGCAGCAGGGAGAATTCGAGAAAGTTTGGCCAGTTGGGCGAGTGGCAGGGAGGGATGTGACAGAGGCAGCTGATTGGATGCTCTCGATCGTGGTGGCAAAGAAGTCCATGAGCTCCTCGCACTTATTGTTGGAGGTGAGGGTGGAGGGAACATGAGAGAGGGGATAAGAAGACCGTTTGCAGTAGAGAAAAGAAGCCATGTGTTATCTTTGCATTCCAGGATGATCCTGGAATAGTGAGCAGTTTTAGCAGATGAGAGCAGGACCTGATAGTGTTTTAGGTGGCCGAGCCAGATCTGGCGGCAGATGGCTAAACCAGTTGTTCGCCATATCCTTTGAAGCCTGCATGCCTTGGACTTAACAGATGGCAACCTATTCCAGAGGTTCACTACTCTTTGGGAAAAGAAGAACTGCATAACATCCGATCGATTCCTAGTCTTACATAGTTTAAATTTATCTCCCGATTCTGTTAAACTGGAATGATCTGTTGATAGACACGCTATCCAACATTTCAGTTATTTTATAGACCTCTTTTGAGTTGCCTGTAAGTCTATTCTAATGTAAATAGACCAAGGTCCCTCAGGCAGGATCCTGAAGAATCTTATTTATACCTGGTTTTAAGCTTCAGTATCCTTGTTGTAGTACAAGCTCATTACTGCACATAATACCCAAACTGAGGTCTTGTGGTTTTACATTGGCCTTTATTACCTCTTGCCTTTTATATTCTATGCCTATATTGACAAAACCTGGAATTCCATTTGTTATTTTTATAACCGTTTCAATCTGCGATGCTACCTTTAACGTCCGGTGAACCTGTACACCCATTCCCTCTGCTGTTCCACAGCATCGAGTGAACTTCCTTTCAAATTGTAATTGCTGATCTTTCAAAGCCAAAAATGCACTTGCTTACTGAAGATTAATTCCACCTGTCAAGATTGGGATGTGGGTTAAAGCGTACCAATATTCCTTTGCACCTTCCTTTAATTTTTAAAGAATTAACTATCCCACCTATTTTGGTATCATTTGCTCATTTTGACACCAATTCATCTAGGCCTATATCCACATCATTGATGAACTGAATAGAAGTGGTCCTAGAACTGAACCCTGTGAGACACCACTACCTACTTCCAACCACTCTGAAAAAATACCCTTTACTACAACCCTGTTTTCTTACTTCAAATCACCTTTTAATCGAGATTACTTGCCTCCTAAGTCCACGTCTTTTAAACTCCTCTATTAATCTCCATATGGTACTTTGTCAAAGGATTTCCTAAAGTCCAGATTTTCTCAATCTTTCATTTATGTTACCTCCTTAAAGAAATGTGAGGTTTATCAAGTATGATCATCCCTTTTGAAATCCATGCTGGCTACTTATAACTATTTTCTCTATCTGGATATATGGTAATTTCATCCTTAAATTAAAGACTGTACTGCAAGTTTTAAACTAAACAGCATGTAATTATTCAGAATGGCTCTGTCTCCTTTTTTGAGCCTAAGTACAACATAGACCATTCTCCACTCCTCCGGCATACATTCACATTCAATGCAGCCTTGAAATATAATCTCCAGGGCCTTGATGATAATTTCCTCCCTCTCGTCCCTCAGGATCATAGAATGCATCCTGCTGAGTTCTGATACTTTTGCTTTCAATTAACCCCAAGGTTCTCAAACACTTTTTTTTGCACAGCCTTGCCTTCAGAGATTCACAACCTATGCATGCCCCCCTCCTTTTAAGAAACCGTTCTTTGCATGGAACAAGAGGATTTTATTTTCACAATGTCTGTGATCAAGATAAAGCAATAAATATAACTGAGTGAGTTTTAATTCTCAGAATGATAAATCCTTTGTAGGGTCAGAACCAAGAATGCACATCAAACAGAGCTGCCCTGAAAAGGTAATCTAGAGGTCAGTACTAAAATGGTCCTGTCAAAAGATGTAAAAAAAAATTTTTAAGTGAAAAGCATACCTTCAATTATTGATAAAATTGGACAATGCCAAGTCCATATTTTGGCAGGGGAAAGAGAGAATATAAGAAATAGGAGTAGGCCATACAGCTCCTCAAGCCTATTTCACCAATTAAAAAGGTCCTGGCTGATCCTCAACCTCAACTCCACTTTGCTGCCTGATCTCCATATCCCTTGATTCCTTAGAGTCCAAAATCTGTGGATCTCAGCCTTGAAATAAACTCAATGATTAAGCATTCACAGCCCTTTGGGGTATAGGGTTCTAAAGATTCACAATCCCCTAAGTGAAGAAATTTCTCCTTATCTCAGTTAGAAATGGCTGTCCCTTATCCTGCGACTATGACCACTAGTTCTATACTCTTCAGCCAGCGGAAAAACCTCTTAGTGTCTAACCTGTCAGGGCCTCTCCAAATTTTATATCTTTCAATGAAATCACCTCTCTCTCATTCTTTTAACCTCCAGAGAGTGTAGCTTCATTCTGTTCAATCTTTCCTCATAGAACAACCCTCTCATCCCAGAAATCAATCTAGTGAACCTTCATTGCAACCTCTAGAAAGCAAGTATATCCTTCCTTTAAGTACAGAGACCAGAACTGTATACAGTACCCAAGGTGTGGTCTCACCAAAATCCTGCACAATTGCAACAAGACTTCCTTACTCTTGTACTCCAAACCCCTTGCAATAAAGGCTAATGGACCATTTGCCTTCCTAATTGCTGGCTGTACCTGTATGGTAACTTTGTGTTTCTGGTACAAAGACACTCAGATCCCTCTAAACACCAATTTTAAATAGTTTCTCACCATTTAAAAAGTATACATTTTTTCTATTCTTCTTACTAAAGTGAATAAATTTACATTTCCCCAGATTATACTCCATCTGTCAACTTCTTCCCGCTCACTTAACATACGTTTACCCATTTGCAGGCTCTTTGAGTCCTCCTTGCAGCTTAATTCCCACCTAACTTTGTATTGTCAGCACACTTGGATACATTATACTGGTCTCATCATCTAAGTCATGAATATAGATTGTAAATAGCTGAGGCCCAAGCAATGAGCCTAGCAGCGCCCCACTGGTAACACCCTGCCAACCCGAAAATGACACTTTTATTCCGACTCTGTTTTCTGTCCTTTAACCACTCCTCTATCCATGTTAATATATTACCCCTTACCCCATAAGCCCTTATCTTGTGCAACAACCTTTCAAGTGGCACCTTATTGAATGCCTTTTGAAAATCCAAATATACTACAAGGACAGAGAGACCTGGGTGTTCATGTACATAGATCTTTGAAATGGCATGATATATTGATAGAGTAGTTAGCAAAGAAATTGGATCTTGGGCTTCATAAACAGAGGTATTGAGTACAAAAGCATGGAAGTTCTACTGAACTTTTATAGAGCTCTGGTTGGGTCACAACTAGAGCATTAAATCCAGTTCTGGTCACCAAACCGTAGGAAGGATGTGACAGTCCTTGATAGGATGCAGTGGAGATCTACTAGAATTATTCTAGGGATGAGGGATTTTAGCCACAAGGTTAGGTTGGAGAAGCTGGGGTTGTTCTCCTTGGAGAAATGGAGATTGAGGGGAGATTTGTTAGAGGTGTATAAGATTATGAAAGGTTTGGATAGGGTAGACAAAGAAAAGCTGTTCCCATTTACTGATGGTACAAGGAATAGGAGACACAGATTTAAGGTTTTGGACAAGAGATGCAGGCGGGACATGAGGGAAAACTTTTTTATGCAGCGAGTGGTAATGACCTAGAACATACTGCCTATGGCTGTGGTGGAAGCAGAGACGACTGATTTCAAAAGGAAATTTGATGGGTGCCTGAGGGAAATAAACTTACAAGGCTACGGGGATAGAGCCGGTAAATGGGACTGATTGGATTGCTGTCCAGAGAGCAGACATGGACTTAATGGGCCAAATGGCCTCTTTCTATGCTGTTATGACTCTTTGACTATGACATGCACTGTTCTCCTTTACCTACCCTGCTAGTTACATCCTCAAAAAAGTTTTAATGGACTTGTCAAACATGATTTCCCTTTCATAAAGTCATGTTGACTCTACCTAATCATATTGTGATTTTCAAAAGTGCCCTGTTATCATTTCATTAATAAAGGATTCCAGCATTTTCTCGATGACTGATGCTAGGCTAACTGGCCTGAAGTTCCCCCTTTTCTCTCTCTCTCTCCTTTCTTGAATTATGGTAGTACATTTGCTACCTTCACTGGGACTGTTCCAGAATCAAGAGAATTTTGGAAGACCACAACCAGTGCATCCACTATCTCTGCAGCCACCTCTTTTAGAATCTTAGGATGTAGGCTGTCAGGTTCAGAAGATTTGTTGGCTTTCAGTGCCATTAATTTCTCTTGTATTTTTTCGTTAATAATTACTTTAAGTTCCTCACTCATTTCATTCGTGCCTTACAAATGCCAGGCAATGATCATCTCCAACGAGAGAATCCAACCATCTCCCCTTGACATTCACTGGCATTACCATTGCTGAATCTCCCACCATCAACATCCTGGGGTTATCATTGATCAGAAACTGAACTGGAGCAGCCATATAAATACTGTGCCTGCAAGAGCAGGTCAGAGGCTGGGAATTCTGCAATGACTAACTCCCCAAAACCTACATGGCACAAGTCAGGAGCGTGATGGAATATGCTCCATTTGGTCGGATGAGTACAGCTCCAACAACACTCAAGAAGCTTGATACCATCCAGGACAAAGCAGTCTGCTTGATTAGCACCCCACCCACCACCTTCAACGTTCACTCCCTCCAACACTGGCTCACAGTGTACCATCTACAAGATGCACTGCAGCAACTCACCAAGGCTACTTCGACAGCACCTTCAAACCCTCGACTTCTACCATCTAGAAGGACAAGGGCAGCAGATGCATGGGAACACCACCACCTGCAAGTCCCCCTCCAAGCCACACGGCATCCTAATTTGAACTATATCGCCGTTGCTTCACTGTCACTGGGTCAAAATCCTGGAACTCCCTTCCTAACAGTACTGTGGGTGTACCTACACCCCAAGGACTGCAGCAGTTCAAGGTGGTGGCTCACCACCACCTTCTCGAGGGCAAATAGGAATGGGTAATAAATGCTGGCCTAGCCTGTGATGCCCACATCCTGTGAAAGAATAAAAAAAACTCTCTTTAGACCCTTGCTTCCCCATTTTTTTTTCTAGGATGCGTTTTGTGTCTTTTACTGTGAAGACAGACACAAAATATTTGTTTAACATTTCTGCCATTTCCTTATTCCCTATTATAGCTTCTTCTGTCTCAGTTTCTAAGGAACCTATGTTTATTTTCACTACTTTCTTCCTTTTTACATACTTGCAGAAACTCTTACAATCTGTTTTATATTTCTAGCTAGCTGTGGAAGAGCCTGTCACTCCAGAATTGGCCTTTATAGCCACTCCAGGCGCTGCTTCACAAACCACTGACCACCTCCAGGCGCGTATCCATTGTCTCTCGAGATAAGGAGGCCCAAAAGAAGAAGTTTACTCTCATTCTTTTTTTTTCCCTCTTAATTTTTGGTCACCCTTTTCCGGTATCTAAAACTGTGGTGAGACGACCTTAAGAGTGGACCACCTTGAGAAACTGTAAATAAGGCCATCAGAGGAAGTGATGTCACTTCACACATGACCAGGGAGTTATGGGTGTAGCCCGACAGAGTGAGATGTTTTTAGATGTGGATCGTGCAGTAATTGTTTGTATATATATGTTTGAGTTAAGTTATAATAAAAACCCACATTTTCTTTTGATATTACTTGGAGAACTGTGAGTCTTACAATAGTTCACAAACTAAAGGGACTAGTAATATGACAAAAACTCTCCCAATTCTCAGGCTTACTACTCTTGTCAATATTATGAGCTTCTTTTAATCTAATACAATCCTTAACCCCTTTAGTTAGCCACAGATGGATCTCTTTTCATATAGAGTTTTTATTTCTTATTAGAATGTAGATTGTGAGACTCCTGAAATATTTCTTTAAATGCTG
The DNA here is from genome assembly GCF_036365525.1 of Heterodontus francisci. Lineage (NCBI taxonomy): Eukaryota > Metazoa > Chordata > Chondrichthyes > Heterodontiformes > Heterodontidae > Heterodontus > Heterodontus francisci. The sequence continues at coordinate 104,872,347 of NC_090377.1, forward strand.
TTTCCCAATTGACCTTAGCCAACATGTCCCTCATACCTATGTAAATGGATTTATTTAAGTTCAGTACTCTAGTTTTGGACTTACAAATGTCACTCTCAACTCCATATGAAATTCGGTTATGTTATGATCACTCTTTTCCAGAGGAGCCCTTACTGTGAGATTACTAACTAACCCTATCACGTTATACAAAACAAGATCTAAAATAGCCAACCTCGGTTCTATGACCCAGGAAACTGTCTTGAGTGCACGCCACGAATTTGTGCCCCTAACTACTTTTGCCAATTATATGAAGATTAACATCTCCCATGATTATTGCATTGCATTTGTTGCAAACTCCTATTATTTCTTGATTAATACTCTGTACAACAGTATAACTTTAAGGGGCCTCCTAGTGTTTTCAGACCCTTGTTATTTCTTATCTCCATCTATAGTGATTCTGCCTCTTGCTCTTCTGAGCTAAGATCCGTCCTTACTACTGTTCTTGTGCTATCCTTTACTATTGGGGATAACCCCACCCTTTTCCATTTTTTCTTTTTTGAAATGTCTAGTACCGTGGAATGTTAAGTTTCCAACTTGGTCACCATGTGACCACATATTAAAATACACCCATTTATCTCTATTGAATGCCATTAATTCATCTATCTTGTTATTAATGCTTTATGCATTCAGATAAATCACCTGTTAATTTTAACTTTTAACCACCTTTCCCTGATTTGAGCTTATTCACTGTTGCACTGTTACCATTAAACTCATTGTTCCTTCCTGTCACACTGCTTATCTTTACCCAAAATGCGACACTGGCTTGACTTTTCTCTTTAGGTTTACAAATTTCTTTTCAATTGAACTCCTTCTCTCACTTTTTAGTTTGAACAAGGGAATGATACCAGATCACACTTTTTTTTTGCCTGTCTGTTAGAAGAAAGTGGCTGTGTTTCCTGAGAGCTCTACACAGGCTTTTGTAAAAGTGACAACACCATCTGGTTGTCTTTTAACTGAAACATGGAGGAAACAAAGATTGGCTGGTTATAGTTATTACTCTGAAAGTAGCAAGCTTTGTGCAGAGCAGATTGTAACATGACAGATTTAGTATACTCCATGTCTTGTCAGCTGTTTGAAGCCTTAGGCAGAGGAAATCCCTATTTTAAATGCTTATACATAGCCATCTGCTATTTGTAGCTGAGGCTTGGGATTTGATCATGTGACCAAAAACGTCAAAATTCGGAGTACAAAGGTCTGTGTTACATCTGCTATGCTGAAAGGGGAATAGAAATAAACAAATTAAACTGTGGGACTTAAGTTGCTGCAGGTCAATTGTTGACCCTAGCAACATCAATCAAAATGTCCTAATGTTGAAAAAAAAATGAACTTACTGTCCTGAATTCAATTGCCCACTGGATGGAAGGACAAAATTACTTACAGTTATCTTACACGCTGACATTGTTTCAGGCAGTTCTTGACTCATTCTCATGACACTTCAGTAAATAAATGTCTACACTGTAATGATTCTAAAACTTTATGAATTTATAAGTTAATGTAATCCCGAGGAATGTCATATTTGGCTTATATTCATAATCATGAAAATCTGTCATTTTCCTGGAGAGTTTTGTTTTTGAAATCCAAATATAACTTTACTAAAGTGATTTCATCTACTTATCACAACCAAGTTCATTTAGTAGCTTCTACTACTTACCATTTCTTGGCTTCTTCGTCTGTTGACATTTGTGGATTCATTTTCGAAAGTTAAGGCTGTGTCCATGAGGCCTGATTTTCTTATTTGTGCCAAATATTTCTTTTTGCTCTTAGCAGCTCTGAGCTCTTCAGAAAGCCCACATGTGTCCAAGGCTTGGACATTGCACTTGCATTGCACATTCTGTTCTAGCACTTATCATGCACTCCTGGACAGAATGCAGTAAAAAGCTTTGTTATCTGATGTGATCTTTCTCTTATCAGTTTGCTTGTGTTTCCAGTGTCTGTCCATATCTCTCTCCATCGTGATCTTTCTTGTCTCTGCATTTTATCAACATTATTTTGGCTATTGCTTCTCTGAACTTTATTCCTTTTAAACTCTAAATGAGAAGGAAGAATGAACCTGTATATTATGCCTTAAGACATCTCTCATGTCATCTGAAGGCATTTAATCACTTTTGAAATACAGTCATTGTTATACGGGTAATTCAGCAGCCAATTTATGCACAACAAGGTCTTGCAAATAGCAGGTGAGATAAATGAGCAGTTTTTATTTGGTGGCGTTGTTGAAGAAGAATGTTGGCCAGAATACCAGAGCTCCCTGCTCATCTTGAAATAGTGTCATGAGATTGTCTACATCTACCTGCTTTCAGAACCGTCTCAGTTTAGCATATTTGCTGCTCCTCCATCCTAAGTTAAATTCAAAATTCACTGCACTATCTCCTTTGAAGCATTCTTTCTAAGCATATCAAAATTGTGGAACTATTTGTCTTTTTCAGTTTTCCTTGCTTTTGTAATCCAAGTTTAGTTTCACCTAACCATTACTTGATTTACCTCATTTTCCCCCCCTATTTGTTCAGAGGTTACGGGCGCTGATGGCAAGGCCAGTATTTATTGCCCATTCCAAGTTGCCCTTGAAAAGGTGGTGATGAGCTGCCTTCTTGAATTGCTGTAGTCCATGCAGTATAGGTACACCCAGAGTACTGTTTAGAAGGGAGTTCCTGGATTTTGATGTTGAAATATATGGCTGTTCCTTCACTGTTGCTGAATCAAAATCCTGGAACTCCCTCCCTAACAGCACTGATAGAAATCTGGAATTGAAAGTTAGTCTCAGTAATGGTGCCATGAAACTAACATTGATTGTCATAAAAATCCATCTGGTTCACTAATGTCCTTTAGGGAAGGAAATCTGCCATCCTTACTTGGTCTGGCCTACATGTGACTCCAGACCCACAGCAATGTGGTTGACTCTTAATTGCCCTCTGAAATGGCCTAGCAAGCCACTCAGTTCAAGGGCAATTAGGGATGGACACCCACATCCCATGAAAGAATTTTAAAAATGTCCTTGAGGGGGCCATGGGTATTTTCTAGGCCTAAACAGTGAGAGAGAGATATCGAGGAGCAGATCTGCAGGGAAATCACAGAGATGTGCAAGAACTATGGAGTGGTAATATTTTGGCACTTCAGTTGCCCAAATATTGATTGGGATAATGTTAGAGTAAAGGGAAAGGAGAACTTCCTTGATGTCATGTTTTCAGTCCATCTAGGAGGGAGGCATTGCTGGATCTGGTGGTGAAAAATAAGGTAAGCCAAGTGTCTGTGAGGGGACACTTGGGCAAGAGTGATCATTGTATCATAAGGTTTAGATTAGCAATGGAAAAAAGCAAGGAACAATCTCTAGTAGAACTTCTAAACTGGAAGAAGGATAACTTCAGTGGGATGAGAGGGGAATCTAGCCAGGATAAAATGTAATCAAAGGTTAGCACGAAAAACTGTAACTGTACAATGCTGATTTTAAAGGAAGCCATGTTTCAGGTAAAGGCTAGGTACATTCCAGCAAGAGAGAAAGATAGGGAACCAAAGCCAGGGCCCCTTGGATGATAGAGAGTACGATGAAACAAAAAAAGGGTGCATTGTCAGGTGAATTCTTCAAGTGAAAACCAGGCAAAATACAATTAGTTGAGAGGGGAAGTGAAGAGGAAAATAAGACTGGCAAAGAGAATATGAGCATAGAATGGCAGTTTACATAAAAGGGAACCTAAATATCTTTTACCAGCATGTAAATAGTAAACAGGTAGTAAGAGGTAGTGTGGGGCCTATTATGGACAAAGAGGGTGATATATGCTTAGAGGCACAGGGCAAAGCTGGAATAGTTAAGTACTTTTGTATCGATGTTTACTAAGGAAGAGGATGCTGACAAAATATCGGTAGAACTGGAGATGGTAGAGGTAATGAATGGGGTGAAAATAGATAGGCAGGACGTACTCGAAAGGCTGGCTATGCTTCGAGTGGATAAGATACCTGGTCTGGATGGCTTGCATCCCAAGTTCCTAAAGGAGTCAGGGTGGAGATAGTGGAAGGACTTACCATAATCCTCCAATCTTCCCTCGATAAGGCAGAAGTGCCAGAGGGTGTAAGGACATTTCTAGTAACTACAGGCCAGACAGTTTAAATCCGTGGTGGGTAAGGTTTTAGAAATCATAATCAGGGAAAAAATTAATTGAGTTAATTAAGGAGGGCCAGCATGGATTTATAAAAGGCAGATGGTGTTTGACTAATCTAATCGAAAATCTTGATGAAGTAACAAAGAATGTTGATGAAAGGAATGCAATGGATGTTTATATGAATTTTAAGGAATCGTTTGAACACATAAAAGACTGATTAAGGAAACTAAGGTTCATTGAATGAGGGTCAGTGTTAGCATGGATAAAAAATTAGCTTAATGACAGAAAACAGTGAGTCATGGTAAATGGATGTTTTTCGTATGGATAGTCTTGGTGTTCCCCAAGGGTCAATGCGAGGACCACTGCTCTTTGATGTATATAAATGACTTGGATATTGGAATATAGAGTAAAGTTACGAAATTTGCCGATGATACCAAACTTGAAGGTCTGGCAAACAGTGAGGATGATACGAAGTGACTACCGCAGGACATAGATAGGCCAGCAGAATGTGCAGACAAGTGGCAGATGGGACTTTAACACTGAGACGTGTGAGGTGATGCATCTTGGCAGAAGGAATAGGGAGATGCAAGACATACTTAATGGTACAGCCCTAAAGAGTATGCAGGGCCAAAGGGACCTGGGCATTCATGTGCGTTGATCTGTGAAGGTGACAGGACATATTGAGAGAGTAGTTAGCCATGCATAGGGGTTCTTGGGCTTCACAAATAGAAGTTAAGCTGAACCTTTATAAAGTTCTGGATAGGCCACAACTAGAGTATTGCGTCCAGTTCTGGTTACCACATGTTTGGAAGGATGTGAAGGTCCTTGAGAGGGTGCAGAGGAGATTTACCAGAATGGTTCCAGGGATGAGGGATTTTAGCTGCAGGGTTAGATTGGAGAGGATGGGGTTGCTCTTGGAGCGAAAGAAGTTCAGGGGAGATCTGATAATGATGTGCAAAATTATGACAGGTTTAGAAAAGGTAGACAAAGGAAAGTTGTTCTCATTAGCTGACTAAGGGAGGGACACATTTAAGGTTTTGGGCAAGATATGTGGGAGGAAGAACTTTTTTGCACATCAAGTGGTAATGACCTGGAAGGTGCTGCCTATGAGGATGGTGGAAGCAGAGATAGTGAATGATTTCAAAAGGAAATTAGACAGGCATGTGAGGGAAATAAACCTGCAGGGGTATGGGGATAGAGCAGGGAATGGAACTGATTGGATTGCTCTACAGAGAGCTGGCATGAGCTCGATGGGCCAAATAGCCGCCTTCTGTGCCCTAATGTCTCTATAACAGGCAGGTTTTTTTTAATCAATAGCATGGCTGATTTTCATTATTCCAAGATTTTTTTTCTTGAGTTTATTCCCAAATTAGAGCAAAGGTATTCTGTAATCAAATTTTGAACTAGGTTGTAAAGATATCTCTGCACACATAGAAATGATTTTCAAATGCTTTGTGGTTGGAATGGAGCTACTAAGAACAGATGGGTACTTTTCTTCTCCTTTGTACTTTGACTTGTCCATCTGAATTTTAACCTCCTTGTCTCCCCATTGCACTGATTATTTTTTAAAACCAGCATTGCTTGGAATCTAGTTTCAAAAGTGCAATTTAAAAACACAATATTGTAATCTTAACTGGGCAAAACTAGAACAAATGAGAAAAGCACAATTTTCTGCTCTGTTCAGTTTTTATTTGGTTCTAAACTTCAACAAAAGTCAATCTTTTTAGCAAAACTTGTACAACTGACCGAAAGTCTGACTCTGATTACTGGTGCACAAGAACAGAATGCAAACTTGGTTTGAATAAATCTGGACTCTGGATGCCAAAAGCAAGTATAACGAGGGTACAGGAATGTATCCCAGTTTCCTGGCAGATACCATTATTCGGTGCAAAATGCCTTTTTCTCCACTTCTCTCCTACATGTATATTTCTATTTCTATCTATCTAATATGTCTTTTATGTACACAGAGTAACATTGACTTTGTTTCACAGATTGGAAATGAAACGAAATGTGGGAAACATTTATCTTCCACTGAATTTCCATTCTCAGTTAGCTCCTTGAGTTTTTGTTGGTCTGATTGTAGTTTTTGCTGTGGTAATTTGATGGCGGTGTTCTGGATTCAGTAATTCCCACTGCTAATTGAGATGTTCAGTATTGTCTTTGCGGGATTAATCTTCATCATTGAAGCAGTGGAGGCAGGGTGTTGTCAGAAAATTCGAGAGAGATGAATAGATTCTAGTAAAAGAACGGAATGAGGAATGTATGAGAAGGAAGTTTTGCATGTTTTTTGAACTTTGGAAATGGCCGTGTGGTCCATTGTAATCTTCTGTAGTCCTGTATGTTCCTAAGTTCCTAATCTTTTTAATTACAGTTTTTGAGTATATTTCAGTTAATACTGGAGAAGGGGTGGAAAGTCATTGTAGCAGGGAGCTTAGAAAGTGTCCATTATAAGCTAATGCTTATTCCCATGAATATTCGAAGGCCGCTGCGATTTCTTGTACTATAGTACTTACTGTTTTATCGTGTGGTTTTTGGCTGCCTGCCAGTTCTATTTTAAAGTTCTCAATTTCTACCCCCTTTTTCTAATAAATTATTTCTGTCAAATTTACATTGCTTTTTGTCTGCCAAGTAAGTAACTTCTGAATTTATTTCTACAGCTTCTAGCTTAACACATTTACTTTTAGCTCAACAATGTGAGTGCAAGACTTGCACATAGATTCAATGTTTAAAGATGTTAGCTGCTACTTTGGGGATTAAACTATGTGGGGGAGAACACATTATTGCTGTAGTATCAGCTGCTAAACACATTAGGTTAAAATATATGTGGATCAGTTGCGCCATTTGACACAATCATCATAAAATGATTTGATCCAGTTAAGCCAAGTTCTGCACCAAATACTGAAAGTGCATTACCTAAAGTACTCTGCAAGTACTATGAATTATGACTGGATATACTAATGTGTCAGTGATTGTAATGGCGGACTGTCCAACAGTTAAAATAGATATGAAATCATCAAGAAATCACCAATACAGTTACTTTGCATCAGAGTAATGTGCCCTTAATTTCAAACATATATAGAACAAGCTAAAACTTTTAGTTTTGCTAAATTGAAAAAATAACAGGCCAGTTCAGAAATGTTTCTTACATTGAAATGCTCAATTTTTTCGACAACTGTCCGTTGCTGTGAAAATTCCACTGCAACAAAATAATCTTTGATGATGTGTCATAGTATTTCAACATTAAAAGAGAAATCAAGTCATAGGAATTTACTCTTTTTAACCTTGATAGTGCCCTGCATCATGGACATTGGGCCTTTATTTTTATTTTTTATTTTTATTTAGAGATACAGCACTGAAACAGGCCCTTCGGCCCACCGAGTCTGTGCCGCCCAAGAACCACCCATTTATACCAACCCTACAGTAATCCCATATTCTCTACCACCTACCTACACTAGGGGAAATTTACAATAGCCAATTTACCTATCACCTGCAAGTCTTTGGCGGTGGGAGGAAACCGGAGCACCCGGCGAAAACCCACGCAGACACAGGGAGAACTTGCAAACTCCGTACAGGCAGTACCCAGAATGGAACCCGGGTCCCTGGAGCTGTGAGGCTGCGGTGCTAACCACTGCGCCACACATATCTATGTTTATCATTGAAAGCATCTTTAGAAAGGAGCCTACTGGCAGAGTTCCCTGTGTGTAAGAGTGTTATTCTTAAAAGTGCCACTGTGTTAACAGGCTGTTTGGCGTGGATTTGCAGATATATTATACAATGATGCTGCATGTGTCAGGAGCCCAGTACATGGCAATTATGGTGTATGGTGTATGCTGCATATGCATTGCTTCTTTCCATTAATCAGCCATGGGAAATGCAATTATATTGACAATGCAGTTGGCAAATTATTTAGCACTGTCATCTTTAACACCATTATATTTACTTTCAAGCATCATAACTCACTAAAGACTATAAAACAGAAACATGCAATTTTTCAGCATAAATGTTATCAGGAATGTGGAAATGTATAGTACTACAAAAAAAGTTGTCGGTTTTGTTGGTCCCAAATTTCAAAAATTACTATACTAAAATACCTCTTGATTACTTCACTAAAAGAAATCAGAAACATGGAAATAGATCATTTTAGTCCAGCTGGCAGATCTCAGTTTTGCTGCCATTTTCTTTCTCTGTCATATAGCTCGATCTAGAAGGAACTCGTATTGACAGGAAGCATGATTTCGATAGGCCAGCATCCATGTGAAAGGTGACTATGTTTTTAACAGTAGCATATAAGATCACTGCGGGGAATTTAGAGGTTGGGCAGGGGCTTAAAACTAGCCACTGTGGATTGGCTGTCTGTTCTCAGCCCTGCCTGATTTTCCATTCAATTGAAACTAATAAAAAGAAAAATTAAGTGGAATATATAATGGCTGGCCAGTCCACAACTGGCAGTTTTCTGTCTGCACCCAACATAAATTTCAGTGATCTTTTTCTTGGATACCCTGCCCCAATCTACTGCTTCCTATGCCTAGCAAGATGTTCAAGACTGTTAACTTTCACAAAGGAATTGGCAAACAAGTGTCTAAAATAAAGCACCCAACAACTTGAGTTACTCAGCTAAGAGCTTGTGAAACTCCTTCACTTGGAGGCAAGGAAGGGATAAAGGAAGAGGACATCCAATTCATCTGTCAGTTTAAGTTGGGATAGAAATATGGGATGGAATTTCAGTGCTAGGATAACAATCCCACTAGTTACCATGTTGTAGTTGCTTTCCAATTTTATGTATGGAGTAATAAATGGGAAGTGCTAATAGTGAAAAGAAGCCATAACCTCTGAGGTATGGTAAATGGTCCTCCTGAATCTGAGTTCTGCCATTTAAAGTTTTCATAAATGTGTGAATAGGGCAGTGTCTTGAGGAAAAATATATCTCAATCTGTTGCTTGAAAACTGAATTTAAATTGCTGAAAGAATATTGAGTATTTCATTTCAATTTATAGCTCATGATGTAAAGTAATAGGAGGACTGTAGGTAATAAATCCAATTTATAGCTGAAAGCTGTAATACTATTGTTTCTTCTTTAGAAGTGTTATGGATTCTGTATTTTTAAAAAAGTTTGATAAATGATTGTGTAAGTTTTCATTTTAACTGTTCTGAAGTCTTTCTGCCAACAATGTGTTTTATTTTAAAGACTACAAATTTACATGGAGCCGCATTTCTCTTAATGAGTTAGAAAAACCACGTTGATGGCATGTTTTTAAAGACTTCTTACCCAGCCTTATTTCCTCTTCTGGCCAGAGTTCTGACTGGAAAAATCTGGGCACCATTGATGTCAGTTTTTGAATGAATAGGATGATTGTCCTTCCGGTACTTTGCAAAGAGCCCTGTTACATAATGTTCTAGTTAACAGGAGTATCCTGCCAAATAAATAGCCTCTCTGTAGTGTAGCTTTATGTGTGACCTGCTTAGTATTTGATGAGCAGTCAGCTGAAGAACTGAATGTTTAGGAGCCTTTAGGCTACATAGATGCTGTGTGTGCGTAAATGGTGTTGTCTATTATACACTATTCAACTATATACTTTTTTCTTAAAATTCTCTGATTAATTTGTAGTGTTACTTAATTGTACATCAATAATTATACCATAAGAGCAGGAATTTTCCAGTCATCTGGAACAAGTTTTAAATCATTTTCCCCCATCACGGTTTCATTCCAAGAGGATGATGTTATCAAGCATCTAGCGTCAGTCATTGATATTGATTGATAGAAGTTTGAATCAACATTAGGAAATACAAATTAGAATTAAGTAAGAATTGTCGTAATTGTGAAAGTCATGCTGTTAGAACTGTGGCAGAATCTATAATTCTGGATCATTGGGCAGCAGAGCGTTTGTGCTCCAGTGCACTGTAGAATGGATGGGTGTAATTTGCAGTTATATACATAGTTACCTATAGGCTAAGTTTCCAATCTTGGCCACTCCATGAGGATATTAGGGAAGGTGTTTTTCTGTATGGAGATAATTAGTCGTCGTCTGGTCCTCATTTAGTTGCAGAGTGGTACAGGCAGAGGAATGGGGATGGAGCAGACATGTTGCCTGCTCTTCTAACCAGAAAACTGCTGTGTGAGCAAAGAAAATAAAATGTTTTTAAATGTCCTCCAGTCCACTGGCACCACACCTGCTGCCAGAGAGGATTGTAAAATGATGGCTTGAACCTCTGCTATTTCTTGTCTTGCTTCCCTTAACAGCCTAGAATACATTATATTTGGGCCTGGGGATTTATCTACTTTCAAAGATGTTAAACCTCTTGATACTTCCTCTCTCACTATGTTAATTTGATCTAATATTTCACTATTACTGCCCTGTTGATTTTGGATTTCTCAGATTTACCTACATATTTGTTGTTCTATCTCCCTGTGACTATTTGGGGATCTATAGAACACTTCAGGTGTGATTGCCCCTTTTTTTGTTCTTTAGTTCAACCCATATGGCCTCCTTTCATGATCCTTGTGCCATGTCATCGCTCCTCACAGCTATAATTGTTCCATTAATCTATATTACGACCCCCCCCCTCTTTTTTTATACCCCGCTCTATCTCATCTAAAAACCTTGTAACCAGGAGTGTTGAGCTGCTTTCAGCCATGTCTCAGTAATAGCTGTAATATCATCCACCCTGTGCTCTCAGATCATCTGCTTTATTCCCCAGACTTCTTACATTGGAGTATATTCTATTTAGCACTCTCACACTCCCTTCTTGTCTATTTTCTAGCCTTTGTTTCCTCTGCCATCCAAACACACAGAATCATAGAATGTCTACAGCACAGAAGGTCTGTCATGTCTGTGTCGGCTGTCTGCAAGAGCAACTCACTTAGTCCCACTCCCTCGCCATTTCCACATACCCCTGCAAATTTTGTTTTCTTCAGATAATTATCCAGTTGTCTTTTGAAGGCCTCTATTGAATCTGCCTCCACCATGCTCTTGAGCAACGTATTCCACACCCTAACAGCTCGCTACGTAAAAACATTTTTCCTCATGTTGCGGTTGCTTCTTTTATCAATCACCTTAAATCGGTTGTGGAAGATGTAGCAGACCACCATGAACTTGGACACCCACTCTGTTGAGTTCTGGAGGGCTGCCCCCTGAGTGGTTCAAGCACTGAAATTGTTTCTTGAGGTCCTAGGCCCAACCATCTTCAGCTGCTTCATCAATGACCTTCCCTCCAACATAAGGTCAGAATTGGGGATTTTTGCTGATGTTTGCACAATATTCGGCACCATTCATGACTCCTCAGATACTGAAGCAGTCCGTGTAGAAATGCAGCAAGACCTGGACAATATCCAGGCTTGGGCTGATAAGTGGCAAGTAACATTCGCGTCACACAAGTGCTAGGCAATGACCATCTCCATCAAGAGCGAATCTAACCATCTCCTCTTGACATTCAATGGCATTACCATCGCTGAATCCCCCACTATCAACATCCTAGGGGCTACCATTGACCAGAAACTGAACTGGAGCAGCCATATAAATACCGTGGCTACAAGAGCAGGTCAGAACCTAGGAATCCTGAGGCGAGTAACTCACCTCCTGACTCCCCAAAGCCTGTCCACCATCTCCAAGGCACAAGTCAGGAGTGTGATGGAATACTCTCCACTTGCCTGGATGGATGCAGCTCCAACAACACTCAAGAAGATTGACACCATCCAGGACAAAGCAGCCCATCTACAAACATTCACTTCCTCCACCACCGACGCACAGTGGCTGCAGTGTGTACCATCTGCAAGATGCACCGCAGCAATACTCCAAGGCTCCTTAGACAGCACCTTCCAAACCCGCGACCTCTACCAACTAGAAGGACAAGGGCAGCAAATACATGGGAACACCACCATCTGCAAGTTCCCCTCCAAGTCACACACCATCCTGACTTGGAACTATATCGCCCGCCGTTCCTTCACTGTTGCTGGGTCAAAATCCTGGAACTCCCTTCCTAACAGCACTGTGGGTGTACCTATCCCAAATGGACTGCAGCGGTTCAAGAAGGCAGCTCACCACCACCTTCTCAAGGGCAATTAGGGATGGGCAATAAATGCTGGCCTGGCCAGTGACGCCCCCATCCCATGAATGAATAAAAAGAAAAACATTGATGGTCTGTTCCATGATGTTCCATGATAGGCGTGTTATCCTTGCATATTTTGGTTGGCAGAGGGGAATCTTGAATCATGTGTATAGAGGGTATCCCTTGTCTCCAAAAAGCCAGCCTCTGGTTTGTTGGCCCAAAGACTCTGGGAATGGCTGACTGGCTCAGGATGAAGGCATTGTGGCTGCTGCCAGGATAGTGGGCTTTCACTGACTTGATGTTTTGGCGATGGCTGCATGCTAACTGTACATTGATGGGAGTGGTCGACCTTGCGGTTCCTGTACATCTCCTCATTTACATGTAGGGCCGTCAGAGTCATATGCGTGCAGTCAGTGGCTCCCTGCCCCATTGAGAATACCATTACACTGGCAAAGCCACCTGCCTGCTCCTCCTGCCTTTCTCTGGTAAAACAGAAGACGATGAAGTCCCCTGTTGTAGCATACAAGGTCTCTGTCACCTCCCTGATGCAGTGAACTGGGAATGGTGGCTACGTTACCTGTTCCTGCTTGGAAGGATGTACTTCTTTAGAAGTCGAGAGCAACAGTGACCTTGACGGCCACTGGCAGCGCTGCCCTCACCCTGCTATGTGGCTCTAGTCCATGTTGAAGGAAGTGGCACAGTTTAGTGACCACCTCCTTGCTGAATCATGGGTGCTTCAAACATTGCTCCTGGCTGAGGTGGAGGTAGGAGGAGTGCTCCCTATATACCCTTGGAGGGTAGGGCCTTCTGTTGAGTGTCTTTCTCCTTCTCTCTCTGCACCCAGCTCCCCTCCCTGCAGCTTATGCTGCATGACCCTGTCATGTTGCAGGCCAAGAGGGACTGCAGCTATAGTTTGCATGACTCTGGCAGGTTTTGTGTACACTGTAGAAAACTCCTCCAACTTCCCTGTCAGGATATAGCAACCCTTCCTTCAAAATCCAATAAGTCATCAAAATTCCTCCAAGAACACACAACAATACTTTCACAAACTTTACAAGAGCAAAAGTAAGTTAGAAGTTCCTCACCTGCAAGTTGGTTAGCTGACCCTTTAAATACCACTGGAGAGATCCCTCATGTAGCTGAACCTGTGTTCAGCTGGGAATGATTACGACACACTGTTAACTGGACCTGCAAATTGGCTGAATGTGCGCCCAATCAGCCTGAGAGGCAGTTTAAAGTCACAATCTGCCCATTGTGACAACGTCTGCATGCATATCACTCCCATGCCGGTGCCCTTTCTTTCATGGCGCACATTGAAGGCCATGCTGAAGTGGCCAGAAGCATTGCACCCACCATTTTTAGCAACTTCAGCTTCCATAGTGCTGGCTCAATACAAATTTCTTGGTGCAAAACCATAATTTAGAACAGGAATGAGCTGTACCGCTGGGGTGGGCTCTACCTAAACTGGAATGGGGCCAGTGCCCTCATGAAAAGCATAAATAGGGCTGTGGATAGGACTTTAAAGTGGTAAGACAGGAGAGGGATCTGGTGAAAATCACACGCATCTGAAGATAAAACAAAAAATGAGAGATGAAAATAAAGGTCAGACCAAGGAGAGTGATAAGGGTAACTTAAACACCACTATCTACCATCCTATCTCAAAAACAACCATTTACCACTATTTGCTGTTTTTTGACCTTAAGCCAATTTTTTATCCAAGCTTACACTGACACTCCTATTCCATGAGCCTCAATTGTGATAACGAGCCTTTTATGTGGTACTTTGTCAAACACTTTCTTAAAATCCATATAGACAACATCCATTGCTTTCCCTTCATCAAATTTCTCTGTTACTTTGTCAAAAATTTAAATGAGATTAGTCAAGCACCATCTGCTTTTTACAAATCTGTGCTGGTTCTCCTTAATTAACTCAAACCAAATGCCTGTGAATTTTTTCCCTGATTATTGTTTCTAAAACCTGACCCACCACTGATGTTAAACTGACCGACCTATAGTTATTCGGAATGTCCTTACATTCTTTCTTGAATAAGGATGTCACATTTGCCACTGACCAATCCTCTGGCACTTCCCCTGTATCTAGGGAACTCCTGAACTCTTATTGCTTGTGATGGCTACCTCCTGGAATGTCCGATCCAGGAAACGCTGAGCCTCCCTGGTGCTACGCAGTGACTCCAGCTGCCCCGAAGCTTGCAAATCCTGAGCTCGAGCTCAAGCAGCTGGAGACACTTCCTACACACATGGTGTCCCAAGGCACATGAAGTGTCCTGAAGTTCCCACATGGTACAGGAATTGCAAGCAGCAGGTCTCAGCTGCCCATCCATGATCCAAAAAATCTCTATTCCCCCTTTCAGAATCTAGTTACTGTTTTGTATCAACTATAAATTTTAATTAATTCCTCTAGACCTGCTCTCTACTAATACTCTTACTACTAATTCACTTACTGTTATACTTACCCTGATTGAAATGTTTTTATGAGTTTAACTAGTCTACACTGTAAATTTAATACAGTGCTTTATAGTTTCCAAGTCCTAATTTAAACCACTGCCCTAGTTTAGGGGTTAAAGAAAACCTTAAAACTCACCAACCCATTTACCTATCTGCTGTCCTGTAACGTCACTCCCTGCTTTTTTTGGAAATACACCAATCAGGTCCACGCTGTCCCCTGCATTTAAAAAAAAAAAAACCATTCTAAAACAATATGTAGATTTTAACCCCATCTTCTGTCTCTTCTCTTCGACCAGCTTACAGTTCTTTTCAGTATCCATATTACAAACAATTGAGCCCAAGCACCAACATTGCACCTCTTTCAGATACAGTTTTCTCATTTTTACCTGGTTTGTTTCTAGTTCTGCATTCAATCCTGGATTTCTGTGGCATTTAGCTTAATTCCAGATTACTATCTGAGGGATAGCGGGGGAGTTCTTTCTGTGTGCTGGGCATCATTTATCCCTCAACCAACAGATAAATCTGGTCATTTATGTCATTGCTGCTTGTGGGACATTGCTATATATAAATTGCCTGCTGTGTTTCTCTACACCATAACAGTGACTGCACTTTGCAAATACTTCATTGGCTGCAAAATACTTTGGACCATCCTGAGGTCATATGTTATATGCAGTTCTTTTCCTTGTCTCTTTTTTGTTTCTTTTTTAATTTCTTCAATTGGAAATCCTTCACTACTGCTTAGAGTTTACAATATTTTCTGGAATTGATTCCTTCTATGTTGTTTTTCCCCATCATACAGACATTTTCTTGCTGTCTGATATCTTTCTATAAATCAAGGGAAAATATTGGACTTTTTGATCTAGTTTCCTGTTATAATGCCATTTCTTGCACTGATTAAAACTGACGAAATACATTACATCTTCGTTCAACTGAACGTATTCTGCTACAATGGTCACTAGTGACATTAGTGATCTACAGAACGTGGATCAGTGTCACAGGGCGAGGGGGAATCTTCAGTTTAGTGCTATCTTCCACATACTATCCTCATTATGTTTACAAAATATGATTGAACCATACAATCTGATTGTATACAAAGTGCTTACTAATTCAATTTACTAATCACCACATTACTCAACAATGTGAGTATCTTGTCAAAAGTAAGATGTGACTCTCCGTTCTTAAGAGACTACAATTGATGATCTCTGCCAGTATCATTGGGACCCATATAAAAAGCACATTCGAGCAAAGGGTGTGTGATAGAGACGAAACTATGGTTTCCAATGGAAGTGGTGTCAGAAATGGTGTATATTATGCCATCAAGTGATGTATCAGTGTTTCCAGGAGTACAAGTTCATTGTGGATGGGGAAGCTTGTTAAGTAATCCAATCTAGGGATGAAATTTTGCCACAGAAGTACATATTTCTTAAAATTGTACCTTTTTATGATTTCTCTCCTGTGTGCAAATTTTAAAATGTTCCTATTGCATGTCTACAGCAGAGAAAAGAGTTTGCCACTTTGCTGACGTGAATATGATGTCAGGCAACCCCCCCCCCCCCCCCCCCCCCCCCCCACTGCCTGCCAAGACTGAGGCACACATGATTTTGCCACATGAACATTAAAACTTAAAATTGCAAGCCCCTAACTGGCAAGACATTTGCATAGTAACCAACAGTGTTGGAACAATGGGGGCCCAGTCGTTGCTTCCCCAATACACGGAAGAAGTGGTCAGACCAGTTTTGGTCACATGACTGACTGAATGTTGGAGGTTTTGATTTTGAACTTCCAACAGAGGATTTGAACTCAGAAAGCTGTGTGCTCCCAGTTGGAACAAAGCCTCCTCCCCAGTTCTGCCTGCCTCCATCTCTTTCCCACAGAACTGAATCTTGTGAAAACACGTGAACCTCAAAGAGAAAAAGGTCTACGTGAATAAGGTTTAAGAAAATCACTGGGCCCCGACGAACAGCAACGCTACCTACAATCAAGTGAGCTTGAAGCACAGTAACCGAGAAACTCTTCTGATATTGCCTCAAACCCCAATATTTTTCCTCTTTTTTTCTGTCCCTATTTGCATGTGTGTATTGCGTATGCATGCTAGCGTAGGGGCATTGTATATCTGTAGGTGTTAACCTTATTAGAGTTTAAGTTTTAATAAAATGTCATCTTTCTTCTTTAAACCTCAGAAAACCTGTGTGAATTGGTTTCTTTGTCTTATAATTGGAAAGGTGTGAGCAGGGATTCACAAAGTGGGAGCTCAAAACACAGTGTATTTAAAATTAAACCCTGTTACAATAAGACCAGGTGAAGATAGTAACAGACCCCTAGACACCTTTCTCACCTGGTCGTATCAATGTCTAAAATTGGTTTAAAATAAGTAAAGATTCATTTTGAGGCACCCAAGTATTTTTTTTGTTCATGGGATGTATACTCACTGCCACAATTACATGTCACCTAATATTTTTGCACAAAAGTCCTATTGGGACCTGCATGTTCTTTCTGTTAGTAATCAAAATCCAGCTCAAGCTGCACAATATACACTTTGTTAAACTATTCAGTGTAAGCTGAGGATTGCCCATTTTGGTGCTTCACATGAGCATTATAAGACCAAGTTTGACATTGAGTCACATAAAGATATATTATGACGCATAACCAAAAGCTTGGTCAAAAAAGTAGGTTTAAAGGAGTGATTTGAAGGAGGAGAGGGAAGTAGAACAGTGGAGAGGTTCAGGTAAGGAATTCAAGCAGAAACTGCTGGAAACTGTGGATACCTGGTGCAAGTCAACTTCTGCCATCTTCTGATGAGTGGTTTCCAATTGGAACCCCTGAGGTATTTCAGCACCTATACGTTTTGAACCCACTGCATGTTGCACTTGAATAGAAACAATATGATAGAAAGGCATTTATATAGTGCCTTTAATGTAATAAAAGGTCCCAAAGTACTTTTGAAGCATAAGCAAAATACTGCGGATGCTGGAAATCTGAAATAAAAACAAGAAATGCTGGATTCACTCAGCAGGTCTGGCAGCATCTGTGGAAAGAGAAGCAGAGTTAACGTTTCGGGTCAGTGACCCTTCTTCGGAACTTTCGAAGAAGGGTCACTGACCCGAAACGTTAACTCTGCTTCTCTTTCCACAGATGCTGCCAGACCTGCTGAGTGAATCCAGCATTTCTTGTTTTTGTTACTTTTGAAGTATAGTCACTGGATTGAATTTTGCCATTTACCTGGAAATCCTGCTGATGCTGGTCCATCCCCAAGAGCTGCTGGCCCATTCAGAGGGCCGACAGCTCGTCAGCCTCAGCAGCGGCCACCACCGCTAGCGGTGGCCATTGCTGAGGCTGCAGCTCTAGGGAGAGGGTGCCTCAATGGCTGGGTGCCCTTGAAGACCAGTTAGTTGGGTTGGGGGAAGCCGGGCCCTGGTGATTGGTGGGAGGGAGGTTGTGGAGCACTGGTGATGCCGTTGTCATGGAGGGTGGCCATTGCCGCTCAGGGCCCCCCCCCCCGTGGGCCATGGAGTGCGCATCAAGGATGGCCCCTCCCCGGAACCAGCTGGGAGATCACCCGAGTGGTCTCCCCACGCCGCGACGGAACCTCCTGACGTGGCCAGAATGCCTGCGGAGGCGGGAAGTGACCCTTAATTGGCCACTTAAATGTCTCAATTGGCTGTTCTCTCAAGCCACCCAGTTACCCGCCGCTGACAATATGGCATGTGGCGGGAACATGTTGGGCTCCCCTCCTGATGCCTCCACCCACCATTTTGCCTACCCTCCCGCCTCCCAGCCCGTTGCTAATGGGTTGGGAAAATTCAGCTGACTGTTGCAATGTAGAAAATGAAGCAGCCAATTCGCGCATAGCAAGCTCCCACAAACAAGTACTAATGACTAGATAATTTTCTTTTGAAGTGATGTTGATTGAGAGAGAAGTATTGGCCTGGATGCCAGGTATAACTCCTTTGCTCATGACGTCACCTCCGACAGTGTGCAGCACTCAGTAAATTTTTGTGCTCAAGTATCTGGAGTGGGACTTGATCCCATAATTCGTAAGTGAGAGTGCTACAACTGTGCCACAGCTAACATGCTAATTTACATATATTAACAACATACGACTTAAGTCTGAAAGCAAATTTTGTCTGTTAAAATGCTGTGTAACCTGTAATATCTAATGTAAGTTCGAAGATTCCTTCCTTGATTGAAATTGAAGTCAGTTGATGTAAACTCTAGACTGAGTTTCAAGGGTGATGTGCTTTGCATTACTGTTTTCTTCTTGTGATGAGTGAGCTGTTTATTGAATCAATGACATAAAATGTTAATAAATGTCAAAAGGGCATTATTTTCTTGTCGACCAGCTATCAAATAAGATAAATACAAATAAAAGAAATACTTGGATGGTCGTCAACATGCTGTACATTTCAAAAACCTCTTGTAAAAAGTCAAACTGATGGGGAGGCAGTGATTGAGATTGCTTGCGCCTCTTTTTTTTGGGAGCTATGAGTGCATTTGCAGCATGCATGCACACATGGACTGAGTAGCACCAGACGCCATATTGATGAGGGTGTTTGCGCATTGCAGTAAACGGCCACTTGAAGTATGCAGAGCAGCCAGATCATGACATTAATTAGTGTGCTTGATGATTTGGTGCCACAATGGCATTTTGAAGCTCAAAGCTCCAGTTAACACTTTCTTAATCTCACACAGCATTCAGCAGCAGGAAGTACCCCACCAGCACTATTTAAAGGGATCATCTGTTACTTACAGGTTAGTTGCTGGTTGATTTCTTCTGGATGTTGTTTCCATTCTGCAAGTTTGGTGCTTTCTGTAGTTGTTTAAAGTTGCAAAAGTCTGCAGAGAGTGAAATGAAAGGTGTTTTTGCTGATTTGAAGACTTCTGCACAAATCGGTTGCTTCCAGACGCGGGTGCACTAGTAGGCATTCCCCTTGGAATAGAGCATGACTTGGAGAATGAACAAAGGGCATGCAGAGCAGGAAAAGCTGCTGGAAGTTTGACGGGGGGGAAAGGGTTTTCAGTAGGAGGGCCATATCCACCCAGGATGTTCAGAGAGCAATTCTCCTATCTCAACTTCACTGAGGAACTATGTGTGTGATGTCTGTGCTTCAGTAAGGATGTCCTCACTGAAATCTGCCACCTCTGCAGCCACAACTACAACTTCACCTCAAGGCAAGGACCCCGTTGCCTGTGACTGTGAAGGTGGCAGTAGGGATGAGCTTTTATACATCTGGCTCCTCCCAGACTGGAGTTGGAGATATTTGCAACATCTCTGTTTGTTATCCACTGTTGCATAAGGGAGGTTACTGACACTGTCTATGTGCTGAGAGTGAACTATGCTTCATTCTGTTTTGCCAGAGGAGCGAGTGCACAGCTTCACCAGGATTGCAGGCTTTCCCATAGTGCAGGGTGTCATAAACTGCATGCCCATCATTTTGCAGGCACTGCATGTCAGCTTTGCCCTATACCAGAACCGAAATGGATTCCACTGTCTCAATGTCCAGCTGGTGTGTGACTATACACAACAAATCATTCAGGTCAATGCCCGATATCCTGGCAGCAGTCATGATGCCCTCCTCTGCGGCAGCCTGCTGTGCCAGCTTCATTTGAGCCTCCACACAGTGGTCCATTGACCACGTGTTAATTACTCTGGTGAGCAACCCACGCACACATGCGCATCACACCTACAGTGAAAGCCATGCAGCCACATGAAATGTGATAAAGCAGACCACAGGCGTGCTGATACAGCACTTCTGCTTGTAACACTGTGGGGGAGCCTCATAGAGTGGGTGTCGAGATTCGTGCTGGCCTACTTCATACTGCATAACCTCGCCGTTAGGAGGGAACAGCCCTTGCCACCAGCTATATGGCAAATAGCAGAGGAACAGGGTGATGAGGAGGACGAGACTGCCCCTTGTGGCCAGGTTGTCCATGAAGAACTCATCTGTGTGCGATATCATTAAACACAGCCTCAATTCCCCATTCCAGAACAGGCCCACACTTTACTTTCCCTCTGTCACAGACTATCACTGTGCCTGCTTGGCTACAATGCAAAATAAAAGCCAATACAAAATAAATAATCCATAAATAAAATCATGCCATACTGCATGCAAAGGCAAATAATCATGCTTGTGCATTCCCTTAGTGCCTGTCTTTCATGTGCCTTTGATGCCCTAGTGCCCCGACCCAGTGTTGTGCCAGTGCCTGCAGTATGGAACGTGGAAGCTGCTGATTTTTAGTGGTGGACTCTGCAGATGGCCTTGGAGGGTGACTGTGAGCACAACTGCACCATCTCTGCATGAACATAGAAACATAGAAAATAGGAGGAGGAGTAGGCTATTCAGCCCTTTGAGCCTGCTCCGCCATTCATTATGATCATGGCTGATCATCCAACTCAGTAACTGTTCCCGCTTTCGCCCCATACCCTTTGATCCCTTTAGACCCAAGAGCTATATCTAACTCCTTCTTGAAAACATACAATGTTTTGGCCTCAACTGCTTTCTGTGGTAGCGAATTCCACAGGCTCACCACTCTCTGGGTGAAGAAATTTCTCCTCATCTCAGTCCTGAAAGGTTTACCCCGTATCCTTAGACTATGACCCCTGGTTCTGGACTGCCCCACCATCAGGAACATCCTTCCTGCATCTACCCTGTCAAGTCCTGTTAGAATTTTATAGGTTTCTATGAGATCCCCCCTCACTCTTCTGAACTCCAGCGAATATAATCCTAACGGACTCTATCTCTCCTTTTATGTCAGTCCCGCCATCCCAGGAATCAGTCTGGTAAACCTTCGCTTTACTCCCTCTATAGCAAGAACATACTTCCTCAGATAAGGAGACCAAAACTGCACACAATATTCCAGGTGTGGCCTCACCAAGGCCCTGTATAATTGCAGCAAGACATCCCTGCACCTGTACTTGAATCTTCTCGTTATGAAGGCCAACATACCATTTGCCTTTTTTACCGCCTGTTGCACCTGCATGCTTACCTTCAGCGACTGGTGTACGAGAACACCCAGGTCTCGCTGCATATTCCCCTCTCTCAGTTTATACCCATTCAGATAATAATCTGCCTTCCTGTTTTTTCTACCAAAGTGGATAACCTCACATTTATCCACATTATACTGCATCTGCCATGCATTAGCCCACTCACTCAACTTGTCCAAATCACCCTGAAGCCTCTCTGCATCCTCCTCACAACCCACCCTCCCACCCAGTTTTGTGTCATCTGCAACGTCAACAGCAGCAGTCTGGCTAACAGGCAACAGCAAAGGCACTTGTGTAGTCACGGGGGTGGGAGGACGAGTGCTCGAGAGAGGACAGCAGGTTCATACTCCACAGATCGCTACCATATCCCTCAGTAATCCTAGTAATCTGTTGGGCAGATTGCTGGACGGCTGTGACACCCTGCAGACCCCTTTGCACATTGTAACCCACAACCATGATGGTAGCAGTCTAAGCTTCCACTGGAGCACTCAGACATTGGATAACTGCCGTTTGTGTTGCCATAGAAGCTGCACCATTGGCCAACAGACATTGCATCATGGTGGGGCGCACAAGTGTGCGAACGAAATTGGCCGCCATTTCCAAGCTAGAAAGGATGGGTTTCAAACTCTGCAGAAAACCCTGTACCAATTTGTTGCCAAATTCCTCCATGCTCCTTAATATTGACCACAGGCTTCCTGGCAGAACTCCCAATGAACCAAGCATTTCATTGTGTGTCCCCATCAGCTGGAGGCTGCCCTGTTAAAGAGCTCATTGAGATCTCACCCTCTGGTGAGCTCAGATCTGTGCAATCCTTGCCCCTGCCATGGCTGCAGGCCATTCTTGCCCAGTGTCTTACCATGTGCTCATCCCGCCTCTGTGCTAGCTTCTAAATTGCATGCAGTGTCAGTATCGGAGCTGGTGGAAGCAAGTGTGAAATAGAGTGACAATGCATCTTAATCATCGCTGTTGTCTTGTGGTTCCTGCAATGCCTGGCCAGGTTACTTTTCTTGGGTATTTGAAAGGAAAAACGCACAACTGTAAGGTTGTGACGGGGGAAAGGGGTGAAAGTAAGAGGTGCATGCTGACACAGTGTGAAGTTTGTAAATGAGAAGTGTGTGTGGGATGAAGGGGAGGTGGGATTTCAGGAGGAGGATTAGATATGAGCATACCATCATCTTTGATGGTTTCAGCCCTGCCACAGCCTCAGCAATGAGCGTCCCAGCACTTTCATGGGAGTTTGACATGCATGTGTGCCTGTCCTGTATTGGTTAGCATCTGCTGCCACGTTGTCCTGCAGGAGGGAGAGAATTGTGCCAGTGAGTGTGGTGCAATCTGTTTGACTGATGTGGCTGTCATGGTTGTGAATAGCTTGCAATGTGTGCAAACTGAGAGATGTGGGTCTAATCTTTGCAGCACTGCTGAGTGTGTGAGGGTGAAATGAAGCTATGAATATCAAGTATAAGTCCTGATTGATAGAGATTGTTAGTAGATGAGTGATGGGGGTCTGGTGAATTGAGCAGTGTGCGGCATTACTGGTACAGTTTGTAGGATTTGGCATTTGAAGACGCATTCACTGACCTTGAGCACTTGTGTGATGTCATTGAACTTCTTGCAGCACTGAATCCAGGTACTCAGTGCTTGACACTAGGTATTGACCTCCATGGCTATCTCCTGTCACTGTCTTTTGATCATGGGCTGAACGTTGTGCAGGAGGTGGGGCTCATGGCGCTGGGCTGAAAAGGTGGTGAACCCCTGCCTTGGCCTTTTCATGCCCCCCCTAGAGCAATCCTCCGGCGTTTTCAAGCCTAAGTGTCCCGCGCTGGGATCGCTGTCTCTTTAAAGACGGGGATTCCGCCTCGAAGAGCGGCCATCCAATCACAGGGCCAGCAGCTTAGCAGTATCGGCAGCACCACTGGGAGCGGTGGCCACTGTCGGTACTACATAGTCCTTGGACCCAGGCCCAGCGCTGAAACCCCAGACCCAGTAAGTGAGGCAGTGTCACTGCGTTCAGTCCAGAAGGCCCTGGCGAGTGGGGATGGGAGGGTGGGCATTAAGTCCAGGGGGAGCAGGGGACTATGGAGTTGTAGGTATTGCCGGTGGGTGTCCTCCATAGGCCACAGACTGCCCACGGAAGAGGGACGGCCCCCCCCGCCCATATTGTTCCATTATTGAGTGTTTCCCAGGTCAGATTCACTTCCTGCATAACTGCTAGCAACTGCCACAGCCACATTGCATCTCACCTTTTAAGAAGTGTAGGCTTGCTTTAAGTGGTGCTAGCGACTCATGATATTGGCCCCCTGCTCAGGCGTCCAGCCAGTCAATGTCATTAGTGCTGTTTAGACACTGAAATCATTGAAATGAGCAAGCAGCACAAAATTGCATGCTGCCTGCGTTGCAATCTACAGGCGCGGATTAACCGTGCTTTGCAATACCTACGCTCATTTTCAGGGGTTATTGAATTTAGCCATCATAGTTTTCTTTAAAGTGCTAGAATGTGTTAATGAAGCCTGGGATTCGGCTTCAAAATGCTGCATATTCTAATAATAGTACTGATGCTGTCTTTATAGCCCACCAAACTGTTTCTAAATATGCTCGAATTGTGCATTTTTTGTTGTTGTTGCTTTTGTAGGAGACAACATAATGTATAGTTAATGTGGCAAAAAATAGACCATATGCTCACAGAATTTAGGTTGTCTCAGTAAGATTTTAGTTGTTGAACTGGATTGGCTCAGGACATGCATACTTTACTAGTGAGCTATTTCCTGTATGATTGAAAAACATAAGCCTTTTTTTAATGGAAGCTAAACACTCGGAATAAATTACTACAATTTCTTGTGCAAACAATGCAAAGTACTTGAGAAAATTGTCATGGCATACTTTCCTTTTTAATTTAATCAGTGTAACTGAAGTAGTATGCACAGAGGTGCAGAGAAGCATGTTTTTGTTGGGAAATATTTTTTTTTAAATCTTGACTCGAATTAAACTGGAAGTGCTTCTTTTTCATGTAGTTTGCAGGTTTCGTATAGAGTAAAGGCCAGCATTAGTGCTGTTCTGTTTCTAAACCTGGAAAAAAGTTTAATCTTCTTCATCTGCCACGAATGGAATTTGGAGTGTTGTGGGACTAAGAATTTCTTTTTGGTCGCACGATTAAATTAATATTTAAATGTTTTCAGGCATTTTTTCATAATCAAAATATGAGGAGTGGAAGTACATTGCACTGCCACTTAAAGGGGCCAATCCACCACTCTCTCCTTTTTCTAAAAAAGGAACCAAATAACCAAACCCGTCCCATACAATATAGAGAAGGTCTGCAAAATTTATCTGAGCCAAATTGAGGAAGATGTTTGCATTTTTCTGTAGTCAGTTTTCGATTTCAGGCTATTAAGTATGACCAATTATGGCAATAGAAATATTTTAAGCTCGAGAACATTGTTAAGGCTTCCAATGTTTTACGGAGTGTATTCTCACTATTTGTGATATCAGTTCACTATATCTCATCCACGGGCTGAGCTTTTGTTTTTGTTTGGAATTTATGTCACGATACAGGTTGGTGAAGGAACAGATCAAAATCAGAATGTTCAATGAATTCATTAGACAAATTGTTGAGCGACCCAGAATCAATGGAAATGTTGCAGTGATAAGGTTTCTGCACATTTCTATTTTTCATCATTTGTGTTAATGTTAGATGAAGACCGTGAATATTTAAGGAGCTTTCTTTTCACCAGCTCAGCCATCCTTTTATGCTGTAACTGCACATTATGTAGAAGGTGTTTGTGCAGTTCACTTGAAAGTCGAGTAGTTTTGCTCCAAGGGTTTGATGTAAAAAAAAAAGTACAGATAACAGTTCCACATATCATTGCCCTGCTAGAAATGTAGTAGGGAAAAATTTCCACCCACCGTTCTGGCCTGGCTGTGACCCCATTACATATTCCAAGATGGGGCCATTTAAATAATAGGCACAGGCACCTGCACCTTGCAGTAGTGGCACCCTCCCTGCAGAGATCGGACCAGTCTTGGGTTCCATGCTGCCAAGTCCTGAATGAATTCACATGTGACTCCTCTGGGATTGATTGCTACTTGCTACTGTGGGACTCATTTTTGGACCAGATTGGAACCTAGGTAAACTCACACGCTATTGGGCATATCTGGCAGGATTACCCAAGTGGCCGGAAAACTTCAAAAGAGACTCCCCATCCCACTGAAGGAGTATATGTTGGATCAGCCTGTTCTCTTCCTCACCCCTATCATAATGGGTATTTCCTGTGCTTTTGCCTTTGGGACCAAGACCTGGCACATTTTTGATCTCCCCTATTTTCTGACTCGTCTCCCATTTTATACCCCTCTACCCTTCTTTGCCTAAAAGAAAATTTACTCTGCATGTTGCGCTTTTGTTAATTTTTTGTTTACTCCACATTGGTTAAGTATTCAAACTTCTGTGTCTCGCTCCTTTTTAGTTGATTAGTTTTAGGCTTGTTATTTGCTCACCACATTATGCAAAGCATTTCTTCCCCCCCCCCCACCCCCCCCCCCCCCACTCTACTCACATTTCTACCAATAGTTGTAATCAATTCAGGAGAAGAAACCTGAGATACAGTTGCCATGGTATTTCCTGATTCACCCTATTTTATGCTACCAAAAATAATATTGATAGCATAATACTTAACAAAAAATAAAAATCATCAATTCATAAAAAATCTCAAACATGCCCCACAGAACATAACCACAAATCACTACGCTTAACCCAGTGGATCTTGAACAGAGTTGGAAGTTTAAAATAAAAATAGAAAATGCTGAAAATATTCAGCAGATCTGGCAGCATCTTTGGGAAGAGAAATGGAGTTAACGTTTCAAGTCTGTGGTCTTACATCAGAACCTGATCTGATGCTACCAGAACTGCTGAACATTGCCAGCATTTTCTGTTTTATTTCAGATTTCCAGCATCTGCACTATTTTGCTTTTGTGTTGTGGGAAGCTTAAAGTTTAATGAGAGTTGGAATTCGGTACAGAGGGAGAAGGAGGTGCCTCTTTTTGCCTCCAATACTTCTTGTGGTTTGTGTAAGCTTGAGATGGGACATATTTTTAATTTTGTTCAATGTTTTACCTTTGTATACAAGTAAAAAAAAACTTAAAACAGACAAAAGGGAAATTACCGAGAAATTAAATATAGACCAAGATAATGTTAAGGATCAATGACAAAGAATGAAGATATATCAAAAAGCATGGGATTTTACAGTAGCATCCTTTTGGCTTGGGGAAACAAATCCTGGAGCCAGTTACATCACAGGACGACAGGTTGGTTTTACAGGGAGACAGATCTGATGGAAATGACATCGGAAGATTAGATTTAAAAATGATACCCTATTTAATATAAAGAGGAGAAATATTAAATAAAGAAATCAAACTCGGTGGAGGATAAAAGCTCTATCCAGATGAATTGCATCCTTGCATTTTAAAAGAATCTAGAAAACAGATAGCAGAGTTACTAGTATACATACTTAATAATTTGTTAGTGTCACAGACAAGTGGGAAGTGGTGAGGGTGACTTCCACTTTTCACGTCTCAACTGATCGCAGATAGTTTGTTTTAAAAAAATAGTGTTTTAGGCCCTGAGTGTTTTAAAGGTCAAATAAACAGGTCAGACAAACGACTGGTTTTGGTGTTGGTTTAAAAGAAAGATAAGTATTTATTAAAACAATACCCAAAAATGTTCACAACCTCACCCACTCACTCAGGTTACACACATGCACACACACAAGAAAAGATAGAGATTAGAGGACAGCATGCATTTAAGCCTGATTGTTGTAAAAAGAGTTCACTTTGAAACCACCTTGGTTTTCCAGGAGAAATTTTAGACAGTGTTGCAGGCCTGATATTCCTTGTCTTGGTTCACTGAAGTATTGCAGATTCCTTTTTTTAACGATTCAGTCAAAGTCAGTGGACAGTCTTCTTAAAGTTTCTCAGATGGGCAGTTTTCAAGGTCACCTTTGGAGTCTCTGCATCAGTGGGTTAAAGATGTACAGGCAGGGTCTTATTCTTGCCTGGAAAAGATGTCTCAGCTTTCTCGCTGGCTGACTTTTTCTCTCTCTCTAAGAAGTTTCTTTTTTAAGAAAAACCCTTATCAGGCTGGGTGTTGGACAGGTGACCATAGATGCTCTTCTCTGGTGTGTCCATTCAGTGTCTTTGAATTTACGGACATTGTTAGACAATATGGTTGGAATGTGGTTTATCTTGTTCAGTTGGTGTTATTTCCCACCTATTGGGCTGAATTTTACAAGTCCGCCACTGAAATCAGCAGCGGGCGAAAACAATGGCACATCGTGGAGTTGCCAGGATCCTAAGCGCGGTTTGTCATTTAAATAGCCAAGGCAGGCCGCCCCCCAAGATCACATGGAGGGGGTGGGCTGTCTGTCCCCGGCAATGGCGTCAGCTACCTGTGCACAGGCGCTGACGCCATTTTTAAAGGGTTTTGAGCCCTACCATTAAATTTAAATTTAAAGATGCAGTGAATTAAATAAAAATACATTTACTTTGCCCCTCTCCTATCCCCCCAGTAACCATAATATTAATTACTTGCCTCCTCTCTCCCAAAACACTTACCTTGTCCACCTGACGTCCTCCTCCTCCCCACAAAGTGCATAAACTTTCACCTCAAACCCTTTCCACCATCCCCTACACCAGTGATGTTACTTTGACCTCGTTTCAGCTCTCACGCACTGATAAACCTACCTCCTCCTCCCTCCCCACAAGTGTTCCGCCTCGTTTCCCTGGATGGACATCTGAAGGCACGGGAGTGCCGGCCAGCGGCAGGCAGATCGCAGCAGGATGTCAGGCAACGGTGTAGGTATAATTAATTCATTAATTTTAATTTATCTCAATGTGTTACTGGGGGTCCTGTTGCCAAATGGTGGGGGGCTGCCATAAGGCCATGCCGCCGCTGGCAATATTAGGTCAGGCCCTCCTGGTGTCGTGGTGCGTGGCGGCCCTCTCCCAGAGGCATTTTGCGGCACCGCCCCCCCACCCCCAAAGCCACAAAACCCGACATTGAGGGGTGGGGGGGTTGGTATGTAAAATTCAGCCCATTATTGTGGCTTTGCATTTGGAGTCGCTCTGTCTGTGAAAGTCTTTGTCAGCCCAGTTCTTGCAGGTAGGAGCCAATTAGCATTGAATGGCTTTTTAACATTTTAATGTGTCTTCCCCAGAATTAGTCCAGATGTGATGATGAGTTTAGTCTCCAACAGTCACGATGTATATTTGCAGTGCAGGAGGGGTCACCTGCCCTCTTAGTTCAGCTTGTCTGCAGCAAAATGTGTCCTTTTTTGGAGTTTAATTCACCAGTTCATTTTTACGGGCGATAATTGTTCCAGTTCACTTTAGTTCATAACTGTTACTTTCGTGCGTGTGACATTAGAAAAAGGTGCAGTGCCAGAGGACTGATGGATAGCTAATGTTACACCTGTAGTTGAGAAGAGGACTGATCATGTCCAGGGAACTATTGACCAGTCAGCTCAATATCAGCAGTAGAAACAATAATGGAATCCCTACTAAAGGAGAAAATAGAAAAAATCTAGAAACCAAAAATATAGTAATGAAGATTTAGTGTGGATTTCAAAAGGGAAAGTCTTGCTTGACTAATCTCATTAAGTTCTTTGAAGAGATAATGGAGAGATTGGACAAGGGTAATGCTGTAGATGTAATATATCTAGATTTTCAAAAGGCTTTTGATAAGGTGCCACATAATGAATGAATAGTTCTGTTTTTACATGTGAGGTATTAAATTTTGGTAAGAAAAATAAAGAGGTCACATATTACTTGGAAAATAGAAATCTAAATGGGATAGAAGAGCACGATGATGGCTAGACACGATGGGTCAAAGGGCCTGTTTCTGTGCTGTATAACTCTATGACTCTAAGAGCAGAGGGACCTGAGAGTACAAATACACAATCACTAAAAGTAGTGACACAAATTGATAGTCATAAAAAAGAAAACCATGCACTAGGATTTATTTCTAGAGGGAAAGAATGGAAAACTAGAGGTGGTATGCTAAACTTGTATCTAAGAGCGGCAAAATGGGTAAACCTAATTAGCACTAATGCTGTGGAAGATGAATTCCTGGAGTGTGTACGAGATAGGTTTCTAGAGCAGTATGTTGATGAACCAACTAGGGATTGGGCTATTTTAGATTTAGTATTATGAAATGAGAAACGGTTAATTAATAACCTTGCTGTAAAGGAGCCATTTGGAAATAGTGACCACAACAGTTTGAAAGAGATATAGTTCATTCTGAAACTAGGGTCTTAAACCTGAACAAAGGAAACTACAAAGGTATGAGGGGCAAGTTGGCTATGGTGGATTGGAAAAATACATTAAAAGATTTGACAGTAGGCAGGCAATGGTTAGTATTTAAAGAAGTATTACACAGTTTACAACAAATGTACATTCCTCTAAGACACAAAAACCCAACAGGAAATGTGAATCAACAGTGGCTAAAAATAGAAGTTAAAGTAAAAGCAAAATACTGCAGATGCTGGAAATCTGAAATAAAAACAAGAAATGCTGGAAATACTCAGCAGGTCTGGCAGCATCTGTGGAGAGAGAAGCAGAATTAACGTTTCAGGTCAGTGACCGTTCATCAGAACTGACAAATATTAGAATTGTAAAAGGTTTGAAGAAGTAAAGTGGGGGTGGGGCAAGAGATAACAAAAGGGAAGCTGCTGATAGGACAAGATCAGAGAGAATATCTGACCAGAAGGTCATGGAGCAAAGGCAAACTGTATGTTAATGGTGTGCTGAAAGACAAAACGTTAGTACAGAGAGGGTGTGAATTGACTGTAAAATGAACAGCCCTGGCTGCAAGCACAAACATTAAAAAAGCAATGGGTAGGCACAGTAGAAACAAACTAAACAAATGAAAATAAAATAAACAAATTTGAAAAAAGAAAAAATAACTAAAAATAAAAATGGGGGCCCGTCATGCTCTGAAATGATTGAACTCAATGTTCAGTCCGGCAGGCTGTAGTGTGCCTAATCGGTAAATGAGATGCTGTTCCTCGAGCTTGCGTTGATGTTCCCTGGAGCACTGCAGCAATCCCAGGACAGAGATGTGAGCATGAGAGCGGAGGGGTGTTGAAATGACTAGCAACCGGAAGCTCGGGGTCATGCTTGCGGACTGAACGGAGGTGTTCCGCAAAGCGGTCGCCCAATCTGTGTTTGGTCTCCCCAATGTAGAGGAGACCACATTGTGAGCAGTGAATACAGTATACTAAATTGAAAGAAGTACAAGTAAATCGCTGCTTCACTTGAAAGGAGTGTTTGGGGCCTTGGATAGTGAGGAGAGAGGAGGTAAATGGGCAGGTATTACATCTCCTGCGATTGCAGGGGAAGGTGCCGCGGGAAGGGGATGAGGTGGTGGGGGTAATGGAGGAGTGGACGAGAGTGTCGCAGAGGGAACGATCCCTTCGGAATGCTGACACGGGAATGGAGGGGGAGATGCGTTTGGTAGTGGCATCACGCTGGATGTGGGGCAAGTGGCGGAGGATGATCCTTTGGATGTGGAGGCTGGTGGGGTGGAAAGTGAGAACAAGGGGAGCCCTGTCGTGGTTCTGGGAGGGAGGGGAATGGGTGAGGGTAGAGGTGCGGGAAATGGGCCGGACACGGTTGAGGGCCCTGTCAACCATTGTGGGGAGGGGGGGCGGGGATCCTCGGTTGAGGAAAAAGGAAGACATATCAGAAGCACTGTTGTGGAAGGTAGCATCATTAGAGCAGATGTGTCGGAGACGGAGAAACTGGGAGAATGGAATGGAGTCCTTACAGGAGGCAGGGTGGAGGAAGTGTAGTTGAGGTAGCTGTGGGAGTTGGTGGGCTTATAATGAATATTAGTAGACAGCCTATCCCCAGAGATGGATACAGAGAAGTCGAGGAACGGAAGGGAAATGTTGCAGCTGGACCATGTGAAGGTGAAAGAAGGGTGGAAATTAGAAGCGAAGTTGATAAAGTTTTCTAGTTCCGGGTGGGAGGAGGAAACGGCACCGATACAGTCATCAATGTACCAGAAAAAGAGTTGGGGGAGGGGGCCTGAGTAGGACTGAAACAAGGAATGTTCAACATATCCCACAAAAAGACAGGCATAACAAGGACTCATGTGGGTACACGTAGCAACACCTTTTACTTGAAGGAAATGAGTGGAGTTGAAAGAGAAGTTGTTCAGTGTGAGAACAAGTTCAGCCAGGCAGAGGAGGGTAGTGGCGGATGGGGACTGGTCGGACCTCTGTTCAAGAAAGAAGCGGAGAGCCCTCAAACCGTCCCGGTGGAGGATGGAGGTGTAGAGAAATTGGACATCCATAGTGAAGAGGAGGCGGTTAGGGCCAGGAAACTGGAAATTGTCAAAATGACGTAGGGCGTCAGAAGAGTCATGGATGTAGGTGGGAAGAGACTGGTCTGGGGGGAGAAAAGATAGAGTCAAGATGGAAAGAAATAAGTTCAGTGAGGCAGGAACAGGCTGAAACAGTGTGTCTGCCGGGACAGTCCTGTATGTGGATTTTGGGAAGGAGGTAGAAGCTGGCTGCCCAGGGTTGTGGGACTATGAGGTTGGAAGCTTTGGAGGGAACATCTCCAGAGGAAATGAGATCAGTGACAGTTCTGTGATGGGGTCATGGTCCGGGGGAAGTAGGAAGAAGTGTCTGAGAGTTGGCGCTGAGCCTCTGCTCAGACAGAGGTACGCCAGAGCAGCAGCACCACCCTTGTTTGCAGGTTTGATGGCAATGTCGGGGTTAGACCTGAGAGAACAGAGTGCAGCAAGTTCAGAGGGGGGCAGGTTAGAGTGAGTGAAGGGGGCAGAGAAATTGAGATGACTGATGTCTCGTCGAGATCTTTTCATTGAAAAGATCAAGAGCGGGTAAGAGGCCAAATGGAGGGGTCCAAGTAGAGGGGGAGTGCTGGAGGTGGGTGAATGGGTCTGCTGGTCGGGGGGAGGACTCCTGGTCAAAGAAGTGAGCCTGGAGATGAAGGTAATGGAAGAAGAGCTCAATGTCACGCTGAGCATGAAATTCTTTGAGGTGGGGGCATAAGGGGATAAAATTGAGTCCTTTGTTGAGTACAGAACATTCAGCGTCAGAGAGGGGAATGTCAGAGGGTATAGTGAATACATGGCAAGGGGTCAGATCAGAAGGGGTGGGGTCAGAGGGAAGTGTACATGTGACGGCGCATGGCACTGAGTGTGGACCTCAGGATGCGGCGAGAACAGCAGTCCGAGGAACATTGTATTTCTCAGAATTCTCAGTTGAAATCCATGTGGAATTTTTAAAGATTGCATTCGATCAAAGGAAATGGCTTCGAAGGTCACCAGAAAAAGTGGTAAACCCGAGAATTGGGAGCAATTTAGAATCCAGCAAAGGAGGACCAAGAAACTGATAAAGAAAGGGAAAAGGGAATATGAATGCAAGCTAGCTAGAAACATAAAGTTGGACTGTAAAAGTTTCTTTTGGTATGTGAAAAGGAAAAGATTAACAAAGGCAAATGTGGGTCCATTACAGGCAGAGACAGCAGAATTTGTGGTGGCGAATGAGGAAATGGCGGATTGTGTCTGGCTTCATGGAAGGAGATACAGAAAATGTCCCAGAAATATTAGGGAACCAAGGACTTGTAAAAATGAGGATCTGAGAAAAATTAGTATCAATAAAGAGGTAATACTCAAAAAACTAACTGAATTGAAAGTTGATAAATCCCCTGGACCAGATGAGCCACATCCCAGAGTATTGAAGGAGGTGGCTAAAGAGATAGTGGATGCATTGGTGGTTATCTTCCAAAATTCTATAGATTCTGGAAGGGTTCCTGCAGACTGGAAAGTAGCAAATGCAGTCCCACTATTTAAGAAGGGAGTGGGAGAGAAAACGGAGAGCTCAAGACCTGTTAGTTTGACGTCAGTAGTAGGTAAAATGTTAAAATCTATGGTAAAGGATATGATTACTGGACATTTGGAAAATAATTATATGATTAGGCAGAACCAACATGGATTTATGAAAGGGTAATCATGTTTGACAAACCTGTTGGAGTTTTTTGAAGATGTTAGTTTTAGCATAGATAAAGGACAACCAGTGGATGTGGTTTCAGAAGGCTTTTGATAAGGTCCCACACAAGAGGTTAGTGAACAAAATTAGAGCACATGGGATTGGGGATAATATACTACTCTTGCTCCTATTTCCTATGTTCCTAGATCACACTTGGAGTACTTGGTACAGTTCTAGTCACCATATTAAAAAAAAAGTCCTTCTCTCTTAGGCAGTCCCTTGGGATCAAGGATGGCTTGTTTCCACTCTGGTTGTGTGGGTTCTGAGATGGCTCAAGTCCAGTGCATGATCTCCAGACTTTCACATGAGGGGCAAGTGGTGCTTGAAGAGTCAGGTGGATGAGTATTTTGGAGGTTTGTGTGCTCCCTCCAACGGCTCATTCGCCTCTGCATGCTTCCGACTAAGTCCCTCGAGGTCTATGATGCCTTCTAGAATGAGCTTACTCCATCTAGGATGGTCACGAGCCAGGGACTCCCATAGGTCAAGGGGGATGTTTGATCTCTTCAGGGATGCTTTGAGGACATCTCTAAAGTGTTTCTGCTGTCCTCCTGAGAGTCTCCTGCCACAACCAAGTTCTGAATAGAACAGTTGCTTCGGGAGTCTGGTGTCAGGCATGCGGATGACATGTCCTGTCCAGCGGAACTAGTTTTGGGTGATTAGCGCCCTGCTGCTGGGCAGGTTGGCTTGGGCGTCAACGCTGCTATACAGAGGGACTGGAGAGCGTGCAAAAGATTTACAAGGATGACACCAGAATTGTAAGCTTATATCTATCAGGAGAGGGTGAATAGATTGGGTTTTTTTTCTCTTGTAAAGCAAAGGCTGAGGGGTAACCTCATAGAGGTCTCTAAAATTATGAAAGGTTTTATAGCATCGACAGAGAGAGAGCTTTTTCACTTGTGGGGAAGTGTAAAACTAAAGGCCATCAATATAAGATCGTCACCCAGAAGTCAAATAGGGAATTCAGAAGAAACCTGATAGAAATATGTTGAAGCATGTGATATAGTTACATTTAAGGGGAAGCTAGATAAGCATGTAAGGAAGAAGGGAATAAGAGGGTTAAACTGACAGTTAGATGAGGAAGGATGGGAGGAGGCTTAAGTAAATCATAAATGCTGGCATGAATCGGTTGGGCTGAATAGCCTGGTTCTGTGCTGTGTATTCTATGTAAGCTTGCACATCCCACCTTCCAGTCATTTCCCATGATGCACAGCCTTGGTCTATCCTACAAGGCGTCAGCAAAAACCTGCCAATACTTTGCAACTAAGGCCACTTAAGCTGAAGCCATATGTCTGAAATAACATCTGCAATTTTCACTAGCCCATGCATAGCTCAAGTGCAAACACATTGTGCGTTCAAAAGATTGAGTGTGCTGCAGTGTAGCCAATCAACTGGATTGTAACTTTGAGAAGCCTGTATGCAATCCTGGACTTCTCCACATCCTGTAACAGCCCCAAACCCCACAAATGTCGATTCTCTCTTTGGTTTTGACCCATCAGTCTCCATCCTTTATGAGCCTTGCTGTTCTCCCTCTTGATATACCCACCTCAATTTCAGCCTTCCTGCTGTGCCAGCCAGAACTACCACACTTGGTTTCAGCTCTGCAACTCGGGGCTCCTCACTCATTTCTCTTTTCAATTCTCATGCAGACCCCAAACAACATCTCATGTTTTGTTTCTTCCCTTTAAAGAAAAAACTCAGTGGATTTACTGTTTTTTTTTTACTTAGCTAAACTGAAATTAACTTAATTTATGCCATTAAGCAGTAAGTGCAACATTTTACAAAGTCAAATTCAAAAATAAATGACATTTTTATAATTTTAAGTATTTTAAAGCAGAATAATCTACTGAAGAAAAATACTCACATTGCTTGTTTGTTGCTTAATTACACTGCATGGTGGGGCACTAAACTGTACAGATCATAAACGTCTTGGACACCCTGGCTTACCTCTGCTGAATTGAATGATCTCAGCTAGAATGGCAGTGGGTTTGTGGCAGTTGGCTTTATGTCAGGAAGGGAAAACTTGGGCAGAATTGATCGCTATCCAGTAATCCCTGTGGACTGGAATGGACTCAGTTTTGATTGCCTTGTAGATGAATAGCACTGATGGTCACTGTCCAGACTCTCGAATGAAACTTGGCATGGCAGGGTTTGCAGTGCATGCGGATTGCTGCCATGAAGTCAATGCCTTAAAAAGTGGAATGAGGGGAAGAAAATTAATGGAGAAAATTAACTGGAGGGGGAAGTAATGTATTATTGCTCTTCAGAATGTTTACTTGATACAATATTGGGAATAAATGATACCATGGATGCACAACCCCCTTCAAATTGTTTCGTAACTTTTAATCTACTCTACATGAAGTACTTAGAAGAACAATACTCCTAATTGTACTCAAAATAAAATGTATTTACTACATTACTGCATGATCTTTCTTGTTCTTAGGCTCTCTGAAAGGTCCAGATTCGGCAAAAAAATGATTTTTTTTTCAAATGTTTTATGCAGTGCACCAATGATATTTAAAGCAGTAGACCAGTAACTGAATAATTTATGCAGTGTTGAATCTATAACTCTTCTGAAATGTGAGCTCTCTATTTTCCTGCTTTGTTTCTTCCATATTGGGTTTCACTGTACCAGATATTTGCAGGACACCCGGACACAAGCCTAAAAGCTACATTGTCCCATCAAAACAGTATTTCTCCCCAAATTATTTGTGTTAAAATCAGTGTTGTTTGTAATATGTTGTAAAACTCTTGCTTGGGAGACTACAAAGCAGATCCCAGTGTTTGGCATGTATACCTTGTTTCTCCAAAAGAGGTCAAAGTTTAAGTGTCATGGCACAGTTGTCTGGCAAAGTGTGGGGGGTAATGCTAAAATTGTCGAGTGGTGGCCCTTTCCTGCACTATTAAAGTACATTTGTGGGTGATTAAGGAGCAGCATGGATTGTGTCTGGTGCGGCCAACGAGTTAAGCTGTCCTGCTTTCTTAACTCAATGGCGAAGTATAGATGTGGGTGGCCAACAGCAGGAGACAGGAAATAGGCAAAAAAGTGTTATAAATAAAACAGGATTGTAGGTTACTAAATAATGATGAAACAATTAGAATTAAAATTGCACTTAAAAAAAAAAGCTTCCTATACTATTTAATGCAATTGCTTACTTCAAGTTACTGGATAATTAAATTTTTTGAGAGTAAAGTTATCTTTGAATTAACAAGGGAACACTATGCAGTTTTTAGTTTTCTAAGACTAAGCTGTGATGAGTAGTTCAGCGTTAATGAAAATGTAGGCTGCAAATCATACTTACAAAGTTATGGTTTTAAAACAGAGAGGTTAATAGCTCTAATTAATTGCATATTTAGCAAATAAGACTTAACACATAGGTTGACTTTAACCTTTGCAACTCATGTCCCTAAAATAGGTGGGATTGCGGCAAAAACAGTGGAAAAATTGATGGTGAGACAGCCTCGATTTTGGCTTTTCCTCCCTTTTCCCCTGCCGGACCAGCGCTTCCACTCCTTCCCCATTCATTGCATGCAAATGACGGTGGGGAGGGCTCAAGATCTGAAACCCTGATGGATTTTCCATCTTTACTCCAGTGTTGCTGCCACTTTCTGTGACTGCCATGGGGAAAGGTAACAGTGGGCACTAGGAAGTAACATACCAGCTCAGAGATGCCTCCATGTAGGGAGAGGGCCCTGTGGCAGTCTCCAGTCAGCCCCAGTGTTCACCTGTTGAGAGCCCCAGGCTTGGATGTGGCTTTCAGTGGGACTTTATTGCTGATCTGCTGACTGTTGAGCATTGGCTGGGGGCTTCTGCCACTTTAAGATCCCTTGCTGGACCTTCTGCTGTGGCATCCCAATGCAACACTGCTGGCATTCTCCAGCTTTGCACTCTTGATATTGGGAAACTAGCCATGAAGCCACCATGCATACTCAGTGAGCCCTGTCCCAGGAAAATGGGTCAAGATTGGGGAAGATGTGGAGGGCAGGTAGAAGTTACGCCCACTAGATCTCAGCCTGAAGAACAGAATCTTCTAACTATGAAATGTTATGTACAATAACAAGTGTACAAAATATCTTGATCTAAATTTAACACCACCCAACCTCACCCCATCCCACCACCACCCTCTGCCCTTATATTTAAAGTGTAGCAAAACAGCAAGCTCTTTGCAGGTTGTTGCTAATGCCTTTTACTTGTGAGCACCTATAGTTCATCAAGTAGACTGTACACTTGCTCATAGAAACAGTAGTACTGGTGAAATATTTTGTGCACTGCGTACCATTAGCGTAATCATGTGGAAGGAGATGGCCTGTTACAATTGTTGAATTGTGAAGTTTTTATGTTTTAAATCCAGAAGTGCATAATGATGTCTGGATCAATTAAGCTGGTGACATTCTTTTGTTCTCGATAGCATTGTTTTTGTTCTTGATGGCAATGCTTAGCTTTGCATGGTGGGTTAGTGGTATGACTTTTTAAATGGCTGTAGGGCAAGTTGCAGATGATGCAGCAAGGAAAGCAAATGTAGGATTTCTATTTTCATTGGAGTGAATTAGCAGTAGGGCCAGTATGTGAAAGAGCACAAATGAATGTATAGGATATTCACACACAGTTTGGTAACGTGGGTTGAACACTTCAACCTGTGTTCAGAAAATTCCAGTGCCTATCCAGTTTATCCTTCAAGGTCATTCATAAAACTGAACGCATATTGAATGCTGAAAGCTGTTGGTAAACATTTACATTCACATCTCTGTCCTGTTGAACTGTCTACACAGGGAGCTGGTGATGGGAGATTTATTGAATTAATCTGTCTTGCAAGATGCCTTCAGGAATGAAGCTGGGTCAAGCCTTCAGTTGAATATCATGCATTTTTGTTAAATGCCACTCAGAAGCACCATTTTTTAACAAATATCTTTATGGCAGAGTACTTAGAACTTGTGTGTTCTCAAGTGATCTATTATTAATTGAACTGATCTCTAATTTTCATTATTTAGACTCATTTGTTCTATTCCTGGTTTCAAATTGTAAAGTTCCATGCTGTCGCTTGGGAACATTGGAACATAACTGAAAACAAAATATTGTGGTTTGTGCTACACTTAAACCCTTTGGTTTCAGGTTCTGTTTTATGGAGGTATTGATAGTTTTGACTGTTAATAAGTTTCCACCTTAAGTGGGTACTTCTGAAAATTCGAGTCTTTAAAAAAAAAAAAGGTGGCCCTGAAATCCATGCTATATCCAGTACTGCTATAATAATTCTCTTTTCTGAAGCCTAAAAATTGGGGTTAGTAGAGTTTCTGCTCTGGGATAGCTGTGCTCCAAGTTCCATTGCCACGATGTGTGTGCCAGTGCTGCTGGAGGTCATTTACATGCAAATGAATGGCATTGAGGCTCCAAAAATCTCTGACTTGCACCTCCAATGCACAAATTAAAACATACCAATTCCCAGCAGCAACTAAGACTGGCAGAACTTGTTGACTTTGGAAGCAGAAACCTAAAGAAACTTTCAAGGCAAATCAAAAGGAGCATTTTGATTTACAGCATTTTGTTTTTGCCATGCATGTGTGTTGAGCAGGACTTGCCTCTGACTGCTGTGGGCCTGTAAAACGACTGGGATATTTTGGCTCCTAGCCCCCAGTAAAAGTTTCTGAGAATTAAGTGTGGCATTCAAAGAGGATATTCCCTTGTTTGAAAGGAAACAAGATGGAGGAAAGGAGAGTGCGATAATGTTTGAGGAAGAGGTGCTATACAAGATATGAACAATCCTCAAAGATTTACAAGACATGCAGAGCATGTGAGAAGGGTACATTTTATCAGAGTGGCAATAGGGGAACTGTTTCTGGCTAGTACTTCAAAACCTGCATGCTCATCTATCCAGACAGCTCTGCTTGTGTCTGTGAAAGTGATGTCTGCACTCAGTTTTTATGTCATAAACTCAATTCAAGCAGCCCATAAGGGATCTGTATAATATCACTCAATGTATCATCTGGGCATGCATTTTTCACTGACTTTCTTTTCAGGGTAGCTAGAGCATTCATCCAGTTCGGTCTAACAGCAGGTTTCAGCTTGTTGGGGTCATCCAATTTGTTATGTTACTGGGCTGCTGAAAGTGCAGGGCACAATATTTGGCATGCACGTAGCATTGTGGGCTCCTACCCGTATTCCCAATATGGGCTTTTGCCCTTAATCCATGTTTCTCGATAAAAAGGCTACCACCTGCTGCTGTCCAGATTGACTGTGACCAGATAAAAAAAATCCTTCACGCCAATGCCATATTTTCTGAAAATTGCCATGCTGCATTCATCCTCAGTGATTCTGCCTACCTCTACATGTCAAGAAAAATAAAGACTTGCATTTATGTAGCACCTTTTATGGCCTCAGGATGTCCCAAAGTACTTTATAGCCAATGAAGTATTTTTTGAAGACTGTGTTTGCTGACAATGCCGCCACTAGGTGGCGCTGAAACAGCACATGCGCAAATGCAGCCTGTGCCACTAAAACGTCACAGTTTGCGACGTCAGGCAGCTGCCAGGATTAAAGATGGTGCTGCTCAAATAATCACACGATGGCAACCTAAACACATGGCAGCACACAATGGCCGAAGGGGAGGGGGTTAGTGAGCGGGCCGGGGAGGGGTGCGGGGGGAGCGAGCAGGCCGGGAAGTGGGGGAGCGAGCGGACTGGGGAGGAGGTGGGGGGGGAGAGCGAGCGGGCCGGGGGGGGGAGTGAGCCGGCCGGGGATGAGGTGGGGGGAGCGAGCGGGCCGGGGGGGGGAGTGAGCCGGCCGGGGATGAGGTGGGGGGAGCGAGCGGGCTGGGGAGGAGGCGGGGGGAGGGAGGGAGCGGGTGGGGGGTTGAGGGGGAGGGAGCGAGTGGGCTGGGGAGGAGGTGGGAGGAGGGAGGGAGCGGGTGGGGGGGGTGAGGGGGGTGAGGGGGAGGGTGCGAGCGGGCTGGGGAGGAGGTGGGGGGGGGAGCGAGCAGGCTGGGGGTTGAGGGGGAGGGAGCGAGCGGGCTGGGGAGGAGGTGGGGGGTGGAGCGAGCCGGCCGGGGAGGGGGTGGGGGGAGCGAGCGGGCTGGGGAGGAGGCGGGGGGAGTGAGGGAGCGGGTGGGGGGGTGAGGGGAGGGAGGGAGCGGGTGGGGGGGTGGGGGAGAGACCGAGCGGGCCAGGGAGTGGGGGGATGAGGAGGGAGCGAGCGGGCCGGGGTGTGGAGCGAGCGGGCCGGGGAAGCGGGGGTACTGTGAGCAAGCGGTCGGGGTGGGGGGGGGGCTGTGAGCGGGCAGGTGAGCGGGCTGGGTGGGTGAGCGAGCAGGTGGGGGTTGGGAGCGGGCGGCGGGGGGAAGGAGAGCGCACCCACCACCAGCAATGTCTTCGGCCACGCTCTCCCAGCTCCCGCTCTCCCAGCTCCCGCTCTCCCAGCTCCCGCTCTCCCAGCTCCCGCTCTCCCAGCTCCCGCTCTCCCAGCACCCGCTCTCCCAGCACCCGCTCTCTCCTCGCACCCGCTCTCTACCCGCACCCACTCTCTACCCGCTCCCGCTCTCGAGACCCCTCCCCCCGCCCGCACCCTCTCCCCCCGCCCCTGCTCTCTCCCCGCTCCCCAGACCCCCTCTTCCCCCGCTCTCCCCAACCGCTCTCCCCACCCTCTCCCCCCACCCCATCTCCTCCCACCCCATCTCCTCCCACCCCATCTCCTCCCACCCCCTCTCCCCCCACCCCCTCTCCCCAGCCCGGATCCCCCCATCATATGCCCGTGTTACGCGATGATGTCATCTGCGCATGCGCCAGCCAGTCCTGGCACTGCGGAACGCAGAGCATGCACAGAGGGTAGGAACCAATCTGCGCATGTGCGCAAATTGGCGCAGTCGGATGACGTAAACTGTCGGCTGCATTGTCAGTAATCACTTTGTTTTTTGAATTGCAGTCACTGTTCTAATGTAGGAAATGCAACAGCCAATTTGAGCACATGTTCCCACAAACAACAATGTGATAGTGACCAGATAATCTGTTTTTCGTTATGTTGAGTTAGGGATAAATATTGGCAAGGACGCTGGGAATAGTGCCCCTGCTTTTCATCACAATAGTGCCATAGGATCTTTTATGTCCACTGAGAGTGCAGACAAGGCACAGTGGCGCAGTGGTTAGCACTGCAGCCTCACAGCTGCAGGGACCCGGGTTCGATTCTGGGTACTGCCTGTGTGGAGTTTGCAAGTTCTCCCTGTGTCTGTGTGGGTTTTCTCCGGGTGCTCCGGTTTCCTCCCACAAGCCAAAAGACTTGCAGTTTGGTAGGTAAATTGGCCATTATAAATTGTCACTAGTATAGGTAGGTGATAGGGACATGTGGGATGTTTGGTAGGAATATGGGATTAGTGTAGGATTAGTATAAATGGGTGGTTGATGGTCGGCACAGACTTGGTGGGCCGAAGGGCCTGTTTCAGTGCTGTATATCTAATCTAATCTAAAGGCCTCAGTTTTAAAGTCTCATTGGAAACAGTGCAGCACTCCCTCAGTACTGCATTGTAGTGTCAGCCTAGATTTTTATGCTCAAGCGTCTGGAGAGGGACTTAAACCCATAGCCTTCTGACTCAGGTGCGAATGCTACCAACTAAGTCATGGAACAAGATAGTTAAATGAATGGGTGGTTAGTGGATGACTCTTGAATATTGACTCTTCAAGTGCAGAGTTGGAGAATAAAAATAGTTATTGTAGAAATTCCAGATTTTTGAGCTTGATTCCAATACAAATTTGTCTATAAAGAATGTAAAAACAGTTTGTAGAAGGCCAGTTGTGTGTGTGTATATACTGTTACTATTACATAGGCTCAGGATAAATTAAATTCAGCATTTATAATCCTGATCAATTGAGCATGAAAATACTTCCACTTGAAGATCACTAATTTCTTCCAGTTAATTTTCTTTGCTGGCATGGATTATGATCCCACTAAGAGTTGTAAAAACAGCAGCCGAGGAGCGATGTAACTTGAGCTGCTTTGGAGGCGGAAGAACATGCAGTAGAACATTTTGAACACCGTAGTGAGAGGACTCCTCAGTGATGGCTCAGAATTCAAACTTGTCAGTGAGGTACTCTCATCTGTTTAACACAGTCTACATTTGTCACCATTGATTGCCGTAGTTCCTTCTCCTTCACCTTCAAGTAAATTACAAATCGTACTAAGCAGTGCCCAATACCTAAAACATCACCTTCTTGGCCCTACATGATCCTCCAAGTCTCAGAAATGTGATTAAATAAATGAACATGAAATAAGTGCCCCCTTTCCTATATGACTAATCTCCAGGACCAAGGGCATAGAAAAGAAGTGCAGATTCTCAAACAAATCAAAAGTGAACAGGAGCCATTTTACTCTTTCAGCACACACCCCTTTGTTGTCTGAATATGCCTTTGTTTCCTATTCTATTTCACTGGCGGTCAGTGTTGTAAAGAGGTCATTGGCTATTCTTATGGTAGAAAAGCTTCATGGTACTAAGGTGGTGCCCCTTTTTTTATGGTCACTTGGTCCATAGAGGATTCCACCTCGGGTCAGTTCCTATGTACCACTGGGGGAAGGCTGGATACTTGGCCTGTATTGCTGTCCTCAGAAATGGGAGCTTCATGCAGGTCTAGTTTGAGGATCGCGTGTTCACTTGTACGGGAGATGGTATCAAATTGAACTTGCTAGATTTGGTTCAAAATTGGTGTGAAGTACAAAGCTTTTTCAAAGTTTCAAATTGGATGCTAGCTGTGCTATGATAGTTATGCATTCAAATAATCTTATGATGAACTCAACATATCATCATTTGATATCAGATTTAACCCATTACTAAACATGTTTTCCTTCCACATTCTCTCAGTTCAAAACTTGAACTATGACAATTTATTTTTTCCTTTAATTAAAACTTGAGGTTGAATTATACAGTAATGATTATTACCAA
Organism: Heterodontus francisci; assembly: GCF_036365525.1. Lineage (NCBI taxonomy): Eukaryota > Metazoa > Chordata > Chondrichthyes > Heterodontiformes > Heterodontidae > Heterodontus > Heterodontus francisci. The sequence goes on from NC_090377.1 coordinate 104,915,940, forward strand.
ACCTCCTGTGGTATGGCTTTAGTGAGTCAGAAAATAGCCGTTTAGTAGTACAGAACTTGAGTATTGCTGAAAATAGAGACATGTTGTCGAAGCTTTTTGTCTTGCACTCATCAGGACAATTTGCAAGAATGCCAATGTAAGTGAAAGCAACACATTGATATTGTATGAGAAGAGAGTGCTGATTGGTTGGCAAGTGACTCTGATTGGTAGAGGTATTGCCATGAGAATGCACCAATTTATAGTGACTGACAGTTAACTGCCAAGCTTTGTTTGAAATTGACTCCGATTGATCAAGGCATTGCCCTGAGGAATGAACCAGCGAATGGCTGTCACTTATTTTGTTTAGCTGAAAAAGGCATGATTTTTGTACATGTTCTTTCTGTCTGCTTGGACAAAATGTCTCTATTTTCAGGAAGAGTCAGAAAATACTCAATTCTGTAAATTGGAGCATCTCTCCCTTTTCTCTCTTTCTTTCATGTCATTCATTGGCATAAAAAGACTGGGCTTATACCGCAGACAAGAGAAGTTGTCTTCATTTTGTCATGTAATGCATCACTCAATATATTTTCTTCCTTTCTTAATGATTCTACAAGATTCAGTTCGTCTCTCATTATTATTTTTTGCAGCCAGCAATGAAGCTTCAAGATGAATTGCTGTCCAGCAATGATTTAAGGATGTCGGTTTAGCTGCACCCCTGAATATTTAAGTCCAAGGTTTGGGGAATAAAAATAGTTAACGTAGAGCAAAATGTCATATTTTTGCATCTGATTCCAATCAAGTCTGTCTATAAAGAGTGTAAGAAACAGCTTGTGCTGAGGCCAGTGGTGTGAATTATGCGTTTTGCTGGTGCCACCATTATATACCCATGGGGAATGAAATTCAACATTGTGGTCCAGATTTTGCTGCATGGGTTGCGATCCCATCGATGATCTCAATTCAGAGTCGGGAAGCTGGAAGTGGCCATGGCGGAATGTTGTTCGCAATCTTCCCGCGGGCGGCCAATTAAGAAACTTCCTTCGGGAACACCACCCAATTAAGGACAGTGGGTGGATCAAGGAAAAGGCAGGCCCAATAGGAAGGTCTGCAGCGATGTCCTGCTGGAGCCCAACCAGGAAAGTTGAGTGCTGCTGGAGAAGCAGGAGAACTAGGCGCGCCTCAAAATGGAGGCGCTCATAAAGACCCTCTTCCAGATGAAATAAAAGGAGGCACAGTACTATGAGAGGCCTCAATGGGGGTTAACCCCTCTGGAAGAATGCCTGTGGCTTCTCCTGGGCCCTGTGAGCCTTGCAGCCCCCTGATACAGCCATTTACTGCAACCTGTAAGGGCGCGTTGAACTCCCAGCGAGAGAGAGGCTGACTCCAAGGAGCTGTCGAGCTCTGCATTTGGCAGGAGGGTGGGGGGGAGGCACTTCAACAGCGGGAAAGTACCGTCGTCTTTGGTAAATAGCCCCTAAGTAGGGCCTTGATTGTTCTAATTGGCTGCCTGCCTCCATGGAGTGGGTTGCTGGTTTTGTTCCCCGCCTGACCCTGGAAAATTCCATTGGAGACAAGAAGGTGTGAGGAGCAATCCTGACGCAGCTTCTCCCTGTTTCCTGGCCCACCCCCCCCGAACCCATCTCCACAGGGCCAGGAAAATTAACCCTGATAAGCCTGATCAATTGAGTGTGATAATGCTTCCAATTGGAGAGCCTTGATTTCTTTCAATACATTTCCTTGACCTGATTTTCTGAAGCATAAAGTTATGTTGCCATATTTGCCCTGTTATGCTTCAAAAGAGGCATCAGCCATAATGGAAATACTGGAAAACCTCCGTCCGTGATGCTGAATATTGTAAAAAGCAAATGGCTGTTTCATCCCCTGCATAGAAAACATCAAGGTCGCAATGTTAACACTCACCCCCCTCCCAATGATGATTGTGAGATGGTCAGGGGTCTGTTAAAAATTTAAATACAGGGAATGTAACCTTGACCTGGCGGCAAGCGCCTGCCACCTTTTTTATGGTGGTGGATATTGATGTCACGCTGTGGAGAGACAGGACACTTAACATATTTAAATTGGGTCAGGGAACATGGCCGTGAAGGGGAGACTGGAACTGCCATTTCCATGTGGTAAGTGTCTCTTTAGAACTCTTCTCAAGGAAGCCTTCAGCCCCCCCTTAGCCCCCCCGATTGCCAGGATCAGTTCCCAAGGACCCCCAGTTGCGGCCTTCTGCTGCTGGTAATCTTCCCTGTTTGCTGGCTAGGCTGTCTATTTGACTAAGAAATGTTCATGAGGTTCTGCCATTAATAACGGCAGAACCTCTCTGCCACCAGCCTTTCTGGGTTATTCGGCCTCACCCCAACCATCCTCGTCTAACTGTAAATGTTGGGACCCCTGGCAAAAATGGCCAGGAAGTTAGCAGGAAGCAGTTGCCCGGCTGTTAAAAATGTGCTGACTAGAGGCAGCTACTGGGGGAGCCAGAACAAGTGATCCCTGGCACGATGGTAAGTGGATAGGCATGGAGAGCGGGTGGTGGTTTGGAGAATCCAGGTTAATGGATGACAGCAAAGATGCCCAAAGTTTGCTGCAGTATTTTTTTTTTTGATTGCCTTACTCTTCTGGCATTGGTTTTATTCCTGGCAGGTTTGACCTGGTGAAGAAACCACTACTGCTCTCTGCTCAGCCCTCCGATTAAAATCACAGATCAAGCAATGACATAATCGGACCATGGGCTGCATATTTAAAGAGGACTCCACTGGCTTCTGGCTGGTGTCCTTGTTGGCTGCGATCTAAAATATCAGTGTCAGATCAGGGCAACGAATGAGTGGGTTAGTCCCCCGCTCTGTTTTAATTGCTGCTCCTAGCCATGTTTCTGCAGACAGAGGGAGTTAAAATCGAAGCCCATGTTAATTTGCAATGAAGTCAGAGATTGTAAATGGTGGCTCTTGACTCTCACATTACCACTATTAGTTGTGTTTTTACTGGTGTCTGAATGGGAAAGACTTGATCTGCCTATGGAGTAGTCTGTAGTCCGATGTAATTCCTGCTGTAGCTCTGCGTGTCCCTGCAGGTAGGAGAAACCAGTGGAATCTGAAAATAACACAGACCAATAAATGATTCCTGAATTATATAAAAGAGCTTTTATTAGTGAAAGACCAGTGTTTAAATTTGCATTTTTTGAGTAATCTGCAGTTGTTTTTTTCGAGCTTTCTTATGTGCAGTAATTTTTCCATTGCACAGAATTCTTGTCCCATGTGAAGGCTGAGCCCTTTATGGTTCAGTTCCAACTCTGTATTCAATCTGTCAGTTCTGTCTTGCACTATACATGTGATCGGCTGTGTCCAGACTTCCCAGACTCCAGATGGCTAGAGGCAGTCCCCAGGTCTTGCTGGTTGAGCAAGTCAGTCTGCAATGTTGGAGTCAGGCCCAGTGGGTCAGAGGAAACTGGAATCTGCTTTTACTTTTTCTTGTTTTTGTCACATTTTCCCCCATCTTTCCTTCCCCTCCTCCCAAAAGAATTGACTCCTACAGAAACAATAGGCATTAGACTGCTTCTGATACCTTGTACAAGTGACAGTTCTTCATCTGCAGACTTAGATGACAAGAGTTGGAGAGTAGACTTTTATGTTTTACCGATTTATTGGGATTTGTTGCCATGCATCGTTACAGTGGAAATTAGAAAGCATGGTGATAGTAATTTAGATCCCAGCAGATGACAATTTTATCACCTGCACAGCTTGGTTTATCCATTTTCTCTAAATATATGGAATATTAAGAGTAAGTAATTTAAAGCCACATCTCCTTTGCAATTGTTGTGGTACTCTAAGATTCATCAAACTGAACAATTAAAATATATAGATATATATATGTATATAAAATATAGGAGTGGAAGAGCTATAGTGATAGGGGATTCTATTGTAAGGGGTACGGATAGACGTTTCTATGGCCGCAAACGTGACTCCAGGATGGTATGTTGCCTCCCTGGTGCTAGGGTCAAGGATGTCACAGAGCACTGCAGGACATACTGAAGGGGGAGGGTGAGCAGCCAGAGGTCGTGGTACACATTGGTACCAATGACATAGGTAGAAAAAGGGATGAGGTCCTGCAACAAGAATTTAGGGAGCTAGGTAGCAGATTAAAAAGCAGGACCTCTAAGGTTGTAATCTCTGGATTACTCCCAGTGCCACGTTCTAGTGAATTTAGAAATGGGAGGATAGAGCAGATGAATGCGTGGCTGAGGAGATGGTGCAGGAGGGAGGGCTTTAGTTTCCTGGATCTGGCAAAGGTGGGACCTGTACAAGTTGGACGGGTTGCACCTGAACCGGAATTTTATTTATTTTTTATTTAGAGATACAGCACTGAAACAGGCCCTTTGGCCTACCGAGTCTGTGCCGACCAACAACCACCCTTGCTCCTTGCTGGGAGATTTGCTAGTTCTGTTGGGGGGGTGGGGGGGTTAAACTAATTTGGCAGGGGGATGGGATACAGAGTGGAGGTACAGTAGGGGTAATATAGAACAGAAAGTGAGTCTGCCTGGAAGGAGGAGAAAATATAGACCTGGTAAGGCACAAGTGAAAAATGCAAGGTTGGAGTGCATCTATTTCAATGCAAGGAGTCTTAGTAGTAAGACAGATGAATTGAGGGCATTGATTAGCACACGGGATTATGATATTGCTATCACAGAGACATGGTTGAGGGAGGGACAGGACTGGCAGCTCAATATTCCAGGGTATAGAATCTATAGGCGCGACAGGGGAGGGCATTGCGCTGTTGATCAAGGAGTCAATTACTGCAGTAAGGAGGGATGACATCTCAGAAGGTTCCTCAAATGAGGCCATTTGGGTAGAACTTAAAAACAAAAAGGGGGCAATCACTTGGCTGGGTGCCTACTACAGACCTCCAAACAGTCAGGAAGAGATAGAGGAGCAGATATGTTGGCAAATCTCAGAGGTGTGAAAATAATAGGGTAATAATAGGGAATTTCAACTTCCCCAATATTAACTCGGGTAGTCTTAGTGCAAAAGGCTTAAACGGGGCGGAATTCTTAAAATGCATACAGGAGAGCTTTTTGAGCCTGTATGTAGAAAGTCCTACAAGGGAAGGGGCAGTACTGGACGTAATCCTAGGGAATGAAGCCGGTCTAGTGGTAGAAGTGTCAGTGGGGGAGCATTTCGGGGATAGTGACCATAACTCTGTAAGATTTAAGGTAGTTATGGAAAGGACAAAGATGGACCAGAAATAAAGGTACTGAATTGAGGGAAGGCCGATTTCAGTATGATAAAACAGGATCTGGCCAAAGTGGACTGGGATCAGCTACTTGTAGGAAAGTCTACATCACATCAGTGGGGAGTCATTCAAAGAGAAAATAGTGAGAGTCCAGAGCCAACATGTACCCGTTAAGGTGAAGGGTAGGACTAACAGGCCCAGGGAACCGTGGATGTCAAGGGATATAGAGGATTGGATAAGGGAAAAAAAGGAGGCTTACGGCAGATCCCAAGGGCTGAAAACAGCAGAGGCACTAGAGGAGTATAGAAAGCGTAGGGTGGCACTTAAAAAAGTAATTAGAAGAGCGAAGATACACTGGCAGGCAAGATAAAGGAAAATCCCAAGGTGTTTTATAAGTATATTAAGGGTAAAAGGATAACCAGGGAAAGAGTAGGGCCCATTAGGGACCAACGTGGCAATCTTTGTGTGGAGCCAGAGGACATAGGTGAGGTTTTAAATGATTACTTTTCATCTGTGTTCACTACGGAGAAGGACGATGTAGGTGTAGAGATCAGGGAGGGGGATTGTGATATACTTGAACATATTAGCATTGAAGGGGAGGAAGTATTAGCTGTTTTAGCGGGCTTAAATGTGGATAAATCCTCAGGCCCAGATGAGATGTACCCAAAGCTGTTAAGTGAAGCAAGGGAGGAGATAGCAGGGGCTCTGACACAAATTTTCAAATCCTCTCTGGCCACAGGAGAGGTACCAGAGGACTGGAAGACAGCGAATGTGGTACCATTATTCAAGAAGGATAGTAGGGATAAACCAGGTAATTACAGGCCGGTGAGTCTAACATCAGTGGTTGGGAAAATATTGGAAAAAATTCTGAGGGACAGGATTAATCTCCACTTGGAGAGGCAGGGATTAATCAGGGATATTCAGCATGGCTTTGTCAGGGGGAGATCGTGTCTAACTAACTTGATTGAATTTTTCGAGGAGGTGACTAGATGTGTCGATGAGGGTAAAGCAGTAGATGTAATATACATGGATTTCAGTAAAGCTTTTGATAAGGTCCCGCATGGGAGATTGGTTAAGAAGGTAAGAGCCCATGGGATCCAGGGCAATTTGGCAAATTGGATCCAAAATTGGCTTAGTGGCAGGAGGCAGAGGGTAATGGTCGAGGGCTGTTTTTGCGATTGGAAGCCTGTGACCAGTGGTGTACCACAGAGATCAGTGCAGAGACCCTTGCTGTTTGTAGTGTACATTAATGATTTAGACATAAATATAGGAGGTCTGATCAGTAAGTTAGCAGATGACATGAAAATTGGTGGTGTTGTAAATAGTGAGGAGGAAATCCTTAGATTACAGGGAGATATCAAAGGGCTGGTAAGATGGGCAGAGCAGTGGCAAATGGCATTTAATCCTGAAAAGTGTGAGATAATGCATTTTGGGAGGACTAACAAGGCAAGGGAATACACAATGGATGGTAGGACCCTAGGAAGTACAGAAGGTCAGAGAGACCTTGGTGTATTTGTCCATAGATCACTAAAGGCAGCAGCACAGGTAGATAAGGTGGTTAGGAAGGCATATGGGATACTTGCCTTTATTAGCCGAGGCATAGAATGTAAGAGCAGGGAGGTTATGATTGAGCTATATAAAATGCTAGTTAGGCCACAACTGGAGTACTGTGTACAGTTCTGGTCACCACACTATAGGAAGGATGTGATTGCACTGGAGAGGGTGCAGAGGAGATTCACCAGGATGTTGCCTGGGCTGGAGCATTTCAGCTATGAAGAGAGACTGAAAAGGCTAGGGTTGTTTTCCTTAGAGTAGAGAAGGCTGAGGGGGGACATCATTGAGGTGTACAAGATTATGAGGGGCATTGATAGATTAGATAGGATAAAACCTTTTCCGTTAGTGGAGGAGTCAAGAACTAGGGGACACAGATTTAGGGTAAGGGGCAGGAAGTTTAGGGGAGATTTGAGGAAACATTTTTTCACCCAGAGGGTGGTTGGAATCTGAAACGCACTGTCTGAAGAGGTGGTGGAGGCAGGAACCCTCACAACATTTAAGAAGTATTTAGATGACCACTTGAAACACCATATCATACAGGGCTATGGGCCAAGTGTTGGAATATGGGATTAGAATAGTTGGGTGCTGTATGGCTGGCACAGACACGATGGGCTGAAGGGCCTGTTTCTGTGCTGTATAAACTCTGTGACTATATATAATTTAAAACGTTTCCATTTTTGGAATGTTCAGAGTTGGTTGAACTGGATTTAACCGTTTGTTTTCATAATGTAATATCAGACAACATTATAAACTAGAGCCTTGTTTTGTTTTTCTTCAAATTTAGTGCAGATCATATATTATGTATTTTTCCCTTGGTGGTCATGTTTTATTGGCTGGGACCTATTGGCTACAGAAAGAGCTGCTACTTGGAAATTAAACTATGCTACTGCTGACAATCATTTCTCTCCCCAGTTTTCTGCTCTCCCCACCTCCTTTACTGAATATATTGACCGGGCATCACAGGCTGGTACGCTTTGCTGATGCTATTAATTGATCACTTTGATATCCTAATTGACAAAAGTGCACAAAAAAAAATCAAATTCTGTTTGAGTAACTTTTAGCTCTCAAAAATAGGTCAAATTCAAATCATGTTTTTACCTTAAAATATTTTAGTTAATTGAATCGTATCGAGTCCAAAAATAATTGCGATGGAGATGCATTTTTATGTTACTCCATATGCACCAGCTCCCCAAGTGGTGATTCCCTAGAAAAGCCTAGATAATGCCAGTGCCCACAAGAGGCATTACAACTAAGCTCTATCCTGTCCTCGTCTGACACTTGCAGAAGTGCACTTCCAGCAGGGGCCGCTGGGTAGCAATCGGCAGTGGAAACCCTGGCTGATTTTCCCATCATTAACTCTGGGGCATTGAAGCACATTTAACACGCCTATTGGAACTCAGCTGAGATCCACTAACTCGGAGTCAAACCTGTAAGGCTCACCTAGGTCAACTGCCTAACCAGCTCAGTCAATCAACAGTTATGTCAGAAGTGTTATTTGATTATATTTGTCTAATATTTAGTTGTTGGTTTTGTCAACAATTGCTTTGTGTCATTGATTTTGGATAAACTATTTGGATTGAAACTAATAATGGATTTAAACTGTAATGTCAGTGGATTGTAGCAGAGGAAATAGCGCTTTATTTAATAAACATGAACTGTATAGTGCTTTTGTTACTGTTAGATGTGTTAGTATTAGTCCTGGAACAAAATGTCAAACATAATGGCACACATTTTGCTATAGCAGAGCAACAAAGGGCATCTGCTTTTTAAAAAATGTGTTTATAGGATGTGGACGTCACTGGCAAGTGCAGCATTTATTGCCCATCTCTTGAGAAGGTGGTGGTGAGCCGACATCTTGAACTGCTGCAGCCAATGTGGTCTAGGCACACCAAAAATGCTGTTAGGTAGGGGGGGTCCCAGGGTTTTGACCCAGTGATGATGAAGGAACTGCGATATATTTCCAAGTTACGATGGTATGTAACTTGGAGGGAAATTTGCAAGTGGTGGTGTTCCCATACGTCTGCTGCCCTTGACCTTCTAGGTGGTAGATATCACGAGTTTGGGAGGTGCTGTTAAAGAAGTCTTGACATATTGCTGCAGCGCACCCTGGTACATACTGCAGCCATGGTGCATCGTTGGTGGATGGAGCACAAGTCAAGCAAGCTGCTCCCTCCTGGATGGTGTTGAGCTTCTTGAAAGCTGTTGGAGCTGCATCCATCCAGGCAAGTGAAGAGTACTCCATCAGACACCTGATTTGTGCCTTGTGGACAGTAGAAAGGCTTTGGGGAGATAGGAGTTGAGTTAATCATCACAACATGCCCAGCCTCTGCAGCCACAGTATTTATGTTGTTGGTCCAGTTAAGTTTCTAGTCAATGTTGACCCCAGAATGTTCATAGGATTCAGCATTGGTAATGCCGTCGAATATCAAGGGGAGGTGTTTAGATCATCTTCATGCTGTACCACAAAAAAATCAATATTTTCCTTCTAACCTGGATGGATGTGTGTGCATGTGAATGTGTATGTAGTGAATACTTGTGCAGAAACAAATAGTACCCATATGTTCAAGTGTTCCATAAGGATCACCTAATATTGCATTGTTGCTGTACTGGTTTTCAACCATTCTAGATTGTTCCAAGGAATGGATAGCTGTTTAAACCAATGCATAGTGTTTTCTCAGAGTTGAACCCGAAGCTGTGGAGATGGATGGTTTTATTTTATCATAGCATCAACAGGGCATTGCAAACAATGTTTATTATTTATCAAATAAGTACTGCAAATGCTGGAAATCTAAAATAAAGTGAGAAAAAGTTGGGCAAACTGTGGAGGACAGTCAGCATTTATGGAGAGAATAGGCAGTTGATAATTTGGGTTTGGACCATTCTTTAGAATTGAATTCTGTCTGAATTGCTGCTCAGTAATATTCTCTCTGTGTAGTCTAGTTGATCTCTGCATAATAATAGATTGACCCTGTGAGTTACATGAATAGTCGAATGGCTTCTTGTGGTAGAAGAATGTGTTTTGATATCAAATAAACTGCAGCATTTTAGTTTGCTCCATAGGCCTAAAGCCTTATGCTGGTATTTTCTATGAATGAGCAGTTCTTCAGCTTTAGAGTGGTGGCATTTTCCGCACCTGTGTAACATGACCTGAATTAGAATTTTAAGGGTGTAAGTCTGAATTTAAATTCGTTTTGCTGGCAGCAGTGAGATAGCACTTTTGGCAGCAGGATAATGACTCATGTTTAGTGCCAGCTATTGATTTGAAATTTGCAAATGTGTACTCTGCTCTTCCTTTAAAATGGTCGATTTTGATATTATTCTTACACTTTCTTCTGTATTGAAATAAATGGTAATTTAATAGTGATTGTTCATTGTTCACGCCAGTGTTAAAAGCTTAAGAACTAAAAAAATATTTTTTTTCTGTACTTGTCTTTATTAGTACAGCCCTAAATCCTTTCCATTAGTAAATAATGTAATAAAAGAGCAAGACGACCTACTTTGAAGTGCAGCAGTGATTGTGCTACTGACCTGTCTTTAGAAATTAATTCAGGTTGAATTGCAGGCAAAATCCTCTGCATCAAAAGGTGAGCGTTTAACTGAGATACAGTTAAGTCTTATTTTAATTCCTGCTTCATCTAAAGTGCAGCCTAAATAAGGTCCAGTCTGGGCTTGTCCAACCTTTGAACATTGGGACCGCATTGCAATTGTTTTCTTACGTAGGGGTGACGGTGACACCATTTCAAAATGATAAAGGCATTAAAAATGTATCTTATTATGAATCAAAAGAACAACAATTGTGCATTTTTGTGAAGAAGCTTTAAATGAGAACATTAATTTATTGGCTTACTTTCTTCTCACTATGTCCCCCACTCTCTTTCCCCCCCCCCCCCCCCGCCCGTCTTCCCCCGCCCGTCTTCCCCCGCCCGTCTTCCCCCGCCCGTCTTTCCCCCGCCCGTCTTTCCCCCGCCCGTCTTTCCCCCGCCCGTCTTTCCCCCGATCCCTCTTTCCCCCGATCCCTCTTTCCCCCGATCCCTCTTTCCCCCGATCCCTCTTTCCCCCGATCCCTCTTTCCCCCGATCCCTCTTTCCCCCGATCCCTCTTTCCCCCCGCTCTCTGTACCCCCCCCATCTCTCTGTACCCCCCCATCTCTCTGTCCCCTCCCCCCGCTCTCTGTCCCCTCCCCCCGCTCTCTGTCCCCTCCCCCCGCTCTCAGTCCCCTCCCCCCCGCTCTCTGTCCCCTCCCCCCGCTCTCTGTCCCCTCCCCCCCGCTCTCTGTCCCCTCCCCCCCGCTCTCTGTCCCCTCCCCCCCCCGCTCTCTGTCCCCTCCCCCCCCCGCTCTCTGTCCCCCCCCGCTCTCTGTCCCCCCCCGCTCTCTTTCTCCCCGCTCTCTTTCTCCCCGCTCTCTTTCTCCCCGCTCTCTTTCTCGCCCCGCTCCCTGTCCCCCCCCCCGCTCTCTGTCCCCACCCCCCCGCTTACTGTTCCCCCCGCTCTCTGTCCCCCCCCCCCAGCTGCCTGTCCCCCCCACCCAGCTGCCTCCCCCCTCCCCCAGCTGCCTGTTTCCCCCCCCCCTGCAGCCTATTGCCCCCCCGCGGCCTGTTCCCCCCCCCCCCCCCCGCAGCCTGTTCACCCCCCCCCCCCCCGCAGCCTGTTCGCCCCCCCCCCCCGCAGCCTGTTCGCCCCCCCCCGCAGCCTGTTCCCCCCCCCCCCGCAGCCTGTTCCCCCCCGCCCCGCAGCCTGTTCCCCCCCCCGCAGCCTGTTCCCCCCCCCGCAGCCTGTTCCCCCCCCCGCAGCCTGTTCCCCCCCCCGCAGCCTGTTTCCCCCCCCCGCAGCCTGTTCCCCCCCCCCCGCAGCCTGTTTCCCCCCCCCCCGCAGCCTGTTTCCCCTCCCCGCAGCCTGTTTCCCCTCCCCGCAGCCTGTTTCCCCTCCCCGCAGGCTGTTTCCCCTCCCCGCAGCCTGTTTCCCCTCCCCGCAGCCTGTTTCCCCTCCCCGCAGCCTGTTTCCCCTCCCCGCTGCCTGTTTCCCCTCCCCGCTGCCTGTTTTCCCCTCCCCGCAGCCTGTTTTCCCCTCCCCGCAGCCTGTTTTCCCCTCCCCGCAGCCTGTTTCCCCCCCCCGCAGCCTGTTTCCCCCCCCCGCAGCCTGTTTTCCCACCCCCGCAGCCTGTTTCGCCCCCCCACATCTTTGTTCCCCCCCCACATCTTTGTTCCCCCCCACATCTTTGTTCCCCCCACATCTTTGTTCCCCCCACATCTTTGTTCCCCCCACATCTCTCTCCCCCCACATCTCTCTCCCCCCACATCTCTCTCCCCCACATCTCTCTCCCCCCACATCTCTCTCCCCCCACATCTCTCTCCCCCCACATCTCTCTCCCCCCAACATCTCTCTCCCCCCACATCTCTCTCCCCCCCACATCTCTCTCCCCCCCACATCTCTCTCCCCCCCACATCTCTCTCCCCCCCACATCTCTCTTCCCCCCCACATCTCTCTTCCCCCCCACATCTCTCTTCCCCCCCACATCTCTCTTCCCCCCCACATCTCTCTTCCCCCCAACATCTCTCTTCCCCCCCACATCTCTCTTCCCCCCCACATCTCTCTTCCCCCCCACATCTCTCTTCCCCCCCCCACATCTCTCTTCCCCCCCCCCACATCTCTCTTCCCCCCCCCCACATCTCTCTTCCCCCCACATCTCTCTTCCCCCCACATCTCTCTTCCCCCCACATCTCTCTTCCCCCCACATCTCTCTTCCCCCCCACATCTCTCTTCCCCCCAACATCTCTCTTCCCCCCAACATCTCTCTTCCCCCCCACATCTCTCTTCCCCCCCACATCTCTCTCCCCCCCCCACATTTCTCTCCCCCCCCCCACATCTCTCTCCCCCCCCCCACATCTCTCTTCCCCCCCCCACATCTCTCTTCCCCCCCCCACATCTCTCTTCCCCCCCCCCCACATCTCTCTTCCCCCCCCCACATCTCTCTTCCCCCCCCCCCATCTCTCTTCCCCCCCCCACATCTCTCTTCCCCCCCCCACATCTCTCTTCCCCCCCCCCACATCTCTCTCCCCCCCCACATCTCTCTCTCCCCCCACATCTCTCTCTCCCCCCCCACATCTCTCTCCCCCCCCCACATCTCTCTCCCCCCCCACATCTCTCTCCCCCCCCACATCTCTCCCCCCCCCCCACAACACTCTCCACCCCCCCACAACACTCTCCTCCACCCACATCTCTCTCTCCCCCCCACATCTCTCTCTCCCCCCCACATCTCTCTCTCCCCCCCACATCTCTCTCTCCCCCCACATCTGTCTTTCCCCCACATCCTTGTCCCCCCACAACTCTGTCCTCCCCATCTCTCTACCCCCACTTCTGTACCCTCCTTCCGTCTCTTTTCTCACCCCCAGTCTCTTTTCTCACCCCCAGTCTCTTTTCTCACCCCCAGTCTCTGTTCTCAACCCCCCTCTCTGTTCCCTTCCCCACCTCTGTTCCCTCCCCCCCCCGTTCCCTCCCCTGATCCCTCCCGCCCTCTCTGTTACTCCTCTGTTCCCTCCCCCCCCTGTTCCCTCCCGCCTCTCTCTGTTTCCTCCCCCCCTCTGTTTCCTCCCGCCTCTCTCTGTTTCCTCCCCCCCTCTGTTTCCTCCCCCCCTCTGTTTCCTCCCCCCCTCTGTTTCCTCTCCCCCCCCCTCTGTTTCCTCTCCCCCCCCCTCTGTTTCCTCCCCCCCCTCTGTTTCATCCCCCCCCCCCCGTGTTTCATCCCCCCCTCTGTTTCAAGCAATGTTAATTCTAGCCTAGAGATCAGCCTATTCAGTATCTTTTGACTGCTTAACACTTTTCTATTAAATTTCTCCATTTTAATAGCGTTTAAATGACTGGTTTTCTGGAACTAAGTTGAGGCCCCCACTCCCAACCATGCACCACCCTGCGCTACCTTTCACTGCTTCAAAGTAGTGTCATCGATTAATACTTATTGTTGAAACAAAATTGTACTATGAGCTTTCAAAATAAAAGCAAACATTTCTTGGAGTTAATTCCAATTCTTTTGAAATAGTTAATGATGATGTAGCTCACTTCGACTTTTTTTAAAGTAATTTAGGATAAGATATATAAATGTTTATTTGAAATAACTCAAGAGTTCTAATTTCAAAGATGGCTCATGAGTGCAATGTCTTCATGCATTTCATTGCAAGGGTAGGATCGATACAGTGTGCCTTGCCAGTGTGTCTTCTCTCAGTTTCATTAAACAAATATTTGAAGGGGGGTGGGCAGAAATATTTCCTGAGAAAGGGAATCATTGTCCTTCAGATGTATCAGTGTCTAAGTGCCACGTAGTTGTTGCCAATTTTCGGGAGATGTGACTGATCAATAATTAAATTGAATCTGCTGTGATGTACTGATTCCAGCATTTTCTCCCTTTGTTTCAGATTTTGCAGTATTTTGGATTTTGTGCAAATTTAGTTTTGCTGTTCCTTTAGAAGGCCAAAAAAGCAGAGCATTTTAAGGGAACTGAAATTCTACTTGGGCAATTTACTGCACCTTCCTACTTGTCTGGAGGCTACAATGTGAATCTGTCACTGAACAGTTCACTGGGTTAATTGGAGACTAGACAGAGTAGAATAGTTTACAATGAGACAATCATTGATGCAAAAGCAAGCCAAGTCACTGCTATGTATTGTAAAAAGATGTGCAAGTTTATTTGCGTTTATCTATAAATAACCGCTGAAATAATTCTATTGAGACAAATATGATTGCATCTATGCAGCAACCAGTGCTTTCAGTATGAAAGCATGAATGGAGCATGAATCTTGAAATAAATTACGCTCTATTGAACATCATTTAAACAGACTGATACGCCCTTGCCATAGTGCGAGTCACTTGCTGAGGCAAGTGCAGTTGAATGTTGTCAGCTGGCGGGTTTGCATTGACCTTCCCTAGTGACTGGGAAAGGTCCAGCAGCCAGAAAGCAACCTCCTCACTGGCCTGATTGGATGGCTTGAGAAATCAGCCTACCAGCTGCCTATTCTGGTTACCACACAGTGTTTTCAGTCTGGGTCACTATGTTACTGTGATGCCCAGCAGGCCTACAGAGATGAGCTTCAGATAGAATGTGAAAGTGGAGGTGTAAAGAACAGAGAAGTAAAGCAAGGAGGTCAATATTTCTAAATGTGCTGAAGTAAATGTAGAGATTATACATGGCATAAAATAGCATTTCAATAATTGATTGTGATTAAGTTCCTATGAAATAAAAACTTAGAGCAGGAGTAGACAATACGAACCCCTCGAGCCTCGCCCTGCTGTTCAATAAGATCATAGCTGGCTGATCTGATCTTGGGCTCAAATCCACTTTCCTGCCTGTTCCCCATTACCCTTGACTCTTCTATAGTTCAAGAATCTGCCTATCTCAGCCTTGAATATATTCAATGACTTTGCCTCCACAGATCTCTGGGGTCGAGAATTTCAAAGGTTAATGACCCTCTGAGAAAAGAAATTCCTCATCATCTCCATCTTAAATGGATAACCCCTTATTCATAAACTATGCCCCATAGTTCTAGATTTCCTCACGAGGGAAACATCCTCTCAGCATCTACCTTGTCAAGCCCGCTCTGAATCTTACATGTTTCAATAATATCACCTCTCATTCTTCAAAACGCCAATGAATATAGGCCCAACCTGCTCAACCTTTGCTTGTAAAACAACCGCTTCATCCCAGGAATCAACCGAGTGAACTGTCTCCGAACTGCTCCAGTGCAAGCATATCCCTCCTTAAATAAGGAGACCAAAACTCAGCTCAGCTCCATTCACAACCCCCACCCCACTTTTTCTAAGCAACAGTAGCACCAAAGATGGCAGAGTTTAGCACCATAGGTTTCAAAAAGTGGGAAGAAAATTGAGAGATAATCAAAATGCTCACCCTGCCTTCAGTCATGTAGGGATTGTGTGTATAAAATTGCTACTCTACAAGGATCTCTACTTTTAAGCAACAATCAGAAGATGCAACCGAAATTTCATTCGCTACAAATGATGCAGCTTCGCGTTGACAGAGAAGGTGCATTATGGAGCAATCTCAGCACTGCATGGAATGTATGCATCATTGTTGATTTATAGAAGCAGACATTGGACCTATCAGAGCTGTTTCTTGTAAGATTGGGTTTACTGGGTTGTTTAGCCATTTCATTCCTTAAGCTAAAATATATCTCTGTGAAACATATGAAGTTCTTAAGGGGCTTGGCAGGATATATGCTGGGAGGATGTTTCCCTTGGCTGGAGAATCTAGAACTAGGGGTCAAAGGCTTAGAATAAGGGGACGACCATTTAGGGTTTAGGTGGGGAGAAATTTCTTCACTTGTGTCGTGAATCTTTGGAATTCTGTACCCTAGAAAACTGTGGATGCTCAGTCATTGAGTACATTAAAGATGGAGATCAATAGATATTAAGGGATTCGAAGGATATGGGGGTAGTACAGGAAGGTGGAGTTGAGATAGAAGATCAGCCATTATCTTATTGAATGGTGGAGCAGCTCGAAGAGCCAAATGGTTTTTATTTCTTATACTCTTGTTACGGTCAGGTGAGGAGGTGTCAAAGGGCTTCCCTCTTTTTCCTCTCCTTATTTGACCGCAACAGGTTTAATTCTTTTTTAAAATGGATGTACTTGCCAATTCAATGAGTTTTTGATTATTTACATGCTATGATCATAAAAAGAACCAATCAGACAGATTTTCTTGAGTTTAACAAAGAAAGAGGTTAGCTTTATTGTACTTAAACTGATCCAAGTAAAATTATAAACTGTGCTCCAACTTTGTCTCTCACACACACACTGTCGAGGTTCACAAACACGCAAACAGATTACAGAGTTGGGAGAGGTAGATTGGTCGAGTTAGCGTCCATAAGAAAAGGGTATAGAGTCTGTGAAGTTTGGTAATTCAGCTGGCTTCTAGCTGAATGCGGTGGTCCTGATTCTTCCAGTTTGAAGAGATAGATGGCTGATTCGGTGGGTCTCTTGGGGACAGCGATGTAGATGATTTCCTCCTAGGGGTCTTTGGTTGCAGCTGGCAAATGCAGAGGTGGTCAGTCAGTAGGCAGGGTTTGAAGCTTGTAAGCTGGAATGGAGGGACCCCCACTTGGGTCTGCACTTGTCAGACTGCAGGTGCTTGTCAGCCTGCTGCAGTGAAACACCAGCTGTAAAAATACACAGATGGGGGTTTGGGGGGGCTTGTCACATGACTGTCACCTACCGATTCAAGCATGGTAGTTAGCAGTGTATTTCTTCTTCCAACTAAAACAGCCCATGTCGGGGGTTCTTTTCTCACAACCAGGGTCCCATTGTTCAAGTGATCGTCTTGATGTCTTGCTAATGGGAACAGGCAGTTCCCTTAAATTTCCCAGGTCCTGGTTCTTGCTGGGATGGGGCAGACACTTCATCGCCACCTCACAAGCCTTGGAATATAGGATACAGTGTTGCAAAAAATTAGGTGGCCATCTTAAGCTGCTAGCAAAGTCACCTTTTAGCTGTTCCTTTTTAATTCCTTTTAAAAAAGAAATAAATTCAGTTTTCCAGCCAGTGGATTAAAAAATTATCATTCAACATAGCACGTTGGTGTGACACTCTAGAAATTTATATACATATAGTATCGCTTGTTCTGCCAAGCCTATGCAAGGCCAGGCCTGGACCGGGGCAACATTACCTCATTAGCCATCTATGACAAGACATAGTAAATCAGTCAAGTAACTACAAAGAGGTAATATAAATAGAAAATGGTGGAAGTACTCAGCAGGTCAGGCAGCATCTGTGAGAGAAACAGAGTTAACATTTCAGGTCGATGACCCTTCATTAGAACAGGTCAATATCCTATTTAAACCCAACACTTCTTGTGCATAATAACTGATTACTGTTGCTTCGGAAACAACACTTAATAGGTCCAATACCTAGAGATCAGTAAGGATTCAAACATCTCATGCTATGCCGAGATCTGCCAATAATATACCTCTTCTGGCTATTCAAGGCTGCATTAATGGCTCTCGTTCTTGGACACCCTGTCTTCCACACACCCTTTGGATACCCTCCAGTTTGGTAATCACTGTGCTACATGAAGTACTATGTAAATGTAAGTTTCTACAAATAAAACAAAGACATCTTCTGACTCCACGTTTCATAGGATGATAGCAAACGATGACTAATTTTTAAAAAAACTAAAAATAATAAGATGGAGAAAATAGATTGAGTAAAGTAGCAAGTAATATAAAAACAGACAGCAGGAACTTCTACCAGTATATAAAAAGGAAGAGAGCAGCTAAAGTAAACATTAGTTCCTTAGAAAGTGAGACTGGGGAATTCATAATGGGAAACATGGAAATGGCAGAGACTTTGAACAAATATTTTGTTTCAATCTTCACATTAGAAGACACTAAAAGTACCCAATAATACAAAATCAGGGAGAAAAAGGGAGGGAGGAAATTAAAACAATCATTATCACCAAAGAAAATGTATTGGACAAACTAATGGGATTAAAGGCTGACAGGTCCCTGGGACCTGATGGCCTACATCCTATCGTCTTAAAAGAAATGGCTGCAAAGATAGTGGATGCATTGGTTGTAATCTTCCAAAATTCCCTAGATTCTGGAAAGATCCCCGCGGATTGGAAAACTGAAAATGTTGCACCCTATTAAAGAAAGGAGGGAGACTGAAAGCAGGAAACTATAGGGCAATTAGCCTAACATCTGGTCATTGGGAAAATGCTGGAATCCATTAATAAGGAAGTAGTGGCAGGACATTTTAAAAATCATAATACAACCAAACAGAGCCAATATGGTTTTATGAAAGGGAAATTGTGTTTGACAAATCCATTAGAGTTCTTTGAGGATGTAACGAGCAGGGTGGATATAAGGGAACCTGTAGATTTGTGTATTTGGATTTCCAAAATGGTGTTGAGGATACTGGTGGGGAGTCCAGAACCAGGGGTCATAGTCTAAGGATACGGGGCAAACCTTTCAGGACTGAGATGAGGAGAAATTTCTTCACCCAGAGAGTGGTGAGCCTGTGGAATTCGCTACCACAGAAAGCAGTTGAGGCCAAAACATTGTATGTTTTCAAAAAGGAGTTAGATATAGCTCTTGGGTCTAAAGGGATCAAAGGGTATGGGGCGAAAGCTGGAACAGGCAACTGAGTTGGATGATCAGCCATGATCAAAATGAATGGCGGAGCAGGCTCGAAGGACTGAATGGCCTACTCCTGCTCCTATTTTCTATGTTTCTATGCATGTTCCTTGAACCTCTGTGTTACTATCGATTGTACACAAAGACCGATCACTCCAGATGGGATCAGTAAGGCAATATTGTGAATTCTTTATTGAATACCGAGAGAGCAGCTACACATGTAGGTGTTGACTGTACAGGTATATCTTCAAGACTGCTTAACAGTCAGAATCACGTGGTGTGTTATTTCATAGCTCTTACATGACTAACATGATCTTGTAGCCACACCTCTTAAAGGTGTACACACACAACAGGTAATATATCAACATGGATAGAGGATTGGCTAACTAACAGGAAACAGAGTTGGGATAAATGAGTCATTTTCAGGTTGGCAAACTGTAGGTAGTGGGGCAGAACTGGGATCAGATCAATTTATATTAATGACTTGGATGAAGGGACCGAGTGTATTGTAGCCAAATTTGCTGACGATATAAAGATAGTGGGGAAAGCAATTTGTGAGGAAGACACAGAGACTGCAAAGGGATATAGATAAAGTGAGTGGGCAAAAATTTGGCAGATGGCGTGAAATGTGAGGTTATCCACATTGGTAGGAAGAATAGAAAAGCAAAATGTTATTTAAATGGAGAAAGACTGCACAGAATGCTGTAGTACAGAGGGATCTGGGTGTCCTCATACATGAAGCACAAAAAGTTAGCATGCAGATACAGCAAGTGATTAGGGAGACAAATGGACTGTTCGCCTTTATTGCAAGGGGGATGGAGTATAAAAGTACAATAAAAGTAGAGTAATATTTAGATGCAAGGTCACAATAACTTGCATTTGTATAGTGTCTTTAACATAGAAAATGCCACAAGGCACATCACGGAGATGTAAGGAAAACAGGTGCAGAGCCCAAAAAGAACTGAATGAGAAGTAATCAAAAAAACTTGGTTAAAGTGCTAGATTTTGAGCTGATGAAGGTAGAGAAGCAGAGTGTTTTAGAAAGGAAATTCCTGAGTGGGTAAATGGCAGCTGCCAGAGGTGAATCAAATGGAGGTGGGATGCACAAGAAGCCAGAGTCAAAGGAACAGAGAGTATGGGGAAAGAATTCTGGTCTGGTGAGCTCATGGAGCAATTTAAACATTGAGATAAGAATTTTATATTTGGGGTGCTGGCGGACCAGGAGCCAATATAGGTCAGCGATGATGTGTGATGAGCGAACGTGACTGAGTGAAAGATAGGTTAAGGACACAGTGAAGTCTTAAATGAGCTAAAGCTTATGGAGGGTGGGTTTGGGGAGTGGTTGGGAGATGGAAGATCAGCCAGGGAGAATAAGAATAATCAATTCTGTAATCAGTGAAGCAGGAATGAGAGTTATAGTGGAGTTGGTGATGTTTTGGAGGTAGAAATAGGCAATGTTTGTGATGGAGAATATATGAGGCTGGAAGCTCAGTTCATTGTCAAATAATGCACCAAGGTTGCAAACAGGCTGATTCAGCCTGAAAACAAAAGACAGTAAGGGGGATTGAGTTAGTGGCAAGGGTTTGGAGTCAATGATGATGTTTTTAGTCTAACCAGGGTTTAGCTGGAGGAAGTTATGGGTCATTCTAGATTGGATGTTAGGCAATCAGTACAGAGGCAGTGGAGAGAATGAGAGAAGTGATGGAGAGGGAGAACTGAGTGTCATTGATGGATATGTGTGGATTCTTCAAATTATGTCACTAAGGCACATCATATAGATGAAGGGGCAATTGATGGATCCTTGGAGACCTGAGGAGTTTCAAAATAGGAAGGGAAATCATTAGTAGAAATCAATTGCATGTGATTAGATAGGTAAGAGTTGAAGTAAGTGACGGTAGTCCATCAGTACCGGAGAACAGAGAAGTGTTGGAGGAGGATTGTGAGATTGACCATGCCAAAGTCTGTAGAGAAGTCTAGGTGGCTAAGGAAGGATAATGCTTCATAGAATCGTAGAATAGTACAGCACAGAAGACCATTCAGCCTATAGAGTCTGTTCCAACTCTTTCGAAGAGCAATCCAGTTAGTCCCACTCCGCCACTTTTCTCTCACATCCCTGCAACTTTTTCTTCTTCAAGTATCTATCCAATTTCCTTTTAGAAGCTACTACTGAATCTGTTTATACCACTCTATCAGGCAGTACATTCCAAATCTGAAACACTCTTTGTGTAAAAAAGTTTTCGCTCGTATCACCTGTGAGATACATGCTAGTGGAACAGCCAAACTGAGTGCACAATAGGCACCATGAAAAATACAAAGGGAGGTGCAAAGATGCCAACAAGCACAAATATTAGGGAAAAGCAAGCAAGGTCTGTACTGCAAGTTAACATCAGCTGCAAAATGCTATTGTAATTTCACAGTCACAGAAAGTTTCAGGTTATTTTGGTTCTGTGTGAGGGGTGGAAACCCAATAGAAGTGATTTAAATAGTAAGTTGTCAATTAGGTGGGCATGGATCTGGGAGATAATACAATCAAGCACCCTAATAAGGCAAGAAAAGCTCCAGATGCGATGATAGTGATAGTGAGCTTTTTAAGATGGAGAAGTGAAGAGGTTGATTTATGACCTAATTTTATTTCAGTAATATACCAGATTATGGCATTTGAGTATCTATGGCTTTATCTATATGATATCCATTTTTCTAATTTGAAATGAATGTTAACTGTGTCATCTGTAATGAGTCATTCAGCCTTTGGTCTTTTGGATGGTAATCATTATAGTAAAAGAGGTTTTACTCCAGGAAAGATTGACTGCATTAAGTACGAACTGTCAATATCAGGAACATTTTAAGAGTTGAGTTTATAGTCCATAGTATAGATATGATATATCAAAACACCGAGCAGGAATTTGAAAAGAAGGCTAGGGAGTTGACCAAAATGTTGGTTTTGAGGAAGTGGGAGGGATATGGTAAGGCAGTGTGCATTGGGAAATCAGTTCCAGAGTTCAGGGGTGAGCTGAACAAAGCTTCTGCTAGGAGAAGCAGAGTAGATGGGAAAGGAAAGGTGGCCAGAGCCCAAAAGTGAAGGGCACTCCTTGGGCCATAATGGAAAAGGTTGCAAGGGTACAGTGAGGCAAGAGCACAGAGGGATTTATAGACAAAGACAAGGAGACAATGGGAGGTGAACAATGTCAGGGGTGATAAATGAACTGGACGCAGTGAAACACAAGTTGTGGATGGTGGAATCCTGGATGAGTTGAAGTTTGTATTCGATGAAACATGGGACATATAAAATAAGTTAAACCTTGAGATGTCAAATGTGTTTTGAGGGTGTGGTGCAGCTGGTGTAGGAGCTAAGGCGGGCAATATTTCAGAACTGGATGTAAATATTTGGCAAAGGATTGGAATGTGAAGTTTGAATCTGAACGTTGTGTCAACAGGACACCACTGCAAAGGGCAGGGAAAGGGGATGGAATAGGAGGCTAGGATGCAAAGTTTCTGACTCGGGTTTTTGTCTTGCTGACATAGAGCTGGAGAAAGTTTCAGTTCATTAACCTGATGTGAACAGGCAGTCAGACAGCACAGCAAAAGCAGAGGGCCACTCCTGAATCCCACTCAGACCCCCTTAGCCGATCTTCAACAGACCTCTTTGCCAGCAAGCTGTTGCGCCTTGGCGTTTACATTATAATGGAGCTCAATACTGGGGGCACTTCAGGCCTCACCATTCAGGCACAGTGAATAAACTCTGTGCTGATGTTCATATGTTGTGATCCTGATCCGTTAGTTTACTCAAGGGCAGTAGGTCAATTGTTTTAATTTTAGCTGAGGAAGGAAAAATCCCAGAGGTAACAAGTTTCATAGGATCAGTTTTTTTTTATATCCCATCTATGCACCCCTTATTTGTTAATCAACAAGATTTGTGTAAGCTGTCTTTGGACATCGACCTCCCTGTTTAAAAAAATAATCTCTGACGACATATTGGAATTTCCCAAATGGGAGTGATTTTCTTGCAGTCAGCACAATTTCAATTATTTTCACTCAGTGATAGTCCCAGATGCTAAGAATCTTGATAACCAAGGTAAGCGACATAAAATGTGCTTTAGCCTAGTTAAACTTGTTTTGCAGTATTTTAACACGTTAATTTAAGGTGTTTGCAAGATAGTAAAAAAAGTCGGAAAAGTGTTCCGAGGAGTGATGTAATTTTTTGAACCAATACTTAAATTAATTGTGTAAAAATACAGGAATCAAGGCTTTTATGGAGAAAAGGGAAGCACAATGCAGCATTTGTTTGTTTCACAGATGGTGTCAAGATGATGATTAAGTCACTGTTGAAACAATAATTATTGACATTGTGGCGCTGTTATAACATTCAAATCCACAGTAAGTGTGGTAATTTCAAATGTAAGATGTTCTTTGCATGCTCTTCCAATTCCTGCAGCTGGAGCAAACTGCTCATTTAAGTTTGAAATAGAGCTTATTTGATCTATTAGAAAAGATCAATTAAGTAGGGATATGAGGACGTGGCTTGGGGGCAATCTAATACCAGTAATCTCCAATTCATGCATAAAAGTTCTTCCTTCACTAGTGAGTGCATTAATGCTTGGCCTCATTTTGTGCCAAAACTGCCACTGATTTGACTAAAATATGCCTGCTCATCCCTTTCACAATTTGTACCTTTTTTTATTGGACTATCCCAAAGGACAAAAACCATAATTATCAAAATTTTAGCTGTTTTCACACAGTGGTGATTGTAATCCTGAATAATTTTAATAAACATGACAGGTAACAGAAAATTTGCTTTTTGGCCTAATTAAACTTTTTTTTACCCTTATCCGTATATTACTTTAAGAAAGATCGTTACATTTCCTGATCACTGATATTACATAATACTATATATTTTTTAAAATTTCAGTTTTGACATACCTTTTGTACTGATGAACATAACATTTAGCTATCCTTGTTCTCACACCGCGGGGAGGCAGTGGCGTAGTGGTATCATCACTGGACTAGTAACCCAGTGACCCAGGGTATTTCTCTGGAGACATGGGTTCGAATCCCACCACAGCAGAAGGTGGAATTTGAATTTAATTAATAAAAACCTGGAATTAAAAGCTAGTCTAATGATGGCCATAAAACCATTGTCGATTGTTGTAAAAACCCATCTGGTTCACTAATGTCCTTTAGGGAAGGAAATCTGCTGTCCTTACCTGATCTGGCCTACATGTGACTCCAGACCCACAGCAATGTGGTTAACTCTTACATGCCCTCTGAAATGGCCTAGCAAGCCACTCAGTTGTACCTAACCGCTACGAAGTCAATAAAAAGGAATGAAACCAGATGGACCACCCGGCATCGACCTAGGCACCGGAAACGGCAACAGCAAACCCAGCCCTGTCGACCCTGCAAAGTCCTCCTCACTAACATCTGGGGGCTTGTGCCAAAGTTGGGAGAGCTGTCCCACAGACTAGTCAAGCAACAGCCTGACATAGCCATACTCACGGAATCATACCTTGCAGACAATGTCCCAGACACTGCACTCACTATCCCTGGGTATGTCCTGTCCCACCGGCAGGACAGACCCAGCAGAGGTGGCGGCATAGTGGTCTACAGTAGGAAGGGAGTTGCCCTGGGAGTCCTCAACATCGACTCTGGACCCCATGAAGTCTCATGGCATCAGGTCAAACATGGGCAAGGTAACCTCGTACTGATTACCACCTACCACCCTCCCTCAGCTGATGAGTCAGTACTCCTCCATGTTGAACATCACTTGGAGGAAGCACTGAGGGTGGCAAGGGCACAAAGTGTACTCTGGGTGGGGGACTTTAATGTCCATCACCAAGAGTGGCTCGGTAGCACTACTACTGACTGAGCTGGCCGAGTACTAAAGGACATAGCTGCTAGACTGGGTCTGCAGCAGGTGGTGGGGGAACCAACACGAGGGAAAAACATACTTGACCTTGTCCTCACCAATCTGCCTGCCGTAGATGCTTCTGTCAATGACTGTATTGGTAGGAGTGACCACCGTACAGTCCTTGTGGAGCCGAAGTCCCGCCTTCACATTGAGGATAGCGTCCGTCGTGTTTTGTGGCACTATCACTGTGCTAAATGGGATAGATTTCAAACAGATCTAGCAATGCAAAAATGGGCATCCATGAGGCGCTGTGGGCCATCAGCAGCAGCAGAATTGTACTCGACCACAATCTGTGACCTCATGGCCTGGCATATCCCCCTTCTACCATTACCATCAAGCCAGGAGACCAACCCTGGTTCAATGAAGAGTGCAGGAGGGCATGCCAGGAGCAGCAACAGGTATACCTCAAAATGAGGTGTCAACCTGGTGAAGCTACAACAGAGGACTACTTGCATGCCAAACTGCATAAGCAGCATGCAGTAGACAGAGCTATGCAATCCCATAACCAACGGATCAGATCTAAGCTCTGCAGTCCTGCCACATCCAGTCGTGAATGATGGTGGACAATTAAACAACTAACTGGAGGACGTGGCTCCACAAATATCCCCATCCTCAATGATGGGGAAGCCCAGCACATCAGTGCGAAAGATAAGGCAGAAGCATTTGCAACAATCTTCAGCCAGAAGTGCCGGGTTGACGATCCATCTCAGCCCCCTCCTGAAGTCCCCAACATCACAGATGCCAGACTTCAGCCAATTCGATTCACTCCGCGTGATATCAAGAAACGACTGAAGGCACTGGATACTGCAAAGGCTATGGGTCCTGACAATGTTCCGGCAATAGTACTGAAGACATGTGTTCCAGAACTTGCCGCACCCCCAGCCAAGCTGTTCCAGTATAGCTATGACATTGGCATCTACCCGGCAATGTGGAAAATTGCCCAGGTATGTCCTGTACACAAAAAGCAGGACAAATCCAACCGGACCAATTACCGCCCCATCAGCCTACTCTCAATCATCAGTAAAGTGATGGAAGGTGTCATCAACAGTGCCATCAAGCAGCACTTAACCTGCAATAACCTGCTCAGTGATGCTCAGTTTGGGTTCCACCAGGGCCACTCAGCTCCTAACCTCATTACAGCCTTGGTTCAAACATGGACAAAAGAGCTGAACTCAAGAGGCGAGGTGAGAGTTACTGCCCTTGACATCAAGGCAGCATTTGACCGAGTATGGCATCAAGGAGCCCTAGCAAAACTGGAGTCAATGGGAATCAGGGGGAAAACACTCTGCTGGTTGGAGTCATACCTAGTGCAAAGGAAGATGGCTGTGGTTGTTGGAGGTCAGTCATCTGAGCTCCAGAACATCACTGTAGGAGCTCCTCAGGATAGTGTCCTCGGCCCAACTATCTTCAGCTGCTTCATCAATGACCTTCCTGCAATCATAAGGTCAGAAGTGGGGATGTTCGCTGATGATTGCACAATGTTCAGCACCATTCGTGACTCCTCAGATACTGAAGCAGTCCGGGTAAAAATGCAGCAAGGCCTGGACAATATCCAGGCTTGGGCTGATAAGTGGCAAGTAACATTTGTGCCACACAAGTGCCAGGCAATGACCATCTCCAACGAGAGAGAATCTAACCATCTCCCCTTGACATTCAATGGCATTACCATTGACCAGAAACTGAACTGGAGTAGCCATATAAATACCATGGCAATAAGAGCAGGTCAGAGGCTAGGAATCCTGCAGCGAGTAACTCACCTCCTGACTCCCCAAAGCCTGTCCACCATCTACAAGGCACAAGTCTGGAGTGTGATGAAATACTCTCCACTTGCCTGGATGGGTGCAGCTCCAACAACACTCAAGAAGCTCGACACCCCATCCAGGGCAAATCGGCCCCCTTGATTGGCACACCATCCACTAACATTCACTCCCTCCACCACTGATGCACAGTGGCAGCAGTGTGTACCATCTACAAGATGCACTGCAGCAATGAACCAAGGCTCCTTAGACAGCACCTTCCAAACCAGCGACCTCTACCACCTCGAAGGACAAGAGCAGCAGATGTATGGGAACATCACCACCTGCAAGTTCCTGTCCAAGTCACACAGCATCCTGACTTGGAACTATATCGCCGTTCCTTCACTGTCGCTGGGTCAAAATCCTGGAACTCCCTTCCTAACAGCACTGTGGGTGTACCTACCTCACAAGGACTGCAGCGGTTCAAGAAGGCAGCTCACCACCACCTTCTCAAGGGCAATTAGGGATGGGCAATAAATGCTGGCCTAGCCAGAGACGCTCACATCCCATGAATGAATAAAAGAAAACTTAGGCAGAAACCAATTTCCTTCAAAGTTCCATAAATTTCACTGTCCCTAGAATATAGTTGCCTAAACAATGAATGTGAAGATGTTTAGTAGAATTACAGGCACCATGCTCCAATAAAAAAATACATCTAGATCCCCTTAGTAATCTGAAACCTTGGAAAATGTACGACCTACTTTACTGACTATGGGCAGAAATTGAAATGCTTCATTGACCACTGCCATTTTCAATCTTTAATCAAAACCCTAATTTGTATCATGTAATCTTTTCTAAATAATGTGCCAAATGTGTAGCCAAATAGTTGTTCTTCCCTTTGCAATTCCTTCATAGCAAATAATAATTTCCTGATTACCGAACACTATCTAAAGATATGATTATTTTTTGTCTCAAGCTATGTTTTTTTTGGTGAAAATATATGTTTAAAAAAACCTATTTCGAACTTTAAAAAACAGTTAGGTGTTTGTTAGCCTGAATTGCTGAGCTTGAATTACTTGGTCTCCTGGCATGATATTGTAAAGGGTTGGGGCTTTGATCCAAGGGATGTGCTTCACTGGTTGCAATTAAAATTCTCGTCAGGGAGGATGTGTTGCCAACTCCCAACATGCCCTGAAACATGCAGCAATATCCTTTATAATGGTCATGAATCTGACCACCGCCTCTCTGCACCACCCCCTCCCCACCGTATCCACCCAGCCTTCTAAATATTTCTGTGGTTGCTGAGCTGTTAACAATACAGCAAGAAAAATTTTCACTTACATTAGCTTCTGACCCAGCCGAGGGAATTGGGTTTATATTTTTTGTCTGTGAGAGGGCTGAATCAGGCTACAATAGAATCACCATGCCATTTGAGAATACGAATTAAGCTGTGTAGTGTATCAGCTGGTAAGATTGTTTGGAAATGGCTATTTCTGAATTAGGAAGACCGTTTAGAACATAAGTAATTTTTTAAAAAACTATCTCCAAGGACAATGAGTTGCATTTTTAGTCTAACTGACGGAAATGATTTATTTTTCAGAGTACAGCTGATTTTTCAAATTAGAAAACGTGAAAGATCTGTTTGAAAGGTATGCTCCTCAATTCCTTCTGTACCATGATAATGGAGAACAATTGTTAAATCATTCACTGCCTTTAAAAATAAGGTACTATATATTTGGTTGTTCATTGTACAGCAGTTTGTATTTAATGGTGAATATGTCTGTGATTGCATTTTCAAATCTGGAAGACTATATCCTGTCGGAGAGAAGTGACTCTAATCCTCATTATATTATTTTGTCAGGTTCACACATACCGTGTCAGACATCAGTGAGAGACCAAACGCTGTGAGAAACAAAATGGAGTATTGCATAGTTAACTGGATATTGTAGGCTGATTATAAAGTGGCTTGTTACATATTAATTTTAAACATCTTCGTAAACCATAATGTTACCACCATAATTCAGTCAAGATGTTGGATTGCAATATGAACATTTTCAATTTGTTTTATGTAATTTTTGCCTTTCTGAAGTACTAAAATATTAAGCTAACTTGTATCAGATTGCCTGCATTAGAAAGATCTTGTTTTTCCTAAATGCAAAACATTTAATTTCCCATTACTTTCCATAGATCAGTTGAAGCTTCTGATTCTCGGTAGAAACATTCCCCTATGTCATTTTTAGAAATGTCCAATGGTCTTTGCTTGTTTGTGCCAAATTAAGGATTGTGATTTTTTTTTCCCCCTCTCGGCCCACCTCCCCTAATAAGTTTGGTATGGCTTATCATCTCTTTCCCTCTACTCCAAAATCGAGATATTCTACTTTTCCAATCTAGTTGTGCCTCTGCCTTGCAGCATTATGCATATGTAGATGAGAACAGGATTGAGTTCAGTTATGATGATCCCATAATCAAAGAACCATAAAATGAACATATAGGTGAGGTAAAAGAATTGCTTGAAACTGTACCATTGAATGAATCAACATTTTTTGAGAAAGCTGTAGAAAAGTAGGGAGGGGAAAATGGAATTTTATACTAATGCATTTAGCTGCATGTCATAAACAATAGCCGAGAAATTATTGTTAGCATTGTCAATGGACAATCAGTTAACACATTCTAATACTTCCTTCTGTGTTCTATTTTAGTGCATGTATTAACCCATGTGTTAATCCAGTGAAGACTTGCTTAAAATAGTGGGTGTGGGAATTTCATACAAACATGCTAAACGTTCATTTGCTAATATTGGCGACCGTAATCTTTAACCTTTACCAGAAATGGGTGACACAGTGGCGCAGTGGTTAGCACAGCAGCCTCACAGCTCCAGTTACCCGGGTTCAGTTCTGGGTACTGCCTGTGCGGAGTTTGCAACTTCTCCCTGTGACCGCGTGGGTTTTCGCCAGGTGCTCTGGTTTCCTCCCACAGCCAAAGACTTGCAGGTTGATAGGTAAATTGCCCCTAGTATAGGTAGGTGGTGGGGATGTGGTAGGAATATGGGATTAATGTAGGATTGGTATAAATGGGTGGTTGATTGTCGGCACAGACTCGGTGGGCCGAAGGGCCTGTTTCAGTGTTGTATCTCTAAATAACAAAATATATAAATAAAAAATTTAAAGGGAAATGTTGTCATCATGTTCATGATGGTTTTACAGTGAATCTAATGCATAGAGAAGTGAATCCTAATTTCACTCCTGAAAGGTCTGGCTGTAATGTTTAGACTATGCCCCCTAGTCCTAGATTCTGCAACTAGCATAAATAGTTTTTTCTCTATCTACCTTATCTGTTCCCCTCAATATTTTGAAAATTTCAATTAAATCATCCCTTAGCCTTCTAAATTCCTTGGAATACAACCCTAGCTCGTATAATCTCGTAATCTAATCCTTGAGGCCAGGTATCATTCTGAGAAATCTACACTGCACTCCCTCCATGGCTAATATATATCTTTTCTAAGGTGTGGTGCCAAGAACTGCTCACCCTTAGTCACTGAGGATACTCCTCCCCTTCTACTATTTTCCTTGTCTTTTCTGTAGACCTTATAACCTGATATTCAGATATTCAGTTCCCAGTCCTGACAGTCTTGCAGCCATGTCTCAGTAATGGCAACCATGTCTTACCTTCCAATTTGAATTTGCATCTGCAGTTCATTCAGTTTGTTCCTTATGTTTTTGTATAAAGAATGTTTTTTGGGCCACACACCCTAACTTGTCCTTTAGCTGTAATGTTTCACTCACATATTTCTTATTTCTCCCTCCTGGTATAATCACTTTGCATCTTTCAGTTTATTGCCTAAAACATAATTTTTGACCTAGTCGACTCTCTTCCTTTTTGTTTGTTATTGAACTATAATTAATAGCTTTTCCACCCCTCCCCCATGCCCCCATTTACTAGTTTAAAGTCCTTGTGACTGTCCTGTTTATCCTTACTGCTAGGATCCTGCTATTAGCCTGGTTCAGGTAGAGCCTGTCCCAATGTACAGTTTCTTCTTGTCCCAATACTAGTGCTAGTGCCCCATGAAATGGATCCCCTCTTTCCCACACCACTCCTTTACCCACTTGTTTACCTCCCTAATCTGCCTAGCCCTATGCCAATCTGCACGTGGCTCGGGTAATAATCCAGAGATTATATCTCTTAAAGTTCTGTTCTTTAATTTAGCTCCTACTTCCTCTTAACAGGATGTCTTGCCTCCTCTCCCATTTTATGGTCCTAAAATGTATCATAATGGCTGGACTCTCCCCCTTACTCTCCAATGTCCTTTCAAGCCAGTTCGAAATGTCCCTCACCCTAGCACCAGGCAAGCAACATAACATGTGGGATCTCAATCATACATTATAAAGGATGTTATCTTTCCTCCTAATTTTTATTGCAGGTTATGACCGAGGCGGAAGAAATGCACTGTCAAGTCAGTCCCATCACTCCACAGGTCGCAGCATATTATTAATGTTTTACCACCTAACAGGAAAACAGCCTAATTAAACACTTTATTAACCCCCAGAATAAAATACACCAATCCAGGTATTTTTAGACAACAACGCATTAACTATTTCTTTTAAAAAAATCTTAAACACTATTAAGGTAATTCTATGTCTAAAGACCTTATAACTTCTTATTTAACCAAAGCCTCCCCATGCACACACACATACATTCAAAAACTAACAATGATTAATTGTTTTTTTAACTAGTGTTTCTTCAGAATAAAATAAGTAGCTGGGTTGTAAGTCCTGGTAAGCTACGTTCCGGGTTGATGAGGTATCCCAGAGCAGAGCAATCAGATGCACTCAAAGTCTCAAGGCTAATTCTTCGAAACAGTCTTTAATAGATAGGCATTCAAAATATTTCAGCTGCAGCAGGCATCACAGAGTTCTTTCAACGAGAAGCACAGCAATAGGTCTACTTGGATGTTTAAATTGGCGGTCTTTTAGTAAAATTTTGCTGAGAATTCCAGCAAACACACATAGGCAATAGAGAGTGTTACTTCTGCAGCAGACTTCTTGGAGTTTCGAAGTAAAACTAAATTTACTATCTATAAGGCAAATTGTTCTTATTCAGGGGTTTATTCCTCCTTAGGCAAACACAGTCTGAGGTCAATGTGGATTTTCTCTGCTGAGAAATAGACAGCTTCTTTTCAGTGTACAGCATGCTTTGTTTGTCTTCAGTTCAAACTGGTTTTAGCCAGTTTTACACAGAGTTAAAAGTTACAGTACACCATGTGACTACCTCTCTCTCTCCTGCTGTGGCCTCAGAACAGCTGCAGCTAGCGCACTGTGCCCCCTTAGTTTTTAAAGGCACACTGTTTTTACACGGAGGAGAAAAAAAAATAGTTCCATGACAAGGTCCTGTAAGCTTGAGGTAGTATGTATTTAACATTTTTGTCCAGTACTTTAATGCTTAGTGCAAGTTAGTGTGTAGAAGAAACTTAAAACAAAATAAAAATTAGATATAAATAATATAGACTGAGATATGGCAGAGCAGCTTCCATGTCTGGACTGTAGTTTGTGGACAGCAAAACTGTCCAGAGTGCACACAGCTGCAGTAGATTCACTTCTCCATGCATTAGATTCACTGTAAAAACCATCATGAACATGATGGCAGGCCTTTAAATATGGCGCCAGCACTTGCTCTGGAGTTATCTGACATTGTAATCAGTGTCTCGCTTTCTGCTCCCGATGCATGATTGTGTGGCCCTGTGCCTCCGCTATGTAAAATGGCTGCCCGCCGCCTGATCACAGTCTCGCCAACGTGACAAATGAGAATGGCGCCCATTTCTGGGCTCACTAAAATCAGCCCACTGTGTGCATTAGCAGGTACTTTTGTACAGTTTTTTGAATCACATTCAAATTACAACTGCTGACTCAGCTTCCTGCTCAGTTCTGTTCAGGCAATCGCTTACAGCTGATCGACAGCTAACTGCCACTGACAGGTAGTTACTGTTAGGCGTGAACTAAATTACAGTTTCTTTTACAGTTTTTAAATTTAAATACAAAAAGTTAAACTAAAAACTAAAATATTAGACGAAATCCCAGTTAGACACTACTCATTCTGTACTGCTTACCAGAGAGTTCCACTTGCACTAAATTCCCAACTTTTGTACTCTGTTTTGTGATCGCTGTGCAAAAAAAATTGTATTTCAATGGGTTAATTTATCAAAAGAATATATTCAAGAAAAGATGTGCTCTGTCGTTCCTTTTTTCAAACAGATAATCAACCACTTTTGGCATTAAAAATTTCAGAAATGATTGCTTTAGATCTATAAAGATAACATTTTTTTTGCTAATGGAAGTGAAGTATCATAAACAAAAAAACAAAACTGAAATGTGAATCCCTGTGTATTTATCTTAGAACTAGGCAATAAGAGATTTCTTGAACTTCTATCAAACCCATATGAGAGTTAGAGCACAATGCTGAGCAAGATCAATTATCTAAACCGTCAGAGTTTTATCCAATTAACCTGTTGACCACTCATGGCATCATTGGGCTGATTTTTCCATGCACAGGCTATGAAAGAAGATTGCTATATTTCTTATCAAAATAGACTCAATCAGGTATGTTGGCAATATTACAATCAGTCGCTTTCTCCCTGTTGTTTTTGATGGTCCTTGGGAGGTTCATTCATGGCTGTTGTACTTTTCCTTCCTCCCCCTTTTATCTGGCTGTAGAAACTCCCTGGAGTTCATCCTGGAAACAAACGAGAGAAATTACTGAATGTAATGGCTTCCTGTGCAATAAACACTTGCTTCTTTTTTAGAATTCCTGAAGTTGTATGGTGTTCCTGGTGTTTTGGTAACATTTGGCTGGACATAGTCTTCAGGCAACAGTAAGCGCTGCTGCTGTCTTGTAAAAATAAAAATGGTCAAAGGCCAGTCCATCATTCAGTCCTAAAATCTTTTAAAAAATTATTCACTGAAGTTGGATTTTATGGCCCAATTTTACCAAAAAGTTAACTTCAATATCTGTGCCTCATTATGTTAGCATATTTATTGTTCAGTGTCGCTGTACATGTAAGTATTATACAATTTATAGTGAATCTGATCTGCTAAGTTTGGATAAATATTCTACTTTGTGGTTCGACGACAGTGGTAACTTTTAATTATGATTGTGTTTGCAGTAAACAGCCCCTCAGCTCAACTGGTCAAATCCCATGTTTCACCTTAATGTTCTATCTCACCCAAGAGTTGGTTTTCATGTGGCTTTGTGTGTTGGCAAATTATTCCATTATGAGGTGGGGGAAACTTCATGGCTGAGCCCATTTCTGTCTTTGCCAAATCCGCACCTCCACACTTTCCAGAGGGGGGTTCACAGGAACATTGTTTGACTTCATTTTAAACCATCCCTAGTCTGTCGGGGAGCTGAGGTTATTTGAAGTACCCCTACTGCTGATGCAGCTCTGATCAACTATGCCTGCAAAGACTGGGAGTGAACTGGATTTGGAGGGAGCAATGCTACACAAGGTGGTATCTTTAGCTACAAAACCATTGTTTGCTCAGATTTTGTAATTTCTTCAGTGACCTGTTTTTGAATTGGGTATGTAGTGGCATCTCCATAATGCCATCTTTGGAAGCCTTAAGAAAAGCACATTGCAGCGAGTAATATGTTCTAAAGAGATTTTTTCTGTCAACTTTATGTTAATGATGGAGCTATAAACTAAGTCTGTTGTGCCAGAGTATGTGTGATGGTGCTATGTTTATAGAGATGCGTTAGCACCTCAATACTATGGATGCCCATTTGCATGCATTGAAAGTGCTCATTTTTGACAGTTGATATAAAAATACATCATTTAAAATTATCCTTTATATTGTATGAGCCATCAGTATGACACTTCAGGAGCAAAACTAGCTTGTAAAATTAACATAAAATGTTCAAATTATATTGTTCTCGGGATGCTTAATCATTCATAAATTTTGAAAAGCAATACAGAGAAAAGATGGCAAGATTTACTACAAGATGGCAAGATTGGCTACTGCCAAGGCTCCTTCAACAGCACCTTCCAAACCTGCAACCTCTACCATCTAGAAGGACAAGGGCAGCAGATACATGGGAACACCATCACCTGCAAGTTCCCCTCCAAGCCACACACCATCCTGACTTGGAAATATATCGCCGTTCCTTCACTGTTGCTGGGTCAAAATCCTGGAACTCCCTTCCTGACAGCACTGCTGGTGTGCCTACACCCCAAGGACTGCAGTAGTTCAAGAAGGCAGCTCACCACCACCTTCTCAAGGACAATTAGGGATGGGCAATAAATGCTGGCCTAGCCAACGATGCCCACATCCCATGAATGAATTTAAAAAAAAATTTAATTGAGTATTTTTTTTGTGCCTGTGAATTATGAGCATTGTTAATCTCTCAAATATTTTAAGGCTCTTAACTAGTGCAACCACCAAAAAAAGTGATGCTTGAGGCACAGGATACCCTTTCACCATTCTAGGAACATAGGACTTAGGAGCAGAGGTAGGCCATTTGGCTCTTCGAGTCTGCTCTGCCATTCGATAAGATCATGGCTGATCTGGTTGTGGTCTCAACTCCTCTTTCCTGTCTGCCCCCCATAACACTTGACTCCCTTGTCTATCAAAAATCTATCAAATTCAATGACCGCCCCCCGCAAACTCTACTGCTTTCTGGGGAAGAGAATTCCACAGACTAACGACCCTTTGAGAGAAAAATAATTCTCATCTCCGTCCTAAAAGGGAGACCTCTTATTCTTAAACAGTGTCCCCTAGTTCCAGTCTCTCCCACAAGAGGAAACATCCACTCTATCAGGTCCCCCCAGATTTTATATGTTTCAATAAGATCACCTCTCGTTTTCTGAACTCGAATGTGTATAGGCCCAACCTGTTCAATCTTTCTTCATAAGATAAGCCCTTCATCCCCAGAATTAGTCGAGTAAACTCGGCACTTGGTAAGGAGGTGCCCTTGGCGCTGCGCAAGTGGCAGGGAGAATGTGCATGGCTTGGGCATTGACTGGGGTTGTCACCCCCTCCTTCCACCATGGGAGCAGAAGAGTAGGGGGCAAGGCTGCCAATCACAATAGGATGGCTATCTGTCCAAAAGGAAGGCTGCAGCTGGCACTGGGGGCATGACTGCCAGATTTTGGGCCCTGTGTCGATGAGGGGCAACACCCTCCGCAGGAGGGGTGGAACTCGGGCATCAGGAGGGCAAGGGAGAGGGAAGAGGGGCAGGAAGGCAACAGAGGCTATTACTTCAACACAGGATCTACTTCTGACGATGGAGCTACCTGGAGATGATGTAGACCTAGTGCTGCAGGAGACTGCGCCTCACCAGGCAGATGGTCACAGAGATCTGCACCTCATCACTGAACACCTCACAGCACCGGTTGCCGTGCCCTGCTAGTGGCTATCATAGTCACTGTGGCCTTGAGCTTCAGCTGGGGACCTTAATGACATCTTGCAAACCGCTGCCACTACTGCATCTAACTGGTCACTGATGCCCTCTTTGCCAGAGCTGGATAGTACATTTATTTCACAACAGACACGGCCTCGCAGGGACAGAAGGCATTGGGTTTTGTCACCATCACTGGACTCTCCGAGGTGCAGGCCATCATCAATTGCACCCAAGTGACCATCAAGGCACCCATTTGGTAGGCCAGTGAAATTCATCAACGGGAAGGGCATCCACTCCCTCAATGTCCAACTGGTCTGCGACCACAACACGAGCTTCCTCCACGTGTGCACTCGTTTTCTTAGCAATTGCCATGACTCCTTCATCCTCTGCCAGTCTGTGCTGCCTCAGATCTTCACTCCATCCCCAAAGTACGTGGATGGATCCTCATGGACAAGGGATGTCACTTTAAGACATGGCTGCTAACCACTCTACGGGAGACCCAGGTAGAGGCACAGAGGCGAT
Organism: Heterodontus francisci; assembly: GCF_036365525.1. Taxonomy (NCBI): domain Eukaryota; kingdom Metazoa; phylum Chordata; class Chondrichthyes; order Heterodontiformes; family Heterodontidae; genus Heterodontus; species Heterodontus francisci. The sequence continues at coordinate 104,952,381 of NC_090377.1, forward strand.
ACAACCAATGCCACCTGTTCAGTAGGCCAACCATTGAGCAGGCCATCCAGCTTCTGAAGATGCGATTCTGGTGCCTGGACCAGTCGGGTGGTGCCTCCAGTACCCTCCTGCAAGGGTCTCTGACATTGTTGTGGTCTGTTGTATTCTCCATAACATGGCCCTCCAGAGAGGTATGGACCTTGAGGACGGTGAAGCCCTAGAAGATGACACTTCCTGCTCATACCTGATGAGAGAGAGGAGGAGGAATTGGAGGTTGAGGGAGATGACACTGAAGAAGTGCTGCTGTTGAATGCCAACGTAGCCTCTGGCCTGCCACCCTTCGGAAGAGGGCTTCTATCCTTCATGGCCTTGAGCATTAGATCCAAGTTGGCATTGATGAAGTGAGGGGTTGCCCTGCCCTGTGTGCCAGGCTTGGGCTCCCCTGCGACATCTCCCTTCCCTCTAGTGCAGTGGCAGGTTTTGGCACGAACCACATATCTCTCCCTCAGGACAACCAGCAGCCTCAATGATGGGGAGTCTTAAATCATTCCCAAACTTCATCTGACCCACCACAGGCTCTAATTGGATAGGAAACTGTCTCCATATGAACTAAGGGCTCATTCTCGTGAAAATCTTAGCTTTAATCAGATTCCCACGCGAGGAAGGTTTCTGACCAGAAAAGAAACCTGCCTCCTATTTCCTGCCTGCGTGGTGAGAATTCTGCCCCCGATCCATTTGAGAAGGCTTTATCATTTGGCAAATGTAGAGTGCCCACCAAAGCTACTAAGTATCATCACCTCATTCCATGACAATATGAAAGGCACAATTCAGCATAGCGGCGCCTCGTCAGACCCCTTTCCTATCCTGGATGGCGTGAAACAGGGCTGTGTTCTCGCACCTACACTGTTTGGGATCTTCTTCTCCCTGCTGCTCTCACATGCGTTCAAGTCTTCAGAAGAAGGAATTTTCCTCCACACGAGATCAGATGGCAGGTTGTTCAACCTTGCCCGTCTAAGAGCGAAGACCAAAGTTCAGAAAGTCCTCATCAGGGAACTCCTCTTTGCTGACAATGCTGCATTAACATCTCACACTGAAGAGTGTCTGCAGAGTCTCATCGACAGGTTTGTGGCAGCCTGCAACGAATTTGGCCTAACCATCAGCCTCAAGAAAATGAACATCATGGGATAGGACGTCAGAAATGCTCCATCCATAAATATCGGCGGCCACACTCTGGAAGTGGTTCAAGAGTTCACCTAACTAGGCTCAACTATCACCAGTAACCTGTCTCTCGATGCAGAATTCAACAAGCGCATGGGAAAGGCTTCCTCTGCTATGTCCAGACTGGCCAAGAGAGTGTGGGAAAATGGCACACTGACACAGAACACAAAAGTCCAAGTGTATCAAGCCTGTGTCCTCAGTACCTTGCTCTATGGCAGCGAGGCCTGGACAACGTACGTCAGCCAAGAGCGACGTCTCAATTCGTTCCATCTTCGCTGCCTCCGGAGAATCCTTGGCATCAGGTGGCAGGACCGTATCACCAACACAGAAGTCCTCGAGGCGGCCAACATCCCCAGCATATACACCCTACTAAGCCAGCGGCGCCTGAGATGGCTTGGCCATGTGAGCCGCATGGAAGATGGCAGGATCCCCAAAGACACATTGTACAGCGAGCTCGTCACTGGTATCAGACCCACCAGCCATCCTTGTCTCCGCTTTAAAGATGTCTGCAAACATGACATGAAGTCCTGTGACATTGATCACAAGTCGTGGGAGTCAGTTGCCAGCGATCGCCAGAGCTGGCGGGCAACCATAAAGGCAGGGCTAAAGCGTGGCGAGTCGAAGAGACTTAACAGTTGGCAGGAAAAAAGACAGAAGCACAAGGAGAGAGCCAACTGTGTAACAGCCCCGACAACCAATTTTATCTGCAGCACCTGTGGAAGAGTCTGTCACTCTAGAATTGGCCTTTATAGCCACTCCAGGCGCTGCTTCACAAACCACTGACCACCTCCAGACTCTCTCGAGTCAAGGAGGCCAAAGAATGTAGAGTGCTTGATTTTTGTTTTGATTTCAATCAGAAGTTTCACTATCCTGGTTATCCTTTGAAACTTAACTAACTACGTTAATTATTTTAAAAATAACAGCTCTTACACTATCTAATTTCTAACTTCTCCCTTTATGTTCTTTAATCAAGGTTATCAGTACTCTTTAATGTCAGGTCTGTTATGGTTGTAGAGGAAATGTATTTGAATGACTGGGAACGTGATGTTAGATCCAGGCCTTGCCCCAAAATGTGCAGATGATCTTGTGGTGGAGCATACAACCAAGCAAAAAAAAACATTGTAGCATGGCATGGGGGGTGTGGCTGGGGATAGTGTTAAGAACAAGGCTGGAGGAGTGCACTGTCTTTGTCTAGTTCCACTTCTCCACAACATATATTTAAATGTGCACCCAGTTACCGATGCAGCCAGTTATATCCTTACTATTTTAGTTTCAGAATAAAATCCACCAACCAGGTTTCCTTAATAAGCAACAAAAGTATTAGTTTAGTTAAAACAAGACTTAGTCAATAATGATGCAGAGCTTTAACAACAGTTTGAAATATGACAGTAAACATTCCCTTCTAAATCCCCAACACACGCACACACACTGGTTAAAGGAAAAATAAAGATGCTTTGGCCAAAGTACTTGTTAATTCTTGAAGAAAAAGGGTAAAATATGTTATGTTCCAGATGACATACAGTTTGGCATCCGAGTAAACGTAGACGGGTCACTGGGATCTTTTCAGAAGCAGTTTCAGGATATGGCGAGAGGAAGCTTCTCAGGAGATGTGCCATTTCGGTTTCTCTATTTCTTACATTTGAGTGTCAGGGTTTCTCAAAGAGGTGAAGAAAAGAGGAACTGGTCTTGTCTCTTAGCAGGCTGACTTCCGAACTCAACTGACTCACAACAGTATTCAAAAATGAAACCCACTCTTGAGCACCATAAATCTTGACATGTCACTTCTCTTGTAATCAACCCCCATAGTCAGAAGGCACCTGTTGTTTACTTAGCTGAAGACATGTGACATCCAGTAAATGTTTTTAAACAGAGTCGTTTAAAAAAAACACATCCAAGGAATCCCTTCAGTCTCAAATGAATCCATCTCCACAATTCTAAAACATAAGTCCTCAAAAAATATTTTAAAATGGAAGCACTTTCATAACAGGTGGTGGTGGAGCTCCCTCTGTTGGGGGAGGCCATGGTATTGGCATCTCTGTTCCATCTCCCTTTCGAGATTGGTGTGTCAAATTAGATCCATATGTTATCAGTATGATGATTTTATACTTGATATTACTGTCAGATTGTGCTAGAGGTTCAATAATTTCAACATTGCTGTCAGCAAGTTGCAGTGTTAAACAGCACAGGAGTAGGCTATTCGGCACATTGTGTCCGCGCCGATCATCAAGCATAAATTTTTCTTAGGGTGGCACAGTGGCGCAGTGGTTAGCACCGCAATGTCTCAGCCCCAGTGACCCGGGTTCAGTTCTGGGTACTGCCTGTGCGGAGTTTGCAAGTTCTCCCTGTGACCGCATGGGTTTCCGCCGGGTGCTCCAGTTTCTTTCCACAGCCAAAGACTTGCAGGTTGATAGGTAAATTGGCCATTGTAAATTGCCCCTAGTGTAGGTAGGTGGTAGGAGAATGGTGGGGATGTGGTACGGAATATAGGATTAGTATAAATGGGTGGTTGTTGGTCGGCACAGACTTGGTGGGCCGAAGAGCCTGTTTCAGTGCTGTATCTCTCTATGACTCTATAACAATGGAGACGTGCTGAATGAGATGTTTCTGTTCCCTATGCCTTCATAGGGATTGGGATGTGACCAACAGAGGTCAGACCAGGTGTACATCTTCAAGCGCTGGCTGTGTGGTACTAAAATGAGGGCCCAAGCTAGGATCATGGCTGGAATCCCTGAATATTTGGCAGTAAGCTTTACTTTAATAATTTCCAAAGCAGCCCGTTTGCAGTAGGCACCGCAGAGATACCAATGAGGGCAACCCACAACTGCCCCTACCTTCATCTAGAAATCTGTGAACCGATCTTCTGGCCTGTGCCAGTGGAAGGTGACCCAGGTGCGGCTCTGATGCACCACTGGTTATGTTGACAGCTGCCATGGCCATGATAATTCAGGGAATTGTCTCTGACCTCCCGCACTTTGATAGGGCCAACTGCAGATACCGCAGATGAATGTATCCCAGCACTTGAGCTGGAATGTTCTCTTCACTCCGAAAGCCCCTTGCAAATTTTATGCACCTACATTACTCAGTAAACAAAACCAAGTAATTTGAGATTAGTTTTGCTACAATCCTGATCATTAATTAAAGCAAAATCTTTGCAGTGTTGAATTTTAATTGCCGTTTGCGAAGCAGAAGTGAACTGGGGATGAAAGGGAGACCAAGGGCTAATTGCTGTTGGTTCAAATGCAATGGCTTCTGTAAATTTCCTTTTGTAATCTACTGCGAAAAATTAGACGTTAAAAATTATATAATATGAACCTCTTTAAAACACTTTCAAATGCCTGCCTGTATTTCTTCCAACCAATAACTCCTCGCCAAAGCTTTCACAGCAGTCAAGCTTTGCCTCATTGTAAATTATTTAATCTGGGGCTTGGTGTAAAATTAGTTTTCAGGAGAACCATCTCTATAAAATAATGTAGCCAGTTGCAGTAAATCTTAGGATTTTGTTCTTAGTTGGCGAGGGATTTTGTAATTTATACAGCACAACCTTCAGGATATTTCTGTAAAAGAGACATGAATAAAGATTTTCCCTTGATTGAAGAAGGATTTATTGTAGGCATCAGCCTTGGCTGAGTGGTGGCAATTTTGCCTCTGAGTTAGAAGGTTGTGGACTCGAGTCCAACTCCAGAAACTTGAATGTATAACCTAGACGGCATTTCTGTGCAGTACTGAGGGACTGCTGTACTGTCGGAGGTGTTGTCTTTTGGATGAGATATTAAACAAATGTTTCCCATCTGAGGTGGGTGTAAAAGATCTCATGATTCTATTCAGAGATGAGCAAGTGAGTTCTTCAGTTCCCTCAATAAATATCCAAAACATTTAAGCTGGGCATTTATTTAATTGCTTTTTGTGGGACCTTGCTGTATGCAAATTTGATGCCTTAAATATATGAAGAGTTCTATCATGAACTTACTCCCCACACTGCTCATCAATCCCTTATTTAAGGAACACAGTTTTCCTTCTCTCGCCAAAAAAGCAGTTTTGTTAATTATCTCTGTAAATTCTTCTCAGTGCCAGCTAACTGAAACATATTGGGCTAAATTTTTACAGCTCGCCACCGATGGCATGGCACAAGCGCAAGATGTGTGCTGTTGAGCCACTGCGGTATTTAGCGTGGCGGCTCATTTACAAGGAGGGGGCGGAACACCCGCCCCAATGACATAGAAGGGGTGGGTGCTCCGTCCATGGCAACAGTGTCTGGCGCCATTTTTAAAGGGCTTCAAGGCCTTCAGTTAGATTTAAATTTTTAAAGGTCCCAGGTTCCAAAAAATAAAGTTAAACTTTTAATAGCACTTTGAATCGCCTCTCCCACCCCCCCAATGAGTTATCAATGTATAAGTTGCCCTCTTGCCCCCCAAAAAAACTTTTTTCCGATCTCAAACTGTCCCCCCACCCCCCCGAACTTTACTAACTTTGACCCTGAACCCCTTCCCACCATCCCTGCAACCAACAGGAAGAGTTTAACCCGCTTCTCCCCACCCTGAAAACTTCTGTCCTCCCCCCTCCGCAGGCACAGGAGTTCCAGCAGCAGGCCAGAATATTGGCATGAGGTGGCCATCGGGATGAGGTAAGTGATTATGCAGTAATTAGCATTAGTTTACATATTTAAATTAAGGTTCCATCGCCGAGCAGCGGGGGGTCACCACGAGGCCAAGCAGCCACTGGAAATATGGGGCGGGGCCTTCCCGGCATCGAGGCTGGTGGGCCTCTCTCAGAGATATTTTCCGGGCCCCTCCCACCCCCGCCACGGCCCCTGACGTCGGGGGGCTGATAAAAATCCAGCCCATTGATTATGCTGTTCAGTTCATCAGTTAGTATGGTGTCATTCTTTATTGTTTACTTTGACCATAGACAGGTCTGAAAGTAGGCTGTGACCCAGTGGATGGCATGGGGCACTGGGTGTATCGTACAAAGAGAAGAAATGGAGAAGTAGATGGACTGTGGTCTTTTTTCAGTGAATAATTCATAAAACATACAAGTGCTGTAATGGTTTGAAGTGAGTTTAATTGATTGCAAAATTATTGCTGAATGTGTGTATTAAAACAAGCAGACAAATATCAAGGCAATCTCCATATCTGTAGACTAAATTGAAAAGAGCATACACAGGAATTGGAGGCCTTACTGAAGAGATGTTGGAAGTTACCAGAAGCTAAAGTGTATCCCTAGCTGCTCAATTTTTTTTTTAGCTTGCAATCAGCTGAAATTACATCTGATCCTGCAGGGAGTGGCAGACTATGGTTACCACTTAGCAAAAGGCAGTAATACTTTCCAGTTTCAAGGAAACACAGCATGCAGAATGTTCCAGTATTTATATAATGGCTGATACAACCACACCAAATTAGACCACACCTCCTTTAATTGGAGAGTGCAGTTATAATGAATGACTAGCTGGTTTTGCTTTTTGACTTTTTTGTACATTTAAAGTGTACTGTATGCAATATAACACTGAACGTTGACTACACTTTTTATTATCATAGTTTCTTTCGGTTTTGGTTCACAATGTGTGTAGAATATTATACAACTTTGCCTTGTTTTAAATCTGTGTTCTCCTTCACTATTGTACTAAAGGGGTGAGAAATAATTAAGATGCACGCTTGTCATAAAAAAAGCATACCAGTCACGTAGTCATAAACACAACAATACATTCCAATGCACTGGGAAACTAAAAAAAAGTCTCTTGTTTAGAATGTAAAAAGAATAATCAATAATGCCATCTCTCACTGATTCAGTGGACAAAACAATAATTGACTGTAATAGCCACTGCCTGTCAGTTTAATTATGCTGAGTGGCTTAAATAATCCATTGACCAAGTTCAAGTATCTCAAGAGACAGTTTGAAAATCTTCTAAGCAGCAATGAGCAAGCAATGCCACAAGAGATTAACTAGCTTTGCTATGAAGGAGTGATTTTGTTTTGTTTAACCATTCATTTCAGAAATGAATGCAGTCTTATAGTTTAAGCATGTTTGAAGTACAGTCCCCACCACTTAAAACGTCCCCGCTTAAAAGGGGCAGTCGCTTCTGTTGGCCAGAAATAAATAACCATTATCCATTTGCACTAATGTCAATTTCAAAGTTGCCGGTTATCGCGTCTCAAATGCTCCATTAATTTCTGGCAGAAACGGAAATGCTCTTTTTGCTTATCTAAATGTATTTTTTTATTGAAAATAATACTGTCCAAAAAAAGCAAAAAGGAATTGTTTCACCAGTTAGGTTCAGGTTCTGTTAATTGACATCATGCTCTGTAAATTGTAGCTGGCATAATTAGCACAGTGCTAAAACAGCCTGGAATGTGGGTTTTCTTTTTAATTATCTTGTCTGCTACAAGCACTCACAGTGGCTTTCAAGTCAAAGTCAAAAGCATTCAGTTGGAGACTTTAAATGTCCTGCAGGCAATAATCTCATTAAAAGCGGTGCTCACCTGCCATAAAGGCTGTCAAATGTTAACACTGACCATGCTCTACACTGAATATCTGTGGTCAGTGTCTGATCTCTGCAGTTTGACATCTGAAACCATGTCTGGAGATTATAAACTGATTCTGCATTAGAATTAATAACTAAGAGGAGCACAAGCACTACCCGCTGGCACCTTACTATGCCATGTTTTTGATGTGCGCTTCCTACAAATTCTTTTCCTACATTAAACAAGTTCAATCTTCTTCAAGTATATGAACACAGGAAATAGGAGCAGGAGTAGACCATGTGGCCCACTCGAGCCTGCTCCACCATTAAATACAATCATGTCTGTTCTTCTGCCTCAACTCCATTTCCTGCCCGCTCGCCATAACCCATGATTCCCTGAGAGATCAAAAATCTGTTGAACTCAGTCTTGAATATACTCAACAATGGAGCATCCACAACACTCTGGGGTAGATAATTCCAAAGATTCACAATCCTCTGAGTGAAGAAATTTCTCCTTATCTAAGTCCTAAATGATTGACCATTTATCCTGAGGCTTTGCCCCTGTGTTCTAGATTCCCCAGCCAGGGGAAACAGCCTCTCAGTTTCCCCCTGTCAAGCCCCTTCAGAATCCTGTATGTTTCACTGAGATCACCTCATATTCTTTTAAACTCCAGAGAATATAGGCCTAATTTACTCAGCCTCTCATCAAAGGACAACCCCCTCATCCCAGGGACCAATCTAGTGAACGTTTGTTGTACTGCCTCCAAGGTAAGTATATCCTTCCTTAGATATGGAGACCAAAACTGTGCACAGTAAGATATGAAGACCAAAACTGCACAGTACTCCAGATGTGGTCTCACCAAAACCCTATACAATTGTAGCAAGACTTCCTTGTTCTTGTACTCCAATCCCCTTGCAATAAAGGTCAACACGTCAATTCCCTACCTAATTTCTTGCCGTAGCTGCTTGCTAACTTTTTGTGCTCCTTGCATAAGTACACCCAAGTCTCTCTGAACATCAACAAAGTGTCTCAGCTTTTAAAATGTGTTCTGCTTTTCTATTCTTATTACCAAAGTGAATAACTTCACACTTACCCACATTCAGCTCCATCTACCACCTTGTTGCCACTCACTTAACTTGTCTATATCTCTTTGCAGCTTCTTGGTGTCCTCATTTGTATTGTCAGCAAACTTGGATACATTACTCGTGAAGTCTTCATCTAGGCCATTAACATAGATTGTAAATAACTGAGGCTCCAGCACTGATCCTTGTGGCACTCCACTAGTTAGTGCCTATCTACTGACTGCTTCCTGTCTGTTAACCAATTCTCGCGAATATTTTACCCCCAACTCCATGAGCCTTTACCTTGCGTACTAACCTTTTATCTGGCACCTTATCAGATGATTTTGGAAATCCAAGTACACTGCATCTACTGGCTCCCCGATCTACCCTACTAGTTACATTCTCAAAAAAAAACATAAAACCATGTTGACTTTGTCTAATCAGACTATGATGTTCCAAGTGCATTGTGAAGATTTCTTTAATTACAGATTCCAGCGTTTTCCTGATGACTGATGTCAGCCTCACTGGTCTACAGTTCCCTGTTTGCTCTCTCCCTCTTCTTGACTAGCAGTGTTACATTTGCTAGCTTCCAATCCACTGGAACTGTTCTAGAATCTAGGGAATTTTGGAAAATCATGACCAGTGCATCCACTATCTCTGCAGCTACCTGTTTTAGAACCTTAGGACGTAGACCAACAGATCCAGGGGATTTGTCGACTTTTAGTCCCTTAAGTTTCTCTAATACTTTTTCTCTGCTGATATTAGTTACTTTAAGTTCCTCACTCTTATTAGCCCTTTGGGCTACCTCTATTTTTGGTATACAATTTGTCTCTTGTATTGTGAAGACAAATAGAAAATATTTGTTCAACGCTTCTACCATTTTCTCATTCCCATGATAATTTCTCCTATTTCTGCTTCTAAGAGACCAATGTATACTTTAGCTACTCTCCTTTTTATATAATTGTAAAAGCACTCACAATCTGTTTTTATATCCCTGGCATGTTTACCAGCATTCTATTTTTTCCCCTTCTATCAACTTTTTGGTCACCTTTTGCTGGTTTCTAAAACTCTCCTAATCGTCAGGCTTTCTACTATTTTTTGCAACATTATATGCCTCTTTTAAATCTACTACTATTCTTAACTTCCCTAGTAAGTGTCTCTGCCTCACCATCTTGCTTTCCTTCCTTAAGACCTCCTTAAAACCTACCTCTTTCACCAAGCTTTTGGCCATCTGACCTAATATCTCCTTTTGTGGCTTGGTATCCTACTTTGTTTTATAATGCTCCTGTAAAGTGCCTTGGAACGTTTTATTACCTTAAAGGCACGATATAAATATAAGTTGTTGTTGTAAGCCACGGATGGCTCTTTCTCACTGTGTTTTTGTTTTTTAATGGAACATATTTTTGTTGAAAATCTTGAATCATTTCTTTATTTACTGCCATACCTTTCAGTCTATTTACCCAGTCAACCTTAGCCAGCTCTCTCCTCATAACTATGTAATTGGCTTCTTTTCAGATTCTAGTTTTGGACTTGAGTATGTCGCTTTCAAACTTAATATGGAATTCAATTGTATTTTAATTTCTTCCAGAGGACCTTTTATTATGATATTACTAATTAACCAATACTAGATCTAAAATAAAAGCAAAATAATGCGTATGCTGGAAATCTGAAATAAAAGCAAGAAATGCTGGAAATACTCAGCAGGTCTGGCAGCATCTGTGAAGAGAGAAGCAGAGTTAGCGTTTCAGGTCAGATCTAAAATAGCTTTGTCCCTAGTTTGTTCCACAATATATTGTTCTAGAAAGCTGTTGCGAAAGCATTCTACAAACTCATCTTCCAGACTACCTTTGCCAATTGACTTGTCCCATCTCTTTGAAGATTAAAGTCTTCCATGAGCATTGCATTGCCTTTGTTACAAGCTCCTATTATTTTTTGTATGAGTTTCCTCCTCTGCCTATTATCTCAGACACAGGAGAAAAGTAAAACGCTGTGTAATTACAATGTTAAAACGTTCATTTTTCATCAATTGATACTGTTGTAGCCCAGGCCATGTGTCAAAGTATTGTAAAAGCTTTGTTTGCGGAGTCTTTTTGAGAAAAATTTGGGGAATAGGTTCAAGCCTGTAATATCTGTGTAATGTTTGGAGGAGTGTGTAAACCACTTCACACAATCACAGAATTGTTGCAGTGCAGAAGGAGGCCATCGTGTCTGCACTGGCTCTCCGGAAGAGCAATTCACGTAGTGCCTCTCCCTGCCTTCTCCCCGTAACCCTGCACATTCTTCCTTTTCATATAAGAGTCTAATTCCCTTTTGAATGCTTCAATTGAACCTGTCTTCACCACACTTTCAGGCAGCACATTCCAAACCTTGACCACTTGCTGCGTGAAAAGGTTTTTCCTCATGTCGCTTTTGCTTCTCTTACCAATTACTTTAAATCTGTGCCCTCTCATTCTTGTTCCTTTCATGAGTGGGAACAGTTTCTCTCTATCTACTCTGTCCAGACCCCTCATGATTTTGAATACCTCTATCAAATCACCTCTCAGCCTTCTCTTCTCCAAGGAAAACAGTCCTAACTTCAACTTTGCTATTGTGGTTTACATCATCTAGTCATTTTGAGGAACCTTACCTGTCATTTATTCTCTGTACGAATATTTATCCACATTGTTGCACTTTTGTTTTTCTCTTTTTTTACTCTTTCTATAATCAGCTGGTATTTATATTTGACTCTTACTTCCTAATCTTGTAATTTAACTGCTGTTAATGTCCGCATGAGCAAATGCTTTCTCATTATCACAGACCACCTGGACGTGCTTCATTTCTTCTGCTCTTTTGTTTTATCTGCAATTAAAGTTGCTGTAACCTTATGAAAAGAGTGGTTTTCATTGGTGAATTGCCATAAAGCCTTCTGACATTTTTGTTTTATTTTTCCCAACTATTTGTAGTGAAATTCCTGGAACTGGCAGCACCACATGTTGGGTCAATGTCCTATTGTGTCAAATGTAGTTGGACACTGATGCTGCTCTACTTGGCGAGTTCCTGATTTTTGGTTCCATTCTGGGAGGCATTGAACCTGAGAAGGCTGAGAAAAATATTTGAATATAAATCAACTAGCTGTGTGCTTCCCGATTCTGAGGAGTACGGGCAGAGAACGAAATAGCATGTAGTTCAAGACTGAAGAATGTCATAATGAGGAAGTTGAGATTTTTCATGATATTCTTAGTGAATGTTGCTATTTTCTTTTGCCGATAATAATGGAATAACAGAACACTGTGTGATATATTTAAATCAAATGCATTTATTAAATTGTATGAAATTTTTCATTTTTTTATAAAAATGCTCAAAACCAAAACTAAATGCTATTGATAAAATAGTGCATGAATGGGTCAGTTGGTATTATCACACACTGTGATAATCTAAATGTTTGTAATTATCTCAGCTGCTTATATGGATTGAGAGAATGGTCAAATCAAAAGGTAATTTCCCTTCATCCATGCACCACAAAATCTGGCGCTAAATAACCAGCATTTTTCTAGCAAAAGACTTAAGTTAACCAGTTGAAATGATCTCTGCACTCAGAGCAACAGGACAGAAACAATGCTTCTGCTAATTTATAACATCAAGATGTTAGCATGTATTAGCCTACAGTATTTCTACTTTTTTGTTAGAGTTTACTAATCTAGTCATATTTCTCTTTTTTTAACCAATACTACAAACAAGTAATAAATAATTGGATTACATTTTTATTCATAGAATAGACACAATATTATAATGCACTCATAACGTTGACAACCATTTGTTATTTAGGTTTTGAGGTATGTATACTGCATTTAAGTTTCTTCTTGCATTGGTATGCTTGTGGCAATGAGATGGTCAGTGGTCCCTCTGTCTTTTGCCAGTTATTAGAAGGCTCATGCGAGTAGTCTAATGGGATCACCCATTTAGATTTTCCCCCTCCATTTGGAGAGATGCCTGGTCCTCATTAGGAACTCTAAAAGTAACAATTGTAGAGCAATTGGAGATAACATTTCAGTACTTAGTGATACCACCAATGACACGACCCATCTGCTTATCTATTAAAACTATCAATCCCATTAAAAATCTTGCATATGGCACCCAATTCCTGTACTCATTACATTACTTCCTGTTGAAGTTTTTTTTTTGTTCTCTGAAGTACTTTCATGTCTATACATAAAAGAAAACTTATCAATATGCATTCATAACCACAGGACATCCCAAAGCGCTTTACAGCCAATGAACTACTTTTGGAGTGTAATTACTGTTGTTATGTAGGAAACATGGCAACCAATTTGTACTAGCAAGGTCCCATACACAGCAATATGATCATGACCAGATAATTTGTTTTTATGATAAGTGAGAGATGAATATTGGCCAGGACATTGGGATAACTCCCCTGCTCTTCTTCCAAATAGTGCCATGGCATCTTGAAGTCCACCTCAGAGAGCAGACGGGGCCTCGGTTTAATGTCTCACTCTAAAGATGGAACCTCCAACAGCGCAGCACTCCCTCAGCACTGAAATGCCAGTCTAGATTTATGTGCTTAAGTCTGTGGAGTGAGACTTGAACCAACAAACTTCTGAATTTATGGCAAGAGTGCTACTAGCTGAGCTGTGGCTAACTGCCTAATGAAATCATTGCACAGTAATTGCAGGAGGCTTTTATTAACAACATCCAGCTAACCTGCTATGGCTGTACTTGCACTGATAGCAAAACAGGTCAATGGTTTGAGGCAACTTCTTTAGATTTGGTTTCCAGGGATTAGTAAATCCTTCAGGGGACGGGTGAAGGTCCCCCCTACTAATGACTCAGTACTTCATGTTTAAATCAAAGAAAGTTTTCATGCTCCCTTGCCCTCCTCCAGAAATTACCTGCAGCCTAAAATCCATGCACTCACTGGCTGGAAAGTGCCACCTGAGCTCAGAGTGGCTGCCATGCCTCACTGACCACCTTCTACCTAAAAGGACAGAGAGAATTAGAAAAAAATGGAAGAAAAGAGATTGACCAGGAAGAAAGAAAAAATGCGAAGATGACATACTGTTAACAGACAAAGCATATCCTCCAACTTACCTGAGCAATGTCGCAGGAGATCTATAGTAATCTATTCGGTCTTGTGTATAGTGTGCACTTCCTGTTCATCTAACTTCCCTGTCATGCTGTTTCTGATTGAGTCCACTCAATTCCATTTTCAAGACAGGTGGCTCTAAGTTTTAATTGCTTCCTATGCACATACTGTTGGTAAACAAACAAACACTGGATTTTAGACTTAAAAACCAGCAGTTGGGTTACGTTTTCCTGGGATTACCTACTGTCCACACCCCCAGTATGCCACAAATCTACCCCCAATTTGCCAAATGTTGTCTGTCAGCCTTCTGTGTTTTCTGGGCTTTAAAAAGGAAAAAAATAAAAGTGAAATACCCAGGTAAAGAACAAATGTTCCAAAATCAGTAGAGCTTTTCAAATTGTCAAGTACAATACACAGGTTTAACTAGGAAAGAATAGCTAATTAAAACTGCTTGAAGATCCGATTGCCTGAAATCAGCAGAGCTTTTTAAATCTGTGCAGCTAAATACTGACGGAACTACCCAAAATAATGTCGAGCTTAATACGTAATAAGTTGTATCTTTGTGATTGACTCCTATGTTAATGACAAGTAGTTAACACTATTTGCCTTATATAGGCAGCAGCCCATGTTGAGCTAAATGATGGGGACTATAGGGATTATTTTAATTTACCCTTTTTCACTTTCGGCAAAAAATAATAAAATCTGCATTCTGCCTGTTGGTTTGTCAGGATTCTGAAGTCCCTTGTTCCCTTTTGGACCCTGTTTGTCGAGGAAGGTTTTCCTACCTAGGACTGAAGCTGGACTACTTCCTCCCAAACCTATCCCCGCCCCCACCCCCCCAACCTCAACCCCAAACCTTCCTTCTCGCAGGAACTAAACCTCAAGTCTTGGATAAAAGAAAGAGAGCTCATAGCAACTCCTTTCCCCACCCTTGCCGAATTTGCCACGTCCATCATCATTCCTATGACCATCACTATTTGTTACCTGTATCTTCCAGATCCTCCTGCTACACTGTTTTCCTTCTGCTTTCTGCTCCATGCTTTGCCTCTTACTTCATATATCCCATCCTTCATCCCTCTCCCTTCCCCTCCACTCCTCTCTCCCCTCTCTATCCCTCCCCCTCCTCACCCCTGCCCTTCTTTCCTACCTTATTCTTTTCTTGCTCCCTTCCCCTTGACTCGTCTCCCCCCTTCTCCTTCCTTTCCTCCCCTATTTACCTGCTTCTGTCTTGCCTGGGTCCAGTTAGTTCTCCACCATCTAACTCTACTTGGCCTGAATGCTGAATCTAACACTTAATGCTGACACCCCATGTGCACCCCAGCCAAAGACTTGCAGGTTGATAGGTAAATTGGCCATTGTAAATTGCCCCTAGCGTAGTTAGGTGGTAGGAGAATGGTGGGGATGTGGTAGAGAATATGGGGTTAATGTAGGATTAGTTATAAATGGGTGGTTGTTGGTTGGCACAGACACGGTGGGCCGAAGGGCCTGTTTCAGTGCTGTATCTCTAAATAATAAATAAAATAAAAATAAATGCCAAGGGAGATCAACCAATAATAATAATAATGGCCAGTCACGTACCATTTTCATGCAAGCATGAACAGAGTAGTGGAATTTAATCTTCAAAGCAGCAATAAGAATCTGGGATCATGTAATAAAAGCAAAATTTGACTTACGCAGTCACCAGTGGCCTTGGTAAATTATGTGGCATAATCATTATTATGTATTATTATAAAGCAGCATATTCTCTGACTCACAATAAAAAACACAGCACTAGTGTGTAATAAGAATTTATTCAATAGCAAAATTATCTGAAATCCATTTAATTTAATTAATTTAAATTTAATTAATCCATAGAAGCACATGAATGAGTGGCTGCAGGGCATTCTGAGGGAGGGAGAGTGAAAGCCAGAGGCCGTGGTCCGTATCATCACCAATGGCATAGGCACAAAGAGGGATGAGGGCCTGCGGCAGAGTATAGGAAGCTAGGACAGAGATTGAAAAGCAGGACCTCAAAGGTAGTAATCTCCGGATTATTCCCAGTGCCACATGATAGTGAGTACAGAAACAGGAAGATAGAGCTGATGAATACGTGACTGGAGAGATGGTGCAGGAGGGAGGGCTTTAGATTCCTGAGGCATTGGGGCTGCTTCTAGGGGAGATGTGATCTATACAAGCTAAACTGGTGACACCTCAACAGGACCAGGACCAATATCCTTACAGGGGGTTTTGCGGGTGCTGTTGGGAAGGATTTAAACTAGCTTGACAGGGGGATGGGAATCTGAGAGTAGATTCAGAAGGAAGAGAAGAAATGTTCGAAATGGAAGGCAGAAAATTAGTAAGTGTGTTTGGAATGCAGAGGAAACAAAGGCGAGAGAATAGACAACAAGGGAGTTTGGCGGTGCTAAATGGTGTATACTTAAATGCAGGAAGTTTACGGACTAAGACAGATGAGCTCAGAGCACAGATTGACACAGGGGAGTATGATAGTATGGTGATTACTGAGACATAGCTGAAAGAAGGGCAGAAATGGCACCTCAACATTCCTGGTTACAAGGTTTCCAGATGCGATAGAGAGAGGATTAAAAAAAGGAGAGGGAGTCACATTATCGATTAAAGACACAATTATAGCTGTGAGGAGGGATGATATGGGAGAAGGATTATCAAATGTGGCCATATGCGTTGAACTGAAGAACAAGAAAAGGCAATCACACCACTGAGAGTGTACTATAGATACTATAGATCCCCAAACAGTCAGAGGGAGATATGTAGGCAAATCTCTGAGAAGTACATCAACAATAGGGCAGTAATAGTGGAGGATTTCAACTACCCTAATATTAACTGAGATAGAATTAGTGTAAAAGGCACAGAGGGAGCAGAGTTCTTAAAATGCATTCAGGAAAACTCTTTTAGCCAGTATGTAGCAAGCCCAACAAGAGAGGAGGCAGTTCTGGACTTAGTTTTAGGGAATGAAGCTGGACAGGGTGAAGAGATATCAGTTGGAGAGCATTTTGGCAGATGTGATCATAATTCAGTTAGATTTAGGGCATTATGGAGAAGGATAAAGATAGAGTAGGAATAAAAGTTCTCAATTAGGAAAAAGCTAATTTTGCGAAGCTGAGGCGTGATTTAGCTAAGGTGGACTGGAAGCAGCTACTTCAAGTGCCAGATGAGTGGGAGGTATTCAGGAAGAGATAGTGAGGGTTCAGAACAAGTATGTTCCCTTGAAGAAAAGGGGTGGGACTAACAAATTCAGAATCCCTGGATCTAAAGTGGCTTAAAGGAGAGAATAAAGGAAAAAGGGAAGCTTATGACGTTACAGGGGCTCAGTACTGCAGAAATCCTAGAGGAGTATTAAAAATGTAGAGATGAAATTAAAAAGGAAATTAGGAAAGCAAAGAGAGGACATGAAAAAATATTGGCAAGTAAAATCAAGGAATAACCAAAGATTTTTTTATAAATACATAAAGAGCAAGATAATAACTAAAGAAAGAGTAGGGTCTGTTGGGGACCATAAGGGTAACTTGTGTGTGGAAGCGGAGGACGTTGGTATGGTTCTTAATGAATACCTTGCGTCTGTTTTCACAAAGGAAAGGGCTGACAGAGACATTGCAATCGGGGGGAGGAATGTGAAATATTAGATGAAATTACCATAGTTGGAGAGGAAGTATTAAGGGGTTTAACTTCTTTGAAAGTGGATAAATCCCCAGATCCAGATAACATTTATCCTAGGCTGTGAAGCGAAGCAAGAGAAGAAATAGTGGAGGCTCTGACCATCATATTCCAATCCTCTCTGGCTGTAGGCTTGGTACCAGAGGACCTGAGGACAGTTAGCATTGTGCCATTGTTTAATAAAGGAGAAAGGGATAGACTGAGTAATTACAGGCCTGTCAGCCTAACCTCAGTGATGGGAAAATTATTGGCAAAAATTCTGAGGGACAGGATAAATCTTCATTTAGAAAGGCACAGTTTAATCAAAGACAGTCAGCATGGATTTGTTAAGGGAAGGTCGTGTCTGACTAACATGATTAAATTTTTTGAGGAGGTAACAGGGAGGGTCAATGAGGGTAGTGCATTTGATGTAGTTTATATGGATTTTAGCAAGGTTTTTGATAAGGTTCCACATGGCAGACTGGTCATGAAAGTAAAAGCTCATGGGATCCAAGGCAAAGTGGCAAGTTGGATCCAAAATTGTCTCAGAGCCAGGAAGGAAAGGGTAATGGTGGATGGGTGTTTTTATGACTGGAAGGCTGTTGCCATTGGGGTTTCGCAGGGCTCAGTTACTAGTTCCCTTGCTTTTTGTGGTATATATAAATGATTTGGTTTTGAATGTAGGGTACATGATTAAGAAGTGTGCAGAAAATAGAAAAATTGGTCGTGGAGTTAATAATGAAGAAAAAAACTGTAGAGTGCAGGAGGATATTACTAGACTAGCCAGATGGGTGGAAAAGTGACTAATGGAGTTCCATCTGGAGAAATGTGAGGTAATGCATTTGGAGAAGGCTAACAAGGCAAGTGAATACGCAATAAGTGGTAGGATACCGAGAAGTGTAGAGGGACAGCGGGACCTTGGAGTGCATGTCCACAGATCCCTGAATGTGTTTGGGCAGGTAGATACAGTGGTCAAGAAGTAATATGGGATACCTGCCTTTATTAGCCGAGGCATAGAATATAAGAGCTAGGACTAGGAGGCTATGCTGCAACTGTATAAAACACTAGTTAGGCCACAGCTGGAGTACTGCATGCAGTTCTGGTCACTGTACTATAGGAAAGATGTAATTGCAGTAGAGAGGTACAGAGGTGATTTAGTTATGAGGAAAGATTGGATAGGCTTGGGTTGTTTTCTTTGGAACAGAGGAAGTTGAGGGGAGACCTAATTAAAGTGTGTAAAATGATGAGGGGTCCAGATAAGTTGTATCGGAAAGCAATGTTCCCTTTGGTTGAGGGATCCATGAGGAGGCGGCACAGATTTACAGTAAGAGGTAGAAAGTTTAGAGGGGATTTGAGGGGAATGTTTTTCACCCAGAGGGTGCTGGGATCTAGAACTCAGCCTGAAAGGGTGGTAGAGGCAAAATCCCTCATAACATTTAAAAAGTACTTGGATATGCACTTGAAGTGCCATAACCTACAAAGAGGACCAAGAGTTGGAAAGTGGGATTAGGCTGGATGGTGACTTGTTGGCTGGTTTGGACACAGTGAGCCGAATGGCCTCCTTCCATGCTGTGAATTTCTAATGTTCTATAATTCTATGATTCTTTGAATGAGGGGCAATAGAGAATCGGCTCTTGAGCAAGGTGCTCTTAAGTTCTTTGATGTTTCTCAACCATGAAGTAAATTGTATATGCTTCAGGTTTTACATTTGCAAATAGGTCAGTTTGACGCATACTAATGCCAACTGGCATGTGCAGCAAAGGATTCAGAAAGTTACTATTCAATCCTTAAAACAATAGCACAATTAAACCATCACTTCTTGTTTTTACCTGTCCATATATAAAGTTGCATACTTGATTTGATTTTAAATGAAAGTACAATGTAATTTCAGTAAGTGTCCTTCCATGGTAGAACAACATGAATACTATAACCTCACTATCATTTTTGTTGCAACATGCATGCCTCTTAAAATGCACTGTTTTTAAAAAGGATATTTTGATAGCTTTTTTAATAGTTGATCTGGAACTTCTCTGGAAATAATAAAAGAAAAACTTAGAACTGGAAACCTGAAATAAAACTACTGAAAATGCACAGCAGATCCAATAACATGTGGGAAGAGAAAAGACTATCTCAAAGTTACTGTGGGACTGCTTGCAAGATCAGTTGAAGTTACTGACACTGTGGTGAGCCTGTTAAGGACATAGCATTAGGGACATGAAAAAGTCTCTAGGCCCAACAAATTTGACCATTTGATAGTTCAGTTCCACTTACCCATCTTTGATATCCCTCAACCTTTTCTCTCTCTTCAGACACACATGCTGTAAATCTGAAATAAAAACAAGAAATGCTGGAAATTGCTTTTGGAACCTATTTAAGTCATCCATTTCAATGCCTAAGGTTGGATTAAGTTGCTGTACAGTTTGTTACCTGTGAAGTTGTAAGATTAAAGGCCAGTGCAATGAACAGGTATGGTTTCCTGAGCCCACACCCATGTGAAATTAAAATGTCAACAGGTGAAGAAATTAATAATTAGTCTTGCGGAAATAAAAACAAAACATCACAACTGTTGGGTATGAGTTAGTGATGGAGACAGAGGCTGAGGAAATAATAAGGGTTTTGGCAAATTAATGGTCACAACCAGCAAGGGAAAATGCCAACTGAGAACAGGATGAAGGAACTAATAAGGAAATCACAGAAAAGAAGCATAGAACTTTAGGTCTGATATAGCAAGCAGAGAAGTGGTAGTAAATCAGATAGTAGAAATCAAATGGAAACGGCTGCATTTCTGGTGTTATATTGGTGACGTTGCACCCAACATTTTAACCTATCTTTTCTCTTCCAGGTACTGATCAACCTGCTGTGCATTTACAGTTTTTATTTTGTATGACTCTTTATATATATAAAAGGAACTCTTCCCCCTCCTTATAGGTCATGACATTATGTTCCAATATGTATTTGCAAGGGAGAAAAGTTTTTATTTTATGCATAGACTTGCAATTCATAGTCAGTATATGGTAAACTGTTCATCAAATTGGGTCACTTAAACACTACTCAGCATCTATTAAAGCCTAAAATAAAAGCAAAATACTGCGGATGCTAGAAATCTGAAATAAAAACAAGCAACGCTGGAAATACTCAGCAGGTCTGGCAGCATCTGTGGAGAGAGAAGCAGAATTAACGTTTCAGGTCAGTGACCCTTCTTCACAACTGACTCTGCTTCTCTCTCCACAGATGCTGCCAGACCTGCTGAGTATTTCCAGCGTTTCTTGTATCTATTAAAGCCTGCTTGGTGAAAATATTAAGCTGAAATTTTAAGCTGTCCTAAACAGGGCTGAGTTTTACGCGCCCCCGGCCCAAAGAGCGGGATGGGGGTGTTGGGGGGGGTTGTCAAATGGAGCGGGAAGCTTCAAGAGCCCTTCCTGACCCTCTCCCGCTTCCGCTGCCACTTTACGCAGGGAGGTAATGGCGAAAAACAGGCCACCCACCCCAGGCCAATCAAGGCCCTTAAGTGACCGCTTAGGGGCCTTTGCCCACCTCCAAGCGGATTTTACGCATGGCTAATCGGGCAACCAATGCACGAGAGAAGCCGCCTGACAAAAGTTGTCTGATGGCCCGGGAGGGCAGGGGGCCCTCATGATTGGGCACCCTGTGCCCGATGGAGGGCCACCCCCAACACGCCCCCCATCCCCCCAATTGACCACCCTTGCCTCGCCGGGGCCCGACCGATCACATCCGGCGAGGCAATCACATCTTGCCTTTGTTCCAGGCTCCCCGACATGATCTTCTTCAAGCTGGGCAACTGCTCCCGGTGGCGCTGCTGGGACAGTTGGCTGCCAGCCTGCTGTTTGGCTAGTAGCTCTATTAGGCAGGACTTCCTTCCTCAAACGGGTGGAAGTCCCGTCTCACACCAATTGAAACCCGGCAACCCGCAGAATACTGGTCAGATCCCCAGTCGAGGCGGAAGTGGGTTTGCCGCCGACTTTTCAGTCGGTGGCCGGCACCTGTCCGCCCAGGGTTAAATCCCGGCTATTGTAAGTGTAATTATTTTTTCTAACTAAACAAGTTTTTATACTGTGTAATTTTTAGTAGCTGCTGTCACCCTGAATAATTGTGTAAAATTGCAGAAAGTCAATTAATGGTTTGATGGACCTGAGGCTCTCTAGTGTGTGTGTATATATATATATATAATATATATATATAAATAGCAAAGGCTGAGCAAAAAATTTATTTTTGAGAATTGGCCCTAGAAGGCATGGGTAGCAGCCCAGCAATCCAGTGTGTTGCTGTCATCTTGACTAAGAATGAGTAGCAGTCAGCAGATTGTGGAGTAGCTCCCTTAAAATTCGTAATTCATGTTGCACTAATTCCTAGCGATTTTGTAATTGATATTTTCACTTAATCCTTTTGTTATACCTCCCTGTTCTATGCAATATTCACTAACTAAGGAGGGGAGGTAGCTGAATTGCTCCTAGACCTCATGAAATATTCCTCTGTAACTGGGTGTCAATCTCTGTATAATACTGGCTGCACATGATTAACTCACAGATTGTTTTTCACTCCCTTGTTGGTTCAAATTGGAAACTTGTGAAGGGGAGACCCATGCTGTGCTACTTTATAATGTGTTGTAGCCTGAAAGCACTTTGCAGTACTGCTGCCCTTATTTACAAGACTTCAAAGAAGGCTTTTGCTTCAAGTGCCTGTCAGTCTCCATGTTGAAAATTGAATTGTGGTTTGGGGAAAATCCATATTCTGAGAAAAAGGCTTATTGACTTCACATTGAAACAGTATGTTTCACTACCACCGCCTTTAAGTGATTTTGGTGGTCGTCATTGCTTTGAATCAAAGGAAAATGAAATGGTGTGTGCTCTGTCAGGAGGTAGAAAAGAAAAGGGAGAATTATAATTATCTCAAATGTTGAAGGGCTGACCAGCAACATGAGGAATATCCCACTGAAGCAAGTGGATGTTCTATGCTGGAGCACAGGAGAATGTGAGGTAACTGAGAAATAAATAACTGGAGGGGGAGAAAAAACTGGGTGATACAACAAATGAAAGCTGTTCTTTCTCTGTGCAGAATCTAAACTAGGCTGCAGAAACAAGTTTTTTTTTGTGGTGATTGAAAGGGTGCTGTGTAGACAGTCTTAATCCAGTACCCAGTGTGCTGCAGCATGCAGAAAATGTTTTGGAGGCACTGATCCGTGGTTGGGGTCCAAGTCGACAAAGGGAGCTTGACTTTACTGTGTCATGTCTGACGATGGAGTATTGGGTGCAAGCATTCATCCCAATATGGAGAACTGCTCCATTCCCTAGCTCTGACAATCCTCTATGGAACCAGCAAGGAGAAACTGAACTTGAGAAGAAGAAAAGATGAGGAGAGAATCAAGTAAAAGATCCCGGAACAAAGGCAAGTTTTGATTGCCTCACTG
The DNA here is from genome assembly GCF_036365525.1 of Heterodontus francisci. Classification (NCBI taxonomy): domain Eukaryota; kingdom Metazoa; phylum Chordata; class Chondrichthyes; order Heterodontiformes; family Heterodontidae; genus Heterodontus; species Heterodontus francisci. The sequence goes on from NC_090377.1 coordinate 104,975,247, forward strand.
GAGGTGATTGGTCGGGCCCCGGCGAGGCAAGGGTGGTCAATTGGGGGGACAGGGGGCGTGTTGGGGGTGATTGGGGCAGCGGGGGTGGCCCTCCATCGAGTACAGGGTGCCCGATCATGAGGACTCCGCCCCCTGGGCCATCAGACGGCCACGTGCTTTTGTCAGGTGGCTTCTCTCGTGCATTGGTTGCCCGATTAGCCATGTGTAAAATCCGCTTGGAGGCGGGCGAAGGCCCTTAAGTGGCCACTGGGGTGGGTGGCCTGTTTTTCGCGGTCACCTCCCTGCGTAAAGTGGCGGTGGGAGAGGGTTAGGAAGGGCTCCCAAAGCCTCCCGCTCCATTTTACAGAACTGAAGAAGGGTCACTGACCTGAAACATTAACTCTGTTCCTCTCTCCACAGATGTTGCCAACCTGCTGAGTATTCCCAGCACTTTCTGTTGTTACGACCAGGTGAGAAAGAGGTCTAGGGTTCCCTTTCCGCCTTCACCTGCTCTTACTGTAACAGGGTTTAATTTTTCAGCTCCCCCTTGGTGAATCCTTGTTCACTGCTTTCCAATTATAAGGCAAAGAAACCAGCACAGACAGGCTTTCTTAGGTTTAAAGAAGAAAAGTTGAAATTTATTGAACTTAACCTCTAATTCGGTTAACGCCTACAGGTACACAACGCGCCCACGCTGGCATGCATACGTGATACACGCATGCAAGAGACAGAAAAGAACAGAAGAAAAATAAAGTGGAAAAGTTTGAGGCAATATCTGAAGAGTTGTTGTTACGGTTTTTCAAGCTCACTGTAGAGTCCTTGATTATAGGTAGATCTTGCTTTTCGCTGGGGCCTAGTATTCTTCTTAAACCTTGTTTGCTGTAGGAGACTTTTCTCTCTTGGGGTTCATGTGTCTTCAGTGGATTTAGAGGCTTGTGACAAAGAGATGGGAGCAGACATGAGAGAGATTTTCTCAGTTCAGGAGCAAACAGACTTTCTGCAGACTCTCAGTTCAAACTGTACAATTCAGAAAGAAAAACAGACTGCCAGGCAGGTTAGTCATGTGGCTAACTGGTTTGACCACATTTTTTGTGGATTGTATTGGAGCAGGGCATAGCTCCTTTGTTCCAAGCACTGTTTGTTGATGTGCAAAAATGTCTTTCCAGCCAGAGGCCTGGCAACCCCTTGTCACAGGCCTTCTCTTCTTCCCAGCAACAATTTGAAATTTAATGTCCATGTGGCGAAATTAATGTGCCTCATTCTTGGCAGGCAGGGGCCGGCATGACACTGTTTTTATTTCAGATTTCCAGCATCTGCAGTATTTTGCTTTTATGAACTAAACCGTAGTTTAGTTGTCAGTAGCTAATACACTAAATTACAGAAAAAGGTATTTCTCTTTAACTTATTAGAACAGTTGAAGATCTCGCACCACATTTATACATCACACAGTATGCTCATTGAAGTGATATCCTTGCAGTGAAAAGTACCAACTCCTCCCAGTTGCAATGGATTGGATCTCCCAGTCCTTCACAAAGTCAGTTCCGAAGAAGGGTCACTGACCCGAAACGTTAACTCTGCTTCTATTTTCACAGATGCTGCCAGACCTGCTGAGTGGTTCCAGCATTTCTTGTTTTTATTTCAGATTTCCAGCATCCGCAGTATTTTGCTTTTACTTCACAAAGTCAGTGTTCTCTTCGTTCACTTCTTCCGAGCGCTTTCGACCTGGACTTCCATGATTAAGGCGGTGCTCCCGTTCGTCTTTTCCTTCCACAAACGAGAGCTTTTGAATTGGGTTCAAGTCATCGTAGCCTTTCACTGTATCAGTGTTCTGAAAGCACTTTCTTTCTTTCTCTCTTTTCTGAGGCTGTCACTGCTGGTCTTTGTGTCTTCCGGTCTTCCTTACAGCCTCCAGATTTCTGAAAGATTGTTGAATTTTTCCAGAATCAAAAGTCAATAGTCATTTGCATTTTAAAGATCACAAGTCTAGCCGCAGCAGAACCATCCGGGCCTTCTTTTGTTTCCAGGTGTTTAAAAATTCAGCTTGAATTTGCAATTTCAGAGCCCTGGCTCCTTGTTAATGATCTGAGCTTCTAGGAGAGCGAAACCCATTGTTCTTCAGGAGTTACAACCCTGCATTCAGCTTTCAAAAAGGTCTTTAATCTGGGTTTCTTGTTCACACGGCAACCAGGATCCCTGTCTTGTTTCTAAGTAGAGTTGGTGTGAGGTCACATGTCTCCTCAGAATCCTTCTTACGCTACATTAAAAATCACAGTTGTTTTGAAAAACATAATCATACTACAAATCCAGCGTTCATAACATTTGTTTATTTCTTCAGTCACAAGACTATTTGTTGATCCAACTTGGGTTCAACCTGGAAATCCCCAGCTCCAAACCGGGGACCATCTCCCAAACACAAACTGTACAGAACTCAGTTTCCACATGAAGACTCCATAACAGCATCATTCTGGTAATCTATGCTGCACTCCCTCCATGGCCAATATATCCTTCCTAATGTGTGTCACCCAAAACTGCTCACACAGCACCAGATGTGGTTCAACCAGGATTTTGTATAGCTGAAACATGACTTTTTTTTTTAGAGATACAGCACTGAAACAGGCCCTTCGGCCCACCGAGTCTGTGCCGAACATCAACCACCCATTTATACTAATCCTACACTAATTCCATATTCCTACCACATCCCCACCTGCCCCTATATATTTCCCTACCACCTACCTATACTAGGGGCAATTTATAATGGCCAATTAACCTATCAACCAGCAAGTCTTTGGCATGTGGGAGGAAACCGGAGCACCCAGAGGAAACCCACGCAGACACAGGGAGTACCCAGAATTGAACCCGGGTCGCTGGAGCTGTGAGGCTGCGGTGCTAACCACTGCGCCACTGTGCCGCCCCTTCTTCCTCCTTGTATTCTAGTCCTCCATATATAAAGGTCAGCATTCCATTAGCCTTTTTGATTGTTTTCTTTACCTGTTTATGACATTTTAATGATCTATGTACCTGGACCTGCAGGTCTCTTTGGAACTCCACTGTTTATAGCTTTACATCATTTGGAAAGTACCCTGTTCTCACCTCACATTTGCCTACATTGAAATCTACTTTCCACAATTTTGTCCAGTCACTTGATATATCAAGATCTCTTTGACTCTCGTGATGCATTTAAATTAGTTTTAAGGAGTGGTTCGGCCATACTGGGTCAGATTCCCTTTATACTGCGTGGCAGTTTCCACAGCAGCCAGAACAAACCAAAAGCAACTGCTCCAACTTTGAGTACTGGCAATTCCATGGCCAGCATGAGCACAGACCCAGGATTTTTGGTGTTGTGCATAACCTTTGCAGGCAACACTTCTATGTTTATGGCACTGGTTTTCTATTGATAACAGGTGGCACTATACCATTGGTGTATTAATTGGCAGGCAACAGGCAATATAAATTTGGCATGAAGTTATTCAATCAGACCATTGAATAAGATATGCTCATTTTTACAAGGGTTTTTAACACAGGATCAAGGATACTGCAACCGTGAGAAGTAGAAACCAAAATTTGTGTGGTGTTACTTCAGGAAGCGTTTTAGACTTGACAGCTTCAACTTAATAAGCATTTGATTACTATATGTCATCAATCAGTTTCTCTAACATTATGCTTTTTCTGTTTAATTGAAGATTCAGTAGTAAATTGATTTGGTGCCAAAATGGTGCTGCAAAATATTTTTAGAATAAGACTATTGATGTGACATTTCTATTTGATGCACTAAACTGATTTCTAGCAGCATATTATTGCTGGGGAATATGAAAGAGGTATAGTCATATTAAAAGTGCAGATAGTGTGTTAGTTCCTTTGAACTGTTTTTCATTGGCAGAAGCAGCAGCAGTTAGAGGTACCTATCCTCTTGCTTTGCTCAGTATTGAAAGTGGTTCAGAAAGTACTGATGTTAAAACAGCACCATTATTTCTCTTTTTTTCTGTATTATTGTGCGAAAGTATCGAGTGGAGGACTGGCAATTTCCTCACTGGGAGATGGAGTTAATTCTTGGCCAACCTTGCCCATGTCTTAGGAACGAGCTCAGAGGAGCATTACTAGAGGCTTTAATCAACTCAGCCTCTCGTCCAAAGTTAACCTGGGGAAACCGGAGAATAGTGAGGAAGCTTACTGTCCAGTACAATAAAAAAAGACAAATCTGCCTATATAAAATACCATCATGTAAAATGCTTCATAAGTTTGTAAATGTGGTTATATTCAATGATGTTATGATCCCTGTGTAGACCATCGACAAACCAAACTAATCAAATCCACCAACTAACTCCAATTTAGGAAACCAAAAACCAAACAGACAAGATTTCACTTTTCTACATTTTACTTTAACACTCAAACCAAAACCAGTCCCACACTACAACAAAATCGGGATCTTCAGGTAGCTTTTCAAGTTCTGTCCTCTAGAATGCAGATATGGAATAACGAGCACCTGTCGATAGTGACCGATACAATCTTCCCTTTAACGGTTCGGTCTTGTTGCCTCTCGGACAACCTCAGCCTTGCCCAGTACCATCCTGATGCCATGGTTCCACTGATAACTTTTCAGACACCGAAGACAGCTGCTGTAAGTTATTCACTAATGGTCAGCCCTCAGTCCAGGCTCCTCTGCCTGCAGTCAAACTGCTTCAACCAGCTGCTTTGTAGTCTGATTCTATTCCAAATACCCTCTCTAGAAGCCCAAAACTTGCACCTCTCAACCTGTCTCTTTTTAAAACAATCTGGCTGATTTTTCCATCCACTGCAGAGTCCTTCTCGACTCTCTAAAAGTCTGCTTTTTACAAAACACACAAAGCCTTGCAGCTGGCTTCCACCTTTTCCAAAAGCCTACTGGTCAAATCTGAAACCTAAGCTCTCAGTCACATGTGGTTGGTTTAAAAAAAAACAACTGTCTGCTTTTTCTCAATCACAGGACTGCTTGTTTCTCTAACCTGGGTTTGACTCTCCAAAAACCTGGAAGTATCCAGTTTCAATTTCAAATCGGCGACTCTGTCAAAGAAACAAATACAGGGGGCTGAATTTCATAAGCTCACCGCCATTACTGCGGATTTTCTTTAAAAAAATCATAAAAGCTGCAGGCCCTTTCCCAACCACCCCAATGTTTTTTCTTATTGGCCTATATCTCGAACATTAACTTCATTCCCACCCCGAACTTTCCCCCTCATCCTCGTCACATTTGCCCTTCAACCCCTTCCCACCATCCCCAAAGCTAATAAAAAATGTTTTCCTCGCTCCCCCCCATCGCCCGTATAATTTCACTCTCCCCCCACCGCACCATTGTCTCACCTCAGAACTCTGAATGGATTTCCGAAGGCATGGGAGTTCTGGACGGCGGCAGTAATATCGGCATGGGACAGCCGTCGGAACAAGATAGGGTAATTTGAATGATTTTACTTCAATTATAATCATAAAATGAAGGCGCCACCATGAGTGACAGGGGAGGGAGGGGGGTGCCACACCCAGGCCTCGCCTCTGCTGGTAAAATGCGTCAGGGGTCGTGGTGGGCCTCTCCCGGAAGAATTTTCCGGGCCCACCTACCACGACCCCTGACGCCGGAGGCCTCATAAAATTTAGCCCTAGCTGTACTGCATCACAATGTGTGCCCATATGCGTACCCTGCTAACTTTTAAAGAATTTTATTTAGAGTTAGATTTGTTACTAAGAGAGGTGTTTGTTAAAGTTAATTATGTTACATTGGCCAGTTTTGGTATAGTTTTCAACAGACTATTACACTAATTGAGCCCAGTAGAAGTAAACCACCCCTAACAAAAAAATTTCCTTTTTGATTTGAAAAAAAATTAAAGAATTATTTCAACCAACCCAAGGGAAACAAAATAAAATTAAAGCCATAAAACCTTGCATCCTCAATTCTGTATGTTCTTTGGTGAACTGAGATCATAGTGCATTGGATATGCAAATGCAGGGTTACATGTGGTCGCAAGCTCCGTCTCTTTGTTGCTGCGCCATTTATTAGGAAAATTGGTTAGTCTGCAGGGAGAAGCTTCAGGGTTACTAAAATGGTATGGTTTCCAAGGTGAGAAGTCTGGCAGAAAAGAAGGAATGTACTCAATTTTGCCATTAAGTAAAAATCTATAATTTAAAAAAAAATTGATTTTCTTTTTTATATATATGTTAATGCAATAAAATTGCCAACAAATTGAACTGAACAGTCAGACCCAAGGGTGAAATTGCACCCTAATGCCAATTGAAGCATTTTTAATGTCAAGATTACATTGCAATAATCAAGTGTAATTAAAATTCTTGTGCGTGTGTATGTGTAAATCAGTTTATTAAAGCTGCATTGAATTTCATACTTTTACTTAGTTTTACACATTTAATCTACCACTGGCTATTCCAGAATTGTAATAGGTAGTATAAGAAGCTGATGCAAGCATGTTTTGAAAATTTAAGATGAAATTTCCCTGACAACGGTAAAAATGGGTTTGGATTCATTCCAAACTGTTTGCTGTTATAAACAACACAGGATTGAAGGGTGCCAGAGACATTGAGACCATGGGCCTGATTTTAACTCTGTTCAAGTGGGTGGGTTTTGAATGAATTAAAATCTCTCCTCATATTCTTGTACTGTTTTGGTCACATAAGAATATAACCTCCACTACTTCCCTTGCCTTCATTAAGCCACAACTCAACACCCACCTCTTTGACCAAGCACTTTGTCACCCCTCATATCTCCTTAGCTCAGCATGCATTTTTTTTCCTTGCACCTTTGTGGAAAAACCTTGATTTCTATGTTGAAGGCACTGTATTGATGCAAATTCTTGTTGACATTCTTTCCTGTACTTGTTTGGCTAAATACTTATAATTTTGTATTTGTTAATGTAAAATCTGTTCACACATCTATGCACTGTCTTTCAACAGACAATTGTAAATTGCAATTTATGTGCACCCTGGTTTCTTTTTAAAATTCAGGTTAATTGAAAGCATTCACCTAAACAGGGTAGCTGTGCTGAATCTACTTGAGTGTAGTTCGAATGTCAGTGAGCTGAAATAAAGACCTCAACACCGTCTTGCTTTTGGATCAGTTCTTTGAATTGTTGTCTTCAAAGTTCTAATGCCTACCATTGGCTTAGCATTTATGGCACATCCATGCTTTAGTGAGTAATAAATCTCTGCACTGCAGGCTTTTACAGTGCAACTTTTAAAACTGAGCTGAAACAAAAATTCTCATAGTAAAGCAAGCTCACTTAAGCCCAGGCTTTCCCTTGTTGTTTAAAAGGAACCAAGAGCAAATGTTTGTAAGTCTATTCCTTACTTAGTTTCCTCTAATTTAGTTTTCTCCAACCTTTAAAGATGCTCAGACTCTGTGCACAATTCCCTGAGGTTGGCAGACCTGCTGCTAGGCATTTGGTTCTTCTGCTTTTCCATTTTTACGACCAAAGTGAACAATTTCACACGTCCCTACATTATACTCCATTTGCCATCTTGTTGCACTTAGCCTGTCTATATCTCTTTGCAGCCGCTCCATGTCCTCCTCGCAGCTTACCTTTCCACCGAGCTATGTATCATCAGCAAACTTAGATACATTACTCTCTGTCTCTTCATCCAAGTCATTAATATAGAGTGTAAATAGCTGAGGCCTCAGCACTGATCCTTGTGGCACTCCACTATTCACTGCCTGCCTACTTGAAAATGGTAAAAAGGTTTTTCCCCGTGTTGCCATTGTTTTTTTGCCATTCACCATATATCGGTGTCCGTTGGTTCTCGACCCATCCACAAATGGGAACAGTTTCTCGCTATCTACTCTGTCTAAACACATCATGGTTTTGAACACCTCTGTTAAATTTCTACTCAACTTTCTCTTCTGTAAGGAGAACAACCCCAGCTTCTTCAATCTATCCACATATCTGAAGACTCTCATCCCTGGAACAATTCCTGTGAATCTTTTCTGCACAGTCTCTAAAGTCTTCACATCTTTCTTGAAGTGTGGTGCCCAGAATTGGACACAATGGGCTGAATTTTCATTCCAGGGCCTTGATCCCGACACCGGGCTGAATTCTGGGTCGGAATTCCAGACGTGGCCGTGGCAGGATGCTGGAAAAGATTTTTGAGGACCCGGCCAATTAAGAGGCCGCCATCGGGAGCCCCATCCAATTAAGGACAGCGAGTGGGCAATGGGAGCCCCTGATGCTCTGGGCAGCTGACAGTTTCACCGGGCATGGTAGGCACTGCCACTGTAGGTGGGGGACCGTGAGGGCACCTCAAGAGAGAAGTGCCCTTTGAAGACCTATAAATGATACAAATTATACAGCGGCCACAGCTGCCAAACCATCATAGAGGAGGGGGAACCCCTCCACAGGATGGCCAGCGGCCATGGCTGAGTCCCTTGCAGTTCAGTGGACCCTGCTGGGCTGCTTTGCAGGATGCCACCATGCCATCCACAGGCTCCAGCCATATCAGGGGACCCGATTTTCCAGGCGGTGTGTGAAGACTGCCTTCAGTTGGTACTTTAATTGGCCTAATTGGGAAGGTCGTTGCATAGTGGTAATGTTACTGGACTAATAATCCAGAGCTCAGGCTAATGCTCTGGGGACATGGGTTCGAATCCCGCCATGGCAGATGGTGAAATTTGAATTCAATTAATAAATCTGGAATTAAAAGCAAGTCTAATTGTGACCATGAAACCATTGTCGATTGTTGTAAAAACCCATCTGGTTCACTAATGTCCTTTAGGGAAAGAAATCTCCCGTCCTTACCTGGCCTGGCCTACATGTGACTCCAGACCCACAGCAATGTGGTTGACTCTTAAAATGCCCTCTGAAATGGCCTAATAGTCCACTCAGTTGTCAAGGGCAATTCGGGATGGGCAACAAATGTTGGCCTAGTCAGCGACGTCCACATCCCACAAACAAATAAAAAAAAAATTGGCTACCGACAGCTGACGGGCTGTCACCACTGCGCCCCCACCTCCCTGAAAATAGGCTGGAGGTGGGAACTTGCTGGCAGACCGGCACAGTGGCCGGTAGTACGAAATTGCTAGCAAGCCCAACTTCAAACCTGCTTCCAGGATGAAAATTCTGCCCAATACTCCAGTTGAGGTTGAACCAGGGTTTTGTAAAGGTTCATTATTAGTTCCTTGCTTTTGTGCTCTATATTTATAAAGCCCAGGACCCCTATGCTGGCTTAACTACTTTGTCACCCTTCCTGCCACCTTCAATGATTTGTGCACATATACCCCGAAGTTCCTCTGCTGCTTAATCCTTTAGTTTCCATTGCCTCTCCTCGTTCTTGCTACAAAAATGTATCTCATCACACTTCTCTGCATTAACTTTTGTCTGCCACGTGTCCACCCATTCCACCAACCTGTCTATATCCTCTTGAAGTCTGATATCATCACAGTTCCCAATACTTCCAAGTTTTGTGTCATCTGTAACTTTTGAAATGGTGCCGTGTATCCAAGTCTAGGTCATTAATATATATCAAGAGAAGCATTGGTCCCAGTATGGAACCCTGGGGGAACCCCACTATATACCTTCCTTTAGACAGAAAAACTACTCTCTATTTCCTGTCACTCAGCCATGTATCAAAGCTGCCACTGTCCTTTATTATTCCATGGGCTTTAGCTTTGCTGGCAAGCCTATTATGTGGCACTTTATGTAATGCCTTTTGGAAGTCCATGTACACCGCAACAACTGCATTACCCTCATCAATCCTCTCTGTTACCTCATCAAAGAACACAATCAAGTTTGTTAAACACGATTTGCTTTTAAAAAATCTGTGCTGGCTTTCCTTGATTAATACACCTTTGTCCAAGTGCCTGTTAATCTTGTCCTGGATTATCATTTCTAAAAGCTTTCCCACAGCCAAGGATAAACTGACTGGCTTGTCATTGCTGGGTTTAACTTTACACCTTTTTTTGAACAAGGGTGTAACGTTTGCGAGTCTCAACAGCAAGCCTTTCTAAAACCTCATCTTCATCAATTTTTAGCCCATCCTGTGTCTCAACTGCCTCCTCTTTGACTTTGACTTTGACTTTATTTCAAATGTGACAGAGACGTCTGATGACAGTCATGTTTCATGTCATTGGAAAGGCAAAAAGATGATGAAGGATTTTTCCTGCATTGAAAGCTGTAATTTATATGTTTGTTTTCCCTTTCATTCTGTTTGCTTAACAGCCCTGCCAGTCATGTTACTATTTGAATTGTCAGGATTTTCCAACTTGCTTTAAAGAAACACATGCTTGCAGGAAGTAAATATTGCTCCCAAGTGTAGCAATGTCTAAGGTAAAGATGCTTAGATCAAATCCTGTGCTGTGGACCAATTTGTGCTTACTTTTAAGTTAATTTTCTTTTAAACCATCTTTCTTTTTATGCCCTTATATCTGTCACCTCTGCAGTGTTTTGTTTGAGCAGGACAATAGCACCTTCTGATGAATTTCCTATCACCACCTCTCATTTCAGCTAATGTTTTACAAAATGTCACGATGCTCTCTTTCTGCCACCACCATTGATGAAATATTCCACTGCAAAGTTGATAGGAGCTGATGAAACCGAAGTTTAGTTTGAAGATAGCATTCGATTACAGACCTATCAAGGGAGCTTAATTCTGTATTGCAGCCATTTTAAAAACGACCAAATTTATGACAGGCTTCAAAATGTGGGCCCCATATATCCTTGTATGTTCTGCCAGACACTTGCCATAACTCCGGAGAGGTGTCCCTGCAACAAAAAGGGTTCCTTTGTGGAGTTCCTCCTAACTCTGGCGGTGAAGTAATAGTGATATATTTCCAAGACAGGATAGAATGTGGATTGGAGGGGAACATGCAGATGGTGGGGTTTCCATGCACCTGCTGCCCTCGTACTTCTTGGTGGTAGAGGTTGCAGGCTTGGAAGATACTGTCGGAGGGGCCTTGACGAGTTGCTGCAGTGCATCTTGTATATTGTACGCACTGCAGCCACAGTAGTGGAGGAAATGAATATTAATTTTATTTATTTATTTAAGATGGTAGATGTGATGCAGGCAAACAGGTTGCTTTGTTCTGGATGATGCTGAGCTTCCTGAGTGTTGTTGGAGCTGCACTCATCCAGGCAAGTGGAGAGTATTCCATCACACTGCTAACTTCTGCCTTGTAGATGGTGGACAGGCTTTGGGAAGTCAGGAGATGAATTACTCACAACAGAATTCCCACTCTTTGACCTACTTGTATAATCACAGTATTTATGTGACAGGTCCAGTTAAGTTTCTAGTCAATGGTAATGCCCATGATGCTGATGTTGGGGAATTCAGCGATAGTAATGCTTTTGAATATTAAGGGGAGATAGTTAGATTCTCTTTTGTTGGAGATGGTCATTGCCTGTGACTTGTGTGGCACATATGTTACTTAAGTTAAATATTACTTAAATGTTACAATTGTGTGGAACCAGGAGTGGGAATTCCCTGTGCTGAGAGTTCCACTTGCCCGATCCAACCTGGAACAGAATAATAAGACTAGATTTTTAAAAAATTCTAGCTTGGTCTTCTTCCACAGGTGCCCATCGGGCACTTAGTTGAGTCTTACGAGAGGGGTTGTGGAGAGTGGGAGGCTAGCCTGGGCATTCCCCACTTCCTGATGTTGGCCAAGCACCATATTTCTCAGCAGCTTGGGGCAAGTGAGTACTGAAGATGCTGCAGTAATGTTGTTTGTGTCCACTGCCGCCATGCTAATTAGGTGACATCCCAGTAATCCTAGTGGTTTTGGTTCGATACCACATATATACATAGTATTTACAGCACAGAACCAAGCTATCCAACCCAGCTGGTAGTTTATGCTCCACATGAGCCTGTTCACCCTTCTCAATCTAGCCCTCTCAGCATAACCCTCTATTCCTTTCTCCCTCGTGTACTTATCAAGCTTCTTCTTAAATGCATCTGTGCTATTTGTGACAGCTATTCCATGTGGTAGTAAGTTCCACATTCTGAATAAAGATGTTTTTCCTGAATTCCTTATTGGATTTAATACTGGAGGGTACTTCTCTCCCTTGCACCAGAACCTTTTCTTCTCTCCACCTTCAACCTTATTTGTTTACGTTCCAGTTTGATATCCATTGTTCTTTCATCCTTGAGATGCTGTCTCTTACAGAAAGAACATTGCAAAAATGGAAGTTGTTATAAATGTGACATATGTATTTGATATTGACATATCTTGAAAACACAATTGTAAAGTTGGGTATAATTTGGCTTACTGTGTCTCTTGTTCTAAACACAATTTGAAAAAGATGAGGATCTTTATTGACAGAATGTTATTTTGTCAAGTTTGCTTGGAGACTCATGGTTGTGACGGTTAATCATCTGTTATTCATCATAACCTTGTTGATAACTCTACTTAATATTTCCTACAGAAATAAGTCTTTATAAAAATGGAAAAAAATTTGTCAGTTTTGGAATGGATTGTTTACATAAAACATTTCCGATGCATAATTTAACATTTTCTTCACTTTACAGTGAAAATCTTTTGATTCCTCAGGTTGAACGCTCTGGTCTAACACAGATTTGTCAGCTCTTTGCTTAGTTGAAATATGATATAATTATTCACGCTGCATGGTAGTAGGATTGGTGGGGGGGGGGGGCGTGGAATGGTAGTTAGTGGAGTAGGTAGGTGGGGAGAAGAGGGAATGGTGAGAGAAAGAGAGTAGGCAGGTCGATCTCTCCCAAATAAAAGCAAAATACTGCGGATGCTGGAAATCTGAAATAAAAACAAGAAAAGCTGGAAATACTCAGCAGATCTAGCAGCATCTGTGGAGAGAGAAGCAGTTTTAACATTTCAGGTCAGTGACCCTTCTTCAGAACTGGCAGATATAAGAAATGTAAAATATTTTAAGCAAGTAAAGTGGGAGTCGGGCAAGAGATAACAAGAGAGGTGTTGACAAGGTCACAGAATAGCTGACCAGGAGCTCGTCGAGCAAAGGCAAACAATATATTAATGGTATGCCGAAAGACAAAGCATTAGTACAGATAGGGTGTTAATGGACTGAAATTGAACCACCACAAGCATAAATGTGAAAAAAACAGTGGGTAGGCACAGTAGAAACAACCTGAACAAACTAAAATAAAATAAACACAAAAAAGAAATAAGAAAAAAAGAAGTAAAAGTAAAATGGGGGGCCCATCAGATCATGTTTTCAGAGCTTGACGGGCCCCCCATTTTACTTTCACTTTTAATTTTGCTTTTAGTTTTTTATTTTTTGTGTTTATTTCATTTTAGCTCGTTCAGTTTGTTTCTACTGTGCTTACCCACTTTTTTCATGTTTGTGCTTGTGGCCGTTCAGTTTTCAGTCTATTAACACCCTATCTGTACTAATGCTTTGTCTTTCAGCACACCATTAACATGTTGTTTGCCTTTGCTCAATGACCTTCTGGTCAGTTATTCTGTGACCTTGTCCTATCAACACCTCTTTTGTTATCTCTTGCCCCACTCCCGCTTTACTTGCTTAAAATCTTTTACATTTCTTATATCTGCCAGTTCTGAAGAAGGGTCACTGACCTGAAACGTTAACTCTGCTTCTCTCCCCACAGATGCTGCCAGACCTGCTGAGTATTTCCAGCATTGCTTATCTATCTCTCCCAACATGTCCACCCTTCAACGTGGTTATCACTGCCCCACTGAGATCAAAATCATGAAACTAAGGCACATTGATGAAAGAAATCTGAAGGAATTTAATTAATTCCATACACTCATGCTACATTAATAATAGATTTGGTGTAATGTGACTGTGAACAAAACAAATCATCAATGATATATACAACCATTGAGTTATGGAAATATGATATGTGAAATATAACAAAAAAGTCTGTGCCAAAGTATCTCTGTCCTTGGAATGGAATTTTTTTTATTTGTTTATGGAATATGGGCGTCGCTGGACAGCATTTATTGCCCATCCCCAATTGCCCTTGAACTGAGTGCTTGCTAAGCCATTTCAGAGGGCATTTAAGAGTCAATCACATTACTGTGGGTCTGGAGTCACATGTAAGTCATATGTAGGCCGGACCAGGTAAGGACGGCAGAATTCCTTCCCTAAAGGACATTAGTGAACCAGATGGGTTTTTACAACGATCGACAATGGTTTCATGGTCATCATTAGACTAGCTCTTTAATTCCAGATTTATTAATTGAATTCAAGTTTCGCCATCTGTCACGGTGAGATTTGAACCCATGTTCCCAATGTACTAGCCTGGGCCTCTGCATTGCTAGTCTAGTGACGTTACCACTATGCCACCTCTTCCCCTACGTTGACTACAAAGTCCTTATTCAGAATCTAGGCTGATGATCAGTGTTGGAGGAAGGCTATCACAGAGGGGACTACATAATAGGATGGAGAAACGAAAGCTGAAGTAATACTTTTGGTTATGTCAGAGCAGCAGGACAAGGTTCAAGTTTGCAAAGGGCAGAGTTAAGACAGATGTCATAAAGTATTCCTTTACAAAGAGGGTTATCAGGTAGAGTGGATTGCCAGGAATGGTGGTTGTGGTTGAAGTCAGAACATTAAACTAATTTAAGAAATAGCTGGATTCTGTAATGTGAAGGTGGTAGGAATGGTATTCTGGAAGGATGACATCAAACTGGCAAAAGGTTTGGAGGAAAAGGCTGCAATTTGTGATCTTGTTTACTGGCATTATGCATTGTGTGTTTTGAAGTAATGTATTATGGAAGTATGATAAACCTTTCCACTTGTATATGTTCTCATTTTGTTGGTATTTTCTGTTTGCTAAATGGTTTTGATGGAGCAGATTAGTCCCGTTTACATGAAGTTGTGAAAATTTTGCATTGATTAATTTGATTATGCAAGCGACTAATTCTTTGAATTAAACAAAGCAGTGGTAAAAGTCAATGTGATTGTATTTAGTCAGCAGGATGAGATTTTAAACCAACGTCCTATTTATCCTGTTGGCCAGAAAAGATCCTATGACACTATTCAAAGCAAAACAGGGAATCCTTCCAGTGTCCTGGCCAACGTTTATCAAAGAACAAAGAACAGTACAGCACAGGAACAGGCTATTCGGCCCTCCAAGCCTGCGCTGATCTTGATGCTTGCCTAAACTAAAACCTTCTGCACTTCCGGGGACCGTATCCCTCTATTCCCATCCTATTCATGTATTTGTCAATATGCCTCTTCAACGTTGCTATCGTACCTGCTTCCACCACCTCCCCCAGCAGCAAGTTCCAGGCACTCACCACCCTCTGTGTAAAGAACTTGCCTCGCACATCCCCTCTAAACTTTGCCCCTCTCACTTAAACCTATGTCCCCTAGTAACTGACTCTTCCACCCTGGGAAAAAGCTTCTGACTATCCACTCTGTCCATGTTGCTCATAACTTTGTAAACCTCTATCATGTCGCCCCTCCACCTCCGTCGGTCCAGTGAAAACAATCCGAGTTTATCCAACCTCTCCTCATAGCTAATGCACTCCAGACCAGGCAACATCCTGGTAAACCTCTTCTGTACCCTCTCCAAAGCCTCCACGTCCTTCTGGTAGTGTGGCGACCAGAATTGCACGCAATATGCTAACTGTGGCCTAACTGAAGTTCTGTACAGCTGCAACATGACTTGCCAATTTTTATACTGTATGCCCCGACCGATGGAGGCAAGCATGCCGTATGCCTTCTTGACTACCTTATCCACCTGCGTTGCCACTTTCAGTGACCTGTGGACCTGTACGCCCAGATCTCTCTGCCTGTCAATACTCCTAAGGGTTCTGCCATTTACTGTATACTTCCAACCTGCACTAGACCTTCCAAAATACATTACCTCACATTTGTCCGGATTAAACTCCATCTGCCATTTCTCCGCCCAAGTCTCCAACCAACCTGTATCCTGCTGTATCCTCTGACAATCCTCATCACTATCCGCAACTCCACCAACCTTTGTGTCGTCCGCAAACTTACTAATCAGACCAGCTACATTTTCCTCCAAATCATTTATATATACTACAAACAGCAAAGGTCCCAGCACTGATCCCTACGGAACACCACTAGTCACATCCCTCCATTCAGAAAAGCACCCTTCCACTGCTACCCTCTGTCTTCTATGACTGAACCAGTTCTGTATCCATCTTGCCAGCTCACCTCTGATCCCGTGTGACTTCACCTTTTGTACCAGTCTGCCATGAGGGACCTTGTCAAAGGCTTTACTGAAGTCCATATAGATAACATCCACTGCCCTTCCTTCATCAATCATCTTTGTCACTTCCTCAAAAAACTCAAATCAAATTTGAGGGGCGGCACAATGGCGCAGTGGTTAGCACCGCAGCCTCACAGCTCCAGCGACCTGGGTTCAATTCTGGGTCCTGCCTGTGTGGAGTTTGCAAGTTCTCCCTGTGTCTGCGTGGGTTTCCTCTGGGTGCTCCGGTTTCCTCCCACATGCCAAAGACTTGCTGGTTGATAGGTTAATTGGACATTATAAATTGCCCCTAGTATAGGAAGGTGGTAGGGAAATATAGGGACAGGTGGGGATGTGGTAGGGATATGGAATTAGTGTAGGATTAGTATAAATGGGTGGTTGATGGTCAGCACAGACTCGGTGGGCCGAAGGGCCTGCTTCAGTGCTGTATCTCTAAACTAAACTAAACTAAACTAAATTAGTGAGACACGACCTCCCCTTCACAAAACCATGCTGCCTCTTGCTAATAAATTAATTTGTTTCCAGATGGGAGTAAATCCTGCCCCGAAGAATCCTCTCCAATAATTTCCCTACCACTGACGTAAGGCTCACCGGCCTATAATTTCCTGGATTATCCTTGCTACCCTTTTTAAACAAAGGAACAACATTGGCTGTTCTCCAGTCCTCTGGGACCTCACCTGTAGTCAATGAGGATGCAAAGATTTCTGTCAAGGCCCCAGAAATTTCTTCCCTTGCCTCCCTCAGTATTCTGGGGTAGATCCCATCAGGCCCTGGGTACTTATCTACCTTAATGCTTTGCAAGACACCCAACACCACCTCCTTTTCGATAATGAGATGACTGAGACTATCTGCACTCCCTTCCCTAGGCTCATCATCCACCAAGTCCTTCTCTTTGGTGAATTCTGATGCAAAGTACTCATTTATTACCTTGCCTATTTCTTCTGGCTCCACACATAGATTCCCTTCTCTGTCCTTGAGTGGGCCAACCCTTTCCCTCGTTACCCTCTTGCTCTTTATATACGTATAAAAAGCCTTGGGATTTTCCTTAATCCTGTTTGCCAATGACTTTTGTGACCCCTTTTAGCCCTCCTGACTCCCTGCTTAAGTTCCTTCCTACTGTCTTTATATTCCTCAAGGGATTTGTCTGTTCCTAGCCTTCCAGCCCTTACGAATGCTTCCTTTTTCTTTTTGACTAGGCTCTCAATATCCCGCGTTATCCAAGGTTCCCGAAACTTGCCAAACTTATCCTTCTTCCTCACAGGAACATGCTAGTCCTGGATTCTAATCAACAGACATTTGAAAGACTCCCACATGTCAGATGTTGATTTACCCTCAAACAGCCGCCCCCAATCTAAATTCTTCATTAAATCTATCCTTCACGCGACATCATTAAAAGAGATAATTTGTGTCATTGCTGTTTGACAAATCAGCTGCTGCATTCCCTTACACTTTAATTCATTGACCATAAAGTGCTTCATGATGTGCAAAGATGCTATATAAATGTAAGTTCTTCCTTTCGGATGAAGACTTGATGAAATTCTTAAACTGATAGCTAAAAATGTATTGCCAGGAATGGCTGCTTGTGGTTTCATGGTGTTGTCAAATCACAGAAAATAACTGCTAACCTAATTGAAAGATTGTGTCTGTGGCAGCTTAAACAGAAATTTCCAGACTTATAATCAATATTCTAAGATTTCTCAACCAAATCTATTAAGACCAAAAAGCTAATGTTCAAACATTAGTTGCATTTGTGGCTTCATGTAAGCACTTTCATTGATTGGCCGCATGGATGGAAGATTTGTTTCAGAAATGTTGTTTATATGGATTATAAGAAAGCCTTTGACAAACTACCACATAAAACCAAATTGAGATGCATGGAATAGGAGGGTCAGTGTCCGATTGGATAAAAAAAAAATGTCTAAAGGACAGAAACCAGTGAATCTTAGTAAATGGTTATTTTTCAGACTGGAGGATGGTAGACAGTGGTGTTCACCAAGGGTCATTGCTGGGGCCACTTTTTTTTTGCTATATATAACTGACTTGGATCTTGGAATACAGAGTAGAATCTCAAAATTTGCCAATGATACCAAACTTGAAGGACTGGACTGCCAGACAGCCAAGGTCGACACATTGGCCCAGTGGTTAGCACCGCAGCCTCACAGCTACAGCGACCCGGGTTCAGTTCAGGGTACTGCCTGTGCGGAGTTTGCACATTCTCCCTGTGACCGCGTGGGTTTCCGCCAGGTGCTCCGGTTTCCTCCCACAGCCAAAGACATGCAGGTTGATAAGTAAATTGGCCATTGTAAATTGCCTCAAATGTAGGTAAGTGGTAGGAGAATGGTTGGGATTTGGTAGGGACTATGGGATTAATGTAGGATTATTATAAATGGGTGGTTGTTGGTTGGCACAGACTCGGTGGGCCGAAGGGCCTGTTTCAGTGCAGTATCTCTAAATAAATAAAATAAATAAATAGTTTTGCAGGCATGTTTACTCATTGGCATCTGCTTTTGACATAGGTTTTGCAGCAACTGAATTGGTTAAAACTATGGTAGGATTGTTGCCAATCTACCAAATCTGGAATTTTCTTTGGCCATGATATAGGCCTTTAAAGCTGATTTTCAGATATTCAAATTTTTCTTTTCGGAAAAGATTTATGGGCATAAAGAGACAGTGGCAGAAAGCAAATCAACAGTTTAAAACAGTACAGAAAATAGGATGAGGATAAGTAGAAAGAGCAAGACTTAAGTTAAAAGAGCAATGAGCACAGATAGAATTGTGTTTTACCTGTAAAATTGTACTCAAGGTGTTAATTAATATAATACTGCCATTCTTGATTAAGCAAATTTATTACTGTAAAATTTTTAACATCATAGTATATCAGCTGAAAACAAAATGAATCTCCCTGAATTTGTTGTATTCCTTTATCAATTTCCACAGACAGCGTACAGTGTAAACTCACCCGGATGGTGAACAGTAGTTGTGCGGAGTGATTTTGAGATGCTGGAACTATTTCCACTGGAGCAGCAAGGTGTTGAGGTGATTTAGTAGAGGGGTTTAATAATGTGAGTAAGGCAAGAATATTTGGAGAGTCAGTGACGAGTACTCATCAGTGTAAAATTGTCACTGAGAGTAAGGAGAGAGCTAGGAAAAGAATCTTCATGTAGGATTATTAGAGCATGAAATGCTTTACCACAGGAGTGGTTAAGAGAGCAACCACTTTGTCCTTGTCCTCATCGATAGTCTTTAGAGATGGGATCAAAGTTCAGTTCAGTGTACATTTCAAAAGCGGCAGAGATGACGTGGAGGAATAATGGCCAGTGGTCATGATCATAGATGTGCTGTGGCACAGACGGAGAGATTCAAACGGGAGTTGTATGAAAGATGAGTATGGATTTGAGACCAAAACGGCACGTTCGAGGACTTTGCAGAGGAAAGGAAAATTGGCGGCGAGTTGGTAATTTGCAATGACAGTAGTCAGAATTGGTTTTGCTTGAGGGGTTAGTGATAATTCTTAATGGGAGGGGGCAGTACTGTAACATGGCCAGACTCCACCCTTGCATCAGCTTACCTGCTGCTGAAACCCTCTTTCATGCCTTTCATGCTCTTTCCTCTTTCAGGACTAACCTCCACTTGGAGAGGCAGGGATTAATCAGGGATAGTCAGCATGACTTTGTCAGGGGGAGATCGTGTCTAACTAACTTGATTGAATTTTTGGAGGAGGTAGAGGTGTAGATGAGGGTAAAGCATTTGATGCAGTCTACATGGACTTCAGTAAGGCTTTTGATAAAGTCCTGCATGGGAGATTGATTAAGAGGGTAAGAACCCATGGGATCCAGGGCAATTTGGCAAATTGGATCCAAAATTGGCTCAGTGGCAGGAGGCAGAGGCTAATGGTCGAGGGTCATTTTTGCGAGTGCTTGCCTGTGACCAGTGGTCTACCGCAGGGCTCGGTGCAGGGACCCTTGCTGTTTGTAGTGTACATTAATGATTTTGACGTGAATATAGGCGGTATGATAAGTAAGTTCGGAGATGACGCGAAAATTGGTGGTGTCATAAATAGTGAGGAAGAAAGCCTTAGATTACAGGATGATATAGATGGGCTGATAAGATGGGCGGAGCAGTGGCAAATGGAATTTAATCCTGAGAAGTGTGAAGTGATGCATTTTGGGAGGACTAACAAGGCAAGGGAATATACAATGGATGGTAGGACCCTAGGAAGTACAGAAGTGTAGAGGGATCTTGGTGTACTTGTCCATAGATCACTGAAGGCAGCAGTACAGGTAGGTAAGTTGGTTAGGAAGACATATGGGATAATTGCCTTTATCAACCGAGGCATACAATATAAGAGCAGGGAGGTTATGATGTAGCTGTATAAAATGCTAGTTAGGCCACAGCTGGCGTACTGTGTACAGTTCTGGTCACCACACTATAGGAAGGATGCGATTGCACTGGAGAGGGTGCAGAGGAGATTCACCAGGATGTTGCCTGGGCCGGAGCATTTCAGCTATGAAGAGAGACTGGATAGGCTAGGGTTGTTTTCCTTAGAGCAGAGAAGGCTGAGTGGGGACATGATTGAGGTATACAAAATTATGAGGGGAATAGATAGCAAGAAACTTTTTCCCTTAGCGGAGGTGTCAATAACCAGGGGGCATAGATTTAAGGTAAGGGGCAGGACGTTTAGAGGGGATTTGAGGAAAAAAATTCACCCAGAGAGTGGTTGGAATCTGGAAAGCACTGCCTGAAGAGGTGATAGAGGCAGGAACCCTCACAACATTTAAGAAGTATTTAGATGAGCACTTGAAATGCCATAGCATACGAGGCTACGGGCCAAGTGCTGGAAAATGGGATTAGAATAGTTAGATGCTTGATGACCGGCATGGACATGATGGTCCGAAGGGCCTGTTTTTGTGCTGTATAACTCTATGACTGAGTTGAATAATAAAATCCAGTTACCTGTGTCAGTGCATCATAATGATATTTTCTAAACAGACAAGCAATGTGATTGTTCCTGAACTGACAGAAATAGTGCAGAAAGGAATTGTATAAGATTAAATTGATATTCTGATTTTTGGCATGTTTATTTTTGAGGAAGGGAGCAACTTTGGAAAACCTGACTATGGGGCATTGAATGGACTGTGTTGAGTTTATAATGGGCCAGATTGTAAAAGGAACAGGTTTTATCATCCAAATGGCCTTTTTCGCACTCTTTCGTATTCCTATGTTCTTGCTGTGAAGTGTGAGGAGTAATTATTGGGTTAACAAGACTGAAACCACTACAGTTGGGATGAGAAACATCAAAAGTGCATCCTTTTTGTCTTTTTTTTAAAATTCATTTCATGGGATGTGGGCATCGCTGGCCAGGCCAGCATTTATTGCCCATCCTTAATTGCCCATGAGAAGGTGGTGGTGAGCTGCCTTCTTGAACAGCTGCAGTCCATGTGGGATAGGTAGACCCACAGTGCTGTTAGAAAGGGAGTTCCAGGATTTTGACCCAGCGACAGTGAAGGAATGGCAATATAGTTCCAAGTCGGTAGAGTGTGTGGCTTGGAGGGGAATTGCAGGTGGTGGTGTTACCACGTGTCTACTGCCCTTGTCCTTTTAGGTAGTAGAGGTCGTGGGTTTGAAAGGTGCTGCCTGAGTAGCCTTGGCGCATTGCTGCACTGCATTTTGGAAATGATACACACTGCTGCTCCTGGGCGTCAGTGGTGGAGGGAGTGAATGTTTGTGGATGGGGTGCCAGTCAAGCGGGTTGCTTTTTCCTGGTTGGTGTTGAGCGTCTTGAGTGTTGTTGGAGCTGCACCCATCCAGACAAGTGGAGAATATTCCATCACAAGCCTTGGAGATGGTGGACAGGCTTTGGGGAGTCGGGAAGTGAGTTACTTGCTGACGGTGTTCATAATTCTAAATCTAATCGATCACACCATTCCCTGACCTCAGTACGTACCTGCTTTTATCCCTGTTCCTCCCATTCCTTTCCTACCCCATTTTCTCTCTCTGTCTCACTCACCCCTCTTTCTCCACTCTTCACCTCACCACCTCTTCTCTTGCAATCCCCTTCCCTGCCTCAATTCTCTAAACCTGTTTTTAAAATCATTTTAACATCCTCTCAATAAAATCTTGGTGTATAATAATGGTTTGAACTGTTGCTGACTGAATAATAGGGTGAGAAGCTACTATTGCTGCTTCATGGAGCTAATACTCTTTGCTGCACCTCATTTAGACTGCTAGAGTCATTATGGAACAGAAGGAGGCCATTCAGTCCATGCGGCTGTCTGTAGAGCAATCCAGTCAGTCCCATTCCAAGCTTTATCTCCGTAGCCCTGCACGTTTATTGTCCTCAAGTGCCTATCCAACTTCCTTTTGAAATCCTTGACCATCTCCACTTTCACAATGCTCATAACTTGGGCGGCACAGTGGCGCAGTGGTTAGCACCGCAGCCTCACAGCTCCAGCAATCTGGGTTCGATTCTGGGTGCTGCCTGTGTGGAGTTTGCAAGTTCTCCCTGTGATCGCGTGGGTTTTCGTCGAGTGCTCCGGTTTCCTCCCACAGCCAAAGACTTGCAGGTTAATAGGTAAATTGTCCATTATAAATTGCCCCTAGTATAGGTAGGTGGTCAGGGAATTGAGGGGATGTGAGATGGTAATGGGATTAATGTAGGATTAGTATAAATGGGTGGTTGATGGTCGGCACAGACTCGGTGGGTCGAAGGGCCTGTTTCAGTGCTGTATCTCTAAATAAAAAAAAAATAAAATAAAATAAAAAATAAAATTTAAAAAAAAGAACCAGCGAGTTCCAGGTCATTATCACTTGCTGCATGAAAAAGTTCTTTCTCACATCCCTCCCACATCTCTTGCCCAGAACCTTGTGTTACCCTTAGACCTTGTATCGTCAGTTAATGGGAACAGCTTTTCTTTGTCTACCTTATCTAAACTTGTCATAATCTTGCACACCTATATCAAATCTCCTCTCAGTCATCTTTGCTCCAGCCTAACCTTCTAGCTAAAATCCCTCATCCACCCCCAGATCAATTTTGGTACATCTCCTCTGCACCCTCTCAAGAACCCTCACATCCTTCCTAAAGTATGATGACCAGAATGGAATGTAGTACTCAAGTTGTGGCCGAACCAGAACTGTATACAGGTTCAGCATAGCTTCCCTGCTTTGGTACTCAATACCTTTATTTATGAAGCCCAAGATCCCATAGGTTTTGTTAACTACTCCCTCAATATTTTCTGCCTACTTCAGGAATCTGTGCACATGAACCCCATGTTCCCCAACTCTTAAGAACTGTGCCATTAAGTCTACATTGCCTCTCCCTATCCTTTCTGCCAAAATGCATCACCTCATACTTCTCTGTCTTAAATTCCATTCTGCCATTTGTCTACTCTTTCTGCTAGCCTATCTATGTCCTGTTGCAGTCAGTTTGTATTATCTTCACTGTTTGCTGCACCACCAAGTTTGATATCATTGGGAAATTTTGAAATTTTACTTTGTATTATAATATCCAAGTTATTTATGTATATCAAAAAAGCAGTTATCCTAGCTCTGACCCTTGGGGAACATCACTGTCTTTTATCCTGCAGTCTGAAAAACAATTTGTCACAACACTCTGTTTTCTGTCCTTAAGCCAATGTATTTATCCACGCTGACACTGGCCCTCCTATTCCATTGTTAACCAGCCTTTTATGCGACACTTTGTCAAAGGCTTTCTTAAAATCCATATAAACAACATCCATTCCCTACCCTTCAGCAACCTTCTCTGTTATTTCATCAAAAAATTCAATTCAATTAGTCAAACACAGTTTGCCTTTTACAAATCTGTGCCGGCTCTCCTTAATTAACTTAAACCTCTCCAAGTGTCTATTGATTTTTTCCCCCTTATTATTGTTTCTAAAACCTTAGCCACCACTGATCGGCCTGTAGTTACCAGGAATGGCCTTACACTCTTTCTTGAATCAGGTTGTCAAATTTGTCAATTTTAATTCTCTGGCACTTCCCCTGCATCTATAGAAGATTATGGCAAGTCCTTCTGCTATCTCCACTCCCAATTCCTTTAGCAATGCAAGCCATCCCGACTAGGTGTTACAACCGAGGCAGGAGGAGTCCACTGTTTTTCTCTAGTTCCACTTCTCCACGGGTCACAACATATATTTAAATGTTTACCGAGTTACCAATATGGCCAATGATATACTTTATTTTTCTTTCAGATTGTAACTGAGGTGTTTAATTAGATGTGTAAGAATATATATTTGTTCTGGAAAAGATATTAAAGAATTGCCCTTTTGAGTGGTATGAATAGTGATAGTCATTTTTTTTGTCAACACTTAGATGTGGGAAAACACCTTTACTGGGCAGACCTGAAGAATTTTCATCAAGTGTAAACAGTGCCTCTTACAGATTCCATTAAAAGCTGATTTCATCTCCGTGTCCCTCATTGCTCCGTGTCTTTCGTTGCGAGTAGCGTATCCCTCACAGCCCAACATTCTTTCCCCACACTACTGTGATCCAAAGTGGCATGTAAGATTCGTGCCACACAATTGCCAGGCAATGGCCATCTCAAACAAGAGAGAATTTAACCAGCTCTCCTTGACGTTGAATGGCACTACAATCACTTAATCCCCTACTTGAGGATCACCATTGACCAAGAACTTAACTGGACCAGCCATATAAATACCATGGCTACAAGAGCAGGTCAGGGGCTGGGAATTCTACGGAATAATTCATTTCCTGACTCCCCATAGACTGTCCACCACCTACAAGGCACAAGTCAGGAGTGTGATGGAATACTCTTCACTTGTCTTGATGAGTGTAGCTTCAACAGCACTCAAGAAGCTCAACACCTTCCAGGGCAAAGCAGCTCACTTGATCAGCACCCCATCCAATACCTTAAACATTCACTCCCTCCACACTGATGCACTGCAGCAACTTGCCAAGGCTCCTTCGACAAAACCTTCCAAACCAGTGACCTCTATCACCTAGATGAACAAGGGCAGCAGATGCACGGGAACACCACAACCTGCAAGGTCTCCTCCAAGTCACACACCATCCTGAGTTGGAGCTTTATCACTGCCCCTTCACTGTCGCTGGGTCAAAATCCTGGAACTGCCTCCCTAACAGCACTGTGGGTGTACCTACACCACGTGGACTGAAGCGGTTCAATAAGGCGGCTCACCACCACCTTCCCAAGGGTGCTTAGGGATAAACAATAAATGCTAGCCTTACCAGCAACGCTCACATACCATGAATGAATTTAAAAAAAAGGAGTTATGCCATTTGGCCCTTAGAGCCAACTGTATCATTCAATACGATCATGGTTGAAATGTTAGTGACTTAGCAGAACAAATTTGACACATAGATACTTTAAATAAATGAGGTGACTCTCGTCTCGTCTGTCGAAGCTTTGTGATTTAATGTGTGCATATGTTTATACTTAAAACTCAGCAGGAAGATCTTTTGCCACAGAAGCATAAAATGGTGCCCATGTGCTGTCTCAGAGACTTTATGCTTTCAGCAGTGACAACATAATTCACCACAACAATACAAGGGAAGTAGGCAACCAAAATGCTTTTGAATAAGAACATAAGAAATAGGAGGAGTAGGCCATTCGGCCCCTCAAGCCTGCTCAGTCATTCAGTGAGATCGTGGCTGATCTGATTGTGGTCTTAACTCCACCTTCCTGTCTTCCCCCCAAAACCTTTTACTCCATTATAGATAAAAAAAATCTGTAACACAGCCTTGAATATATTCATTGACCCTACCTCTACTGCTCACTGGGGAAGAGAATTTTATAGATTAATGACCCTCAGAGAAGAAATTCCTCCTAATCTCCATCTTGAAAGAGAGACCTCTTATTTTGAAACTGTGCCCCCAGTTCTATATTTTCCCCCAAGGGAAAACATCCTCTCAGCATCTACTGTGTCACACCACCTCCGAATCTTATATGTTTCAATAAGATCACCTCTCATTTTTCTAAACTCCAATCAGTATAGGCCCAGCCTGCTCAACCTTTCCTCATAAGACAACATCTTCATCCCAGGAATCAGCCTAATGAACCTGCACTGAACTGCTTCCAATGCAAGTATATCCCTCCTTAAGTAAGGAGACCAGAACTGTACGCAGTACTCTAGTGAGGTCTCACCAATTCCCTATACAGTTGTAGCAAGACGTGACAACTTTAATACTGCATCCCCCTTCCAATAGATATCAACATTCCATTTGCCTTCCTAATTACTTGCTGTACTTGTATGCTAACTTTTTATGATTTATCTACAAGGACACCCAGATCCCTCTGTATGGCAGCATTCTGCAGTCTCCTTCCATGCAAATAATATGTTGCTTTTCTATTTTTCCTGCCAAAGTGGACAACCTCACCTTTTCCCACATTATATTCCATTTGCCAAATATTTGTCCGCTCACTTAATCAATATCTCTTTTCAGACACTTTGTGTCCTCCTCACATCTTGCTTTTCTACCTGTGAGGACTCATATTTAAATTGTGGTGATGGATTCATTGGAAGGCTGGAAATTTTATAAATGCTAGAATTTTTGTTGTTGACAGTTCACTGAAAGGACACTGAGATGTTGTATGAAAACGACCTTTTCTGGGAATCATGTGCCTTTAGCTCAGTGAACAACAGATACCTTGGTGGCCTGGGGAAGATGTTTACAGAGAAACCACATGTCAAGGTTTATGGAGGTCAGGGGCTTAACATTCTGTTTGGGGTTTCAATATTGTTTTTAGTTAAGTTGGGGTGTGAACTGTTTTGAAGACAGTTGATATTTTGCCTGCCAAGGAAAAAGAAACCTCTTTCTCCACCTCTTTGAAGAAACCCTGCAAAGGTCCAGTGTAGGAGAGCTAAAATCCCTGGTGCTGCATCTCTCCTGAGAAAATGGAACAACCAGCTAGATTAATTGTCAACACCACCTGAAAAGAACTGCTTTAAAAACGATCCCAGTGACCCGTCTCCGTATACCCAGATGCCAGACCCAAAAGGACAACTGACTTCCTTCCCTATCTTTTGTTTTCTTCAAGAATTAGCAATTATTTGGCCAAAGTGTGAGTGTGTGTGTGGGGAATTTAAAAAGGGAACTTTCATATTTCAGTCTGTGTGTTAATGCTTTGCTTCATTACTGGATAAGTCTTGTTTGATAATAAACTGAGAATTTTGTTGTTTATTAAAGAAACCTGGTTGGTGCATTTTATACTGGGATAATGAGTAAAGTATATGATGGACCGCATCGGTAACTGGGTAAATATTTAAATATATGTTGTGACTTGTGGAGAAGTGGAATTAGAAAAGACAGTGCACCCCTCCCACCTTAGTCGTAACATTCACACAACTTGCTTTCCTACCTATTTTTGTATCGTCAGCAAATTTGGCTACAATACACTTGGTCCCTTCATCCGTCATTAATATAGATCATAAATAGTTGAGACCCCAGCACTGATCGCTGTGGCACTCCACTACTTACAGTTTGCCCACATGAAAAATGCCCCATTATCCTGACTCTCTCTTTCCTGTTAGTTAGCTAATCCTCTATCCCTGCTTATATATTACCTCCCCCACACCATGAGCTCATATCTTGTGCAGTAATATTTTATGTGGCAAATTATCAAATGCCTTTTGGAAATCCAAATACACTACATTACTGGCTTCCCTTTATCCACCCTGCTTGTTACATTCTCAAAGAATGCTAATAAATTTGTCAAACATGATTTCCCTTTCATAAAACTATGTTGAGCCTGCCTGATTGCATTATGATCTTGTAAGTGTCCTGCTACTAATTCCTTAATAATGAATAGTAGCATTTTCCCAATGACAGATGTTAGGCTAAGTGACCTATAGTTTCCTGCTTCCAGTCGCGCCCCCCAGCCCGCCACCTTTCTTGAATAGATGTGTTATATTTGTGGTTTTCCAATCTGCTGGAACTTTTCCAGAATCTAGGAAATTTTGGAAGATTACAACCAATGCATCCACTATCTCTGCAGCCACTTCTTTCAAGACCCTAGGATGCAGGCTATCTTGTCCAGTGGACTTGTCAGCCTTTGGTCCCATTAGTTTTCCAAGTAGTTATTCTCCAGTAATAGTGATTGTTTTAAGTTCCTTCCTCCCTTTGCCTCTTGATTTTCTGCTATTTTTGGGATGTCATCTACTGTGAAGACAGATACAAAATACTTGTTCAAAGTCTCTGCCATTTCCTTGTTTCCGATTTGTAATTCCCCAGTCTCATCCTCGAAGGGGACAACACTTACTTTAGCTACTCTCTTCCTTTTTATATATTTGTAGAAGCTTTTGCTGCCTGTCTTTATATTTTTTCTAGTTTACTCTCATACTTTAATTTCTCCCTCTTTTTTTTAAGTCATCCTCTGCTGCTTTCTAAAATGTTGCCACTCTTCTGGCCTACCTCTAATCTTTGCAGCATTGTTTGTCTTTTCTTTCAATTTGATACCATCCTTACCTTCCTTACTTAGCCATGGATGGTGCATCCTTCTTGTAGAGTCTTTGGTTCTCAGTGGAATATATCTTTGTTGAGAGTTATGAAATATTTCCTTAAATGTCCGCCACTATTTCTCTACTGTCTTACCTTTAACTTATTTTCCCAGTCTACTTTAGCCAACTCTGTCTTCATACCCTTGTAATTACTTTTATTTAAGTTTAAGACACTAGTTTCAGACCCAAACTTCTCGCCCTCAAACTGAGTGTGAAGTTTTATTACATTATGATCACACTTGCCTAGAGGATCCTTTAGTGCAAGGTCATTTATTAATGCTGTCTCATTACACATTACCAGTTCTAAAATAGTTTGCTCCCGGGTTGGTTCCAGAACACATTATTCTAACAAACTGTCCCTATTGCACTCTATGAACTCATCCTCCAGGCTACCTTTGCCAATTTGATTAGTCCAATCTATGTGAATATTAAAATTGTCCATGATTTTTGTCATACCTTTCCTACCAGCCCCCATTATTTCTTGATTTATACTCTGTCCTACAGCTTAGCTACTGTTAGGCGGCCCATAAACTACTCCCACCAGTGACCTCTTTCCTTTGCTATTTCTTATCTCCACCCAAACTGATTCTACATCTTGATCTTCCGAGAAAAGATCATTTCTCACTGCTGTCCTGATCGCATCCTTTTATTAACAGAGCTATTCCACATCCTTTTCCTTTCTTCCTATCCTTCCCAATTGTCAAATACCCTTGAACGTTTCGTTCCCAACCTAGGTCACATTGCAACCACATCTCTGTAATGGATCATACCCATTTATTTCTATTTGTGCTATCAGTTCATCATCTTGTTATGAATGCTGTGTGCATTCAGATACAGAGCCTTTAATTCTGCTTTGTGACTATTTTTCCCTACTCTGACCTTATTTGCTGGTGCAGTCTTATGTTTGTACGCTCTGTTCCTTTCTATCACACTCTGGTTATCATTACCCATATCGCTATCCTGTAGTATTCCTTGTCCTTTCTCGTTAACTTTCGAAATTTCCCCTCACCTGAAACCTCCCCCCCCCACTATTTAGTTTAAGGCCCTATCTACAGCCCTAGTTATATGATTTGCCAGGACACTGATCCTAGTGTGGTTCAGATGACGACTGTCCCAACAGTACAGCTCCCTCTTTCCCCAGTACTGGTGCCAGTGTCCCATGAATTGAAACCAATTTCACCCACACCAATCTTTGAGCCAGGCATTGACTCTCTGATCTTATTTATCCTATGCCAATTTGTTCATGGCTCAGATAGCAACCCAGAGATTATTACCTTTGTGGTTCTTTTTAATTTAGTCCCTAGCAGCTCATAGTCCCTCAACAGAACCTATGTCATTGGTACCCACAAGGACCACGATAGCTGGATCCTTCCCCTCCCACTCCAAGTTCCTCTCCAGCCCCAAGGAGATGTCCTTAACAGGCAACACAGCCTTTGGGACTCGCACTCTCAGCTGCAGGGGATGATATCTATCCCCCTAACTATACTGCCCACTGCTGCTGCTGCTGCTACTACTATTACTATATTCCATTTTACTCCCTCTCCCCCCCCCCCATTTGAATGGCCCCCTGCACCATGGTGCTGTGATCAGTTTGCTCATCTTCCCTGCAGCCCCTGCCCTTGTCCACACAAGCTGCAAGAATCCTGAGCCTGTTGGACAAGTGCATGGTCTGAGGCTCCTCCATTGCTACCTTCTGGATCCCCATACCTGCCTTATTTGTCCTTCCTGAAGGCAATTATATAAAAGTGCAGAGGCCTGAGAGCACGGCTCTTACTCGATCTTTATATAGCGAGAATTGTGAGGCCAACAAGAGAGGGAAAAAGTGATGTGCAAGAAAATTGCTCGAACGTGAGCTCTGAACGTCTGTGCTTGAGGAGTGGCTGTAGTCATTGCAGGGCATGTTGCAGGCTCAGAATTTCCTGGAGCACAGGTTGCACCAGGTGGTCCCTGTGCAGATACAGAGATTTCAGGCAAATCGTAAATGGTAGGCTATCCAGCAGGATAGGAAGAGACAGGCAGTGCCGCAATCCTCTGGGTGTGTGGCATGCTCAGTTTTCAGTAGTGAATACCAGTAAGGGTGACTACATACTGCAGATGATGGAAATCTGAAATAAAAACAGAAAATGCTGGTAATACTCAGCAGGTCTGACAGCATCTGTGGAGAGAGAAACAGAGTTAACATTTCAGGGTCTGTAATCTTTTGTCAGAATTAAAATGGTGACACATTGGGGAAGTGCAATACAGAGCACTGCATGGGGAGTACGGCAAAGTGTAGAGATAACAGTGATCAGAGGAAAATAGACAGGTGTTTCGGCAACTGCCAACATGAATGTTGTAGGGTGTGTTTCATCCCTGGTGCCAGGGTAAAGGACATCACTGAGAGGGTACAGAACATTTTGCTGAGCTTAAGTGTCCCATAAGGTCGACCAGAAACACTAGGTCAGAATAAGACAACTGAATGAGTTATATTACTTTTGAGTGTATGAAAGTCAATTTCCTACCTAAGTGCAAAAACACTTGTGTTCTAGCCAACTGCTGTTGGCATCCAACTCAATTTATAAGTACAAACACTGTATCGTCAAAAAAACGGTTTCCACCACGTGTGGAAAATGTCCTTCTGAATAATTGGATGTGGTTAATGAATGAACTGTCCATTATTTGGGTCTCAAAGAGAGACAACTTATCATCTAACATTGTAATTAACATTCACCTGTTTACTGATCCACAACCCACCTTGAGGCAGTCTTGGGAAGCAGCCACTTGTAGACAGGCTTTTGCTAAAAGAAAATACATCTTTACACAAATATAAAAGCAAAATACTGCAGATGCTAGAAATCTGAAATAAAATAGAAAGTGCTGGAAGTACTCAGCAGGTTCTGATGAAAGGTCACAGACCTGAAATGTTAACTCTGCTTGTGTCTCCACAGATGCTGCCAGAGCTGCTGAGTATTTCCAGAACTTTCTGTTTTTACATCTTAACACAACTCATGTCCAATTCCATTTGGTAAAAAAATGGCCAATGATCCCATACCATGATAGAGCTAATCTTCAATCTGTGTTCTGTGCACCTCAAAATTCTTTTGTGGTGTGTTATGACCGAGGCAGGAGGAGTCCACTGTTTATTCTAGCTCCACTTCTGCACGGGTCACAGCTTATATTTAAATTTTTTCCCACTTATTGATACGGTTAATCGTAGACTCTTTTTATCCCAGAATAAAACACACCAACCAGGTTTCTTTAATAAACAAATTATCAGTTTATTGTAAAACAAGTCTTAACCAGTAATGAAGTAAAGTATAAACACACAGATTGAAATGTTAAAGTTCCCTTTTTACCTTAGTCACTCACACACACACATACACAGGTTAATCAGAAAAATAAAGGAATTTTGTTTTTAGAGCTCTATTACAGACAAAAAAAACACGAGCTGAATACTTGCTCATTCTTGAAGAAAAAATGGATGAGATATGTTGTGTTCCAAAACTGGCATACAGTCTCACCTCCGAATACACATTGACGGGTCACTGGGATCTTTTAGAACATTTCTTTTCAGGCGTTGAGATTTAATTTCGGAGGCTTTTCTTCAAAGACAGGAGATGAGATGAGTTGACAGTGGACTTCTCAGGGTCTTTTAGAGAGGCACTGGAAAGCTGAGCTGGATTGTGGTCTTCTCTCCTTCCTTGGGAATTCTCTTCTCTCCTTGGAAGTTCTCTTCTCTCCTTGCAAGTTCTCTCCCTTTTTGTACAGTTAACCCCAACTTAAAACAATTCAAAAGAGAAGCCCACAACAGGAGGTCAACCTTTTGACCTGCATCAATCTTGACCTGTCACTTCTTTGTAAACAACTTCTCCAGGTGTCCAAAGTTCTCTGTTGTTTATTGACTGGAAGTCAGGTGGTTTCCCGGAAAGACTTATTGTTGCTGGAATTCAGGTAGTTTGACGAAAAGGCTTGTTTTCTTCACAAGACCTCTCAGTGCTCCTTTTAAAAAAACATTTCCAGAGACTGTTTTTCAAAGCCAAGTGGCTTTTACATGACCTCCTTTGAAAACCCCAAAGTTTAACATTTCATCAATATTTCAAAAATGAATCCTCAAAAAATATATTTAACAAAACACAGAGGTGCTTTCATAATAGGTGCGACAATCACATTGGCACAAAGTAACTTGGTCCCAGGAAAACTGAGACTTTGAATGGCCTGTTCAAGTGGTTCAGATATATTTAACTGTCACAGCACTCTGCTTAAGTTCCACTTCAAGCAGACTCTTAGCATTGCCTAAATCTGCACAACCCCTAAGAATAATAAGTGACTATTATATGAGCAATATCATGTGTTGTCATCAAGAAGCAATTTTAAAAAATCATGCCTTTGTGGAAACTTCTGAAGTCAGTAAATTATTCTTTTTCAGCCATGGTATTCTTCACGTTTACACTCATAATGACTTGCTTCTTAGAAGGTACATTATTTGTTACTTTGATGTTATGTTTCTGATGAACTGGTTTGATAATGGGGTAATTTACTGGAACATTATTTGGTTGACATTCACAGCTGTTATTTGGGAGATATCTGTCCCTGTTTCTGAAAATCACTCTTATGAAGCAAAAGGCACTTATTTACTTTGTAACTACTCCTCATGTAGCTTTCTTTCCATCTGGTCATTTTTTTTTAACCATGTGTTTCTAAATGTCTCTTGAGGCTGACTTCTCAACATTTTTTTTAACATGAGTCAAATGGGACTGATGTGAGAATTGACAAAGAAATACTATCCATCTCAATTTATGTGAACAATCCCATGGTAACTCTCAACTTTTTCTTTCTTGCTGAATGCTGTTTCGTCAAAGCAAGACATACTTCAGGTAATTGCAGCAGATGTGTATGTGCTGGTGTTTCCTCCAGCATTGCCCATGTGGATGAATTGTTGGGCCAAACAGCCACAAAAACAATTTATAACTGAAGTTAACATTCTAAGTACTGTTCTATATTGTGAGAACTATAGAGGTTTGCAAGATGGATTATATGTGATTTGTAGGCAGCCCTGTTTGACAATGAAGCATGGGTGACACCTATCGATGCTTTGCGGATGGAGAAAGAAATTATATATACTAACAAAAAGCCGCGAGTTTTAAATATAATGTGCTGTTATACTCATGTAATTGAAAGTATATTATGCAAGAAATTTTGAAACATATGTCATTGTGACCTTGTGTCAAAGAATTTGCTTGAAATTTGGATTGTATTCCCATTTCCAATTTCCAAATTCATCACACCTCTATCCAATACCTCAACCCCTCTTCTCATACCCTCAGCTTCAATCCTGCTCCCATACCTGCATCTCTCTTGTATTCTACCACTTCTGATATCTCTCATATATCCTGTATCTCATAGTCCCTCCTCTCTCTCTTACATATTCCCTCCTCTCACAATTCCTTTTTTCTCTTTCTATCATTCCTACTCTCTTATTCTCCTTCCATCTTTCATATTAGATTCTTTTGCTGTCTTATTCTTTCTCTGTCGTTCGTTCACATTGCCTCTCTATAATCTTATTCGGTCCCTCACAGAGTTTCCACTACTCTAATTCTTTCCCTTTAGTTGCTTGTCTCCTTATCTCTTTCATTCCTTCTGCCTAAGCTTGGATGCATTAGGAGCACTCTTGCTTGAAAGTCAGATGGTTGTGCATTCAAACACCATACTAGACACTGAGCTTATAATTTAGATTGTCACTCAAGTGCAAGGTTTGAGGGGTTATTGCAGTGACAAAGGTGTTGTCTTTCTGATGAAATGTCAAACTGAGGAATTATCTGCCTGTTCAGGGGGATGCAAAGGCCAAGTTTTTCTCATGGTGCCTTTGCAAACTTTCCCCTCTCAACTAACAACACCAAACAGACATTCAATGGCATTACAATTGCTGAATCCCCCACTATCTACACACATTTCCTGCTTGTGGGACTGTGCTATGAGTAAATTGCCGTCTGCATTTTGCCTACGTAACAACAGGGGCTGCATTAAAAAAAAAATCAGTGACCATACGAATTTGAAGCAGAAGTAGGTCATTCAGCCCCTCGAGCTTGCTCCACCATTCAATCAGATCATCGC
This sequence comes from Heterodontus francisci, assembly GCF_036365525.1. Classification (NCBI taxonomy): domain Eukaryota; kingdom Metazoa; phylum Chordata; class Chondrichthyes; order Heterodontiformes; family Heterodontidae; genus Heterodontus; species Heterodontus francisci. Next base: position 105,009,965 of record NC_090377.1, read on the forward strand.
TGATCAACGTCTGACTCAAATTCCACACTCCCATCTACCCCCCAGTGGATATGCATCACTTTTTTTATTCATTCATGGGATGTGGGCTTCGCTGGCTAGGCCAGCATTTATTGCCCATCCCTAATTGCCCTTGAGAAGGTGGTGGTGAGCTGCCTTCTTGAACCACTGCAATCCATGTGAGATAGGTATACCCACAGTGCTGTTAGAAAGGGAGTTTCAAGATTTTGACCCAGCTACAGTGAAGGAACGGCGATATAGTTCTAAGTCAGGATGGTGTGTGATTTGGAGGAGAACTTGCAGGTGGTGGCGTTTGCATGCATTTGCTGCCCTTGTCCTTCTAGCTGGTAGAGGTTGCGGGTTTGGAATGTGCTGTCTAAGGAGCCTTGGTTTGTTGTGGCAGTGCATCTTGTAGATGGTACACACTGCTGCTACTGTGCGTTAGTGGTGGAGGAAGTGAATGTTTGCGGATGGGGTGCCAATCAAGCGGCTGCTTTGTCCTGGATGATGTCGAGCTTCTTGAGTGTTGTTGGAGCTGCACTCATCCAGGCAAGTGGAGAGTATTTCATCACACTCCTAACTTGTGCCTTGTAGATGGTGGACAGGCTTTGGGGAGTCAGGAGGTGAGTTACTCGCCGCAGGATTACTAGACTCTGACCTGCTCTTGTAGCTACGGTATTTATATGGCTACTCCAGTTCAGTTTCTGGTCAATGGTAACCCCTAGGATGTTGATAGTGGGGGATTCAGCAATTGTAATGCCATTGAATGTCAAGGGGAGTTGGTTAGATTTTCTCTTGTTGGAGATGGTCATTGCCTGGCACTTGTGTGGCATGAATGTTGCTTGCCACTTACCAGCCCGAGCCTGGATATTGTCCAGGTCTTACTGCATTTCTACACTGCTTGCTTCAGTATCTGAGGAGTTGTGAATGGTGCTGAACATTGTGCAATCATCAGCAAACATCCCCACTTCTGACTCATTGATGAAGCAGCTGAAGATGGTTGGGCCTTGGACACTACCCTGAGGAACTCCTGCAGTGATGTCCTGGAGCTCAGATGATTGACCTCCAACAACCACAACCATCTTCCTTTACGTTAGGTATGACACCAACCAGCGGAGACCTTTCCTCCTGATTCCCATTAATTCCAGTTTTGCTTGGGCCCCTTGATGCCATACGTGGTCAAATGCTGCCTTGATGTCAAGGGCAGTCACTCTCACCTCACCTCTTGAGTTCAGCTCTTTTGTCCATGTTTGAACCAAGACAGTAATGAGGTCAGGAGCTGAGTGGCCCTGGTGGAACCCAAGCTGAGCATCACTGAGCAGGTTATTGCTAAGCAAGTGCCACTTGATGGCACTGTTGATGATACCTTCCATCAATTTACTGATGATTGAGAGTGGACTGATGGGGCTGTAATTGGCCGGGTTGGACTTGTCCTGCGTTTTGTGCACAGGACATACCTGGGCAATTTTCCACAATGCCAAGCAGATGCCAGTCTTGTAGCTGTACTGTAACAGCTTGGCAAGGGGCGCAGCAAGTTCTGGAGCACAGATCTTCAGTACTATTGCCGGATTATTGTCAGGGTCCATCGCCTTTGCAGTATCCAGTGCTTTCAGTCATTTCTTGATATCACATGGAGTGAATTGAATTGGTTGAAGACTGGCATCTGTGATGCTGGGGACTTCAGGAGGGGGCCGAGATGGATCATCAACTCAGCACTTCTGGTTGAAGATTGTTGCAAATGCTTCAGCCTTATCTTTTGCACTGATGTGCTGGGCTCCCCCATCATTGAGGATGGGGATATTTGTGGAGCCACCACCTCCAGTTAGTTGTTTAATTGTCCACCACCATTCACAGCTGGGACATGATATGAAAATACAAGTATGTTAGTCTGTCTCTCTGAATCATTAACATACGAAATAGGAGCAAAAGTAGACCATTCAGCCCCTGGAGCCTGCTGCACCATTCAATACAATCATGGCTGATCTTCTGTCCTCTCCACTTTCCTGCCAACACCCATATCCCTTGATTCGCTGAGAGATCAAAAATCTATCAGTCTCAATCCTGAATATACTCAACGATGGAGCATTGTTATGGACAGGTGGGAAATGATAGGGATGGTTTCCTTTTTTTTTAACCTCTTAACTGACGGAAGACAGCATTTTTGTTCGAAATGTGTTTTAACCCCTGAGCTGTTTAATGGTCAACAAACAGACAAATGACAAGTTTTCTGATAGGTTTAAAGAAAGGTAAATGTTTATTAAACAACACCCAAAAATATTCGCAATTCACCCACACTCACATGTATACACGGACACACACACAAGAAAAGATTGGGTAATGTGCATTTAGGTCTGATGGTTTTGAAAAGAGTTCACTGTAAACCTGGGTTTCTTCCCCAGGGATGAAGATTTAAAAAGTGGTGTTATTCCTTTTTCCTGGTTCACTGAAGACAAAAGCTAAAAAGTTGCAGGTGGGTGAATGCATTGTTGCAGACTTTGTTTTGTTGCATCTCAGTCACAGTTCAATGTCGGAAACCCTGGTAAGATTTCTCGGGTATGAAGTTCAAGGCCACTTCCAGTCACTGCCTACAGATAGTTTTAAGATGGTGTTCTAGGTAGGGTCCTCCTCCTTCCGCTAGAGCAAATGGAATCTCTCTCTCGCTGGCTCTCTGCCTTTGTCTGCCCAGCGTGTACTTTTATTAAGCTCCTTATCAGACCCTTAGTTTCTGTCATGCGACCATGGTTTTGTTTTTACCATTGTCCTCATGAATGATGTCTGATGGTGAGTCCATTCTTAGACAATGGGGTCTGGGTGTCACCCATCTTCATTCCTCTTTGATAAAGTGGAGTTTTTTCACACCCACTCATTTGAGTTTGAATTTGGAGACATCATGTCTGCCGTGCCATTGTTAACCCAAAGGTTGGAGAGAAGTAGCCATTATAGAATGGATCATTTACATTTTAATGCCTTCTCCAAGGCTGGTCCAGACATGAAGTTTGACTCAGGGTTCTTGTAGTTTCCATATATGCTGGCAGTACAGGATAAGGTCACCTGACCTCTCGATTTCATCTTGTTTTTCAGGTAAAGTGCCTGTTTTTGAGTTTGCTTTATAAGTGCATTGTATAGTTACTAATTCCTCCTGTGTGAGCATGACACCATCCACAACCTTCTAGGGTAAATAATGCCAAAGATTGACAGCCTTCTTAAGTGATGAAATTTCTCCTCCTCTCATCTAAATGATCGATTCCTTATCCTGAGGCTGTACTCATATGTTCTAGATTCCCCAGGCAGGGGAAACAACCTCTCAGTGTCTACCCTGTCAGGCCCCTTCAGAATCTTGTATGTTTCAATGAGATCACCTCTCCTCCTTATAAACAGCAGGGAGTATAGGCCAGGTCTACACAGTCTCTCATCCTAGGACAACCCTCGCATCCTAGTAACCAATATAATGCATGTTCCCTGTACCACCTTGAAGGCAAGCAAATTCTTCCTTCCATATGGAAACCAAAACTGTACACAATACTCCAGGTGTGGTCTCATCAAAGCCCTATACAATTGTAACAAGATGTCCTGATTGTTGTATTCCAATCCCCTTGTAATAAAGGCCAACATACTATCTGCCTTCCTAATTGCTAACGTTCTGTGTTCCTGTGTAGTACATCCAAATCTCTCGGATCATCAACATTTAACATTTTAAAAAATATTCTTCTCTTCTATGCTTACCACCAAAGTGAATAACCTCACACTTCCCTATATTATACTCCATCTGCCACTTTGTTGCCCACTCACTTAACCTGTCTATATCTCTTTGCAGCCTCTTTGTGTCCTCCTCACAGCTTACATTCCTACCTAACTTTGTATCATCAGCAAACCTAGATACATTACTCTTTGTCTCTTCATCTAAGTCATTAATATGGAATGTAAATAGCTGAGGCCCCAGCACTAATTCTTGTGGCACTCACTAGTTACAGCCTACAAACTTGAAAATGGCCCATTTATTCCAACTCACTGCTTCCTGTTTGTTAACCAATCCTCAATCCATGTTAATATATTACCCTCAACGCCATGAGCCCTTATCTTGCCTATTAACCTTTTGTGTGGCACCTTATCGAATGCCTTTTGAAAATCCAGGTATACTATATCTACTGGTTCCTCTTTATCTACCCTACTAGTTACACCTTCAACAAACTCTAATAAACTTGTCAAACACGATTTCCCTTTCATAAAATCATGTTGACTTTGTCTGATCATACTGTGATTTTCTGGCTGAATTTTATGGGCCCCTTAAGGATGGCAATGGAGGCACTGAGATCCATTAAATTGTGTGGGAAGGCGGGGTCACAGAGTGCCTGGCACCTTCCTGACACCTTGGAATTTAGTCTGGGGTGGGGAAGGCCAAAGATGATCTTCCTGCTCAGAAGCCAATTGAGGCCCATAAGTGGTCAATTAATGGCCATTTCAGGGCCTCTTCCTGCCGCCGCTGGTATTTTACCAGTGGGTGGTGGGAGCCCTGTTACATATGGAGGTCCTCCAGGAAAACAAGGTGGCCTCCCTGTGGGATTGTTGTGGGGGGGTGCCTCCTCCATGGGCAATCAGTGGGCCATGTTGGACCCCCGGTGGCAAAGGTTGCCCCTCTGCTAACGACCCCCCTCCTTGATGACCACCCTGCTCTGCACAAACCCGCCCCCACCCCCCCCCCCATGCTACAATTACCTGGGGTCTGGGGCTGCAGCGCTGGTCTTTTTGTATTAAGGACAGAGCCCACTGATCCCCGTAGTTCTGCCAATACTACTGCCAGCCCTCTGATTGGAGGCGGGATCCCCAGTCTTAAAGGGATGGGGACCCTAGCGCAGGGCATTTAATTGCCTGAGCGCCATTAATAGAGGTGGGGGGGTTTCTCCAAAGGGCTGAGGTGGGGTTCTTCTCACCTTTTGTGGCTGGTGTCGAGACCCCCACCAGCTTCATAAAATCCAGCTCTGAATGCATTGTTAAGGCTTCCTAAATAATAAATTCCAGCATTTTCCCAATGACTGATGTCAGGCTAACTAGCCTGTAGTTCCCTGTTTTCACTCTGCCTCCTTTCTTGAATAGCAGTGTTACATTTAGTAACTTTCAATCCTCTGGAACTGTTCTAGAATGTAGGGAATTTTGGAAAATCATGACCAGGACATTCACTATCTCTGCAACTACCTCTTTTAGAACCCTTGAATGTAGGCCATCAGGCCCTGTCAGCTTTTAGTCCCTTAAGTTTCTCCAATACTTTTTCTCTGCTTATATTATTTACCTTAAGTTCCTTGCTGCTTTAAGCTCTTGGTTAACCTTTATTTCTGGTATGTAATTTGTGTCTTCTACTGTAAAGACAGACACAAACTATTTGTTCAACGTCTCTTTCATTTCCTCACTCCCCATGATAATTTCTCCTGTCTCTGCGTATAAAGGACCAACGTTTACTTTAGCTACTCTCCTTTTTATATGCTCTTTCAATCTGTTTTTTATATTCCTGATTTGTTTACTCTCGTGTTCTTTTTTTTCCCTTTTTATCAACTTTTTAGTTGCCCTTTGCTGGTTTCGAAAACTCTCCAAATCCACAGGCTTACTATTATTCTTTGTAACATTATAAGCCTCTTCCTTTAATCTCATACTATCCTTAACTTACCTAGTAAACTACGGATGGATTTTTCTTGCTGGGTTTTTGTTTTTTAATGGAATGTGATTTTGTTGAACATTTGAATTATTTCTTTAAATGTTTCCCACTGTTTATTTACCTCCAAACCTTTTAGTCTGTTTATCCAAACAACCTTAGTCAGCTCTCCTCTCATACCTACATGATTGGTTTTGTTTAAATTTAAGATTCTTGGTTGGGATTAGAATTTGTCACTTTCAAACTTAATATGGAATTTAATTGTATTATGGTCAGTTTTTCCTAGTGGATCTTTTACTATGAGATTATTCATTAAACCTGCCTCATTGCACAATACTAGATCTAAAATAGCTTCATTCCTAGTTGGTTCCAAAGCATATTGTTCCAGGAAACTGTTATGAAAGTATTCTACAACCGCATCTTCCAGGCGACCTTTGCCAATTTGATTTCTCCAGTCTATATGAAGATTAAACTCCCCCATGAGTATTTCATTGCCTTTGTTACAAGCTCCAATTATTTCTTGTTTAAATGTTCTGTGCAATGGTATAACTACTATTAGGGGGGCCTATAAAGTACTGCCACCAGTGTTTTCTGACCCTTGTTATTCCTAATCTCCACCCATACTGATTCTACTTCCTGATCTTCTGAGCCAAGATCCTTTCTCACTACTGTCCTTATGTCATCCTTTGCAATCAGAGCTACTCATCCTACTTTTCCATTCTGTCTGTCTTTTTGAAATGTTGTGTACCCTGAATATTTATTTCCCAACCTGGATTACCTTGTAGCCATGTCTCTGTAATGGTGATTAGATCAAAACATTTAGCTTTAGTTGTGCTGGTAGCTCATCTGTCTTATTACGAATGCTTCGCGCATTCAGATAGAGCCTTATACTGTTCTTTGAATGAACCTTATTCGCTGATGCACAATTACTGTTGAACTCTCTGTCTGTTCCTATCCCACACTGTTTGTCTTTACCCAAATCGCTACGCTGCTCTATTGCCTCATCTTCTTTCTTTAAATTTCTAATTCTTCTTTCACCAGAACCCGCCACCCCTTCTTTTAGTTTAAAGCCCAAGCCATAGCCCTAATTATATGATTCACCAGGACACCAATCGGAGCCCGGGTTAAGTGGAGCCCATCCCAATGGAACAGCCCTTTCTTTTGCCAGGACTGGTGCCAGTGCCCCTGAATCAAAACCCCTTTTTCCCATGCCACTTATTGAGCCACATGTTTAATACTCTAAGCTGCTTGACTCTATGCCAATTTGCATGTGGCTCAAGTAACAGTCACGAGATTATTATCTTTTGAGGTTCTGCATTTAATTTGGACCCTAACTCCTCAAATTCTCTCAGCAGAATATCATGCCTAGTTCTCCCTATGTCATTGGTTCCTACATGGACCATGACAACAGGATCATTCCCCAACCACCCAACCCCTGCCCCCCCCCACCAACCCTACCACCCCACTCCAAGTTCATATCCAGCCACAAGGAGATAGAGTCATAGAGTTATACAGCACAGAAACAGGCCCTTCGGCCCATCATGTCAGTGCTGACCATCAAGCACCTATCTATTCTAATCCAATTTTCCAGCACTTGGCCGGTAGCCTTGTATGCTATGGTGTTTCAGGTGCTCATCTAAATACTTCTTAAATGTTGTGAGGGTTCCTGCCTTTACCACCCATTCAGGCAGTGTGTTCCAGATTCCAACCACCCTCTGGGTGAAAAAGACTTTCCTCAAATCCCCTCTAAACCTCCTGACCCTTACTTTAAATCTATGCCCCCTGGTTATTGACACCTCCGCTAAGGGAAAAGGTTTCTTCCTATCTACCCTATCTATGCCCCTCATAATTTTGTATACCTCAATCAGATCCTCCCTCAGCCTTCTCTGCTCTAAGGAAAACAACCCTAGCCTATCCAGTCTCTCTTCATAGCTGAAATGCTCCAGCCCAGGCAACATCCTGGTGAATCTCCTCTGCATCCTCTCCAATGCAATCACATCTAGCTGTGGCCTAACTAACGTTTTATACAGCTCCATCATAACCTCCCTGCTGTTAGATTCTATGCCTCGGCTGATTAAGGCAAGTATCCCATATGTATTCCTAACTAATTTATCTACCTGTGCTGCTGCCTTCAGTGATCTATGGACAAGTACACCAAGGTCCCTCTGACCCTCTGTACTTTCTAGGGTCCTACCATCCATTGTATATTCCCTTGTCTTGTTAGTCCTCCCTAAATGCATCACCTTGCACTTCTCAGGATTAAATTCCATTTGCCACTGCTTTGCCCATCTTACCAGCCCATCTATATCGTCCTGTAATCTAAGGATTTCCTCCTCACTATTTACAACACCACCAATTTTTGTGTCATCTGCGAACTAACTGATCATACCTCCTGTATTCATGTCTAAATCATTAATGTACACTACCAACAGCAAGGGTCCCAGCACCGATCTCTGTGGTACACCACTGGCCACAGGCTTCCAATTGTAAAAACAACCCTCGACCATCACCCTCTGCCTCCTGCCACTCTGCCAATTTTGGATCCAATTTGCCAAATTGCCCTGGATCCCATGGGCTCTTACCTCCTTGACCAATCTCCCATGCAGGACCTTATCTAAAGCCTTACTGAAGTGCATGTCGACTACAATCAACTGCTTTACCCTCATCTACACACCTAGTCACCTCCTCGAAAAATTCAATCAAGTTTGTTAGACATGATCTCCCCCTGACAAAGCCATGCTGACTATCTTTGATTAATCCCTGCCTCTCCAAGTGGAGATTAATCCTGTCCCTCAGAATTTTTTCCAATAATTTCCCAACCAGTAATGTTAGACTCAGTGGCCTGTAATTACCTGGTTTATCCCTGCTTCCCTTCTTGAATAATGGTACCACATTCACTGTCCTCCAGTCCTCTGGTACCTCTCCTGTGGCCAGAGAGGATTTGAAAATTTGTGTCAGAGCCCCTACTATCTCCTCCGTTGCCTCACATAACAGCCTGGGATACATCTCATCTGGGCCCGAGGATTTATCCACTTTTAAGCCCGCTACAACTGCTTATACCTCCTCCCTTTCAATGCTAATTTGTTCGAGTATATCACAATCCCCCTCCCTGATCTCTACACCTACATTGTCCTTCTCCATAGTGAACACAGATGAAAAGGAACCATTTAAAACCTTGTCCTCCGGCTGCACACACAGATTGACACTTTGGTCCCTAATGGGCCCTGCTCTTTCCCTGATTATCCTCTTGCCCTTAATATACTTATTAAACACTTTGGGATTTTCCTTTATCTTGTGTGCCAGTGATTTTTCATGCCCCCTCTTTGCTCTCCTAATTACTTTTTTTAAGTACCCCCCTACACTTTCTATCCTCCTCTGGGGCCTCTGCTGTTTTCAGTCCTCTGAATCTACCATAAGCCTCTTTTTTTCATTATCCAATCCTCTATATCCCTTGACATGCAGCGTTCCCTGGACTTGTTGGTCCTACCCTACACCTTTACGGGAACAAGTTGGCCCTGAACTCTCACTATTTCCTTTTTGAATGACTCCCATTGGTCTAATTTAGACTTTCCTACAAGTAGCTGCTCCCAGTCCACTTTGGCCAGATCCTGTTTTATCATTTTGAAATTGGCCTTCCCCCAATTGAGTACCTTTATTTCCGGTCCATCTTTGTCCTTTTCCATAACTACCTTAAATCTTACAGAGTTATGGTCACTATCCCCGAAATGCTCTCCCACTGACACTTCTACGACTTGTCCAGCTTCATTTCCTAGGATTAGGCCCAGTACTGCCCCTTCTCTTGTAGGTCTTTCTACTTACTGGCTCAAAAAGCTCTCCTGGATGCACTTTAAGAATTCCGCCCCCTTTAAGCCCTTTGCACTAAGACTATCCCAGTTAATATTGGGGAAGTTGAAATCCCCTACTATTATTATCCTATTATTTTTACATCTCTCTGAGATTTGCCTACATATCTGCTCCTCTATCTCTCCCTGACTGTTTGGAGGCTTGTCGTACACTCCCAGCAAAGTGATTGCCCCCTTTTTGTTTTTAATTTCTACCCATATGGCCTCATTTGAGGAACCATCTAAGATATCATCCCTCCTTACTGCAGTAATTGACTCCTTGATCAATAGTACAATGCCACCTCCTCTTTTACAATCCCCGTCATGCCTAAGGATTCTATACCCTGGAACATTGAGCTGCCAGTCTTGCCCTTCCCTCAATCATGTCTCAGTGATCGCAATAATATCAAATGCCCATATCAACCTCTACCACCGAGAACAATAAGGGCAACAGGCATATGGGAACACCAGTATCTACATGTTTTCTTCCAAGTCACCCACCATCCTGACTTGGAAATATACCTATGTTCCTTTATCATTGCTGAGTGAAAACCCTGGAACTCCATACCTAACAGCACTGTGGGTGTACCTACACCGCACGGACTGCAACAAATCAAGAAGGTGGCCTACCACCACTTTCTCAATGTCAATTAGGGATGGAAAATTCATGCTGGACTTGCCAGTGACGCTCACATCCCATGAATGATTTATTAAAATTATCTTAATCGCATACTTCCATGATGCAGGTGAATTGGAATGACTTGCAGGTTACAGGCATTGGAAATGACAGTCACTGGAGCAGGAGGAGGTTGGTGAAACAGCTTTCCAGCTAAAAATATTAGTGCATCAACAGGGTATCCAAACCTATGATCTTTTGTGGGTAGACGTTTGAGAGCTGATAATGCAACGTCCAATGTTCTATAGCACCTTGGGTGGTTGGATCATGTATTATTGGGTATGGAAGCCTGAGGGCTACTGTCATGCAGGCCCCCACCTGCCAACAATGAGGCACATTAATTTCACCACATGGGCATTAAACTTTAAATTGTTGCTGGGAAGAAAAGAGGGCCTATTACAAGGAATTGCCAGGCCCCTAACCAGAAAGACATTTTTGCATACTAGCAGACAGTGTTGGAACAAAAGAACCAGTCCCTGCTCCCAATACTGAGGGAGGCAAGGAAAGAAATTGCTGGGGCCTTGACAGAAATCTTTGCATCCTCATTGGCTACAGGTGAGGTCCCAGAGGACTGGAGAATAGCCAATGTTGTTCCTTTGTTTAAGAAGGGTGGTAAGGATAATCCAGGAAATTATCGGCCGGTGAGCCTTACGTCAGTGGTAGGGAAACTATTAGAGAGGATTCTTCGGGACAGGATTTACTCCCATTTGGAAACAAACGAACTTATTAGCGAGAGACAGCATGGTTTTGTGAAGAGGAGGTTGTGTCTTACTAATTTGATTGAGTTTTTTGAGGAAGTGACGAAGATGATTGATGAGGGAAGGGCGGTGTATGTTGTCTATATGGACTTTAGTAAAGCCTTTGACAAGGTCCCACATGGCAGACTGGTGCAAAAGGTGAAGTCACACGGGATCAGAGGTGAGCTGGCAAGATGGATACAGAACTGTCTCAGTCACAGAAGACAGAGGGTAACAGTGGATGGGTGTTTTTCTGAATGGAGGGATGTGACTAGTGGTGTTCCGTAGGGACCAGTGCTGGGACCTTTGCTGTTTGTAGTATATATAAATGATTTGGAGGAAAATGTAGCTGGTCTGATTAGTAAGTTTGCGGACGACACAAAGGTTGGTGGAGTTGCGGATAATGATGAGGATTGTCAGAGGATACAGCAGGATATAGATCGGTTGGAGACTTGGGCGGAGAAATGGCAGATGGAGTTTAATCCGGACAAATGTGAGGTAATGCATTTTGGAAGGTCTAATGCAGGTGGGAAGTATACAGTAAATGGCAGAACACTTAGGAGTATTGACAGGCAGAGAGATCTGGGCGTACAGGTCCACAGGTCACTGAAAGTGGCAACGCAGGTGGATAAGGTAGTCAAGAAGGCATACGGCATGCTTGCCTTCATCGGTCGGGGCATACAGTATAAAAATTGGCAAGTCATGTTGCAGCTGTACAGAACCTTAGTTAGGCCACACTTAGAATATTGCGTGCAATTCTGGTCGCCACACTACCAGAAGGACGTGGAGGCTTTGGAGAGGGTACAGAGGAGGTTTACCAGTATGTTGCCTGGTCTGGAGGGCATTAGCTATGAGGAGAGGTTGGAAAAACTCGGATTGTTTTCACTGGAACGACGGAGGTGGAGGGGCGACATGATAGAGGTTTACAAAGTTATGAGCGGCATGGACAGAGTGGATAGTCAGAAGTTTTTTCCCAGGGTGGAAGAGTCAGTTACTGGGGGACATTGGTTTAAGGTGAGAGGGGCAAAATTTAGAGGGGATGTGCGAGGCAAGTTTTTTACACAGAGGGTGGTGAGTGCCGGGAACTTGCTGCCAGGGGAGGTGGTGGAAGCAGATACGATAGCGACGTTTAAGAGGCATCTTGACAAATACATGAATAGGAAGGGAATAGAGGGATATGGGCCCCGGAAGTGCAGAAGGTGTTAGTTTAGGCAGGCATCAAGATCGGCGCAGGCTTGGAGGGCCAAATGGCCAGTTCAAGTGCTGTTTTGTTCTTTGTACACACAACGAATGTGGTCAGACCAGTTTAGTCACATGACTAACTGACAGTTGCAGAGTTTTGAACTGAGAGTTTTAAATTGGAGAAACAGTGTTTGAAGACAGAAAGCTTCTGGATTGAGAACATCTCTCTCCTGTCTGCTCCCATCTCTTCCTCATGGAACTCCAAAACCCACTGAAGACACATGAACCCCAAGAGAGATAAGTCTCCTATTGTGAACAAGGTTTAAGAAGAATACTGGGCCCCAATGAAAAGCAATATCAGCCTACAAAAGGACTCTACAGTGAGCTTGAAGAACCCGTATCAAACTCTTCAAATACTGCCTCAAACCTTTCCACTTATTTTTTTCTTCTCTTTTCTGTCCCTATCTGCATGTGTGTATTGTGTATGTATGTGAGCGTGGACGTGTCATGTATCCGTAGACGTTAACCGAATTAGAGTTTAAGTTTTAATAAATTTCACCTTTCTTCTTTAAACCTAAGAAAGCCGGTTTGTGCTCATTTTGTCACCTTATATTTGGAAAGCGGTGAGCAAGGATTCACTAAGGGGGAGCTAAAAACAGTGTTTTTAAAAATAAAACCCCTTTCCAGTAAGACCAGGTGAAGGCTGAAAGGGAACTCCTCGACCTCTTTCTCACCTGATCGTAACAGCTACACTGAGAGAATGCTTAGAATAATAGAAGCTTTTACACTAACTATGCGCGAGACTTGTCAAGAGCCTATTTGCAGTGTGCATGAGGCCTTCTCTCCATAATATGGTTCATGTAACTGCAAAATGCACCAATCACTCAGTGCATGCCACTAATGGGTCCTACATGATTCTTTTTTATTCCTGGGTGGCCCTGACCTTTTATGAAGCCCATTTAGCCTACCTTCAGCTTCACTGTTGGGCCTCAAAAGGCCAGTTTTTCTTGGACATCATTCCCATTCCCTCATTCCTCCTCCTTCCTCTACCTTCCTCCATCACCCCCCACTGCCACCCTCTTTTTTAAAAAAAAGCCCAGCTGTCCTGTACATATACATGCAAGGTCAGGTTATTTGTGCACAGATGCGTGGACACAACTTTTAAAATTTAGAGCTAGGCCATTCAGGAATGAAATCAGGAAACCCTTTTTCACATAATGGCTGGTGGAAATGTAGAATTCTCTCCCCAAAATGTTGTGGATGCTTGGTCAATTTAAATATTCAAGTGTGAGATGGATGGATTTTAATTAGGGTGTTGAGATATGGATTAAAGGCAGGTAAATGACGTTGAGTTACAGATTACCTCTGATCTAATTAAATGGTGGAACAAGCTCAAGGGCTGAATGGCCTGCTCCTGTTGTGTTCATAGTACCTAAGGAGCAGCAGTACCAGTGGCACAGAGCCTGGATTGCATTATTGACCCAATGACATCATTTCTGAGGGAACGTCTGGTAGATCTCAGAATATAGTTCGCTATTAGAGAAAATTGCACAGAAATTAGCATGGCTCATCCAGCCAGTTGGCTACCTTGAGCATAAACAAACCTTGGAAGTCTAAGGTTGGATGATTGGACATATGCTGTTGATTTATCTTTTGTTGATTCTATTTCAAGTGTTACAGTCACAGAAGCCAGTGGATATATTGCATCTTCCATGAAAGAAATGCATTGCACTGTTAGATGTGGAAGTATAAGCTACGTCTGTGCAACTACCTACAGTATATCTCCCTCTTTCAATGGTATTTTGACAAAAGATACAGCAGGCTTGCAGTTGTCCTCTATTAGGCAATCCCCAGGAGATGTTCTTGGGTATATCTGAATGAACTAATTTGACCATTTAAATATATTAACATAACCAAGGCACTACTAGAACAAAGAACAAAGAAAATTACAGCACAGGAACAGGCCCTTCGGCCGTCCAAGCCTACGCCGATCCAAATCCTCTATCTAAACCTGTCGCCTATTTTCTAAGGGTCTATATCTCTTTACTTCCTGCCCATTCATGTATCTGTCTAGATACATCTTAAAAGACGCTATCGTGCCCGCGTCTACCATCTCCGCTGGCAAAGCGTTCCATGCACCCACCACCCTCTGCGTAAAGAAATTTCCACGCATATCCCCCCTAAACTTTTCCCCTTTCACTTTGAACTCGTGTCCCCTTGTAATTGAATCCCCCACTCTGGGAAAAAGCTTCTTGCTATCCACTCTGTCTATACCTCTCGTGATTTTGTACACCTCAATCAGGTCCCCCCTCAACCTCCGTCTTTCTAATGAAAATAATCCTAATCTACTCAACCTCTCTTCATAGCTAGCGCCCTCCATACCAGGCAACATCCTGGTGAATCTCCTCTGCACCCTCTCCAAAGAATCCACATCCTTTTGGTAATGTGGCGACCAGAACTGCACGCAGTATTCCAAATGTGGCCGAACCAAAGTCCTATACAACTGTAACATGACCTGCCAACTCTTGTACTCAATCCCCCGTCCGATGAAGGAAAGCATGCCGTATGCCTTCTTGACCACTCTATTGACCTGCGTTGCCACCTTCAGGGGACAATGGACCTGAACACCCAAATCTCTCTGTACATCAATTTTCCCCAGGACTTTTCCATTTACTGTATAGTTCACTCTTGAATTGGATCTTCCAAAATACTCTTAGATGGGCCCCCATCCAAGTCTAATGATAATTCAAAACCACACAGCACAATGCCTTGCTGAACTATTCATGTCTCTGAGGTACGAAAATTAGCAGACTTTAATGTGCACTCATATAACTTTCAGAATCGGAGCAGCAATTAATCTTAAACTTGTGTATGCTGTGTTCGGCATGAATGAATCCGAGAAATATAAGACAAAAATGCTTCACTGTTATCACATAAACCACATTTACTAACTATCATTACGAACAGATTACTTTTAGTAAATAGTACAAGAATAATAGTTTTTCAAAAGTTCAATTTATTGACATGAAGAAAGTTTACATTATGTCACTGCTTTGCCACTGCCAGAACATTGCCTTCTGGGGCAAGCTGTTGAAACTCTTCATTCTCTGTTTTACATATGTTGTGCTGATGTAGCTGAATTCAGTTCAATGTCACTACAAAGTTTTGAACTGTGATTATGGTCACCCGAAGCCAATCTTGTATATGGTTAGCCTCCTTGAACATTGATCCAGGGAATTTCGCCAACTTATATTTAGGAAATGAAATTCTTTAACAGTTGATGTATATCAGATAGCTTTCACATGGTGCCTATTTCTTGATGACATCCTGCAGTAGTGTAGATCATAATCTGCCTTGACTATTGTGTTAATACAACTGGACATTATGCTCTGAACATGCCAGTATAATTTGTGGAAAGAGTTTGGAAGGATCTTGTGGCAGGAACAGAAATTCAAAGCAGCTGTAACTTTCACTAACGAAATTAGGGGGTATTGACTTAAAACAGACCTTTGTAATGGTCTCCAGTTTACTTTGACTCTCCTCATACATAGATTTTCAGAAGCCCCAAAGTCTTTATGAATTCTTCAGTTTGTATATGTATGGGGCTGGATTTTCATTATGGAGGCGGGAAACAGAAGCCTTGTCTGGTTTTGGGTCAGAAACCCGCCTCCAGTGGGAAACTGATTCAGGTTCAGATTTTCAAATGGGTAAGCCCTTAATTGGTATGGAGACAGGTTTCCTGTCCACTTAGAGCCTGTGGGGCCGGGAATGGAGGTGGATCAGATCAAGTGTGGGGCTCATGTAGACGCTCCATGGCAGCCATCACTGAGGCTGCTGCTTGTCCTGAGGGAGAAATCTGCATTTTGTGGCAAAACCTTCCACTGCCCAGAGGGAAGCAAGATGTCACTGGGGAGCAGGGCAGACACTTGTTCCATCGATGCTGACCTGCATCTAATGAAGGAGACTGTGAAGAAGAGGAGGGAGGTCCTCTTCCCAGAGGGTGACAGGAGGAGGCCACCTGATTGTGTAGCAAGGACACCTCTCTGTTCAGTGTTATCCCCCTCCACCCACTCTTCCTCCTCCTCTCTTAGCTCCTGCTCCTCCCCTGATGAGCTGTCTCTTTCAAGGCCGCTCTATCCTCAAGGTCCACCCCCACTCTGGAGGGCCATGTTATGGAGAGCGCAGCAGACCACCACAACGACAGTTTGTGGGGGAACCATCCAATGGATCCAGATGCTGGAATTGTACCTTCAGAAGCCTGATGACCTGCTCAATGGTTGGCCTGCTGAGCAGGTGGCATTGGTTGTATCACCTTTGTGCCTCTGTCTGGGGTTCCTGTAGAGTGGTCAGTAGCCATTTCTTCAAAGGAGTTTCCTTGTCCCCTTGGATCCATCCACACACTTTGAGGAACGGAGTGAATATCCGAAGCAGCCTGGACTGGAGAAGGATGCAGGAGTCATGGCAGCTACCAGGAAAGTGAGCACACACATGGAGGAAGCTCTTCTTGTGGTTGCAGACCAGTTGAACGTTGAGGGCGTGGAAGTCCTTCCTGTTGATGGTCCACTGGCCAGTCACTGGGTGCCTTGACGGCTGTATGGGTGTAGTCGATGATACCCTGCACCTGAGGGAATCCAACCATGGAGGCAAAACCCAATGCCCTCTGTATTTGCACAGGCACATCTGTGTCAAAGTGTGGTCCCCCAGCCTCCTGAATATGGCATCCGTGGGCTGCCAACTTTGAGATGCCACCTGGAACCACCCACTTTCACAGACATTTAGGGTGATGGTGACCTTGAAGGCTGCAGACTGCCATGGGGGTCGTGAGGCCTCAGGTCATTGTGAATCAGAGCACACAGGTCTGAAAACATCTGCCTGGATGGGCGCAGCCTCCTACAGCACAGGCAATCTATCATTTGCAGGTAGCTGGCCCTTGGGTAGTAGACCCGATGTCTTCGGTAGCAACACCTTCCCCTTGCAGCCACCGCTGTGCTCCTCTGACCTTCTGCTGTCCACGAGGTTGCATCTGCCACAGCTCATCTGAGCTGCTCTGTCCAATGTCAGAGTAGTCTGTTCCCATCTGAACTCCCTCAACTGGGCTTTGTGCGTTCACCAGGCCTTCCCCTGCCAACCCCAGCTGCCTAAGTTATGCCAGTGGCCTCACATCCCACTCCAGATTGCAGCCACTCACCACTGAGAAAAGCCTTACAGCTTCAGCAATGGCTACTCTGTGGCACTTTTGAAGCAGCTGAGCTTTATTTTGTGCATCTGTATTATTTTATTCAGCTTTTCCCATAGCTGTTCATGGTCCCCACAGTGTTCACGACTTGTACATCCTGCCGTGTTCCAGATATTGTGTTTTCCATGTTCCCTTCCTTGAATGTCATATTCCTTGTAAATTGCTGCTGATAAGCCTGTTGATGAGCTCCTTAATGAGCTCAACAGGCACTTGATGGGAGGCGCGCGGAGTTGCCGTTCTCTCCGTCCCTCTCGGCAATCCTTTAAAAACAGCTTCGCGTTCCGGAGGTGGCGTGACCCAGTGCTGACCTCTGAGAACGTGACGTTAAATTGCGCACCTGCTCCTGCCCCTAGCGGGCTTTAAAAATCCGGTCCATGGTATCTTGTGCTCCTCCTAAGAGTAAACAACCTGCGGAGCTGCTGCAATCAACAGCATGCTATAAGATATCAAGAACACACTCGCAGGAATGATGCGCTGTTTTGAATCAGCCCCAAGTAGATCTAAATTCTCTGTGTTGCATGGTTTATTTGTGGAAGCTGATCCCGATGACTCTGGATTTAAATTGATTTGTCCTCGAACAATTGGTTAAATTAACAGATTTTGACGTTATACTGAAAAATGTTTAGCCCATTCAAGTAAGGTGTAAATAATTTGAATTGCCAGAGTGAGGCCCTAGACCAGTTTTTTCAGCCATCTTTCTGATGGAAAATGGGCACAGATCGTGTTGGCATCAGGAAGTTTTTCACCCACCAAATTTTCTTATTATTGTAAACATTAATGAGGTAGAATTTCTGTGGGGGTTCTCCTGATTTACCACCGTAGCTTCCGGGGAACATTGGCAGAAACCCTGAAGAAACAGCATAAATGGGTTTCCGTCGAAGTTGAGATGAGAGATCCTGAGACGTCCCTTGGAAATTACTGATGACTGTCTTTCTTTGGATTTAAAACAAAACTGAATTAGACTTCAGGTGCAGTTGTACATATAAGAATATCCAGGAAGTCTTCCGAGGGAGAGTTTCTCTTTATAACAAAATATGACATTCAAAATAATTATGGTAGCTGACATAATCGTTTTAAAAATGTTGAGAAGTAAGTTAATTCTGTTTACTGTTCAAATACTTTGGCAATTTATTTTCACCAGTGAGCTGAACTGAATTACACAATGCTGTGACAATTCCTTACCCTTTTGAGAGAACAAAGCACCATGACATCTGATGAATATTCTTTCAAAACAATAAAATGTAAAGTAGATGGAAGGCAAAAGTTTTCTGGAGTGAGTCAGATTTAATGTATTTAAATAGCTTCAATCATTAATGAAGAGCTCTGAAGTTTTCTACCAAAATAGTTGCACAAGGTCTATCATTAAAACAAATACATTCACTTATACTTTCCAAGCTGAAATAGCCCACTGTAATTAAACTTTGAAACTACAATTTAGTGGTTTGGGCATGCTTTTTTTTTAAACAATACTAGCTAATCCCCAGTGGCGTTGTTCATGAAAAATCTGGGGTCTGGAGTATGGTTGTAATGTTGAGCGGCTAACATGGCCTGTCAACTTAAACCACTGTTTCTGAAGGGTGGAAAAAAGTAGTCCAGATGTATCTTTAGGCCTGTCTGTGTTTAATCACTATATAGAGGGATACTTCAGATTAATGTAAATTTTCAACATTAGAATATGATAGACCCTCTCAAAATAGTTGCACAACTATATGCCAAAAATTGAATTAAAAGAATATATATTTCCCCTCCTATGTGGAAGGTGATGGCACTTGTTATCGTATGATTTAATAGACACCATCAGACCTCCAAAATCTTGCCCAAATGTCTATTATTCATAGGCAAAGTTGAACTTTGGAGGCTAATCAAACATCCAGCATTCAGCTGTGTCCAATCTTGTCTTCACTTGATATTCATACACATTTTAGGCAACAAATATGTTTTAAAAAATAATTGGTGCAGACTGCTAGGTATGCCCAGTCCTGATCATTATTTCTGACAGTATCCTTTTTTATCATTATGATAAAATTGAGGTGACATTTTCTTTTTCACTGCAGAGAGAAAATTTCTGCACCGAACAATCAGATCACATATGGACAAACAATGCAAAGGAGCTTATATGGAGCAGAGATAGGTTTTGATATGTCATTACATTGAGTGAACAAAAGATTGCCCTTTTTTGAACAAGGTGGTGCCCTTTATAAACTTAGAGATTGTCAGTGAGTTACCTGAATTTATAGAGACTGACACTGGGTCTGCCTTTCACATTTAGACTTGGATGTATGGAGCACAATATTGAAAATTCCAAAGTACATGAAAGTAGACGGTTTAGCAAATAATGAGCAGAACTGTAAAAGACTGCAGGAGGACATAGGTAGTGGAATGGACAGACAGGTGGCAGATGCAATTTAATGCAGAGCAGTGTGAGGTGATGCATTTTGTGGGAGGGAAAACAGCGAATGGGCACATGCATCAATGAAAAGATGCTGAAGAGCGTGGATGTACAGCGCAACTTGGAGATTAAAGTGCCACTGGAGGTAACGTAACGCCCTGAAAAAGGCAGATAACATTTTAGGTTTCATAAGTAGAAGCATAGAGTATGAAAGCAAAGAAGTCGTAAATGTGTACAATGCAATTGTGGCACAGGCATGATGAGCTGTCAATGTCTATGGTTCTTTGGCACATAAGGTGACCCATATTTAAGACAACCTCCTTACTTTTCAGTCAAAACCCCAGAACAAAAGTTCATAAGTGGCTGTGCACAGCAGCCAGATCCCAACATAAAGTAAATTTCCACACATAACATTGGTCTGTACTCACAGGTAAAGCATCTTCCTACTTTAACCACCAAATAAGGACATAAATTTTGCATTTTGTATGTGATACAGCAATGTAAAGAGATGGTGTTATCCTACAGTGATACTAACTTTTGGAAAGAACGTATAACTTGTGTTTGTGCCATATATGCTGATGCATTATTTTTCGTACTTTCCAAATGGCTGTTTTGATCCTAGCCACATGAGAGATTGTAGGATCTCTTGGATTTTAATCAGTCGCAAGTGTTCACATTCCTGCAGCAATCACAAACCAAACTTTTATAATTATGTGCAAATGATAACAATTTGAAAGTGGCCTGATGGCATTTTTCAAATCAACAATCTGTTAGAGAAAATATATGTGAAGCTTACAAAGGACTTATCCCCAATAGCATAGAGTCTGTTCTGTCTTGCTTAATTTCTTATTAAGAAACAAGTATAGTAACTAACTGAGGTGACTTGTCTCATTCCGTCCAGGAATTCATTAGAGATGGTCAATGCATGGTGGGTTAATTCTCCACAAATCACATTCCACAATAACTTAAATACTCAATTCTTGCTGCTCAATTCTTTATCAAACTACAGAAATATAGGGCTTGAATTTTAAATCCCACTGAGTGTGGGTACGGAGGCGAGCGCGATTTGAATATCATGTTCATGGAGGTTGGCAGTGGGACCCACCACATCCAGACTCCATTTTTAAAGTGACACCAGGAGGGAGGGAATGAGTTGGGTGCACGCTTGCATAGGGCGGCACAGATGGCCCAGTGGTTAGCACCGCAGCCTCACAGCTCCAGTGACCCAGGTTCAATTCTGGGTACTGCCTGTGTGGAGTTTGCAAGTTCTCCCTGTGTCTGCGTGGGTTTTCTCTGGGTGCTCCGGTTTCCTCCCACATGCCAAAGACTTGCAGGTTGATAGGTAAATTGGCCATTATAAATTGCCCCTAGTATAGGTAGGTGGTAGGGAAATATAGGGACAGGTGGGGATGTGGTAGGAATATGGAATTAGTGTAGGATTGGTATAAATGGGTGGTTGATGCTCGGCACAGACTCGGTGGTCCGAAGGGCCTGTTTCAGAGCTGTATCTCTAAACTAAACAAAACACTAGTGCCTGCTAAGCTCATTGGGGAGCTCATTAACAGGCTTGGCAGCAGCAGTTGTTAATTTTCAAAGGTTGGGAACATGGAGGATGCCATGGGGGAAACAACAAGGTATTCAAGGCGTATACGCTGTGGGGTGCCATGAGGGCAATGGGAAGGGCTGATTAAAAGACTGCAGAGACCCAAAAAGAAGCTCAGCTTCTTCAAAAGTGCCACAGGATAGTCATTGCTGGAGCTATAAGACTTGTTTTTCTTAGTGGTGAATGGCAGGAATCCAGAAAGGGACGTAAGGTCACTGGAATCACTTGGGCAGTTGAGGTTGGTGGGAGAAGGTCTGGCATAAAGTCCAGGTGAGGGAGTTCAGATGGGAACAGGTTGCTCTTGACATTGGATAGAACAGCCAGGGTGAGCTGCGTCAGATACAACTTCCTGGACAGTAGGAGACCAGAGGAGCACAGCGGGGTGCTGCAAGGAGAGGAAGGTACTATCCAAGATATCGGGTACACAGCCCAAGAGTCTGCTACCTGCAGATAACAGAGTGTTAGTATCATAGGAGCCTGTGCTTATCCAGGCAGATGGTCTCAGTGCTGTGTGCTTTGATCCACAATGATCGGAGGCCTCACGGCCCCTATGGCAGTCTCCTATTTGCAGCCATCAAGGTTTCTGTCACCCTAAATTTCTGTGCAGCTAGGTTGTTGCAGGGATCAGCTGTGGACTGGGGTGGAACCTCGCAGTTGGAAGCTCATAGGGCAGGTCACTGATGCCATTCTCAGCTGGGCAGGGGACGACACCCACTCTGACACAGGCCTGCACAGGCACAGAGGGTGTTGGGTTCAACTTCATTCGCTGGATTCCCCCAGGTGCAGGGCGTCATCATTTGTGCCCATGCAGCCATCAAGGCACCCAGCGACCGGTCAGTGAGATCCATCAACAGGGAGAGCTTTCACTCCCTCAATGTTGTGTACCTTAACCTGTGCCATTATCAAAATAATAAAATACAAATACCCAAAAGATCTGCAGTGGGAAATACCTTTGGCTAAGTGCTGTGAACCTCTGTCACTGAGTCCAGTAGATTTTCTGGGGTAAGGGGGAGGTACCCTAATTTGGCTGTCGATTCCTAACGCCACCACCGCTAGGCATGCATCCAAGGAGGCTGGAAAATTCAGCTGAAGTTTGTCTTGTGGAGGGAGAAAACAAGTGTCAGGTTCTCCTTGGATACCAACTGAGAGGGGTTCCCATAGCTCCCTTTGTTGCTTTTTTTTAATGGCCCTTTTCTTCAGGGGTCCAGGTAACAATTCTAATCTAAACCACCAGCCAGATAAAGGCCAGTTTTCAATCCATTCAAAAACCTGGCCCTTCATTCCACCAGCTTCTCAGAGTCTCATGTACAACTTTGTTTGGAAAGTGCAATCAATGATGCACCTCGTTCACTTTAGTTAACTCCTCAGAGTTCCAGTACCTTATTGATGAGCAACCTGTCGTGTCTAAGGGCACGTTCACCCAAACCCAAAGTGGTTGCCAAGCTCAAGGATTGTAAATTGGGGTATGAGGAAAGAAATCAAGGTCTGAACTCCTTAACATAATTCCAAAGTGAAGCAGACTGAGATTTCTGCCTCCAGCACTGAATTGTTATGATCTGGAATGCACTGCCTGATAGGCTGGTGGTTACAGATTGCCTTCAAAAGGGAATTGAATGAATACCTGAAGAAGAAAAAGTTGCAGGGATATGGGGAAAGAGTGGGGGAGTGGGACTAACTGGATTGCTCTACAAAGGAGCCGCCTCCTCTGTGCTGTACCGTTCTACGATAAAAGAGTACAATTCTAAAGGGGATGCAGAATCAGAGAGACCTTGTGCACAAATTTATGGGCAGCGCAGTGGTTAGCACTGCAGCCTCACAGCTCCAGCGACCTGGGTTCAGTTCTGGGTACTGCCTGTGCGGAGTTTGCAAGTTCTCCCTCTGACTGCGTGGGTTTCTGCCGGGTGCTCCGGTTTCCTCCCACAACCAAAGACATAGCAAAAGAAAAGGCTGAAGCATTTGCAACCACCTTCAGCTAAAAGTGCCAAGTGGATGATCCCTCCCAGCCTCCCCCTGAGGCCCAGCTTCACAGATGCCAGTCTTCAACCAATTCGATATCAAGAAATGGCTGAAGGCACTGGAAACAGCAAATGCTATGGACACCAACAACATCCTGGCAGTATAGTACTGAAGACTTGTGCTCCACAACTAGCCGTGTCCCTAGGCAAGCTGTTCCAGTACAGCTGCAACGCTGGCATCTACCCGACAATATGGAAAATTGCCCTAGAGGACAAATCCAATCCAGCCAATTATCGACCTATCAGTCTACTCTCAATCATCAGCAAAGTGATGGAAGGTGGCGTCAACAGTGCTATCAAGCAGCACGTACTCAGCAATACGCTGCTCATCTATGCTCAGTTTGGGTTCCACCAGGGCTACTCTGCTCTAGACCTTCTTAGAGCCTTGGTTCAAACTTGAACGAGCGAGCTGTATTCCAGAGGTGATGTGAGAGTGACTGCCTTGACATCTAAGGCAGTATTTGACTGAGCATCAAGGAACCCTAGCAAAATTGAAGTCAATGGGAATCATGGGGCAAGCTCTCTGCTAATTGGAATCATACTTAGCATAAAGGAAGGTTGTTGTTGGAGGCCAATCATCTTAGCAAGAGTTCCTCAGGTAGTGTCCTAGACCAAAACATCTTCATTAATGACCTTCCCTCCATCATAAGGTCAGAAGTGGGAATGCTCGCTGATGATTGCACAGTGTTCAGTACCATTTGCAACTCCTCAGATAATGAAGTAACCATGTTCGCATGCTGCAAGACCTGGACAACATTCAGGCTTGGGCTGATGTGTGGCAAGTAACATTTGTATCACAAAAGTGCCAGGCAATGACCATCTACAACAAGAGAGAATCTAATCATTTCCCCATGGCATTCAATGACATTACCATTGCTGAATCCCGACCATCAACATCCTGGGGATTACCATTGGCCAGAAACTTAACTTGACAAGCCGTGTAAATACTGTGGCTGAAAGAGCAGTTCAGAGGCTGAGAATCCTTTGGCAAATAACTCACCTCGTGACTCCCCAAAGCCTGTCCACCATCTTCAAGGCACAAATCAGGAGTGTGATGGAATACTCTCCACGCCTGGATGAGTGCAGCTCCAACAACACTGAAGAAGCTCAACATCATCCAGGACACCCGATCCACCACCTTCAACATTCACTCCCTCTACCACTGGTGCACAGTGGCGGCAGAGTGTATCATCTACACGATGTACTGCAGCAACTCGCCAAGGCTCCTTCGACAGCACCTTCCAAATTTGCAACCTCTACCACTTAGAAGGACAAGGGCAGCAGGCCACCACTTGCATATTTCCCTCCAAGTCATGCACCATCTGTCCTTGGATCTGTGTTGCCGTTCTTCAGTGTCGCTGGTTCAAAAACCTGGAACTCCCTTCCTAACATCACTGTGGGCATACCTACACCCATGCTGTGCAGCGGTTCAAGAAGGCAGCTCACCACCACCTTCTCAAGAGCAATAGGGGATGGGAAATAAAGGCCAGCGATGCTCAAATACCATGACTGTATTTCTAAAAAAAATCCTCGATGATTCTAGGAATGGAACTCTTGGTCTGCTCAGTTAGGTACCTGGTCTGATCAAGCATGGTGAATCCTACTGTAGGTCCAGGATATGGGAGCCCCTGATGGAGGCTGAATCATTCAATTCAAATCCAAGAATCCTTGTGAGTTTTGTTGAATATATGTTTTGATTGGCTTGAGATATCTATTTAAATTTCCTTCATCCTATTAAAATTTTGAAAATTAAGATGCATTTCAGTCTGTCATCTTCATAATTGATTAGTCTATCTGAAGTCATTAAGTAGATATAGATGGGCCAAAGAGGTTGCCATGTACGGTTAAGTCAGGGACCTAAAGCACAGTTAGCATGCAACATATTTTAGTATGCTCTATTTGCTGCTCAGGGTGCGGTTTCCTCTACATTGGAGACCAAATGCAGATTGAGCAATGGCTTTCTGAACATTCAGTCCGCAAGCACAACCCTGAGCTTCTGGTCACCTGTCATTTTAATTCTCTGTCCCATTCCCACTCTGACCCCTCTGACCCAAGCCTTTTCATGAAGTTCAGTGAAAGCTTGAGGAAAACCAATGCAACTTTAATTAGACATTTCACAGCCTTTCTGATTCAACATTGAATTCAACCAATTCAGATCATAACTTCTGCTCCCATTTCTTTGAACAGCAGGTGCTGGTAATGATTCTGCTGTTGACATTTACAGTTCCTCTCGACCCATCTTTTGTTTCTTTTCTTGCCCTATTACCATCCCCTTTTGCCTTGCACCATTATCCCTTTTGTTATTTAGTCTCTCCTGCCTTCCGCCCTAACACAGAAGTTACTTTTTGTTCTTTCCTCCCTATCCCACTTTTCTCTGCCTCTTTACTTGCTGAAAAACTGTTATATCTCTAACTTATTCCAGTTCTAATAAAAGGTCATTGACCTGAAATGTTAATTCTGATTCTCTCTTCACAAATGCTGCCTGACTTGCTGAGTATTTTCAGCATTTTCTGTTTTTATTTCAGACTTCTAGCATCGGTAGTGGTTTTGTTTTTATTCGTTCATGGGATGTGAGTGTTGCTGGCTAGGCCAGCATTCATTGCCCATCCCAAAGAAGGATGACTAATCTCTGTTCATGTTGATTGTTTGACAAGTGTTTGAAGACACACAGCCCAACCAACTGATAGAAATAATAAAGACTGCATTTGCAGTTATTAATGGGTGCTAATGGCTATCATAGGATCATAAGAAATAGAAACAGGAGTAGGCCATTCGGCCCCTTGAGCTTGCTCCGCCATTCAATAAGATCATGGCTGATTCCAGCGGGTGGTCCCAGGTCATGTTTTGTTTTGCCTTGAGGATCTGTGAATTGTTTGAGGCCAACTTCTTAGAAGCTGTTTTTGTGCTTTTTTGCTCTCTTTTTAAATCATTCTTTGTGCTTATTAGGGCAGCAAGGGGAAATATATAAATAGACTAGTTACTGTATTCTTTCGTATTTTCCACTATGGATCTGAGCTAATATGGTACTCCATACAGCTTCAGTCTTATGAAAACCAGCCATCCCAGATACAATACCCAAAGTAAAGTTAATGAAGTTCTGTAATCTATCTAAATCTGCTGTGTTTTTTTTTTGTTTTTGTTCAATATTGAAAATGTACGAGTGGTTTCAATTTGCTCTAACAATGTCAGTATAATTTTTCTCTTTGATTGATCAGTGAGATATGGACTGCATGGCAGTATCCTGTATTATTTCTAGTACATACCTCAGTGGTAAAACGATTCATTGTTTGCCCTGTGCCTCAGTGCCCTAGGTACTTAAGAAGGTTGTGTTTCGGTTCATAGGAAGCATGTCACTGCCTATGACAATTGATTTGTGTTTTGATAGAAATAAATGGTATGTGGAGACAGTTCAAATTATAAGTCGAGGTCAAGATTACATGGCATTGTGCTTATTCATGAATTTGAATTCAACTCTGGAATTTGACAGAAGTTTGGCAGCCAATCAAAGCATCGTAAGGAATTCCCCATGGCTTGTTTATGACTTTATGCTGCATTTATAGGGTAAAAACACTTCATTTAGTTGTACAATACAAATAAGTTGGGACTAAATATTCATTTGCAACGGGTAGAATTTCACAAAAGAATCTCGGCACCACTTTGATTTTATAATGAATGTTGTGAAGTCACTATTCCTTCTGCAATCAGTCTCCAAAATCAATTTCAGAAAGTGCATAGACATGAAGCCACCTAAACTGCTTCTTGAGATTTTATTTGCACTCTTGTGTATGAATTTAATTACATCAATTTAAGCAAGAAATTCAAGGTAAAGGCTGTAGGTTGGGGATTGTAGTTCTGATGGTTGACGGGAGTGCAGTAAAGATACATAATTTTAAAAACGCTAACCTCAAAGAAACGAGGAAACAGCTTAAGGAATGTAATGCAATTTGTGCATGTGCAGAGCTACAATCATTCTTTTATCTCTCCAATCCGGTCAGATCACCTCCAGCACTTCCAACAGCTTTTGCCAGTTCACCTTGTCCAAAGCTTTTTTATAATCCACAAAACAGGTGTACACTTCTTGCTGGTATTCTATGCATCTTTCTCTTAATGCTCACATTACTGCTATAGCCTTTCTAATTCCACAACCCTTCTTAAAGCTGAATTGATCACAGCCAATGAAATAGCTTGTTTTGGCTTCCAATCTATTTGCTAGGATTTTTAACATTATCTTGGATACATGTGTAATCAAACGTTATGGTGCGGTGCTCTTCACATTTCGTAGTATTTGCCGCCTTCTCCAGTGGGACCATTGTGTTCCTCAAAAGTCTTCTAGCCATTGTCCCTTAATGTACATCTCCTTACACAAGTTAATCAATTCTCTTGTTAATTTCTCTCCAAGTCCAGGCTGCTTCAATTAGGACAGTATTTAGTGAAACTGGACCTGGTGTAATTGGGTGTGGGGTGAACAAGGGTGTCTGCTATCACCAGTGCTCTTTTACCATGGCTTTCACATTGATGTTAAAGAAGGACTAGGTGAAGTACAGAAAAGTGTCAAAGTAGAAGGTCAATTGGTGAAGGGTAGTGAGATTTGCAGACAGCCAGGCCCTAGTGGCTAGCACAGCAGAGGATCTACAGATGCTAATAGATAGAATGAATAAAGTGGTGAAAGCTTACAGAATGAAAACTGATGTAAAAACAATGAAAATTATGAAGATTGGAAGAAATAATGGTGGTAAAGCAGAGGTTAAAATAAATGCCAACAACAGCTGGAACAGGTATCACAATTAAGTACCTGAGAAGTATTTTGTCAGAAGGTGGTTATTGCCATAAAGAAATCAGAGCTAGAATAGCAATGGCAAAAACTGGATTCTTCAAACATAAAGAATTGCTCAATTTAGGAATGAGTAGAGATCTTGAGAAAACAATTATCAAGACTGTGATTTGGAGTGTCTTATTGTATGGGTCCAAAATGTGGACCTTGAGAAAAGTGAACATTCAAAGACTAGAAAGTTGTGAAATGTGGTTCTGGAGAAGGATAGAATGGGTCACTTGAAGAGAACACGAGCAATGAAGATGTTCTCAGAATGGTGTAGGATATATCATTAGTTAATATCATCAAGAAAGGCAACAAGGTTAGATTGGCCATATTCTAAGGCATGAGAACTTGCTGAAGGAGGTGATTGAAGGAAGATTTAGATGGATGTAGATCAAGAGAGAGAAAGAGAATGATGATGTTAGACAACATGAAATTGAAAGTGGGAGGCTCCTACGAGCAGCTGAAGAAGAAAGTGCAAGACCACGAGGCATAGAGAAATGAGCAGAGGAGGGAGTGCATTGCAGATTTACCAGAATGATACTGAGGCTAAAAGGGTTATATTATGAGGACAAGTTGCATAAACCAGACTTGTATTAAGAACATAGGAAGTAGGAGCAGGAATAGGCCATTTGACCCCTCGAGCCTGCTCCACTATTCAACTAGATCATGGCTGATTACGTACCTCAACACCATTTTTTCACACTATCCCATATCCCTTTATGTAGAAATCAGTTGATCTCTGTCTTGAATATTCTCAATGACTGAGCCTCCACAGCCTTCTGGGATAGAGAATTCCCAAAGATTCACAACCCTCTAAGTGAAGAAATTCCTCCTCATCTCAGTCCTAAGTGGCCTACCTCTTATTTTGAGGCTGTGTCCCCTTGTTCTAGACTCCCCCCTTCAAAAGCCCAAAAGATTATCCTTCCTGCAAATACCTTGTCAAGCCCTGTAAGAATGTTGTATGTTTTAATGAGATCACCTCCCATTCTTCTAAACTCTAGAGGCCCAGCCTCCTCAATCACTCCTCATAGGATAATCCCGCCATCTCGGGGATCAGTCTGGTAAACCTTTGTTGCACTCCCTCTATGGCAAGTATATCCTTCTTTAGGAGACCAAAACTGTCCACAATACTCCAGGTGTGGTCTCACCAAGGCTGTATACAATTGCAGCAAGACATCTTTACTCCTGTACTCAAATCCTTTTGCAGTAAAGGCCAACGTACCATTTGCCTTCCCAATTGCTTGCTGCATGCACCTGCATGCTAGCTTTCTGTGGCTTATGAACAAGGACACCTAGGTCCCTTTAAACATCAACACTTCCCAATCTCTTAGCATTTAAGAAATACTCGGCATTTCTGTTTTTCCTATCAAAGTGAATGACTTCACATTTTTCCACAGTATCTTCCATCTGCCAAATTCTGGTCCACTCACTTAGCCTGTCTAAATCCCCTTGAAGCCTCATTGCATCCTCCTCACAACTCACATTCCCACCTAGCTTTGTGTCATCAGCAAATGTGGAAATATTACAATTGGTCCCCATATCCAAATCATTAATATAGATTGTGACTAGCTGGGACCCAAGCACTGATCCTTGCGGTACCCCACTAGTCACAGCCTGCCAACCTGAAAATGACCCATTTATTCCTACTCTCTGTTTTCTGTCTGTTACCCAATTTTCAATCCATGTTAGTATATTACCCCCAAACCCATTTGCTCTAATTGTATTTAATAACCTCTTGTGTGGGACCTTATTGAAAACCTTCTGAAAATCCAAATGCACCACATCCATCAGTCCCCCGTTATCTATTCTGCTAGTTACATGCTCAAAAAACTCTTTAACAAGTTTGTAAAACATGATTTCCCTTTCATAAATCCAATTTGCCCAAACATACCATTATTTTCTAAGTGTCTAGTTAATGCATCCTTTATAATAGATTCTTGCATTTTCCCTTCTAATGTCAGGCTAACTGGTCTGTAGTTCCCCATTTTCTCTCGGCCTCCTTTCTTAAATAGTGAGGTTACAGCTGTTACCTTCAAATCTGCAGGAACCATTCCAGAATCTTTAGAATTTTGGAAGATGACCACCAATGCATCCATTATCTCTATTCCATTGAGTATGGAAGATTAAGGCGGGATTTAATTGAGGTGTTTAAGATGATTAAAGGATTTGATAGGGTAGATAGAGAGAAATTATTTTCTATAATGGAAGCACCGAGAACAAGGGGGCATAGCCTTAAAATTAGAGCTAGGGTGATGTCAGAAAACACCGTCACACAAAAGGTAGTGAAAATCTGAAACTTCCTACTCCGGTAAGCTGTTGAGGCTAGGTCAGTCAAAAATTTGAAAACTGAAATTGATAGATTTTTGTTAGGCAAGAATATTGTGAGTTATAGAATTACGGCAGGTAGCTGCAGGTGGATGCATATCAGCGTGACCTAATGGAATGATGGAACAAGCTCGAGGGGCTGAATGGCCTACTCCTGTTCCAATGTTCCTGCAAAGGCACAATCCTGAGTAAATATATATCAAGAATCAGTAAACAGAGATTCAACGAATGTGACTAAATAGAGGAGCAAGAAAATCAGAAGTGATGAAAGGAAAATCAGACTCGACAAATTAGGAATGGGCTCGCTGGGATGAATATGGGATCTTGTAAAGATCAGTTAAAAGGTAGTTAGAGATGCAAAGAGAGACATGGAAAAATACAGCTGCAGATATACAACAGTAAGAATTGTTTTAGAACAGGGTTTATTTCTAGAGGGCTAGAAATGAAAAGTAGAGAAGCTATGCTAAACTTACGTTGAACCCTGGCTAGACCACACATGGAGTACTTTGTACTGTTCTGGTTGCAGTATTATAAAATGGATGTAGAGGAACTGTACAGAGTGAAAAAAAAGATTTACCAAGATGACACCAGAATTGCAAGGTTATACCTATCTGGAAAGGATGAACAGGCTGGGTCTCTTTTCTCTTGAGAAGAGAAGGCTGAGGGATGACCTAATAGAGGTCTTTACAATTATGGAAGTTTTTGAAGCGAGAATGTGTCCACGTGTGGGAAAGAGCAAATCTAGAGGCGATCAATATAAGATAGTTGCTAATAAGTCATATTGGGAATTCAGAATAAACTTCTTTACCAAGAGAATGGTGAGAACGTGGAGCTTGCTACCTCAGGGAATAGCTGAGGCGATTAGTATAGACACACTTAAGGGGAAGCTAGATAGCCTATCAGGGAGAAGGGAATGGAGGGTTATGCTGTTAGAGTTAGATGAGGAAGGATTGGAGGAGGCTTGAGTAGAGCAGAAATGCTGGCATAGACAGGTTGGCTGAATGGCCTGTTTCTGTACTGTATATTTTGTTGACTATTTTTTTAAAATTTGTTCATAGGATGTGGGCATCACTGCCAGCATTTATTACCCATTCCTAATTGCCCTTAAGAAGGTGGTGGTGAGCCACTGTCTTGAACTGCTGCCATCCATATGGTATAGGTACACCCATAATGCTGTTAGGGTGAGAGTTCCAGGATTTTGACCCAGCAACGGTGAAGAAATGGCAATGTATTTCCATGTCAGGATGGTGTGTGCCTTGGAGGAGAACTTGCAGGTGGTGGTGTTACCAGGCATCTGATGCCCTTGTTCTTCCAGGTGGTAGAGTTCACAGGTTCTGAAGGTGCTGTGAAAGGAGCCTTGGTGAGTTGCTGCAATGCATCTTGTAGATGGTAAACACTGCATGCATGGTGCATCTGTGATGAAGAGAGTGAATCAAGAGGGCTGTTTTGATCTGGATGGTGTTGAGCTTCTTGAGTTTTGTTGAAGCTGCGCTCATCCAGGCAAATAAGGAGTATTCCATCACACTCCTGATTTGTGCCCTGTAGATGATGGAGAGGCTTTGGGGAATCAGGATGTGAGATACATGCTGCAGAATTCCCAGCCTCTGACCTGCTCTTGTAGCCACGGTATTTATATGGTTGGTCTAGTTAAGTTTCTGGTCAATAGTGACCCACCCAAGGAGTTGATGGTGGGGGATTTGGCGATGGCAATGTCATTGAATGTCAAGCGGAGATGGTTAGATTCTCTCTTGTTGGAGATGGTCATTGCCTGGCACTTGTGTGGCATTAGGGCGGCGCAGTGGTTAGCACCGCAGCCTCACAGCTCCAGTGACCCGGGTTCGGTTCTGGGTATTGCCTGTGCAGAGTTTGCAAGTTCTCCCTGTGACTGTGTGGGTTTTCGCCGGGTGCTCCAGTTTCCTCCCACAGCCAAAGACTTGCAGGTTGATAGGTAAATTGGCCATTGTAAATTGCACCTCGTGTAGGTAGGTGGTAGGAGAATTGAGGGAAGGTGGGGATGTGGTAAGGAATATGGGATTAATGCAGCATTAGTATAAATGGGTGGTTGATGGTCGGCACAGACACGGTGGGCTGAAGGGTCTGTTTCAGTGCTGTATCTCTCTATGACTCTATGACTCTATTAATGTTACTTAACACATATCAGCCCAAGCCTGAATGTTGTCCAGGTATTGCAGCGTGTGGACATGGACTGCTTCAGTATCTGAGGTGTTCTGCATGGAACTGAACATTGCGCAATCGCCAACCCCACTTCTGACCTTATGTTGGAAGGAAGGTCATTGATGAAGCAACTGAAGATGTTTGGGCCTAGGACACTGCCTTGAGGAACTCCTGCAGCACCGTTCTGGTTAGGGCTGAGTAGTCTCTAACACCCACAACCATCTTTCTTTGTAATAGGTGTGACTCTAACCAATGGAGTTTTCTTCCTGATTTCTATTGACTTCAATTTTACTAGGGCTCCCTTATGCCACACTTGGTCAAATACTGCCTTGATGTCGCGGGCAGTCACTCTCACCTCACTTCTGGAATTCAGCCGTTTGGCCACATTTGGACCATGGCTGCAATGAGGTCTCAAGTGGAGTGTTCCTGGGAGAATCCAAACTAAACATCTGTGTCCAAGTTATTGCTGAGTAAGTGCTGCTCGCTGGCACTGTTGTCAAAAAAGCCTGCTATGCCAAATGAGGATTTTTTAATTCATCGGTTAGAAACCTACATTAAACTTTTAATGACAGAAAAAGAGCTGGAATCCTACAGTTAACTTTTAAAAATCTGGCAGGCAAGATGACCACCGCAATTTGCATATGAAATACCTTAGATTCCAGGACATCTTTCACTCTCTCCCCCGATAACATCACAAGTTTTGAAAACCATCTGCGGCTGTGGACCATCCAAGCCTACAGATTGCTACAGTCAGAGACCCTAGGGGAAGAAAGCCACCTACAATTCTGTCTCCAAGAAAATCCTGAGCCAGGTGGGTCAGCCACAAGGCAAAACTTCAAGATCACAACTTCAGCTGGAAAACAACGGAGTCATCCAATCCCACAGACTGTGTTATAATTTTGACTTTTTCTGGACTCTAATCCAAAGCAAACTATTTCTCATCACACTGTACCCTATGTGTGCATATGAATCTTGTGTGTGTGTGTGTGTGTGTGTGTGTGTGAAAGTGTAGTGTTATTTTATCTAGATTGGGTTTAGTTATTTTTTTAGGTACAATAAACTCACCCCTTTCTTGTTTCAATTCAAGAAAACCTGTCCAATTGGTTCTTGATGATCACAACAAAGGTAAAAGGTAAAACACTTACTGAAGTGGTAAGCACATCCATTGTTTGAAAAGGAACAAAACCTGTTGCAGTCAAACAAGAGGAAGGGCAAGAGGGCAGCCTTGCAACCCCTCCTCATCTGATTGGAACACTGTCAATGACCCCTTCCATTACTTTGCCAATGATTGAGAGTAGACTAATAAGGCAGTAATTGGCTGGATTGGATTTGTCTTGTTTTGGGGGACAGGACATACCTGCACAATTTTCCACATTGTAGATTCTAGTGTTGTAGCTGTACTGGAACAGCTTGGCTAGGGGTGTGGCTGGAGCACAAGTCTTCAGCACTACAGCTGGGATGTTAATGGGGCCCATAGCCTTTGCTGTATCCAGTGCGCTCAGCCATTTTTTGATATGTGGAGTGAATTGAATTGCCTGAAGACACATTCACTGAATTTCACCAGTTGTGTGAGGCCATCACTGTTAATGCTTGTAATGATGGGGATCTCAGGAGGTGACCAAGATGGATCATCTACTCAGTACTTCTGGCTGAAGATGGTTGTAGACACTTTCGCCCTGCTTTTTGCACTGATATACTGGCCTCCCACATCATTGAGGATAGGGATGTTTGTTGAGCCGCCGCCGCCTCCTGTGAGATGTCTAATTGCCCATTCACAACTGGATGTGGCAGGACTGCAGAGTTTTAATCTGATCTACTGCTTGTGAGATTGCTTATCTCTGTCTATAGCATGCTTTTCCTGCTGTTTAGCATGCATGTAGTCCTGTGTTGTGGCTTCATCAGACTGGAACCTAATTTTTTAGGTACATCTGGTGCTGCTCCTGGCATACTCTCTTACACTCATTGAACCAGGGCTGGTCCCCTGGCTTTTTGGTAATGGTAGAGTGAGGGATATGCTGAGCCATGAGGTTTCAGATTGCGGTGACATACAATTCTAACTGGAACTGATTGCTCTAGAGAAAGCCAGCAGGGATTTGATGGGCTGAGTGGCCTTCTCCTGCTCTGTAGTGACACTGACTCACTTAAGTGATATGGAAATCCTATACAGGCTAAAAGGGCTCAAAAAATCCCCAGTGGTAGTTGGTTTTTAATCCCAGAATAGGAAACGTTGGAGAATCTTTGTGAGTAATTGATTGATGGAAGAGTTTTCATGAACACTAGAAAGAGTGGAATCAAAATAATGTGTTGCCAATTTTCAAAAAGGATTACAAAAAAAAACATGCAGGAAACTACTTCATTGCCATGCAAAATAATAGAATTGATTATTAGATGTAAATATGGAGATTTTCCGTACAATGATCTAATATGCAATCAAAATGAATTCAGAAGAAAATCTGCCAGATCAGCCTCTTTGACTTTTTGAGGAACGTCATCCCAAATGATTTGTAGAAAGCCCTACTTCAATAACCATGTTGAATTCCACTCAAAAGCTTATTAGCTTATCTCAGAGCTGTAAGGAATTAAGGTGAAGCTTGGGAATGGATAAGAAATTAACTGAAGGATAGAAAACAGTGGCTACTTGTTAGTTTCCGCTTGTTTCCATTAGTTTTGTGCCCAGATGGCAGTGTAATCTGCGTGAACTTGCAGAACCAGCGCACAACAGCAAGGAATTTAAAAGTTAGCGAGTAACAGCCCAAACCATTTATGCTTGTGTTTTCTGCAATCTTTTATGCTGGTTTGAGATTTATTTCATCCGAGTTAGGCCTCACCGCACAATTGCCACACCCCCAGATCAGAATTTCAAGATTGCGCTAGTTCGGGAAGGCTCTTCAAATTGTATTTTTTTTTTTTTAGGTGCACAGGCACTCATCAGCCCATTTTAAGAATGTTTTCATAGCAACATTTAATTTACTAAAACTGACTAGTGTACAGCAATAGAACTATTAAATGGTTTGGTATAATTTTAAAGCCATTTTCAGTGGTTTTAAACCCAGTTACTCTCAGGTGGAGAATGAGACACCTTTATTAAAAATGCTTAATTTTAGTGATAAGTTCATTTTCAGCTGTACTAATAAAACTTCACCAGGTTACCGGTCTTAAATGCATCAAAGAATATTTTTTAATGGAAAGGAAACAAAAAGAAACAGTCACATTCTATTGCATGCTATGCCATCTGCGGCTTGTATATCAGCAGACATTGTGGGATGTGAGAAGGTGGATTAGGTCGAAACATATTGTTATCTTCTATGGTTTCAGCCCTGCAGCTGGCCATGGCCTCAGTCGTGGCTGCTCCAGTGATAGCCAGTGCTGTCTCCTTCATGGGCTGAGGGCATGCCTGTTTCCTGCCA
Source organism: Heterodontus francisci (assembly GCF_036365525.1). Lineage (NCBI taxonomy): Eukaryota > Metazoa > Chordata > Chondrichthyes > Heterodontiformes > Heterodontidae > Heterodontus > Heterodontus francisci. The sequence continues at coordinate 105,046,006 of NC_090377.1, forward strand.
GTTAGGCATTGCTGCCTGTGGTTGTTTGCCACTTTGTCCTGCAAGAGAGAGAGAAGTGTGTTTGTGTAATGTGCCTGTCATAGTTGAATAGTTGACAATAAGTGCAAGTTGTGAGATGTGGGTATGAGGCTTGCAGCAGTGCTTAGTGTGTGAGCGTAAGGTGTGGCTCATGCTTTATAGAGAACTTTGGTAGGTAAATGAAGAGCGTACGTGAAGGGGCTGTTGAATTGAGCAGTGTGTGAGGCTAGTGGTTCATTTGTAAAGATATGGCATTTGAAGATGCATTCACTGACCTTGACCACTCGTGGAGGTCATTAATCTTCCCATATTACAAAAGTGACTATACTTCAAAAGTACTTCATTGCCTGTAAAGAGCTTTGGGATGACCTGTGGTCATGGAAGGTGCCACATAGGTGCAAGTCTTTTCTCCTGCACTGCAGCCAGGTACTTGAGGCAAGATTGCTTGTATTAACAGTGATGGCCTCACACAACTGGTGAAATCCAGTGAATGTATCTTCACACGCCATATCCTGACAAATGAACCACTAATCTCACACAGCGCTTGATTGACCATTCTCCACCACCCCCAGCAGTCTCTGTCAAACAGTGCCTCCTTCTTCAGAAACTGATGGAAATACATAGCAGGTCAGGTAGCGTCTGTGGAGAGAAAAAGAGTTAACATTTCAAGTCGTGACCTTTCATCAGAACTGGCAAAGGTTAGAAATGTAATAGGTTTTGAGCAAGTGAAAGGGGGGTTTGGAAGAAGAAAAGAATCTGTGATAGGGTGGAGTGCAGGAGAGATTAAATGACAGAAGATTTCACGGTACAAAGCCAAGTAAAGAAACAAAAGACGTGTCTGGATCAGGTGCAAATGGCAGAATAGCAGCTGTCCAAACACTAAGTAAAGGGATTAAGAAAGAAACAAGGGGTGGGGGGAGAAAACAAACCAACAAAAAAAAACATGAAAAAGGAAAAAAATGGGGGCAGAGGTTATGATCTAAAATTATTGAACTCAGTGTTGAGTCTGGAACGCTGTAAAGTGCCCAGTCGAAAGATGAGATGCTGTTCCTTGAGCTTGCATTGAGCTTTATTGGAACGCTGTAGCAGTCCAAGGACAGAAAGGTCCGAATGGGAGCAAGGTGGGGAATTGAAATGACAAGCGACAGGAAGCTTGGGGTCACGCTTGCGGACTGAATGGAGATATTCCACAAAGCGGTCACGCAGTCTGCGTTTAGTCTCCAATGTAGAGGAGACCATATTGTGAGCAGCGAGTATGGTAAACTAAATTGAAAGAAGTACAAGTAAATCACTGTTCCACCTGGAAGGAGTGTTTGGGGCCTTGGACGATGGGAAGGGAGGAGGTTGAAGGGCAAGTTTTAGATCTTGCATGGAAAGGTGCCATAGGAAAGGAGTGGACCAGGATATCATCGAGGGAACTGTCATTTCGGAATGCTGAAAGGGGAGGAGAGGGGAATATGTGTATGGTGGTGGCATCACGCTGGAGGTGCCCACCCACCATCCAAGGCCCCAAGCACTCATTCCAGGTGAAATCCTGTATTTGCTACTCACCATGTGGTCTTCTGTACTTTGGGGTGACTAAACGCAGACGAGGTGATCGCACGCCTCTGTTCGGTCTGCATGCATGAGCCTGTGCTTCCTGTCACTTGTCATTTCAATTCCCCACCTTGCTCCTATTCTGACCTTTCTGCCCTTGGCCTGCTAGTGTTCCAGTGATAAACGCAAGCTTGAGGAACAGCATCTCATCTTTAGACTATGGCCTTCAAGACTCAACATTGAGTTCAACAATTTCAGATCATAACTTCTGCCACCATTTTTCCTTTTTTCATTTTTTTTTGCTGTTTTGTTTTCTTCCCCTCGTTTCTTTCTTAATCCCTTTACTTTGTGTTTGGACAGCTGCTGTTCTGTCATTTACACCTGATCCTGGCACATCTTTTGTTTCTTTACTTAGCTTTGTACCATGAAATCTTTTGTCATGTAATGTGCCCTGCCAGAATGCACCTCCTTTAAGAGGTGCACGCTGACTTTATGTCATGCTAGCCTCGCACAAACTTGGCTTGCATCCACCCAGCAGCGTGCTTACCACTGGTCTGCATGCTACTGTCAGTATAATGAGCAGGCAGCATAGAGTTTGCGTAAGGTTCGAAAAGGCATTCGATAAGGTGCCACAAGAGCTCATGGTGTTGGGGTTGATATATTAACATAGATAAAGGATTGGCTAACTAACAGGAAACAGAGATCATGGATAAATGGGGCATTTTCAGATTGGCAAACTGTAATTAGTGGAGTACCAGAGGGCCTGCTGGGGCCTCAACCATTTACAATCTATATAAGGCTGTGTATTTTCGCTTTTCATCATCTACACAAATGATTGTCAACCAGAACATGGCATAATAATTCTGAAGTATGTTGATAATACGGTACTTGTGAGCCTCATCAGGAATAACAAAGTAAACTATAGGAACTCCATGGAGCGGCTTCTAAAATGGCATGATGATAATTCTCTTAAATTGAATGAAAACGAGATGAAAGAACTAGGTATAAACTTTCGGAAAAAGCCAGTCCATATTGTTCCCATGAAGATTCATGATATGGACATTGAAATAGTCACCAGTTACAAGTTTCTAGGTATCAGAGTAGATGATAAGTTGAATTGGGGAACAATGTAGAGATGTGGTGGCCAAGGGATATACAGGATTATACTACCTCAAAGTTAAAAATCCTTTTGAATAGATTCCACAGTCATGAAACTCTTCTATACAGCTGTAGTTGAGAGTGTTATCCTTTTTGGATGTCTCTCCTCCTACTGTTGTATTAGGAATGGAGATTCTTTAAGGGTACAGAGATTATTGAACCAGCAGGAAGGATATTTGGTGAGCAGATCTTTCTTGACAAAATCTGCTCTTGAAGAATTTTGACAAAAGTAAAGAGTGTTATGAACAGTGAGAATCACCCCTTGTCTCAATATTACTGTTGGATGTCTGAAACAAAAAGCAGAAAGTGCGGAATATACTCCGCAAGTCTGGCAGCATCTGATGAGAGGGAAACCAAGTTAACGTTTCAGGTCTATGACCTTTCATCAGAACTGTTTACTAGATCGTTACCTGGAATGAGAGGGTTGTCTTATGAGGAAAGGTTGGACAGACTGGGCTTGTTTTCACTCGGGTTTAGAAGAATGAGGGGAGACTTGATTGAAGTTTATAAGATCCTGAACGGTCTTGACAAGGTGGATGTGGAGAGAATGTTTCCTCTTGTGGCTGAGTCCAGAACTAGGGGGCATTGTTTTAAAATTAGGGGTTGCCCTTTTAAGACAGAGATGAGAAATCTTTTTTTCTGAGGGTTGTGTGACTTTGGAACTCTCTGCTTTAGAAGGTGGAGGAGGCAAGGTCATTGAATATTTTTAAGGCAGAGGTAGATAGATTCTTGTTAGCCAAGAGAATCAAAGCAGGGGTAGATGGGGGGTGAAGTTCGAGGCACAAACAGATCAGTCATGATCTTATTGAATGGTGGAGCAGGCTCGAGGGGCCAAATGGCCTACTTCTGCTCCTAATTCGTATGTCCGTATTAATGAATGAGCAATGTACCCGCAATGAATTTCCGTATGGACAATAAATTGAAATTGAATATTAATAACATGGATGAAGGGACCAAGTGTATTGTAGCCAGATTTTCTGACAATACAAAGACAGGTAGAAAAGCAAGTTGTGAGGTGGACACAAAGTGTCTCGAAAGGGATATAGATAGGTTAAGTGAGTGGACACAAATTTGGCTGTTGGAGTACAATGTGGAAAAATGTGAGGTTGTCCACTTTGGCAGGAAGAATAGAAAAGCAGAATATTGCTTACATGGAGAGAGACTGCAGAATGCTGTGGTACAGAGGGATCTGGGTGTCTTTGTATATGAATCACAAAAAGTTAGCATTTAGGTACAGCAAGTTATTGGGAAGGCAAATGGAATGTGGGCATTTATTGCAAGGAGGTTGGAGTACAAAAGGAGGTAAGTCTTGCTACAACTGTATAGGGCATTAGTGAGACTGCACCCAGAGTACCCTGTACAGTTTTGGTCTCCTTACCTAAGGAGGGATACACTTGCATTGGAAGCAGTTCAGAGAAGGTTCACTAGGCTGATTTGTGGGATGAACGTGTTTTCTTATGAGGAAAGGTTGAGCAGGTTGGGCCTATACCCATTGGAGTTTTGAAGAATGAGAGGAGATTTTATTGAAACATACAAAATTCTGAGGGGGCTTGACAGGGTAGATGCTGAGAGAATGTTTCCCCTCGTGGGGGAATCTAGAACTAGGTGGGCACAGTTTCAAAATAAGGGGTCACCCTTTTAAGATGGAGATGAGGAGAAATTTCTTCTCTCAGAGGGTCGTTAATCTTTGGAATTCTCTTCTACAGAGAGAGTGGAGAATGGGTCATTGAATATATTCAAGGCTGAGTTAGACAGATATTTGATCTACAAGAGAGTCAAGGGTTATGGGGGGCAGGCAAAAAAGTGGAGTTAAGGTAACAATCAGATCAGCAATGATCTTATTGAATGGCAGAGCAGGCTTGAGGGGCTGAATGGTCTACTTCTGCTTCTGTTTCTTACATTCTTATGCTCTGATGAACGGGCATAGGTTAATCGCACATCAGGATCCCCGTACCTGTTTTCAGGCTTTAACCAATTTTCCCCCACAGACTTTTCATCCTTCAAAGGAGGAAACTGAAAGATGATTTTAGAGTTATCCAAGATAATAAACAGGATACAAAAGGTAAATCTGGAATATTAATCCCAGCTGAACTGTAACAACAACTTCTATTTATATAGTGCCTTTGACATAATAAAATGTCCCAAGGTGCTTCATAAGAGTGTTGTAAAGCAAAATGAGATACTGAGCCCATAAAGTGATATTAGGGCAGATGGCCAAACATTTGATGGAAGAAATAGACTTTACAGAGTGTATTAAAATAGGAAAGTGAGGCAGAGAGTTGAAGAGGCTTAGGGAGGGAGTTTCAGAATTTAGGTTTTGGTAGCTGAAGGCACAGTCATCAGTGGTGAAACAATTAAAATCGGGGGTGCTCAAGAGGCCAGAATTAGAGGAGTGCAGATATCTCGGAGGGTTATGAGACTGGAGGAAATTAGGAGGTAGGGAGGGGTGAGGCCATGGAGGGATTTGAAAACAAGGACGAGAATTATAAAATCGAGGGGTTGCTTGACTGGAAGTCATTGTCGGGCAGCAGGCTTTGGTATGATCGTGAATGGGACTTGGTGCGAGTTAGGTCACAGCCAGCAGAATTTTTCATGACTTCAAGTTTACGAAGGGTAGAATGTGGGAGAGCAGCAGGAGTGCATTGGAATAGTCAAGTCTAAAGGTAGCAAAGGCATGAATGAGGTTTTCAGCAGCAGATGAGCTGAGACAGGGGTGAAATCAGGCAATTTAACGGTGTTGGAAATAGGCAATTTAATGGTGCGGGTAGGTAATTGGAAGATCATCTGGGGGTCAAATGTGATATGAAGGTTGCGAACAGTCTGGTTTAGTCATGGATGGAGTCGGTAACTAGGGAACAGAGTTTGGAGTAGGGACCGAAAACTGTGGCTTCAGTCTTCCCAATAATTAATTGGAGGAAATTTCTGCTCATCCAGTAGTTGATGTCAGATAAGCAGTTTGATAATTTAGCAACAGTGGAGGAGTTGAGAGAAGTGGAGTTGCGGTAGAGCTGAGTCTCACCGTGGGTTCAGATGATGTCACCGAGGGGCAGCATGTAGATGACAAATAGGAGGACGCCAAGGATTGATCCTTGGGGGACATGAGAGGTAACTGTGCAGGAGCAGGAAGGGAAGCCATTGCAAGTGATACTCTGGCTATGATTACATAGATTAAAAATGGAACCAGGTGAGAGCGGTCCCACCCAACTGGACGACATCAGAGAGGTATTTGGAGAAAGATGGTGTAATCAACCATGTCAAAGACAGGTCGAGAAAGATGAGGAGGGAAGTTTACCTTTGTCACAGTCACATAGCATCTCATTTGTGACTTTGATAAGAGCCGTTTCAGTATTGTGGCAGAGTCGGAAACAAGATTGGAAGGATTAATGCATGGAGTTCTGGGAAAATGGGCATGGATTTGGGAGGCGACAACACATTCAAGGACTTTGGAGAGGAAAGAGAGATTGGAGATGGGGCAGTAGCTTGCAAGAACAGTGGGGTCAAGAGTTGCTTTTTGAGGAGAGGGGTAATGATAGTAGATTAAAAGGAGGGACAGAACCATTATCAATATCAGCTAACACGGGGACCAGGAAGGGAAACTGGGTGGTCAGCAGTTTAGTCGGAATAGGGTCAATGAAGCAGGAGGTGGGTCTCATGGACAAGATGAGCTTGGAGAGGGCATATGGGGAGGTTGAGAAGCTGGAGAAAGAAGCAAGTTCAGAGCTAGGGCAGCTGGGAGCTTTAAAGGAAGTTTGGCTGGGTGGGCTAGTGGAAGGAGGGTTTTGGCAGAGAAAGCTGATTGGATGGTCTTGATCCTAGTGACAAAGATGTCCTTGAGCTCCTCGCACTTATTGTTGGAGGCGAGGTTGAAGGAGGTAGTTGTGAGGAATTTAAGACGACTATTTGCAGTAGAGAAAAGTTGTCGGGGGTAATCTTTGCATTCCAGAATGATGCTGGAACAGTGAGCAGTTTTAGCAGATGAGAGCAGGACTTGATAGTGCTTCATGTGTTCGAGCCAGATCTGGCTGCGGATGGCTAAACCAGTTGTCCACCTCATCCATTCAAATCTGCGTTCCTTGGACGCAAGGGAACGGAGATGTGGAAGGACCAGGGTGAGAGTGAGCTTAATGGTTTTGTTGGGGACTAGGGCATCAATGGCCGAAATGAGGATGTGGTTGATCAGTCAGTAGCTGCAGAAATGTTTTGGTGAACAGAGGGTCAAAGGCTAGACAGTTTGGATTTTGACAGTGCAGTTGTAAGTGAATGGGGGGATAGTTTTTTTTCCAGAGGTGGATACAGAAAGAGGCAGAGTTGGAGTATAGAAGGAGGATGTGGGTGGGGAGTGATACAAATGACAGATCAGAGATGGCATTATCTGTAATAGACACGATGGAAACAGCGAGACAACGTGAGGTTGCAAGGTCAAGGGCGTGGCCGTAAATATGGGTTAGGGAGAGATTTAGGGAGGATAAGAGGGCATTGAACTCGGAGGAAAAAGAGCAGGATGATTTTAGATGAAGGTGGACATCAAAAAGGATGAGAAGTCGTTCGGTGCAGATGCTGAGGGAGAAAAGCAGTGAAGATATTTCAGTGAGAAATGTTTTTCATACTCAGGAGGGTGATACAAAACAATGATTTTGAATGAGAGGTATGGAACAAGGTGAGATGCTCAAAGGAGAAGAAAGTGCCAGAGGAGTAGGGAGACAGACCAAGGTATGATTTCATGATATGCTGCTCTGGATGGGGCAGGTGGTGGAAGGTATAGCCAGGTGGGGAGACTTCATTTCGGGGGAAGGTGTCATCACCCCTCAGCTAGGTTTCTGTTGACAAAGGAACACAGGTTCAAACCAGTGCATGACAGATTAAGTACCAATGTCAAGCACATGCTTCCTTACACAATGAACTTTTAGGTAGACTAGTTGGGTGAAAACTCAGTGCATCAAAACTCAGCTTGTCCAACAATTTAATGGGGAGAATTACAACGTCTTTCTGAATTAAGGTGGATCAATTGGCCTTCCTGGTCTGGCATTTATACTTGTGTATAATATGGCCTCCCTACTTAAATCTTACCTAACAGTAACATCAATTTCTCACTTATATATGAGTGCTGGGTGAAGCATATTGAAGCCATTTAACTTTTATAACAAAATTAAATTGAATGGACATTTTTCAGATTGCATCTTGGAGCTGTGCAAATAGTTAAATATAAGGGATTGTATTACTCTTTGTTCCCTAGATTGATGAACTCTCTTTTGGCCTGTCATTTCTTGCATTTGGAAATCAGGGTTATTTTAAATAGATACCAGTCATAATTACTGCAGAATTATTTTCAACTTAGAGGAAAGACAATTATATATTGGAGAAGAATCGCTGGTATTAGCTACCTGTCTTAGCATTTCTCTGGCCAGAGTTCCATTTCAGGCCTCCGTTTCTGCAAACATCTCTTTACTCTCAGGGTGTAGCAGCTGTTTAAAATGAAGCAGCATCTGAGGCACATCATGTTACGAAGGACACATTTATGTTTCAATTGATGCATTAATCCCATTCTCATTGCAATCGAACTAACATTGAACAAAGAACAAAGATAATTACAGCACAGGAACAGGCCCTTCGGCCCTCCAAGCCTGCGCCGATCCAGATCCTCTCTCTAAACATGTCGCCTATTTTCTAAGGTTCTATATCTCTTTTCTTCCTACCCATTCATGTATCTGTCTAGATACATCTTAAAAGACGCCATCGTGCCCGCATCTACCACCTCCGCTGGCAACGCGTTCCAGGCACCCACCACCCTCTGCGTAAAGAACTTTCCACGCATATCCCCCCTAAACTTTTCCCCTTTCACTTTGAACTCGTGTCCTCTAGTAATTGAATCCCCCACTCTGGGAAAAAGCCTCTTGCTATCCACCCTGTCTATACCTCTCATGATTTTGTACACCTCAATCAGGTCCCCCCTCTAATGAAAATAATCCTAATCTACTCAACCTCTCTTCATAGCTAGCGCCCTCCATACCAGGCAACATCCTGGTGAACCTCCTCTGCACCCTCTCCAAAGCATCCACATCCTTTTGGTAATGTGGCGACCAGAACTGTACGCAGTATTCCAAATGTGGCCGAACCAAAGTCCTATACAACTGTAACATGACCTGCCAACTCTTGTACTCAATACCCCGTCCGATGAAGGAAAGCATGCCGTATGCCTTCTTGACCACTCTATTGACCTGCGTTGCCACCTTCAGGGAACAGTGGACCTGAACACCCAAATCTCTCTGGACATCAATTTTCCCCAGGACTTTTCCATTTACTGTATAGTTCACTCTTGAATTGGATCTTCCAAAATGCATCACCTCACATTTGCCCTGATTGAACTCCATCTGCCATTTCTCTGCCTTCTCTCCAATCTATCTATATTCTGCTGTATTCTCTGACAGTCCCCTTCACTATCTGCTACTCCACCAATCTTAGTGTCGTCTGCAAACTTGCTAATCAGTCCACCGATACTTTCCTCCAAATCATTAATGTATATCACAAACAACAGTGGTCCCAGCACGGATCCCTGTGGAACACCACTGGTCACACGTCTCCATTTTGAGAAACTCCCTTCTACTGCTACTCTCTGTCTCCTGTTGCCCAGCCAGTTCTTTATCCATCTAGCTAGTACACCTTGGACCCCATGCGCCTTCACTTTCTCCATCAGCCTGCCATGGGGAACCTTATCAAACGCCTTACTGAAGTCCATGGATATGACATCGACAGCCCTTCCCTCATTAATCAACTTTGTCACTTCCTCAAAGAATTCTATTAAGTTGGTAAGACATGACCTTCCCTGCACAAAACCATGTTGCCTATCACTGATAAGCCCATTTTCTTCCAAATGGGAATAGATCCTATCCCTCAGTATCTTCTCCAGCAGCTTCCCTACCACTGACGTCAGGCTCACCGGTCTATAATTACCTGGATTATCCCTGCTACCCTTCTTAAACAAGGGGACAACATTAGCAATTCTCCAGTCCTCCGGGACCTCACCCGTGTTTAAGGATGCTGCAAAGATATCTGTTAAGGCCCCAGCTATTTCCTCTCTCGCTTCCCTCAGTAACCTGGGATAGATCCCATCCGGACCTGGGGACTTGTCCACCTTAATGCCCTTTAGAATACCCAACACTTCCTCCCTCCTTATGCCGACTTGACCTAGTGTAATCAAACATCTGTCCCTAACCTCAACATCCGTCATGTCCCTCTCCTCGGTGAATACCGATGCAAAGTACTCGTTTAGAATCTCACCCATTTTCTCTGAGTCCAAGCATAACATTCCTCCTTTGTCCTTTAGTGGGCCAATCCTTTCTCTAGTTACCCTCTTTCTCCTTATATATGAATAAAAGGCTTTGGGATTTTCTTTAACCATGTTTGCTAAAGATATTTCATGACCCCTTTTAGCCCTCTTAATTCCTCGTTTCAGATTGGTCCTGCATTCCCGATATTCTTTCAAAGCTTCGTCTTTCATCAGCCGCCTAGACCTTATGTATGCTTCCTTTTTCCTCTTAGCTAGTCTCACAATTTCACCTGTCATCCATGGTTCCCTAATCTTGCCATTTCTATCCCTCATTTTCACAGGAACATGTCTCTCCTGCACGCTAATCAACCTCTCTTTAAAAGCCTCCCACATATCAAATGTGAATTTACCTTCAAACAGCTGCTCCCAATCTACATTCCCCAGCTCCTGCCGAATTTTCGTATAGTTGGCCTTCCCCCAATTTAGCACTCTTCCTTTAGGACCACTCTCGTCTTTGTCCATGAGTATTTTAAAGCTTACGGAATTGTGATCACTATTCCCAAAGTAGTCCCCTACTGAAACTTCAACCACCTGGCCGGGCTCATTCCCCAACACCAGGTCCAGTATGGCCCCTTCCCGTGTTGGACTATTTACATACTGCTCTAGAAAACCCTCCTGGATGCTCCTTACAAATTCTGCTCCATCTCGACCTCTAACACTAAGTGAATCCCAGTCAATGTTGGGAAAATTAAAATCTCCTAGCACCACCACCCTGTTGCTCCTACATCTTTCCATAATCTGTTTACATATTTGTACCTCTATCTCACGCTCGCTGTTGGGAGGCCTGTAGTACAGCCCCAACATTGTTACCGCACCCTTCCTATTTCTGAGTTCTGTCCATATTGCCTCACTGCTCGAGTCCTCCATAGTGCCCTCCTTCAGCACAGCTGTGATATCCTCTTTGACCAGTAATGCAACTCCTCCACCCCTTTTACCTCCCTCTCTATCCCGCCTGAAGCATCGATATCCTGGGATATTTAGTTGCCAATCAACCAAGTCTCAGTAATAGCAATAACATCATACTTCCAGGTACTAATCCAAGCCCTAAGTTCATCTGCCTTACCTACTACACTTCTTGCATTAAAACAAATGCACCTCAGACCACCAGTCCCTTTATATTCATCATCTGCTCCCTGCCTGCTCTTCCCCTTAATCACACTGACTTCATTATCTAGTTCCTTACAGGCTTTTGTTACTACCTCCTTACTGTCAACTGACCTCCTCAATTGGTTCCCATCCCCCTGCCACATTAGTTTAAACCCTCCCCAACAGCGTTAGCAAAAGCACCCCCAAGGACATTGGTTCCAGTCCGGCCCAGGTGTAGACCGTCCAATTTGTAATAGTCCCACCTCCCCCAGAATCGGTCCCAATGTCCCAAAAATCTGAACCCCTCCTTCCTGCACCATCTCTCAAGCCACGCATTCATCCTGACTATTCTTTCATTTTTACTCTGACTATCACGTGGCACTGGTAGCAATCCTGAGATTACTACCTCTGAGGTCCTACTTTTTAACTTGGCTCCTAACTCCCTAAACTCTGCTTGTAGGACCTCATCCCGTTTTTTACCTATATCATTGGTGCCTATGTGCACAATGACAACTGGCTGTTCACCCTCCCCCTTTAGAATGTTCTGCAGCCGATATGAGACATCCCTGACCCGTGCACCTGGGAGGCAACATACCATTCGGGAGCCTCGTTTTCGACCACAGAACCGCCTATCTACTCCCCTTACAATCGAATCCCCTACGACTATAGCCCTTCCACTCTTTTTCCCGCCCTTCTGAACAGCAGAGCCAGCCACGGTGCCATGGACCTGGCTACTGCTGCCTTCCCCTGGTGAGCCATCTCCCTCAACAGTATCCAAAACGGTATACTTGCTTTGGAGGGAGATGACCGCAGGGGACTCCTGCGCTGCCTTCCTGCTCTTTCTCTGCCTTTTGGTCACCCATTCCCTTTCTCCCTCAGCAATCCTAATCTGCGGTGTGACCAATTCACTAAACGTGCTATCCACGACCTCCTCAGCATCGCGCATGCTCCAAAGTGAGTCCATCCGCAACTCGAGAGCCGTCATGCGGTCCAACAAGAGCTGCAGTTTGACACACTTCCTGCACGTGAAGGAATCAGGGACATCAGCCATGTCCCTGAGCTCCCACATTGAGCAAGAGGAGCATGACACGGGTCTGAGATCTCCTGCCATTTTTAATCTTAAGCTTAACTTAGTTAAATGAAAAAGGAACGAAAAGTTTTTACCAATCACGATAAAACCAGAGAAATAGAAAAAGCCTTACCTTATAAACACCCCACCGAGTCCTTTTTTTTTGGTTAGAGGAGGAGGGCGGGTGGGAGACACTACAAGTGTGGTGTCTCGGGTTCAGAAACCGCCCAAATATATAGTGTTTTACTTACCCAGCAGCCCCCTGGCCTCCGCCGAAAACAAAAGGAAATTAAGTTTACTTTCAAACTGACCTTCCCAGCTGCTCACTCGCTCGCACTCTGCTCCCGAAAAAGCTGCTTCCCAGCTGCTCACTCGCTCGCACTCTGCTCCCGAAAAAGCTGCTGCTTTTTTTGTGTGATGATTTATTTGTACATGAAAACTTTAATAATCATTGATCCTTATGAAGCTTCTTTACAAAATGCTCGTTGATTTTAAAAGAAGACAGCACTAATTTCAATGGTTTCCCCTCCCCTTCCTGCAAGGTCTGTTGTTTCACATTATCTCTGTCTTATACCAGCAGAGCAGTGCAGCAGTTTTCATCATCATCAGTGTTGCTTTTTCATTCAAAATTAATGGAGTTGTGTGCACTAGATTGTCAGTTCATATCTGATCAGGTATCTCTCTTTGATGCCTAAATTAAACCTCAGATGTTGACTTACCTGTATGATAGTGCACATTAGTTGGTATGTAATGCAAATATTTACCAAATGTTGTAAAATGCATTTGTGGCTAATGTTTGCAGACCCTGACACCAAGTAAATATCCTTACCCTGTGGTTCTAGAGCTCTATTTTAACATGATTGTTGACTGAGCCATTGAGATTTTGTTACCAAATTGCATTTAGCAGTGAATTAAAGGGAATGTAGGGGGAAAACAATGTTGGATGCAGATCAGTAACATGAAAGACAAATGTGGGAACACAGGCCCATAGCAGGTTTCACAGTAAGAATTTTAAAAGTACAATTTTCATTAAGTTTTACACTCACACAAGTTGCACCCGAAGGTCACAAGAACATTCACGAAAGCGTGTCTTGTGTACTAGATTTGATGATGCTTAATGGCGCATTTATTTAGGTGAACTGCTGTCCAATAGCAGCTTCCAATTATGCTTTATGTATTGCAGAGTGGGGATCTACAGAAGCCATATGGCCTTCGAAACGGGCTGTGGAATGTTGTGTGTGATTACTGTTGATGCATCCAGTGATTGAGAAATTTCAAATTGCTTCACTGCATGGAGGCAGAGCTCCTCAGCTGTTTTGGCAGCTATGTGATGTTATGCTACTGGCCATATACATAGAACATGAATAATCCTACCATTGGTGTCAGGGCTGAAATCCGTGTACTTGGAGACGCACGCCTCCTCCAATGGAAAAAGCACTCTGTACTTTATTGGGAATTTGTTAATGACCGTAGCAGAGCCTTCAGCAGCAAACTGAATGTAAAAGGTCTTCCTTTTCAAATCATTGTAAAGGACCTGCACCTCATTCATAATTCTTTAGTGTGATTAACCAACTGCCGAAGTGTAAATCATCTACATGTACTGAGAACAAAAGTGGCCCAGTGCTGAATCTTGGGATACTCCAATTCAAAATCTCTCTAATTGAAGGAAAACCCATCTGCCTTTAATATTTCAGCTGTAGACCCTTCATCAGAACTGAAATAATTACAGATGAACTATTTTTAAAAAGGAATGGAACACAAGGAACAAGGGAAAGAAAAATTTTCTGCCACTCACTTTCACTCACTCGCAAAACACATACAAGCCCACGTGTGGAAGCTGTAACTTTTTTCAGTGGCGCAGTGGTTAGCATCGCAGCCTCACAGCTCCAGCGACCCGGGTTCAATTCTGGGTACTGCCTGTGTGGAGTTTGCAAGTTCTCCCTGTGTCTGCGTGGGTTTTCACCGGGTGCTCCGGTTTCCTCCCACCACCAAAAGACTTGCAGGTTGATAGGTAAATTGGCCATTGTATAAATTGCCCCTAGTATAGGTAGGTGGTAGGGGAAGATAAAGACAGGGGAGGATGTGGTAGGAATATGGGATTAGTGTAGGGTTAGTATAAATGGGTGGTTGATGGTCGGCACAGACTCGGGCCGAAGGGCCTATTTCAGTGCTGTATCTCTAATAATAATTTTTTTTAAATTCAAATAATCTTTTGAGAGTTTTCAGCATTTTTTTTTCAGATTTCTAGCATCTGCAGTATGTCATGCTCACGAGAAGTGCAGCAATGAAAATATAGAAACGAACAGAAGAGTTATAAAAAAAATTAGAACAGTTTAGAAAATTGGTACATTTGCTGTCATTAAAATGGAGAACAAGTCACATGACCCACACCAACTCCTGCACTAAAATACACATCCATGTCTACTAGAACTAAAACCAATTAATGGTGTCAACATGGAAATGAGACAGCTTTATTATGGTTGTGAGCCATTAACAAAATGAGCTAAAACAAAGAAAATCCCAGATTCCATGTTACTCTTCACAAGAGAGTGTGAATAGCCCTCATATTATCAAAATGGGAACATCAAAAGCTATTGTACAGCCTGGAACTGAAACCTAAAGTCACATGGGAAAAGCTAACACTTAATGACTTTACCTCTAAAGGTAATCATTATGAAGAACAAATGGTTGTTCCAGTTCAGAACATCAGTCATCAACATCTGTCTGGACTGTCCAGCCACACAGACAACATCAGAAGCCAGCTAACATTTGAACCCTACTGAGACAAGTTGAAATCCAACTGCAGTACAGAAGAGAAAGTGAGTTTAAAACAACTCCTCCACCTGTGAGAACAGAACAAAGAATATCAGCACCATCTTCAAACTGAAGTGAACCACCAAAGCTCTTCACCAACTGAGGAAATACAAGACAACCAGCAAACAGGCCTGCAACCTTAAAACTCATCTTCCGTGAGGATCCCACAGGTTTTCCTGAAACAACTGATTTTTACACCTTGAACTCTTAACACCTCTTAGCCTTTCCCTTCTATCTTTTGTGTGTACCTATTAGAGTATATGCGTGTGTGGATGGTGCTATGAACATTTCAGGTGATTATTGTTTATTAAATATTTAATCTTCCGTTTTAAACTAATGAGAAAACCTGTCATTATCTGTGTATTTAGCCAACATAACACAGGGGCTGAAACACTAATTTAAACAAAAACACCATCTGTGGTCAGTTGGGAGGTGAACAGTGGAAACCAGTCAAGCCATCACCCACCTGGTCATAAACTAAAAGCCAAAATACTATTGTTATCACAACTATCTTCTGTCCATCAACCAACTTTCCTTTTATGCTGATACATTTCCTATTATACCATACTCCTAGATCTTTCTAATAAGCCTCTTACAGGACATTTGTTCAACACCATATGAAAATTCATATATACTGCATCTGATACATTTCTTTTATCTGTTCAATCAGCCATATCTTCAAAAAAAACTCTTAAAATTTGTCAAACAAGAATTTAGCAAATTCATGGTGGCTATCCTTGATTAATTTGCAATGCCCATTAAATTGTATCTCAAATTATGGATTCTAATAGTTGGTCCATAACTACCATCATGCCATTTGGATTAACTGGTCTACAGATACCCAGTTTGTCCTCTCCTTTCTTGAACAAAATTTTACCTTGGTTACCCTCAAGTACGCTGGCACATTTTATGCATTTAAGGAGAATTGAAAAATGGTTATCTTTATTCCTTCTCCAACTGCTTTTGACAGTGTAATGTACGTACCACTGGGGACTGGTGACTCATCTATCTTGACTTATGCTCTCTTTTTACAGTAATATCTAAGAATTTTTCGATATCCTCCTTTAGTACATTTGCATTCTCACTTCCACCATAAGTTGTAAAAACCAATACAAAAAATGTATTTAATATTTCCACCATGCCTTCATCCTCTATAAGTTTGCTCCCTGTTTCATCACTGAGCCCTGTCCTTAACTATTATTTTGCTTTTTTATATTGTTATGACTAGGTGAGAAGGGGTCTAGGGGTTCTCTCAGCCTTTGCCTGGTTTAACCGTAACAGGGTTTAATTTTTAAAACACTGATTTTAGCTTCCCCTTAGTGAATCTTTGTTCACTGCCCAATTATAAGGCAAAGAAATCAAACAAGTTTCCTTAGATTTAAACAAGAAAGGTAGAAGTTTATTAATATTGAACTCTAATCGGGTTAATGACTACAAATACGCAATGCATCCACGCCAGCATGCATACGCGATAAGCACACACGCAGATAGAGGCAGAAAAAGTAGAAGGAATAAAGGGGAAAAGTTTGAGGCAATATCTTGTAGTTACAATCCTTTAAGTGCAATGTGGAGTCTTTGGTTGCCAGTAACTCTTGCAATTCGTTGGGGCCCAGTTCGTGCTTCAACTTGTTCCGATGTAGGAGTCTTTTCTCCCTTGAGGTTTATGTGTCTTCCATGGGTCCAATGACTTGGGAGAAAGCAAGAGAGAGGCTTCCTTGTTCCAGCTTCAGTTTCACACGGCCTGCTGAATTCAAACTGTCCTGTGGCTAGTTCAAAAAACCTGGACCAGCCAGTTAGTCATGTGACCAGCTGGTTTAACCAGTCCTGACTCTGTAGATTGTATCATCTTAGCAAAGCCTGGAATGTGTTTCCTTACACTTTCAGTGCCTGGTGATCAAAATCCATTTGGGTTAATTGGTGCAGGGAATAGTCCTTTGTCTCCACAAGCAGCGTCTCTTAGTATGCAAATGTCTTCCAGCCCAGTGTCTGGTGATCTTCAAACAAGTCATTTCTTCATTCCAGCAGCAGTTTAAAATCAATGTTAATATGACAAAATTAATATGCCTCATTCTTGGCAGGTGGGGGTCTGCATGACAATATGCTTATAAAAATCCTTAGTATTGCTGTTATTATTTATTGCTTATCTGTCATATCAATTTTAGCCCTTCCATTTTAAACTTTGTACCTTCCTCATGATTTTCTTTAGTATTGTTAGCCCTAAATTGTCCTATGCCTCCTTTCAAATCTTTCTATTTATCGATTGAATTCAATTCTTCGAATTACCACTTTGTTTTACAAGAATATACTTTGTATTCTATCAACATACTTTAACATTTCCTACTGCAAATCTGGATAATTTTGCTACTCACTAAATTTGAGGCAGGTTATTTGTTGCTGAAATTTGCCTTTTTTCTTGCACTTTTCATTCCCATTTTCCACTGTTGTGTAGAATTATTACTGCAATAATGCATTCCACCAGCAGATGGTGATATTACGCGTCATTTTAATTTTAAAAATTATTCTCCACTCCCTGACCCAGGTTTTGCTTAAAAAAGAACCTTCTCTGAACAATGCACACTGTTATTAATATGCAAATCGGTTAGTAACTTGTGGCAAGGAGGAGATACCCCATGAATTGCAAATCACCACAAGTTGCTGCCCGATTTGTGCCAGTTTGTCATTAACTTCACAAACAACGTCCTGCTTAATCTTCCCATGATTTTCATGAAATTGCTGCATTTACCCATTAATTGCCCATTAAACATATCACAGAAAATTAAGACTAATAATTATCAACATAACTCTTTTAATGACACGATAATTGATAATGACTGCTAATCAACCTATTTTGCCCAGAAAGTGAACAATTGTAAGCATGAAGTCTCATTTCTTCAGGTTATGAATTGTTTTAGATTTAAAAATTGTCAAATTTTACATTTTTTCTTAGCTTTCCTTTGTTCCTTTACTCTCTCAATCCAATCTTTCTTTCGCTCTCTTTATTTATCTTTCTGTACCTGATTTGACATTGAATTCAATGTCTAATTCACCCTCCTTCTCAGTCCTTCCTCTGTTTATTACTCAAACCTTTAATTTCATTAGTTAAGGCAATGCACTGTTCGTGGCATCATTTTGTCCCATGCCTTGATTTTGAAATGCTCATCTTGTTTGAAAATTCCTCCATGGCCTCACCCCTGTCGTCTCTGAAATTTCCTCTAGCCCCACAACCCTTCGAGATATCTGTGTTGCTCTAATTCTGACCTCTTGAGCATCCCTGATTTTAATCGCTCCACCGTTGGTGACAATGCCTTCAGCTACCTAGGCCCTAAGCTCTGGAATTCCTTCCCTAAACCTCTCCACCTCTCTACCTTGCTTTCCTCCTTTAGATCCTTCTTAAAACCTACCTATTACCAAGCTTTTGGACATCTGTCCTAACATCTCCTTATGCGGCTCGGTGTCAAATTTTGTCTTCTTATTCCCCATGTGAAGTGCATTGGGACGATTTTATTACGTTAAGGGTGCTATATAAATGCAAGTTTTGTTGCTCACTGAGGTCCGCCAGATGCCCTGTTGTCCTTGTGCTATTAGCTTGCACTTCCAGCAACTTTGTGGAGAAAACATTTTAAATCCTCAAGTTGCATGTACAAGTCAAACCAACTGGGCACACCCTATTCTAGCAAAATCTGGTCCTACAGCACCATTTCCTGTGGCTTCTCTCCAGCCTCTTATACAGGAGTGAATTGTTCTCAATTTTATGTACACGCCACACAACAAAGCTGGGCATTCTCCTCAACCTCCATTTATGGAAAAAATACAAAGCAAAAAGCAGGTTCCTGTTTTTGCGAAAATGGGATTCCCTTTAAGAATTCAGCCTCAGGTTATCAGAAATAAAGGATAAATAACGCTGTAAATTTGGTTGGGATACATGGAGAGTCTTCTGAAGCCATTTCTTGCAAAACAAAGTGTCAGCATAAAGTACATTTCAAAGGACGAGAATTCTTGCAGTAAGAATACCACCAATGTAGTTGTGAATAGTTTAGTTTCCCATCGAATAAGCTCCATGGTGTGCAGCAATTTACTACAGACAATGGGTCTAATGACTGCAACTAAAAGCAAAAGTTAAATACGGTGGATGCTGGACATCTGAAATAAAAACAGATGCTGCCTTGCTTCCAGTACTTTCTGTTTGTATTTCATTTTTACTCATTCCGTTTCCTCCTCCCAATCACTGGTACATATTCTCTTGGTAAATCAAAGTACTAGAACCGTACACTTGCACATCCACCTCCACTGACGTGCATTAAATTTCATTTTTACTAAAAATACTCACACTCTGAGGAGATTTCTGCCACAGCCCCATTGTCTCCTCTTTTACTCATGCCTCATGCTAAAACAGAAACAAGAGAAATGAGAAAAAATTACTGAGCAGCTATTTACATATTTAACAAATATTTGTTTAATGCACGTGGCTGTGGATGTGCAAGTGTACAGTTCTAGTACTTTGGTTTGCCAAGAGAATATGTACCAGTGATGGGAAGGAGGAAATGGATGAGTTATTGCTCAAAAAATAACATTTTAAGTTTAATTAATTGCTAGCAAAAGAGCATTTTAGGTAGACAATACCATATCAAAAATATGCAAAACAAAACTTCAAGGTAGAGGAGATAAAATGATGGCACACTCTTGACAGTGAAATCACAGAAACAGTGTGTTTCTTGTTTGGGGAAAAACTACCTTCGATGCTGGTGACTAAATTGTCACCAAAGATTTCCTTCTTGATGATCATTTGACGTTTGTCATTAAAGTAGTTACTGTAAATTGTCTGAAAGTGAAATTGAGCAAGAAGAAGTATTGTGGTTTGCTTGGTTAGCAGTCAGCCTTAATAACTGGTACAATTATTCTAATTACAGCTGTGAGGTTAACAAAGAAGAATGGCAGATGACAGGAAGTCTGAGGCGAACGCACCACAGTGGGCCTCGAACACTGCCCTCGAGGCTTCTTCACATCAGTTTGCTGCAGATTTTAAAGAGCAGAGTGCTTCAGACGAACGTATATCCAGGACTGAGAATGGCTACTCGTTCAGAGAGAACCCTGCAGAGGCACAGGATGGAATTCAAGCAGCCTATACAGTGACAAAAGCAAATGGGATCAATGGGAAATTGACTGCTAGAGACGGAGCAGCAGCAGGTAAAACAAATTCTGCTCCTCCTTCTATAATATGTAACAGGCAGTACAGTGCCCTATAATCAGTTATACAGGAACCATGAAGGATTTGTGTATATATTTCTCTCTCTGGCACAGAGTTCTTAATTGAGAATTACAAGCATGGCCTTACCATCACTGTACATGTGCATCAGCAGGGATCGGCAAAGTGTCCTTGGTGAAAGATTTTGAGGTCTATGATTGGGAATTTCAGGGATGAGAAATTTCCCATTGGCTGCTTTCTGACCAGAGTGGCTGTAAAAAAAAAATTGCACGGTCAGTTTCACAGTTGGCAAGTGCTGAAAGCAGGAACGGCGCTTCTGAACTTTGGACAACTTTGGGGTTTTCTGGTGGGTTCCAATTTTTTTTTAAAAGCCTGTTGAGAAACCTTAAAGCTGCCGAAGTTCAGAAACACTGTTCCCACTCTCAGTAAGGATCAGAGAGAAGGGAGCAGGGTTAGAGAGAGACAGAGAGTGGGGATTGGAGGGAGAGTACAGGGGACAGAGAGAGAGGGGGAGGTGACAGAGAAAGAGCAAGGGGGGACAGAGATGGGGACGACGACATGGGGAGGAACGACATGGTGGGGGGGGGGGACACAGAGAGTGAGGAGGACAGAGAGAGAGAGAGGAAGGAGATAGAGCAATCAGGATCATTCCTGACCGATAAATATCTATCCGGAATACTCTGCATCGCTTCAATAAGTGTGTGGGCAGACATTGATTACTTGTGAAAGCAAAAGAAGAATGCTAGGTATCTCACTAAATCAATGTCCAAAATTGTGACGAGAAAATAAGTCAATAAATTAGTCTTCTCATTTAAAGATTTTTCACAAAAATGTACATTTGTTGTTTTGATAAATAGAAGAGAAAAAAATAATGCCTTTATCTTTTTGAATTTGTCTCAGCTGACCCTACGTAAGAAAAAAATTGTAATGAGGCCCCCCATGCGAAAAGGTTAGACACCCCTGTCTCTCTGTCCTCCTCTCTCTCGCTCTCTTCCCCCCATCCCCAATCTCTCTGTGTCCCCCTCACTCTCTGTCTCTTTCTCCCCCACTCCCTAGCAGCTAGGTTATTTTACAATCATACGAATTAGGAGCAGGAATAGGCCACTCGGCCATTCGAGCCTGCTCCACTGAACTGATTACTCCACATTTCCACCTACACCTGATGACCTTCCACCCCCTTGCTTATTAAGAATCTATCTACCTGTGCCTTAAAAATATTCAAAGACTCTGCTTCCACCACCTGTTGAGGAAGAGAATTCCAACGACTCACGACCCTCTGAGAGAAAAAGATTCTCCTCATCTCTGTCTTAAATGGCCGACCCCTTATTTTTAAACAGTGACCCCCAGTTCTAGATTCTCACACAAGGGGAAACATCCTTTCCAAATTCACCCTGCCAAGATCCCTCAGGATCTTATAGGTTTCAATCAAGTTGCCTCTTACTCTTCTAAATTCCAGCGGATACAAGCCTAGCCTGTCCAATCTTTCCTCATAAGACAGTCCGCCCATTTCAGGTATTAGTATAGTAAACCGACACTGTACTGCCTGCAATGCATTTACATCCTTCCTTCAATAAGGAGACCAGTACTGTACACAGTACTCCAGATGTGGTCTCACCAATGTTCTGTATAACTGAAGCGTAACCTCCCTACTTTGTATTCAATTCCCCTCACGATAAACAATAACATTCTATTAGCTTTCCTAATTATGTACTGTACCTGCATACTAAACTTTTGCGATACCTGCACTGGGAAACCCAGATCCCTCTGCATCTCAGAGCTGTGCAATCTCTCACCATTTAGATAATATGCTTCTTTTTTATTCTTCCAAGGAAAGTGGACAATTTCCCACTTTCCCACATTATACTCCATTTGCCAGGTCTTTGCCCACTCACTTAACCTATCTATATCCCTTTGTAGCCTCCTTATGTCCTCTTCACAAGTTACTTTCCTACCTATCTTTGCATCATCAGCAAATTTAGCAACCATACCTTTGGTCCCTGCATCTAAGTCATTTATATAAATTGTAAAAAGTTGAGGCCCCAGCACAGATCCCTGTGGCACACCACCTTGGGCGGCACAGTGGTGCAGTGGTTAGCATTGCAGCCTCACAGCTCCAGCGACCCAGGTTCAATTCTGGGTACTGCCTGTGTGGAGTTTGCAAGTTCTCCCTGTGTCTGCATGGGTTTTCTCCGGGTGCTCCGGTTTCCTCCCACAAGCCAAAAGACTTGCAGGTTGGTAGGTGAATTGGCCATTATAAATTGCCACTAGTATAGGTAGGTGGTAGGGAAATATAGGGACAGGTGGGGATGTTTGGTAGGAATATGGGATTAGTGTAGGATTAGTATAAATGGGTGGTTGATGGTTGGCACAGACTCGGTGGGCCGAAGGGCCTGTTTCAATACTGTATCTCTAAACTAAAACACTCGTTACATCTTGCCAACCAGAAAATGACCCATTTATGCCTACTCTTTGTTTCCTGTTAGTCAGCCAATCTTCTTTCCATGCCTATATGTTACCGGCACAATTCAGCGTAACGGTGCCTCATCAGACCCCTTTCCTATCCTGAGTGGCGTGAAACAGGGCTGTGTTCCCACACCCACACTGTTTGGGATCTTCTTCTCCCTGCTGCTCTCATGCATTCAAATATTCAGAAAAAGGAATTTTCATCCACACAAGATCAAATGGCAGGTTGTTCAGCCTTACCCGTCTAAGAGCAAAGACCACAGTATGGAAGGTCCTCATCAGGAAGCTCCTCTTTGCTGACGATGCTGCATTTACATCCCACACTGAAGAGTGTCTGCAGAGACTCATCGACAGGATTGCGGCTGCCCGCAACGAATTTGGCCTAACCATCAGCCTCAAGAAAACGAACACCGTGGGACAGGACGTCAGAAATGCTCCATCTATCAATATCGGCGACCACGCTCTGGAAGGTGTTCAAGAGTTCATCTACCTAGGCTCAACTATCACCAGTAACCTGTCTCTCGATGCAGAAATCAACAAGCGCATGGGAAAGGCATCCGCTGCTATGTCCAGACTGGCCAAGAGAGTGTGGGAAAATGGCTCACTGACACGGAACACAAAAGTCCGAGTGTATCAAGCCTGTGTCCTCAGTACCTTGCTCTTGGCAGCGAGGCCTGGACAACGTATGTCAGCCAAGAGTGAAGTCTCAATTTATTCCATCTTCGCTGCCTCCGGAGAATCCTTGGCATCAGGTGGCAGGACCGTATCTCCAACGCAGAAGTCCTCGAGGCGGCCAACATCCCCAGCATATACACCCTACTGAGCCAACGGTGCTTGAGATGGCTTGGCCATGTGAGCCACATGGAAGATGGCAGGATCCCCAAAGACGCATTGTACAGTGAGCTCGTCACTGGTATCACACCCACCGGCCGTCCATGTCTCTGCTTTAAAGACGTCTGCAAACGCGACATGAAGTCCTGTGATATTGATCACAAGTCGTGGGAGTCAGTTGCCAGTGATTGCCAGAGCTGGCGGACAGCCATAAAGGCGGGGCTAAAGAGTGGCGAGTCAAAGAGACTTGGCTGTTGGCAGGAAAAAAGACAGAAGCGCAAGGGTAGAGCCAACTGTGTAACAGCCCCGACAACCGTTTTTATCAGCAGCGTCTATGGACGAGTCTGTCACTCTAGAATTGGCTTTTATAGCCACTCCAGGCGCTGCATCACAAACCACTGACCACCTCCAGGCCCTTACCCATTGTCTCTCAAGACAATGAGGCCAAAGAAGATGTTACCAGCTACACCATGAACTTTTATTTTCTGCAATAACCTTTGATGTGGCACCTTATCAAATGCCTTCTGGAAATCAAGAACAACACATCCACCGGTTCCCCTTTGTCCACAGCATATGTAACTCCCTCAAAGAACTCCAGTAAATTGGTTAAACATGATTTCCCTTTCACAAAACCAAGTTGCCTCTGCCTGATTACCTTGAATTTTTCTAAATGCACTGCTATAATGTCTTTAATAATAGCTTCTAACATTTTCCCTGTGACAGATGTTAAACTAACTGGCCTGTAGTTTCCTGCTTTGTCTCCCTCCCTTTTTGAATAAAACATTTGCTATTTTCCAATCAAATGGAAACGTCCCCGAATCTAGGGAATTTTGGAAAATTAAAACTAACGCAACAACTATCTCACCAGCCACTTCTTTTCACATGGATTAAGTCCATCAGTAGCCAGGGACTTGTCAGCCCGCAGCTCCAACAATTTGTTCAGTACCACTTCCCTGGTGATTGTAATTTTCTTGAGTTCCTGCCTCCCTTCCATTTCCTGACTTACAGCTAATACTGGGATGTTACTTGTATCCTCAATAGTGAAGACCGATGCAAAATATCTGTTCAATTTATCTGCCATCTCCTTATTATCCATTATGAATTCCCCAGATTCACTTTTTATAGGACCAACGCTCACTGTTAACTCTTTTTAATATCTATAGAAACTCTTACTAGTTGTCTTTATATTTCTAGCTAACTTTCTCTTGTACACTAATTTTACTTTCCTTATCAATCTTTTAGTTATTCTTTGCTGTTTTTTATATTCTGTCCAATCTTCTGAAGTGCCTGCCATCCTTGCGCAGTTACCGACTTTTTTTTAAAGTTTGATACTATCTTTAACTGTTTTAGTTAACTACGGATGGTGGGTCCCACCCTTGGAACTTTTCTTTCTCGTTGAAATGTATCTATTCTGTATATTCTGAAATATCCCCTTAAATATCCCTTTGACTTATCTTTTAACCTGATTTGCCAGTTCACTTTAGCTAGCTCTGCTTTCATGCCCTCAGAATTGCCCTTATTTAAGTTTAAAATACTGGTCTTGGACCCACTCTTCTCTCCCTCAAACTGAATGTAAAATTCAATCATCTTATGATCGCTGCTACCTAGGGGCGCCTTAGCTATGTGGTCATTAATTAATCCTATCTCGTTGCACAGTACCATGTCTGGTTGGCTCCAGAATGTATTGTTCCAAGAAATTATCCCGAAAACATTCTATGTACTCCTCATCTAGGCTACCTCTGCCCATCTGATTTTTCCAGTCTGTATGTAGGTTAAAATCCCCCATAATTGTCGCTGTACCTTTCTGACAAACTGCCATTATTTCTTCCTTTATACCCCATCCTACAGTGTGGTTAATGTTCGGTGGCCTATACACCACTCCCACAGTAACTTCTTGCCTTTATGATTTCTCATCTCTACCCAAACTGCTTCTACATCCTGGTCTCCTGAACTTAGGTCATCCCTCTCTATTGCGCTAATGCCATAATTAATTAACAGAGCTATTCCTCCACCTTTTCCTAGCTTGCTGTCCTTCCTAAATGCCATGTACCCTTCAATATTCTGTTCCCAATCTATGCCCTCCTGCAGCCATGTCTCTGTAATGGCTATCAGATCGTACTTATTTATTTCTATTTGCGCTCTCAGTTCATCTGTTTTGTTTCAAATGCTATATGCATTCAGATACAGAGCCTTTAGTTGTGTCCTTTTATTATTTTTGTAATCTCCAGCCTTATCTGGTGATTTACTCTTATATTTGTGCGCTCTGTCCCTTCCTGTCACAGTCTGTTTATCATTTCCCATATTAATACCCTTCTCTCTTGCCTTGTCTCTACTCCTTGATTTGCCATATCTTCCCAAATTTGATCCCTTGCCCGCACGATTCAGTTTAAAACCCTCTCTACTTCCCTAGTTATGCGGCTCCCTAGAACGGTTCAGGTGTAGACCGTCCCAACGATACAGCTACCACTTTCCCCAGTACTGATGCCAGTGCCCCATGAACTGGAACCCACTTCTACCATACCAGTCTTTGAGTCATGCATTAATTTTTCTAATCTTATTTGCCCTATGCCAATTTGCACGTGACTCACGTAATAATCCAGAGATTATTACCTTTGAAGTTTTGCTTCTTAATTTGGTGCCTAGTTTCTCATACTGACTATGTGCAGAACCTCTTATATAATGTGATGAAAGGTCACAGACCTAAAACGTTAACTCTGCTTTTCTTTCCACAGATGCTGCCAGACCTGTTGAATATTTCCAGCATTTCTTGTTTTTATTTCAGATTTCCAGCATCCGCAGTATATTGCTTTTATATTATTATGCAGAACCTCTTTCCTTGTCCTGCCTATGTCATTGGTACCTACGTGGACCACGACGATTGGATCTCCCCCCTCCCATGTAAGTTCCTCTCCAGTCCTGAGCAGATGTCCCGAACCCTGGCACCGGACAAGCAACGCAGCTGTCTGGACTCTCACTCTTTGCTGCAGGGAACAGTGCCAATCCCCCTAACTATACTGTCCCCTACCACCACTACATTCCTTTTTTCTCCCTCCACTTGAATTGCTTCCTGTACAATGGTGCCATAGTCAGGTTGCTCATCCACCCTGCAGCCCCCAGTCTCATCCAAACAAGCTGAAAGAACCTCAAACCTGTTGGACAATCACAAAGGCTGAGGCTCCTGCACTCTTGCCCTCTGGGTCCCCTTACCTGTCTCAGCTGCAGCCACACTGACCAAATCAGAAGACCGTATTCCTAAGGTGTGCAAAATGTCCAGATAACTTTCCCCCTCCCTGATGTATCGCAGTGTCTGCAGCTCAGCCTCCAGTTCAGTGACTCTGAGCCGAAGCTCTTCAAGCCGCAAACACTTACTGCAGATGTGTTTGCCCTGGATCACACTGACATCCAGGAATTCCCACAGGCTGCAGCCGTGACACATCACCTGCCCTGCCATCCTTAATGTGTTTTAATTAACTACTTAATTATTTTATTCAATATTTTAATTTATTTTACTTTTATTTATATATTTTATTAAACTTACCACTTGTTCCTTTACTATTTTAAACGACACGATTAGAATGGACCTGAATCACTTACCGGATACTCGCCAAACAGGTAGCTTCTTCCCTGCTCTCTCTGTTGATTGTGACATCACTCTGATGTCACTTCGATTTTTCCCTGCTCCCCTCCCACCATGCCCCTCTCTCTCGCTCTCGCTCTGTCTCTGTCTCCGGTCTCCGACTCTGGGCTTTTGGCACACTTTTTAAACCTCCGCTTCCACCATGCTCCTCTCTGTCTAGCTCTGTCTCCATTTACATAAGTTTAAAGACTTGTGTTATGTAAACTCGTTTTAAAATGACAAACGTCAGTTAGGGATTCTCTTGATTTCTACACCCTAGCATGTATTGCTTTCACTTGGGGCACAAGCTCAGTGACATACTGAAAGTTGCTGGGCTTCAACTTCTATATAAATGTCGCAATTCTGCTGTTATCCATGTGGAATCACATTGTTGTCATGCAGGCCCCTACCTAACAAGAATGAGGCATATTAATTTATCATATGAACATTGATTTTAAACTGTTGCTCGAGCGAAGAAATGACTTGTTAAACCAATCAGCCGTGGCTGAAAAAAAACATTTGCATACTAACAGACAGTGCTTGAAGGGGCAAAGGGGTTATTCCCTGCTCCAATTTTACCCACGTACCCATTTGGGCACGTAGTAGTGTGTGTAAGAAGAGACATTCCAGGGTTGGCTAAGACAAGAGAATCCACAGACAGATGTGGTCAGACCAGCTAGTCACATGACTAACCTGCTTGGCAACCTGGGTTTTTCTGAATTGTACAAAGAGTTTGAATTAAAAAAAGGCTGTTTGCTCCTGAATTGAGAAGACTTCTCCTGTCTGCTCCCATCTCTTTCTCACAAGCCTCTGGACCCACTGATGACACATAAACTTCAAGAGAGAAAAGTCTCCTACATCAAACAAGGTTTAAGAAGAATACTGGACCCCAACGAAAAGCAGGACCTACCTACAATCAAGGACTTTACAGCGAGCGTGAAGAACAGTAACCAAAACCATCTTCAGATATTGCCTCAAACTTTTCCACTTCATTTCTTCTGCTCTTTTCTGTCTCTGTCTGCAAGTGCGTATCGCGTATGCATGCTAATGTGGGCGCGTCGCGTATCCGTAGGCGTGAACCAAATTAGAGTTTAAGTTTAATAAAGTTCAACCTTTTTTCTTTAAACCTAAGGAAACCTGTTTGGCTAGTTTCTTTGCCTTATAATTGGAAATTAGTGAACAAGGATTCACTAAGGGTGAGCTAAAAAAAATGGTGTGTTAAAAATTAAACCCTATTATGGTAAGACTAGGCGAAGGCTGAGAGGGAACCGTAGACCCCTTTCTCACCTGGTCGTAACCTTGTTCTAGCACTTGTATTGAAGGGGAAATGGGTAAGAAAATCCAAGGAATCTCCTGAAGTCAGCACTATAAGTTCCTCATGAATACAAAAGTACGGTGTAATGGGGCTGAGTGATATTGGCAAAAACAAGATGCTCCTGACCCATATAGAATAGTTGGTAAATACAATGAAACGGATAGCTTTTATAAAGCTAATCTATGCTGAATTCTCTACAATTCCTTAACAAAATCCATGCTGCACTTGCAGTTTTAAAAACTGTCGTGGAAGACATAGTACAAATTTATTATGTTTCAATGACCATGTTAGAAACAGTCGTTAACTGTTTTTTTGCTGTAAATTGGATTAAATAACATGTTTTACAAGGTTGTCAAAGATCAGTAATTGCATCATTTACAATCCAGTTTGAGGGCAGATAGCCTGAGTGGCCACTGCCATTTGAAAGTTGTATATATCATAATTACATTACGTTAAAAGTGCACCTTTGCGAACAAATAAGAGATTTGGCTTGGACATAAATTGGTTAGTCTGGAGTACAATCTTACAGATTGTGACTAGACATTTTGTAACTGAATAATACATGTAGTAACAACTGCTCAACTTTTTGCAGAGAAGCTTTTTGTTAATAATTATCTTATCAAAGCTGAATCGGAATCAACAGTGATAGACTGAGATATAGACATAAGTGAATTTAAGAGAATCGCTTTATTGGAGGAACTGAAGGATGCTATTTATTTGTAATTGTGTTTATCTAATTTTGTCATTATCTTTGGTGAGCAAATGACATTTTGCCATGTAGATTCTGTTGTTTCTGTATTTTAGAATCCATGGCCTAGTTTAACAGCCTGTCAAGATGAATAAACTAGTCTTGGCTACCTACCATTAATCTCTCTGTCCCTTCTTGTCCCACTCTGCTTTTTCTGTACATGACTCTTCTGAAATACTATCTGCTCCATCCTATAAAATTCTCCTGTATTGGAAAGCCCCGCCCTTTTGTTGGCTGCCCTGTCTTCAGACACATATTACAAGCAGGTGCAGAACTTACACAAACATTGACCATCACGGGTTAAATTGCCTTGTGACAACAGCAGTGTGAGAAATGGTCCATCTTTTTATTGCTGACTTTTTTCCTGCCTTACCTCACTAACCACAATAACAATCCTCTCCTTGAGTTTCATGGTTTATTGGATGAATTTGCACTCCTGACACTGTGTGAATCCACAGAGGGCATCCGATAAGGTCCATCTACCACCCCGTGACCTGATGTAGGCTAGTTCTATTCTGTCAACAAGTTGCATTGGCATTGCATACTATTTTCTTGCTAGCTGGCTAATGCAGTTGTGCTGCTGTCCATTGATATTTCTATGCTTATCTACTTTATTTATAGGGAGAAATGTGTTTGAAATTGGCCTGTGTTTTGATGGTATTAGATTTATATACAAATTAATTGCCCCCATGTCTGTGACTGAATCAGTAATTTTGTCAAATGTCTGTGGTGCAACATGTCGGTGCCTATCCCTGTGCATCAGACTGTTGGAATATGGAATCTGTCACAAATTATTACAATACTTTTGGGACATACCAACATAATATATTCAATTTAGTATGCATGTTGTACATTCTTTATTTGGGTGTCTCCAGTTCTGTCATGCCTCTCGGTGGCACTTCAGTAGGATTTCTGATTATGAGGTGAGCAGCTACGAATTGTCACAGACCCACATCATGCCTGATGTACATTTCTACCACTAGATGGAGCTTCAAAAGCTCCAAAACCCCAGATTTGTGAAGAATGTCAGAGATTCTGTCAACCTTCTTGGTTATTCTTCAAGTAAGTCTTAGTTTTAAATGTTACCTTCGTTTTACAGTTCTAACTGAAAAATTATTTTTCTCCTCCCTTTCTGTCCACCCCAACACACCTCTAAGAAAGTATTTGGAATTTTTACACTATCAACAAAACACTGGTGATTTATATCTTTTACAGTTCTACTTATTTTTTTATTAGAAAAGGTAATAAGAAAAGGTTCTAGCATAGAAATTCATCTTGGGCTGTATTGGTTTGGCTACCCATTCTACTCAGCAGCTGATGCTCAGTTTTATAGCAGTCAATGGAATTAAATATCAAGTGCTGATCCGATACTGCCCATGCACCACGGCCTGAGACAAATTTCTATCCTCTGTGTCTGTATATGTCTCTCTGTCTGACAGTTATTATTAATTAGAGAGTTTATTGTTTTTTAACTTCAACATAATAGGTAAAACAGGTAGCGATCGATTCAAAATTATATGTATTTACAAAAATGAACTGCAGTGAGGAAAGCATACTCTTTTCTGAACTTAATGCACTTTCTGAAGTTTGCAGAACACAACACAAAAGC
The DNA here is from genome assembly GCF_036365525.1 of Heterodontus francisci. NCBI lineage: Eukaryota > Metazoa > Chordata > Chondrichthyes > Heterodontiformes > Heterodontidae > Heterodontus > Heterodontus francisci. The sequence continues at coordinate 105,076,796 of NC_090377.1, forward strand.
TACAACATAGGCTCGGAATTTGCGGTCAGCAGTAAAGCAAGGGCCCTTGCCACTGACCTTGAAGTAAGCTTTGCTGAAAGATCTAGCAATCTCTCTGGCAGGAACTGCCCCTGCAGTTGTATTGCAACAGATTGCAGTGTTCTCTCCTGGGGATTCCCAGCATGGTGCTGCAATGATGTCATCAGGCTGTCCATGCAGCCAATGGCATTAATGGATTTTCAAAGACACCAACAAGAAACAAAAAGCTGTAAAATACAATCACTTTTTTTTACATAGAATAAGTTAAAGATTGGGGCATAGACTTAGGTGACATCTTCTGAAAAACTTCCTTTAAATATTTTTTTTAAATCTACTAATTAATCAAATGGAGACATTTCATAAACTTCTTTCAGGGACAGTTCTGTTGTTCATATCACTGTTAAAAACCAGTTACACATGATTGAACAAGGTGTAACTTTTTATGGGGTTTCCAACAGCAGTGTGAGAGCAGAAAAGGGGAAGTTCCCACTGATTTCAATGATTGCTCGTTCTGGGGGTGGGGTGTCCACAATGCAACCAAGCTGGAGCATCCAGCAACAGACCTACATTTCAGGATATCTCCGCATGCCACAATTAATTGAGCTGGATTACCTTCGCTGTTTGAGCAATTCTATAAATGCATTATAGAATAATTATACCTAAATCCAACTACTTATTGATTGTTATTTCCCTATTCCCGCCCCCCCCCCCCCCCCGCCAAACACTATTGAAATTACCACATTTCCATAAACTTTATCATAAGTACAGCATTGTCATAAATTTGAATTTCAACTTTGCTATACTTTGATTCCTGGTACACTTTCCCAACATATGGTTTCTTTTTTGCTTTTTTTACATGTACTCAACATATATGTTGAAGGCTCCAGTTCTATTGTATTAGCTCCAACTGCTTTCATTCTCTTCCCTTAAACCTCCCCCCACCCAGAATGACATTGGCAGTTTATCAGAACCAAAAGTAAACTGACATGCTAGGTTTATCGTTAGCTCGAATGTTTCACATAATCCAAGCTTCATCAGAAATGTGTATTCACTGGCTCTTGGGCAGCAGCTGGATTGCTTGCTGAAGACTTCTACCAAGAAATACACTGTTCTCAGGAGTTGGACAATAGTGATGATACTGCTGTAACTTGCTCAAAGGTGTCAAATGCTTTCAATTTTAGTTCAGAGAACTGCAACCCAACAAAACTGGGAAGCTATGCAAGATCTGAATTACAATTGTGTGTTATATCAACCATGGGAACATAAGGCTGCTTCAGTATTTCCTGATTCCAGACTGACTGCTTTATAAGAGGCTTGATTGACAACACAAGAAGCAGGAATGTTTAGGACCAGAGCAAGCTCTTTTGGCCACCAAGCCTCTCTCTCTCTCGCTCTCTCTCTCGCTCAGGCCCGCATTCCCATCTTGTATCTCTATCCCTTATTACAAATTTGAATCTGCTACATTTATGTATTCAAGCTTAGTGGTGTCAGTCACTTCCTTGAGTAAACTGGTTGTCTGCTTTTTACAGAAGTTTGCTCCCGCTGTATGTATTTGCTAGCACAGTATGAGACCTGTGAGTGTAATGTCCTTTTGCTGAGGGCCTGATTTCCATGTTTTAAGCACGTGTACTCCTTTAATCCATCTGAAGGCAGACCAAATTAACATGAGGTAAGGTGATGCTTGGTTGGTTCTTAAGATGTCTTATTCCGTGATCGACAAGACACAATGCACACCGAGTATGATGAAGGTCACTTGGTACAGCTGATTCAGCTTCAGTATACATGCCATTATAAAAGGAAAGAACAGGAAGGTGGCATGAGGAGGCCGCCTCGTCGTGCAGTAGGGGAACCTCTCTGATCAGTGTTATCCCCCACCACCCCCTCTTCCTCCTTCTCTTTTACCTCCTGCTCCTCCCCCGATGAGCTGTTTCCTTCCCGGGCCCCACTATCCTCAAGGTCAACAACTCCCTGGAGGGCCTGGAGAGTGCAGCAGACCACCACAATGACCAAGACCCTTGCAGGAGGGTATTGAAGGGTGCCACCTAGCCAATCCAGGCACCAAATTCGCATCCTCAGAAACTCAATGGCCTGCTCAATGTTTGGCCTGCTGAGCAAGTGGCATTGGTTGTTTCGCCTCTGTACCTCTGTCTGGGGCTCCCATAGAGGGGTCACTAGCATCTCTTCAAAGGATTTCCCTTGTCCCCTTGGAGCCAGCCATGCATTTTGCGGGATGGAGTGAAGGACCGAGGCAGCCTGGACTGGCAGAGGATGAAGGAGCCATGGAGCAGCCAAGAAAGCGAGTGCAAATATGGAGGATGCTCTTGTTGTGTTTGTGGACCATTTGGACATTGAAGAAGTGGAAGCCTTTCCTGTTGATGGATCTCACTGGCCAGTCGCTGGATGCCTTGATGGCCACATGGGTACAATTGATGATGTCCTGCACCTGAAGGAATCCATTGATGGCATCAAAAACCAATGCCCTCTGTGCCTGTGCATGCCTATTTGTGTCAAAATGGATGTAGTCCCTGCCTTCCTGAAAACAGCATCCATCACCTGCCTGATGGCCTAGCGAGATGTCATCTGGGTCCACAGCTGATCCCTGGAATAACACATTTGTGTAGCAGTTCAGAGTGCCTGAGACTTTGACAGGGACTGCCATGGGGGTTGTGAGGCCTCAGGCCATTGTGGATCAGAGCACACAGGACCGAAACCGTCTGTCTGGATTGGCGCATGCCTCCTATGGCACTGGTGCTCTGTCATTTCCAGGTAGCTGACTCTTGGGTAGTAGACCCAGTGTCTTGGGTATCACCTTCCTCCCCTTGTAGCCTCCCACTGTGCTTCTTTGTCTTCCAGCTGTTCATGAAGTTGCATCTGCCACAGCTCATCCTGGCAGCTCTGTCTAATGTCAAAGTAGCCTGTTCCCATCTGACCTCCATCAGCTGGGCCTTGAATGGTCACCAGGCCTTCCTGTGCCAACCACAGGGGCACAGTAATGCCAGCAGGCTCACTTCCCTATCCAATTTCATGGCACTGTCCAGTGTAACATTTAACTCTTTCAACTTCATCAATATCCACATCGAGACACATCTGAGGCAGCTAACCTTTATTTGCTGCCTCTTTAATTTAAACAGCCCTTCTCATAGCCCTCATATCCGCTCACATCTTCACAACCATGTCGTATACCCCTCATGGCATTTTTCCCGTTCCCAGCCTTTGAAAATAGCTCCCTGCTCCTGACAAGCCTGTTAATGAACTCTTTAATGAGCCTAACAGGCACTTAAATGGAGGCATGTACTCAACCCGTCCCTCGCTGCCAGCTGTAGTTTAAGATAGCATTGCGTTCCAGAGATGGCAGGACCCAGTAACTCATTGTGTGAACTGCTTTGAAATGTGATGCAGTACTATATAAATATGAGTTTAAAAAAATCATGCGAACTCTGTCATGAATGGATGCGAACCCCCTTGTAAATTGTGTTGTGCATTTGTGTATTAATGTCAACTGCCATTTTATACAGCATGTTTTAAGTTTTACTCTTATCTTTCGATTATCAAAATGGAGGAGAGGGGTCAGGTGGGACAGCAACTTGAAAAGAGTCTCGCTTTAGGACCCAGGAAACCCCTAGCCAACCTGCCTGAACTTGACACTGTCACCGTTTGAGGTACAGCTTGTCTTCCATTACACAGCTGCCATGTGCTACAGACACTTCTCCCTGAGAATTCCTTGCAAGAAGCCAGAGCCTGCTTGAAACTGCATAGACTCCTCTCTAAGGCCTTTTCAACAAGAAAAAAACACTTTGAAAAATCCAGCAAGAAAAAAATCACCACCAGGACAAGCTCCAGTCACAGCAAGAAAGTCTGATATCTACCAGTTTCCTCTCCGTCCAAAAGAAGGTGACTTCAGCAATTTAGCTGTCTCCATTTACCTTTGAGAATGCAAAGAAAAATAAATTTGTAAGAGAAGAGATAACTCCAACAGCTCCTCCTCTATTCGGCATTTCTAATCTCCAATTTTTGGATTTTTTTTTGATAATATTGATGGATACTAGTTTTAACTGAAATCCATATTAGCTAGTAGTTAAGATAAGTTTCTACTTAGTAAATCTCCTTGCTTTTTTTTATGCCTTTAACGTTTCCCTGAATGTTTGTAAGTGTGCGGGGCAAAGTTAAATCCCTTCCCGAGTTTAAAAGTGTGTTAATAAACCCTACGTCTTTGTCTTAATTTTAAAATCTGTGTTGTTGAAGTGGTCATTTATTATTAGGGTTTAAGGAAAGGAAAGAAAACCAATCATTAATCTACTTACGGACAGGTGGTTGGAAAAACAGGGAAATTTGTACAGAAGGAAAAAAAATTAACTGCCTGTTCTTAACAACTCTGAATTCTTGCTATAGTCCAAGTGCAAAAATAATTCTTCACGTGTCTTTGATTGTGAAGGAGCACCATAAGTTAATGGTGTAAGGGCAAAAATGCATCACTTGGTAATTATAATTCCATGTGTGGTAAATAATATACTTTTCCAGTTGCTTATTGGTAACAAATGTAGAACATAGTACTAATGCCAAAGTCTTATTTGAATCTAAACCACTGAAATTATGCAGTTCAACCAAAGTTTCCTCCTCTTCCTCTGTGTCCTCTAATCTTGACGACATGTTCTACTTTCTTCTTTGCATGGGGCTAATGCTTTTTGTGATGGTGGTTTCCCTGTAAGTTAAGATTGCCGTCGAAGGTAATCTTATTCTTTGAGAACTTCTTCATTTTTTTCTACCAAGTCTTGTCCATCCCTTTAGAGTTTTAATTTGGCAGTTTCTGACCATTCAGCCTGATTAGACACCTATCAAATTCACAGTCGTGAAAAATGCATCATGGGCCATGAAATCTCAGGTCCTGCATGAAATCAGTCATTTTGCACACTTCACACGTTTTATTCATTGACATAAGGCACACCTCGCTGATTTCTGGGCATGTTGTGAACTTTGCATGTTTCAGTGATTGACACAAGGCTCAACTAGCTGATTTGTAGATGAGGGAGGGCTTCAGTGAAGTTTTGAGAGAAGCAGTCTCAAGTGTTAGCAGACAATTAAGAATGCCAGAATGAGCAAATCAAAAATGGCCACAACCGTTACTGCAACACATTGAGTGAAAGAGTTCTGCATGCTGATGGTGAAATACTGTTTTGTACAAGTTGCAATGTTTCATTGGATCTCACACAGCGGGAAACGGTTAAGTGCCACTTAGAGTCCAAAAGCCATCGCAGCAGAAAGAGAGCATCCGACACCGCACTACTGGAAAAAGAACACACAAAAAAACAAACAATTATGTCATCTCTTTTTAAGAAGTCGACAGAGAGCGCAGGAAATCGTCAGTTGGTTACAATGGAACTTGTGAATGCTTTTGCATGCGCCAGCATACCATTGGAAAAACTTGATCATCCAAAGCTGTGGGTATTCATTCAACGTAATGCGCAAAATGATGATTGCTTGCCAAATGCAAATAAACTATGACAAGGGTACCTACCAAAGGTTTTTGCTACACATTGTGAGGAGATGAAGTCTCAGAATAACACATGCCTTTTGCCATTATTTGAGATGAGTCCACCAATGAGCAAGACAATGGGAATTTTACTCTCGTCAGACGGGAGCCGTCCACTGACTGAAAAGTCGGTGGCAATCCCACCTCCACCGGGCCTGGGGATCCAGACCGCATTTTATGCTCCCCAGGCCCTTAATAGGTCTGAGGCGGCACTTCCACCTCATTGAGGCAGGAAGTCCCGCCTAATGGAGCAGCTGACCAATCAGCAGGCCGGCAGCTCTTAGTCCCAGCAGCGCACTGGGAGCGGTAGCCACTGCTGGGATTGCAACCCAACTTCAAGAAGAAGAGGAAGGATGGCCCTGGGAAAAGGTAAGTTTTGGGACTGTGCCGGGAGTGATTGGTCAGTTCCCGCCAAGACAAGAGTGTTCAATTGTGGGGACGGGGGCGTGTTGGGCGCTGGGTGTGGTTGGGGCTTCGGGGGCAGCCCTCTGTCGGGCACAGGATGCCTGATCAGGAGGGCTCCACCCCAGGCCATGGGAAAGCTGCCTACTTTTAACAGGTGGCTTTCCTTGGGCCTGCGCCGCCCGTTTGTCAATGGTAAAATCCCCGTGGTGAAGGGAAGAGGCCCTTAAGTGATCGTTAACTGGCCACTTAAGGGCCTTGATTGGCCTGGAGTGGCCGGGCCGTTTTTCACCGCAGCCACCCCACATAAAATGGAGGCGGGAGCAGGTCGGGAAGGGCTCCCTGAGCCTCCCACTCCATTTTACGCGCCCCCGCCACCATCCCGCTCTTTGTGGGGGGCGTAAAATTCAGGCCATACAGTCAGGAAAGCTATCAACAGTGCTCATAGACTGCATTCACTTAGAAGCTGTTAATTACATCACAGTTTCCCAAGCGATAATCAAATCAGTTTCAAAAACTGGCACAGATTTCAACCAAGTGTCTGCTTTCATTGGTAACGATGCAACTTACATGACAAAATCTTTCAAATCTGTGCTCCAAGGTGTGATGCCTAAAGCTGTCCATATCACATATAATGCACATATAATTTTTCTTGTCAGTGAGCTGTGGAAAAGCAAGTTTGGTAAAGTCGACAAACTGGTCAGCTACATTAAAAAGGTCTTCAAACATTGCCTTAGCCACAAGCTTCGATACAGGCAACACATTGCAAATGCAGCTGAAATTGGGGAACAAAACATTGTCCATCCTCCAGAACCAGGAATAACATGTTGGAGTTCTTGATTTAGGGTAGTACAGTATCATGCTGCTCACTTGAAATACTACTCAGACTTGGTCTCAGAAGAGCTCCCACTGACACCAAAAAACACGGGTTTAAACAGACATTGTAACCCTTCGAAACGATGATCAGCTTACTGAGGAAGTTCAGTTTTTTGCCAAGAATGCTACACAACTGATGGATTTAATCACTTGGTTTGAATCTCGACACGTCACAATCCACAAAACTTTCAATAAAGTAATGGATGTATTGGGCTGAAGCATAGTCAAATGATTTTAGTGTTTAATTTACTGCCACTTCACTTCCAGGAATGCCTTTCTTGAAGAAGTTCGGCTCTTCTCTCTGACGGGATTTCCGTTTGTCTCTTTTACCTTATTCACCATCATTACTTTCCATTTCCCTCCTGGTGTTTGATAAGGTGTCTACCAAAGCTCTGTTTCACAGCCACATCTCCTTCCTCCGTGACTGCTTCCAGTTCCGGCTTATCCTCGTGGATTCCAACTGAACTTCCATCCATCATGTTTCAAATCTCCCCAGGATTACAGGTATCTCCGAGACATACAGTGTTTCTCGGACTGCTGTTCTCGTCGCATCCTGAGATCCTCACTCACATGCACGCCACATGTACACACTCGACCTCTCTCTCCAGCAGCACCAACTCACCCTATCTCAAAGCTGTCCTGCTTTGCAGTTTCATTTCATCCATTGTCTTATCCAACACTTTAACGAAAAACTTTTTCCTCTTCCTTTCAGGTGTTATGGAACGCAAACTTCAACAACTCATGGGTACCGATGCCCCTCAAGATCTTTCTTCCCCTTAACTTCCCTCTGATCCCATCCCTTCTCCTAATCTCACCCCTAGCCTTGTATTCACTATACCCTCTGACTTTCCCTTCTCTTACACTGTACTTAGCAAAGGACTCAACTTCATCTCCTTACATCACCACCTCAATGAATTTCGTGGTTTGGCAAGACGTTGAGCTGTTCTTCCATTGCCTTTGCTTCTGTGCTCACTTCTTTGGCCAGGAGTCCTCCCACTTATCAGTGAACCCATTCACTCGCCTCCAGTATTCTCCCTCCACTTGGACTCCTCCATCTGGCATCTTAACCGCTCTTGATCCGTTCATTGAGAATTGTCAGTGTGACATCGGTGTCTTAATTTCTCTGCTCCTCTCACTCACTCTAACCTGTCTCCCTCTGAATTTCTGCACTCCGTTCTCTCAGGTCTAACCCCGACATTGTGATCAAACCTGCCAATGAGCGTGGTGCTGTTGTTGTCTGGCGTACCGACCTCTACCTTGCAGAGACTGAGTGCCAACTGTCATACACTTCTTCCTACCTCCCCCTGGACCATGACTCCACTACCGAACATCAAGCCACTGTCTCCAGAACTATCACTAACCTCATTTCCTCTCGATCATCCATCTACAGCTTCCCATCTCATAGTCCCGCTACTCCAGACAGCCAGCTTCTACCTCCTTCCCAAAATCCTGATGGACCCATCATTTCAGCCTGTTCCTACCCCACTGAACTTATTTCTTCCTAGCTTGACTTTGTTTTTTCTCCCCTTGTCCAGTCTCTTCCCACCAACATCCGTGACTCTTCTGACACCCTATGTCATTTCAACAATTTCCTGTTTCCTGGTCCTAACTGTCTCCTCTTCACTATGGACATCCAATCTCTCTACTCCATCCCCCACCAGGATGATCTGAGGGCTGTCTGCTTCTTCCATGAACAGAGGCCTAACCAGTCCTCATCCACCACCACCCTTCTCTGCCTGGCTGAACTTGTTCTCACATTGAACAGCTTCTCCTTCAAGTTCACTCACTTGCTCCAAATAAAAGGTGTTGGCATGGGTACCCACGTGGGTCCTAGTTATGCCTGCCTTTTTGTGGGAATGTCGAACATTCCTTATTCCAGTCCTACTCGGGTCCCTCCCCCAACTCTTTTTCCGGTACATTGATGACGGTATTGGTTCCATTTCCTGCTCTCACCCGGAACTGGAAAATTTCATTAACTTAGCTTCCAATTTCACCCTTCTATTACCTTCACGTGATCCATCTCTGACATTTCCCTTCCCTTCCTTGACTTCTCTGTCTCCATTTCTGGGATAGGCTGTCTATTAATATTCATTATAAGCCCATTGACTTCCACAGCTACCTTGACTACACTAATTCACACCCTGCCCCCTGTAGGGACTCCATTCCATTCTCCCAGTTTCTCTGTCTCCGTCACACCTGTTCTGATATGTCATTTTCCTCAACTGAGAATTCCACCGCCCCCCCCGCCCCCCACTGTGGTTGATAGGACCCTCGACTGTGTCCATTCACTTTCACACACTTCTGCTCTCACCCCTTCCCCTCCCTCGCAGAACTGCGATAGGGTTCCCTTGACCTCACCTTCCACCCCACCAGCCTTCATATTCAACAGATGATCCTCCGCCACCTCCAGCATGATGCTACCACTAACCACATCTGAAGGGGCCGTTCCCTCCGCAATACCCTGGTCCATTCCTCACTCACCCCTGACACTAGTCCCCTTTCCACGGCACCTTCCTGTGCAATTGCAGGAGGTGTAACACCTGCGCTTTTACCTCCTCTCTCCGCAATATCCGGGGCCCCAAACACTCCTTCCAGGTGAAGCAGCGATTTAGTTGTACTGAGTTCAATTTAGTATACTGTATTCGCTGCTCACAATGCGATCTCCTCTACATTGGTGAGACCAAATACCGATTGTGTGACCACTTTGGGGAACACCTCCGCTCAGTCCGCAAGCATGACCCTGAACTTCCGGGTACTTGCCATTTTAATTCACCACCCTTCTCTCATGTTCACATTTAGGTCCTCAGCCCGCTGCAGTGTTAAAATGAAGCTCAACATAAGCTTGAGGAACAGCACCTCATCTTCCGATTAGGCACTTTACAGCCTTCTGGACTCAATGTTGAGTTCAACAAGTTTGGACCATGACCCCAATTTTGAATTTTTTTAACCGTGGGCCTGTCTTAAACTTGTTTTTCATGTTTTTGCTTTTGGGCAGAGCTGTTCATTATTCTGCCATTAACACTGTCTTTGGACAGATGCTTTGCATTTTACTACAACTATTACCACTCCTTTTGCCTTTTGCTCTATGACACCTTTGTCATTTAAGCTCGCCCACCCTCTACCCTATCACAGACCTTCCCTTTGTTCTTCCTCCCCCTCCCCCCTTTCAACGGCATAAGACCCATCATATTTCTACTTTTCGTTCTGAAGAAGAGTCATATCCAACTCGAACATTAACTCTGTTTCTCTCTCCACAGATGCTGCCAGACCTGCTGAGTATTTTCAGTACTTTCTGTTTTTATTTTAGATTTCTGCAGTATTTTGCTTTTAATACTTTGATGACACATTTGATGAATTAAATGCCTGTGTTCAAAAGGTTTATTCTTGCATGATAAAGAAGCTGAAACAAAATTACTGCTATGGGGGAGAAGTCAGGTGGTGAAGAGATAGCAGCTCAGAAGTTTTAACAACCTTCTGCGGCATTCCTGAAAGCTGTGTGTATATTTGACCCTGCACAAATGCGCCTGTTGATGGTGGATTTAAACTTGTTTGATAAGAACCGTAGGCTTATAAAGGCATTGCAAAAGAAGCAGATTGTACTTTGCCTGTGCTGCAGTTTTGGAACTCTGTGGAATGCAAAATCTCCCATCTTGCAAGACTAGCATGTCTGACAATTCCAACAAACTCTGTGGATGCGGAGAGAGCTGTGTCTAAACGTGGACAGGTGTTCACTGCGCAGAGGCAGTTGCAGGTTGCTCCTTGCTCACATTCAACCACTGACTTCAGTGAGTAAAGAATGTGACCTGTTTATAGTCAGCTTTTTGAAATAGTTTTTGAGTATACAATAAATGCCATTTGAAACCAGAAACCTCCATTGTCTTTTCTTTTGTTTTAATTGATCATTTTCGTGGTTTGTTGTGACACTGTGAAATTTATATTTTAAATAACGTGAAATTGTGAAATTCACAATTCTTAAAATGCTGCGACCATGAAATTTGTAAAATTTGACTGTGAATTTGATAGGGCCTTAAGCATGGTGTTCACTGGAACTGGAAACACAAATCTTGAATTTACTGCAATACAGAAAGTGGTGCTTTTGCATTAGGCTTCATTGGTAAGTGAGTGGGATGTTTATGGATTTACCAAAATACGAATCTACAAAGGTTAACTTTACCCCTGAACTGTTGTGCGCTCAAAGCCAATGACTATGTGTTACTTAGATGAAATCATCAGTTTCTTTCCTGCTTTTGCTTTCAAGTCCCTCCATGGTCTCGCCTCCCTCTATCCCTGTAATCTCCTCCAGCTCTACAACCCTTCGAGATCCAATTCTGACCTCGTGCATCACTGATTTTAATGCAAATTTGCTAAGTGGGAATAAGTAAACTATTTGATATGCTCCTAGCTCACTTGGTGCTGCAATATTTTTTATTCAGTTCTGTCTCAGTGTTTCCATGACTACAGCATACTGCGTATATTGCAAATTCTTGGCACAGCCACAGTACTGCGAGGAGAAAAAGTATACTTGGCAGACTCATTAATATTCAGGTTATCGTATGTACAAAGAACCCAGACTCTGCCTTTAGTGAGAACATCCATTACATTGGCATCCTTGTGAGTTTCTTCAGCTGCGACATCTGCCAATGCAGCTGTTGATTTCTCTCCATTCACTAAATTTTAGTCGTTTTGTGCCATGTAAGTAAATTATATCTTTCTGCTTTGTATGAGAACTGCATTCTCATATTGTTGCTTAATTGTGTAATTATTGCTGCAAGGATATATTTCGAATGTATATAAACATGCTTTTAAAAAGAAATCACTCATGACCAGCAAGAAAATAATCCTTCTGATTTACCATTTGTAGTACAAGGAACATATATTGTCTAATCTTAAAAAGAATTTTATTTTAATCACTTCAAATTTGTACTGTCTACTTGTCCTGAAAAACGAATAATTCTTCAGCTAATAACCATTTTAAAGTAAAGCTATATTCTTGATGATGGAATGTTTTGCTTAGTGGAACGTTGCTGATAAATGTTTTGTGTGGAAAATACACCATAAGTTAAATGAAGGATTAGTACAGACAATGAAATAAATCAGACATTTCAGCATGGAAGCAGGCCATCTGACCCATCATGGCTGTTCTGGTACTAGCTGCAGTTGAGAGCTATTACTCTAATCCCATCTCCTTACTATTTCCTTGTTCCCTGTGATAGATTTCTTCTGCAAACGATTATCAAATTCCCTCTTAAATAAAAGAATAGAGCTCTAAATATAGCTCGTAGAAAAATGAAATTCAGTGCCTTGTGTGCCAAATACTTGTACACTTCATAACATTTCCAGAGATGGCTTTGTTACATACATGTAGTATTAATGCATAAAGAGAAGTGTTTGTAATTAATTGTGTGTAGAGTGAGGTAAATTTACAGACGCATGCAATTTAATTGACACTTTCTAATAGACTGAAATTGCATTTGATATATATCCATTTTGATAGAGAAATGTTGCAATAGTAATGAGCATAGTACAAAATTCACTTGCATTCTAAGAAGGAAACTGTAATTAAAATAGAGGAAAATGTGTTAGATTATTTCTAGATGAAAATTTTGCTTGGTGTTATAAATTTTGTTAATGGCATATTCCAGAATTCTTTTCCCACATAGAAATTTCCCAACAATATGATCTACAATATTGTTGTGAATTTCACAATTATTCTTGTGTATAGCTTTTCAAACTTGACATCAAAATCAATATTTTTATCATCCTACTCTTAACGATGGTAGTACATGTAATGTTTAAATATGAAGCTTAACTTTTCTCCATGGAATGAAGCTGTTGTATAAGAGATCTAAGATGTTCAAAATTCTAGAAATTTCCCACAGGTTGTAGTTCATAACACACTGCAGAAATGTTTCAAATGGTTGCTGTTCAGTCCCAGACAGAATTTACATTCATGAAACCAATGATTTGAGAACTAATTTTTCAGTACTTCAGAGGAGTTAGTTGTGACATTTAATTTTGTATGGAAAGTGAGCCAAGGATAACTTTGTAGTAACTTGCCTAAGATCCTGAAATAAATGTGCAAACAAACCATAGTTGCAAAGGAGTTTGCTTAGATTTTCCAGAGTGAACAGTTTATTAGTGTTATTTGTTCTACAGCCATTTGTTGCATATAAGTTTTTGTCCCAAATTGAGTTCAAAATATTAACCAGCTTCCTTTAACTTAGCTTCAAATAATGTAGAATGAGATGCACACTGACATAATTATTCTTCAGTGAAGACAAAGGATACCATAACATTTGGTATACACATCAATTATTCTGGATGCTAATTTATGTGAGTATGTCCTTGGTTAAAGCATTCCAAAGTAAGAAGCCTTTACAATAATGTAATCACAATATTACAACATACAAAAGCTGAATAAAGTTAAGCTGTTTAGAACAATTATCTGCATGCACCTATAACAATCCACTATTGGTGAATTTGCTATGTTAAAGTTCTAGTCAGCCCAATAAAGTTTCTGTTTCATCTAAAGGTAACTCAATCCAGTCGTGTATTTCAAATGTTCTAAAAATGCAGCATGAACTTACAATATGATTTTGCTGATCACTGCCTTCCATCAGGGGCACCATATTATAGCTTTCCACAAGCATTTGTAAAGTCATAGCCTTCTGTTGAACCCATTAGCTGTAGGTGTAGAAATATTTATTGCCATTAACCCTGAACTTTCATGGCCTTGTCTTTGGGGGAAAGCATTTCTTCAGGTAACTATTTACTGAAATGAAGTACAGCATGTTCTGGGGCAAAAGGTGCACCTTTTATGTATCTTATTTTCTGAATTAGCAGATGTCCTAGGCGATTGATTGCAGCAAGTTAGAGGGAGCTGTGGTGCATTTCTCCACTGAGAGCATTTGAAAAGAAGTCTAACTTTTGTCAGATTATAAAGCACCACAGCCACCTAAATAATTAATCAATGCATATCACATAAGTGAGAAAACCATTCAGGATTTCAACAGCAGACACTGTTCTATCACTTTAGCGTCTGGGTTTGGCATCACTGGGTGGGCGTGCTGGGATTTAGTAGCACTGTAGTAGGGGTTCTGGAGTTTAGCAGAATGGGGCCTCCTTTGGTTTGCCAGGACTGTGGAGAGCTCAATCTCGGGGTTTGGCAGAATTGCAGGGGCGGGGGGTTGGTGGGTAGTTGGGGTTGGTGGGTAGATGGTGGGGAGGAAGTAGAATGAAGGATTTAGCTCACTGATGGATGCCTAGGGTGTGTCTGCATTGGGGAGAGGGTCTAGGTCTGGCATCAATGGCTTAAAAGAGATCTCTGCAGTCACGGAAATTGTATTTTTAAATTGGTTTCTGAAATATAATTAAATCCTGTTTTCGTTTTGAAAATAAATAGCTGCATAAATAAATGTAAAGATTCCACTCTATATAACTGCATCTGCCCCAGCAGACCACAAAATAAAGGTATGGTTGTCTTAGTAATGTTTGAATCCCTCACTGTCCCACTAACTCTCCCACTCTTGCTTTCATTCAGGCTTTCTCTTTTCAAAATAAAACTCTTAATTTTCCTAAATAAAGGTTTAGACGTCCCCTAGTTTTCCCTTCAAATTATTTGGAAAACAATCAACCACTTGTTGTTTATTTCACTGAATAGTTAACATGTGGACTCACAGCAAGCAGCCATTATTTGAACTAACTTTATTTACACCTCCCAAACAGAGCAGCAGAGATTATACCTCCCCAATAGAGAGGGCAGTATAACAAATGATCAGCTATTACAATATACTACACTCCCTCCCCACTTTCAAAAAAAAAACTTCTGTTAACATATAAAATGAAATGTATACATAATTTCCCAGAAAACAGTAACAATACCTGAAATTTAACAGGTTGGGTTGCATGCTACCCTAAGGGGTAGGCCATTTAAGACTGAGATGAGGAGGAATTTCTTCACTCAGAAGGTGGTGAATCTGTGGAATTCTCTACCCTAGAGGACTGTGGAAGCTCAATCATTGAGCATGTTCAAGACAGAAATTGATAGATATCTAGTTACTAATGACATCAAGGAATATGAGGATAATGGGGGAAAGTGGCATTGAGCTAGATGATCAGCCATGATCTAATTGAACGCTCGATGGCCTGAATGGCCTACACATACTCCTATGTCCTATGCTTGTTACTGTAATCACAATTAAACATATATGACCAATATTTCCAGAGTAATTTACATGTTAAAAAAGTTATTTTCCTTAACGTCAGTATGTCTTTAACAAAAATATCATCTGTGATAAGTAATACAAAGAACAACTTATTTCTTCTTCCTTCCTACATACTTTCAATTACCCTATCTGGCTTCTTTCTCTTTCTATCTGGGTAACGTCTTCCATTTCCATTAGCTTGACTCTGCTCTCCCAACATCTCAGACTGTGTCAACCCTGGACTTTGATCACTAACTCCACTTAATGGTTGGGAGTGTGAAATTGATTAATTAGTCTTAATCAAAGAACGTGACTCACTTTGCTCTACCAGTGGATTCTGTGATACTGGTAAACTTTCAGTTTCTTTGTGACTTGCACTACCTTTCTGGCTTTCACTTGGAACTGTAGGAATTTGGCCTATAGGATGTTTCTCATGCTCTCCCTTTGTCAGATTTCCTCTTTTTAAAAAAAATTAATTTCACCGGATGTGGGCATCGCTGGCATGGTCACCATTTGTTGCCCATCCCTGTTGCCCTTGAGAAGACGGTGATGAGCCACCTTCTTGCACAGCTGCAGTCCATCTGGAGTAGGTACACCCACAGTGCTGTTGGGGAGGGAGTTCCAAGATTTTGATGCAATGACAGTGAAGGAACAGCACTATATTTCTAGTCAGAATGGTGTGATAGTGGTATTTCCATGCATCTGCTGTCCTTATCCTTCGAGGTGGAAGAGGTTGCCGGTTTGGAAGGTTATGTCGAAGGAGCCTGGGTAAGTTGCTGCAGTGCATCTTGTATATAGTACACACTGCTGCCACTGCACTTTGGTGGTGGAGGGAGTGAATGTTTAAGGTGGTGGATGGGGTGCCGATCAAGTGGGCTGCATTGTCCTGGATAGTGTTGAGTTCCTGAGTGGTGTTGGAGCTGTACTCATTCAGGCAAGTGGAGAGTATTCCATCACATGCTTGACTTGTGCCTTGTAGATGGTGAACAGGCTTTGGGAAGTCAGGAGGTGGGTTACCTGTTGCAGAATTCCCAGCCTCTGACCTGTTCTTGTAGCCACAGTACTTAAGTGGCTACTGCAATTCAGATTCTGGTCAATGGTAAGCACCAGGATACGGATAGTGGGGAATTCAGCTGTTGAATGTCAAGAGGAGATGCTTAGATTCTCTCTTGTTGGAGATGGTCATTGCCTGGCACTTGCATGGCGTGAATGTTACTTGCCACTTATCAGCCCAAGCCTGAATGTTGTCCTGGTCTTGCTGCATATGGACACGGGCTGCTTAGTATCTGAGGAGTAGCAAATGGTACTGACCATCGTACAATCATCAATGAACCTCCCCATTTCTGACCTTATGACAAAGGGACGGTCATTGATGAAGCTGCTGAAACTAATTGGGCCTAGGACACCACCCTGAGGAACTCCTATAGTAATGTCCTGGGGCAGATATGATTGGCCTCCAACAACCACAACCTTCGTCATTTGTAGTAGGTATGACTCCACCCACTGAAGAGTGTTATGGACAGGTAGTAAGGGGTGTTGGTGGTTCCCACTGGTCATCTCCCAACTGACTGCAATCGTGTTTTCTTGTTTTGTTCAAAAGTGATGAGTTAGCCCCTGAGTTTTTTACCTGCTAAATAAACAGACTGTGACAGGTTTTCTTGTAGGTTTAAAATAAAAGATTAACTATTTATTGAACAATATTCATTTCTCAGAATGTTTGCAACACCACTCAGGCATGCATTCACTCTCACATGCATTCCTACGAGATGATAAATAGAAGTCAAAGTAAGAGTTCAAGGTGTGATAGGTGTTTGTGGTGTACGGTAAACGTGTTGATTCTTCTAAGAACCATCTCTTTTAAAGATGCAGGCCTGGGTTGTTTGTAGTCTTGACTTGTTGATGTATTGTAGATTTCTGGTGGTTAAGATTTCAGATTAGAGGCAGCAGTCACTTTCAGTTCTCTGCTGCACCAAGTTGAAGTGGAGAATTAGCAGCAGGTCTCCTTCCTTGTCTTGGCTGGATCTCTTTCCACAGCCTCTTGCTGCAATGCTTTTCTATAATGTTGCTGTGATCTCTCACTCTCCAGAGGGTTGCCTTTTAAGATTAAAGTCCATCAAATTAGAGTATTTCTTCGTTGACACATGGCCCTGTCCCCTGGTGTGATCACACAGCGGACCAAGATGTAGAATCCATGGCCATCCATTAATGTCTGGACGAGTATAATGATGTAGCTACTTCATACCTTTGTTTCAGAAAAACCCATACAATTTAGGAATGTCTCTTCATGGTTTCAGGATGGGTGTAATTGGCACCTCTTAGTCCGTAATGTATCCTTTTATCCTTTTGAGACACTGAGGCAATGTTCGAATATATAGGCCAGGTCGCCTGACCTTTGGCGGTTATCCTTTGTAGCATTGTCCACTTTTTTTTCAAAGTGATGACAATTCTGAAGAGTCCATATTGAATAAGGTTAGTGTCTAAAATGTAGGAATATGATGTGTCTTTACTGGGCATGACAAGAGTTTTCCCCCTGATTTCCATTGACTTCAATTTGGCTGGGGCTCCTTGATGCCACACTTGGTCAAATGCTGCCTTAATATCAAGAGCAATCACTCTTACCTCTTGAGTTCAGCTCTTTTGTCCATGTTTTGACCAAGGTTTTAATGAGGTCAGGAGCCAGGTGGCCCTGGCGGAACCCAAATTGAGCAAAAATAAGCAGGTTGTTGCTGTTTAAGTGGCACTTGATAGTACTGTCGACAACATCTTCCACTTTGCTAATGATCAAGAGTACATTGATGAGGTGGTAATTGGCCAGATTGGATTTGTCCTGCCTTTGTGGACAGGACTTACCTGGACAATTTTCCACATAGTCGGGTAGATGTCAGTGTTGTAGCTGTACTGGAATAGCTTTCAAGCAAATGATCTACATGATACTGACAGAGTTTCTCTCCATTATTCATTAGATATGTGAATGCACCTAGTCTTTTTACAACAACTCCAAACACATACTTCTCTTTATCACCTCGGTCGTTTTTCACCATGACCTTCTGACCAGCACTGATCTCTAAGTTTCATGCCTCATGTATTCTGACTCATCTTCACTCTGTCTTGCTTTTCTCTGACTTTGCTATTGACGTATTGGCTTAAGCAAACTAAACCTTGTCCAAGCAACATGTTTAAACGCTAACGTAAGGTGAATAACCTATGGTAGACTGTGGGGTTATTCTGTAAGAGAACAGAAAATTTATACCCTGTGTCGAACAGAAACATGGAAATTACCACCTAGCTTGTCACCCAGCAAAAACTTCTGCAAAGACCTCTTCACAATTTGTACACTTCTTTCTGCAGCATCATTCGATGCTGGGTGATATGGAGGTATTAGAGTGTGTTTGACTCCATTCTTACTCAGAAATATTTCAAACTCTTCTGGCATAAACTGTGGACCATTATCTGACATCAACACCTCTGGCAACCCGTAATTTGCAAACCAACTTCTCAAAACCTCAGTAGTTTTGGCACTTGTGGTATTGGGCAACGACTCAACATTTATCCACTTGCTTTGGCTATCACCCAAAACAACGTACACTTTCCCTTCTACTTCAGATAAATTGCCGTATTTGTTCTCACGGTTTTTTTGTGTTTGACCATGGAATGAAAGGGACCTCAACTGGTTCATTTCTCATTCTGAGACACACTTCACAACTTTTCACCAATTCTTCAATATCTCTATCTGCCTTTGGTTACCAAAAATACCTTCTTGCTACTGCTTTAATATTGACTATCCCTGTTTGCTCTTGATGAAGTTCATCTAACAATCTCCCATTAAACCTCTTAAACCCCATGGGCTGGATTTTATGTTGCCGCCGCTGGCGGTGGCCGTAAAAGATGGCAGCCCGCACGCAGGGCTTTCACTCCATGGAGTCGCCGCTATCTTATATGCAGCGCCTCATTAACATGGCCAGGGCAGACCGTCCCCCCACCCTCCGATGGTGTGGAGGGGGCGGGTGAGCCATGCCCCACAACACTGTCTGGCACCACTGCGCAGGCGCCATTTCTGAAGGGCTTAGAGCCCTAAATGGCAATTTAAATGTTTTAAGGAACAGTGAATTCAAAATTATTAACAATAATTTAAAAAATCTTTCCAGCCCCTCTCCCACTCTACAATAGCATTACATGTCATTCCTGCCTTTCCCCCCCACAAAATGCTTACCTTGAATATATGACCTTCACCACGCCCCCGCCCCCCGACAAAGTTCAGAACTTTTTACCTTTACGCCTTCCCATCACCCACTAGACCAAAGAAGTAAGTTCGACCCCGCTCACCCACCCCCCCCGCACACTGATAAACCTCCCTCCTCCCCCTCCCTCCCCACAGGTAGTACGCCTCGTTTCCCCGGACAGGGATTCGAAGGCGTGGCAGTGCCGGCCGCTAGGACGAAGATCGCGGCAGCACATCAGGAGGCGACGGGAACTTCATTAATGCAGGTAAGTAAATTAATCTGAATATTTAAATGACGGTCCCGTCGCCAAGCGGCCGGGTGGGGAGCCGCCATGAGGCCTCGCCACCGCTGTCCAGATCAGGATGGGCCCTGATGGCATCAAGTTTGGTGGCGGGCCTCATCTGGGGTAATCTTAATACCCCCCGCCACGGATCCTGATGTCGAGGCCCCTATAAAATTCAGCTCCATAAGATCTACTTTCAGTTCTTTTCTACATGTGAAATACTCCTTTAATTTCTCATCATCACACTCTTTAGGCCAGTTATTCATGACATAATTTAATGAGCACCATATCATTGCGAGTTTCTTCATTAATTTCTCTGCCAGACACTGGCATGTCATTTGTGTATGTAAAGTATTTCACAGGTAACTGGCTAAAAATGAATCAGTCTTCACGGAAAATCTTGCAAGAGCTTCCGCATTTGCATGGTCTTCTGACTTACAATATTTAATATCGTACTAATGGGCCATCAGAATCAATGCTCATCTCTGAAGCTGTGCTGCTGCTAGAGATGGTCCTACCTTCTTTGAACCAAATATGATCGTAAGCGCTTGGTGATCAGTTAACAAAGTGAACGTCCTACTGTACAGGTATTTATGGAACTTTGTAACATATATGATCTCTAATGCCTGGAGTAATTTTGCTCTGACTTGGTTAAAGTACATGAAGCATATGCTGCAGGTTTCTCCACACCGTCTTTCATTATGTGAGATAACACCACACCTAACCCCTGTAGTGAGGCATTTCACGCTAAAACCAATTGTTTCTTGGGATCAGAGTGGGTCAAAACAGCATCACTAATCTGTACTTTCTTAACTTCCTCAAATGCTTTCTGACACTCCATCGAGCACTCCCAGTCTATTCCATCTTTCAGCAGTTGATACAATGGAGTGAATGTATTAGCTAAGTCGGGGATTAACTTAGGATAATACCCAACAATTCCTATGAATGTTCTAAGTTCTTATTTGTTCTCTGATCTCTTTGCTTTCAAGATCCCCTCACCCTGCTCCTTTATTGGGTGGATACCTTCACCATCTATTTGGGGACCCAGGTATGTTACATTTGACACCATGAAGCAACACTTGAGCTTTTTAGCTTTGATGCCATACTCTTGAAGCCAATCGATGACTTCATTCAACCTTACAATGTGCTCTTTCTCTGTTTTACTGTTAATTAAAATGTCATCCAAGAAGCAGCACAATCCTTTCATCCCACTTAGTACCTGATCCACAATGCTCTGGAACACTGCGGGAGCAGTAGAAACCCCAAATGGTAACCTTTTGTACTGGTACAACCCTTTGTGTGCATGAATGATAAGCAATTCCTTGCTCTTGTTAATTAATTCTAATTGCAAATATATATTTGACATTTTCATCTTACTGAATTAGAAAACAAATCATCATTAATTGGCAGTGGATATGTATCACTTTCAATCACCTCATTTACCATTTGTTTATAACTCCACAAATCCCATCTGCTTTTTGAACTACCACAATGAGTGCAGCCCATTCATTGCTCTTCACCTTCTTAATTGCCCCTGTTCTTTCTAATCTATCCAGCTCTTTACTAACTGCTTCTAACTGTGCATAAGCCACCGGCCTAGCTTTGCAAAATGTCGGCTGTACATTGTCCTTGATCTTGACTTCAGCCTTGTGATGCCTAATTTTATCATTTGGTCCTCCTTGTTCAAAGACCACTTTATGGTCTCTTAGCACTTGCTCAATGTCAGACGTACTCTTATTGATTACTACTGTAAATAACTCAGCCAAGTTTAACCATATTTTCTTAAGCCGATTGCTTCCTATCAGAGAGACTATGTTCCCTCCTACTACCACCAATGGCAAATAATAGGATGCTTTGTATTCCACCCGAACACTAACTTCACCTAAAACTGGAATACTGGAATGTTGGAATAACTAGTCAGTTTCACACCAGTTTTGTATAAGTGAATGTGACTTCGGGACTTCTTGTACTCTCCTTCCGAGATAACAGACACTGCTGCAGCTGTATCAACAATGAAAGTGAGTTGTGAATCTATGACTTTCATTTTTACTGTGGGTACTGGAATTATATCTTCAGCTGTTTCACTCGCATCTTCCATGTGCTGTTTTTCTTGCTCTCTTGAGTACAATTCTTGATCTACCTGCTCAATAACATCAATTTCTGTTTCCATGTCTATCATATGCTCATTTGAGGACTTCCAGGCTCCTGAACTAGCTTTAGATTTACCATGACCTGGAGCATTACTGTTTCCTGTACTCCTGATTGCCATCTGGATATGACCGACTTTCCCACAGGCATAGCACTTTGACAGGAAATGGGGTCATTTAGATGGTTGGTGGCTACCATGGCAACAGTAGTATCTAAATTTCTGAGTCTGTGAACTTGACTGCAGTGGCCTGGTTCCTGCTGAAATCCGCTGACCCTCCTGCGCCGGCTCAGGAAAAGAACTTCCTTGCAATTTGCAGTGATCTCTTACTGCCATTTGCATGGCTGTGGTCTCATCGCAGGCCTCCCTCCACATCAGCTTATTGCCGTTAGTCAAAAGCTTGGCCTGGATTTTATGTTCTTTAGACTACAAATGAACGCGTCTCTAAGATTGGTTTCTAGGCTTGTGCCATACCCACAATAATGAGAGAGTTTCTTTTATTTGAGAATATAATCTGCAGTAGTTTCATTTGGCAACTGCTTGCTTTCATGGAATGCAACTTGCAGTACAATTTCATTCTTGGTCGTGCCATAATATGAGTCCAGAATTTCATTAATTTTAGAATAGTCCATAGTACTGGGCAACTTTGATGAGACACCACCTCAAAAGCATCTGGCCCCATCATGGTGAGGAAAACATTTACTTTATTCTCATCTATTTTATTAACTTTCAGCCAAATGTGTAACCTTTGTTTGTAATTACCCTAGCCTTCCTTGTTAGGGTAAATTCCTCCATTGTCCCAAAATATGTCTGCAGTGTAATTTTCTTTTCTAATTAGGTACCATGCTGACTCACTGAGTTGTACCCGAACACGATGTGCACCCACATGGAGCAATATTTCAAATTGCCGCAAACTTGCTCAAAATCAACTTTCAGAGTTCCAAAAACGATGTCACAATGTTCTTCAGACCATAATTTCTCCAGTGAAACTTTAAAAAAAAAAATCCAATTCCATCTCGTTGTCATCTTTCTGTTGTGTATTTCACTAAAACTAACATGTGGCCTCTAAGCAAGCAGCCATCATTGAACTAACTTTATTTACACCTCCCCAAACGGAGAGGACAGTATAACAAAATGCTCAGCTATTACAGTATACAACACCATACTCAAACTGGCAGTCGAGGAAGAGAAACAGTGGCCTCAATATTAATCAACTCACCTGCCTCCACCCCCATGATAGGTGGGAGGAGGCCAGGGCAGTGAAGGTGGTGGTTAAATCCTAAAAGTCAAAACACGATACCAACCCAACATGTATGCACCTGCTGCCATTTTCACAATGGCATGTAGCGCAATGTGCACATGTCCCCTCTTAAAGAGGCAGGACACATCCTTAGCATATCGGAGACTGATTTAAATGTAACTGTTACTGAGCTTCCCAAGGCTTGCGAAAACTGGCATTGAAATAGAGGTCGGGTCTGCTGGCTCCAGAAGATAAGTTTTGCTAAAGCATTCCTCATGGGCCAGGAGGAGCAGGAGTGCTCTCGGCGCCGTGGTCTCTTTACCAACCCTTCCAGCCCCGATCTTTGGCCCACGATCACACCTGACACCCCCACCCCCCTCCATCCTCTCCAAGCCCAACTGAAGCCTGCTTCATTTCTGACTTGCCAGGGACAATCCTCAAGGGTCCCTGGCTGCAAGCTCCCGCTGCTGGTTTCCTCGCTGGCAGCCAACCAAATCTGTCCAGCTGCTGGACTGAAAATGGGAAAAAAATTGAAAATTATGTCTTGCTGTTAAATTGGACGGGACCTCTGCATCCCCAGCCTTGCTGGCTTTCCTCGGCACTCACCGCACTCTCCCCGCCTCCCTGTAAATAATGGAGCCACTATTTCAGTAGTGGTGACAAAATTGTGTGTACTGCATGTGTTCAGACTGTCAAATCTCCCTTAAGTGAACCGATTAATAGTTCTGGGCAAAAGTATCAAGTTCAAGGCGAGGCTTTTGACGCGAGTTTGAGGCTTCAAATAAAAACATTAATGTACGTATTGAAATACACAAAAAAATGTAGTTAACAAATGTATTTTTGAAAGATATTACATTTTTTGTCATTTGGTACAAACATTACTTTAGAAGCACGTGATTTCAATTCATAAGTTTTTTTCAAGAAGTGTTTTTATAGGTTTATATTCTCCCTTCTTCTGTTGGTAGGTTCTCCTCAAAATCCTGAGCACACTAAAGAGTTGTGACCTCCAACCCAATGTGAAACCAAGTTTTAAAAGCGCCCATTGGACTTGGGAAATATAAAAATTGGAATGAAGTCTTTTTTGATATGAGAAAGAAAATGCTCCCACCAGCTCCCATAACATTAAAATGAGTGTGTAGGAGTGGACCTCTCCTTGGCTGGGAAAGATGCACAATAAAATGCAGCCAGTACTATTGCTCATGTCTGCAGTTTGAGCATTGCATTATATAGCTACTGGTCTCTGATACTTGTTGTGTAACAGCAAGTAAAGAGCAGTGGCCTAACAGACTGGTCTGAGAGTTTACAGTGTACCAGTACACCCACATATTTTGTAAATGATTGGCCTACTAGATCAATGGCACTTTTGCATTTCAGGTCATATTTCATAAATTCTCTTGTGTTTTTTTTGATATGTAGTGTATGAAATCTCAACAAAACTGGAAATGTTTCCAAAAGATTTTTGTACTTGTAATACAAAGTCACTAATAGATCAAATTTATTGTTGTAGCCAGCGTAATGTAGATTTTCTATCAGTTGCATTTTTTTAAATTCCATTTCTTTTTGTCATGTTTGTAAAACCTTCTTTGGGCCAATCTCAAGATTATGGGTTTACTCTTCTAGGTGGTGGCTGACAGCCACCATGGTTCCTTCATTTCATATATATTCCTTGTATATATGGCAAAAGATATCACTGAATGCATGGAAATAAGATGATAAAATGCAAAGGCAGATAAGAAAACAAACCTGTCTATTTTATTTGAATTGCACTTCTTGCTCCTCATTAGTGTGGTTACTGTGTTGAATTCCGAAACTTCTTTAAGGAAAATGCCTGTTTTAAGGGACCTTTTCTCATGTATTTTGGGTCAAATTCTGTCTCGACAGAGTGTCTTCGTAAGAAATTAATTGAGATTTTATTCACTGAGGCCTGGAGGTCTCAGAGCATTTTATTCCTAGTCACACTTGTCATGTTTAATGAATTCCTAAGTGAAAACCTTGATGTTAATTGGGGAATGATTGGATGCCACAATGCGGGAACCATAGAGTCTGGTCCATCATTATTCTTCCATTCGCATTAATCATCTGTATTTATCTTTCTTTATCATGACTAGACTATCTTTTTCCCATTGGTGGTATTCTGCTTCAGCAGCTGCTGAACCACATCATTATCAGAAATCACCACAAAACCATTACATTTGTGTTTCTGTTAGTGTATGCAGATTGGAACTCTGTGAATCAGTTAATCAGCATGTGTCAACTTCAGCATGGGATAAGCAGAATAGTTGCTGTAAGTTATGATCTTCTAGTGTAGTGTGCCTGGAATTGATGAAGGAATAACACGAGGAGGGAAAGGAAAAAAGTTGGCATAAATCACACTGGGAACTAGCTTAGCTTTGGTTGGGTACTGGTGATAGTCCATGGAATTCCTGGTAAGTTAACTGAATGAAGTGCCAACATACATACATTATATATGTTAGATACTTGACTATAACAAGATAAACTGGAAGACTGCTTGCTTATCTAGGCTTATGATACTACCAAATCTCCCATGGCATTGCTCACAATGCTTCAGAGGATATACTAAACTGTAAACTATTTCCTGGTCTTCCTGAATTGACTAGCAATGCATTGAAGGTATGTGTTGTGATCCTTGGATCCAAATGTGTTACTAATAAAATAATAACCGTAATAATCAGAAAATGATGGTGCTCTCATAGAAAGGCTCTGTTAGTTCTCAGTGTATTTGTTAAATGCAACAGTATTAGTGCCTCCTGTTAACTGACATTGTAAATGATTCTCTCGCTTCAGGTGTTGTCCTTCTCTCCTTTAAATCTGCCTTCATCACCACTCTCAAAAAATAAACAACCCTTGACCCCACCACCCTCGCAAACTACTGTTCCATCTCCAACATCCCTTTCCTCTCCCAAGTCCTTGAATGTGTTGTTGCCTCCCAAATCCATTCCTATCTTTCTCGGAAATCCATGTTCAAATTCCTCCAATCAGGTTTCTGCCCTGCCACGTTACCAAAACAACTCTTATCAAAGTCAGAAATTACATCCTATGTGACTATGACAAAGGTAAATGTTCATCCTTGTTGACCTGTCTGCAGCCTTTGACATGGTTAGCCACACCATTCTCTTCCTCCAAGGCCTCTCCACTGTCATCCAGCTGGGTGGGACAGCCCTCACCTGGTTCCATTCTTATCTGTCTAATCGTAGTATCAAGCCCAGTAAAGACATACATTCCTACCTTTCAGATACAAATTTTATTCATTGTGGACTCTTTGAAATTAACATTTCCTTTAAAAAAGTGGACAGTGTGCTGCAAGATGGCTGCCAAAGGTCAGATTACCTGGCCTGTGTATTCAAACTGTCTCACTATCTCAAAGGGACAAAAGGATACCATCCAGCCTAAGAGGTGTCAAGTATACCAATCCTGGAACCGTCAAGCGACATTCCCGAATTGAATGATTTGCTTCTGAGACAAAGCAGATGTGGAGTAAACACATCATAACAGAATAGTACCCATTCAAGCATTAATATACAGCCATGGATTCTGCATCCTGGTCCATTATGTGATTACACCAGGGGAGAAGACCATTTTTCAACTAACAGAGCCTCTAATTTGATGGATTTTGACCTTTAAATGGTAAATGTCTGGAGAGAGAGGGAGAGATCACAACAACATCACAGAAGACAGTCCAGCCAGGGTCTGTGGAAAGATCCAGCCTAAACCAGAAGAAGCCCTGCAGCTAATTCTACACTTCAACTTGGTGTAGCAGAGAACTGAAAATGATCACCACCTCCAGTCTGAAATTTTTAACCACCAGAAATCTACAACACCTCAACAAGTTCAAGACTACAAACAACCCAGGCCTGCACCTTTAAAAGAGACTGTCCTACTTAGATTCAACAGGGTTACTGTAAACCACGAACACCCACCACACCTTGAACTCTCACCCCTTACCTTCTATCTATCTTCTCTTGAGAGTGCATGTGAGAGCAAATGTGTGCTTGACTGGTGTTGCGAACATTTCG
This sequence comes from Heterodontus francisci, assembly GCF_036365525.1. Classification (NCBI taxonomy): domain Eukaryota; kingdom Metazoa; phylum Chordata; class Chondrichthyes; order Heterodontiformes; family Heterodontidae; genus Heterodontus; species Heterodontus francisci. The sequence continues at coordinate 105,103,746 of NC_090377.1, forward strand.
GGCAATGAATATTGCTCAATAAATAGTTAATCTTCTGTTTTAAACCTACAAGAATATCTATCACTCTATTTAACTGCAAAAACTCGAGAGCCGAATCTTGGAACTCGAGGAGCAGCTGGTGTAACTGAGGTGCATTCGTGAGGATAGCACATTTCAGGACCTGCAGCTTAAGAGAGCGCAGGAAGAGAGGGACTGGGTGGCTTGCAGAAAGACAAGAAGGACAAGGCAGGTAGTGCAGGAATCCCCAGAGGGCATCCCACTTTCTAACCAGTATTCAGTTGTGAGTACCAATGGGAGACAGGGTTCGTCTGGAGAGTGCAGCAAGAGTCCAGACCAGAGCACCATGGATGGCTCAGCTGTGCAGGGAGGGAGGAGAAAAGACAGGAGAGCACTAGTGGTAGAGAATTCTGTAGTTAGGGGAACAGACAGGCATTTCTGTGGTCGCAGATGTGATTCCAGGATGATGTAATGCCTCCCTGGTGCAAGGGTCATGGATATCACCGAGCAGCTACAGAGCATTCTGGAGGGCGAGGGTGCACAGCTAGAGGTCATGGTCCACTTTGGTACAAATGATATAGATGTAGAAAAAGGGATGAGTTTAGGGAGTTAGGCAAGCAGGACCTCAAAGGTAGTAAAGTAATCTCCGGATTACTCCCAAGGCCACATGCCAGTGAGTATAGAAATAGGAGAATACATCAGATGAATGCGTGGCTGGAGAGATGGTGCAGGAGGGAGGTCTTCAGATTTCTGGGGCATTGGGACTGGTTCTGGGGAAGGTGGGACCTGTACAAACTGGACGATTTACAACTGAACAAGACCAAGATGAATATCCTTGCAGGAAGGTTTGCTGGTGCTGTTGGGGATGGTTTAAACTAGTTTGGCAGGGGGATGGGAACCTGAAGGCAGTTGCAGATAGAATAAATTCAGAGCAGGGAATGGGAGGCAGAAAATTAGCGAGTGACTCTGAAAGACAAAAGAAGCAAAGGTTAAAAAGTATGCAGCACAGGAATTTGGCAGTGTTAAAAACTATTTATTTAAATGTAAGGTGGATAGCAAATAAAGCCAATGAGCTGAGGGCATAGACACATGTCAATATGATGTCATTGCTATAACGGAAACTTGACTTAAAGAGGGGCAAAAGTGGCAGCTCAACATCCCTGGGTATAGAGTTTTCAGGCAGGATAGAGAGAGTGATAAGAAAGGAGGGGGTGTAGCATTATTGGTTAAAGAATCAATTCCAGCTGTGAGGAGGGATGATATGCTCAATGAATCAACAAATGAGGCCATATGGGTTGAGATCAGTAATAAAAAGGGACAGCCACACTACTAGGGGTGTACTACAGACCCCCAAATAGTGAGAGGGAGATAGAAGAACAAATATGTAGGCAAATTTCTGAGTGCAAAAACAATTGGGCAATAATGGTTGGGGATTTCAACTACCCTAATATCAACTGGGATACATACAGTGTGAAGGGCACAGAGGGCACAAAATTCTTGAACTACATTCAAGACAACATTTTTAGCCAGCATGTAACAAGCCCAACGAGAAGGGGCACAATTCTAGATTTAGTCTTAGAAAATAAAGCTGGGCAAGTGGATGAAGTAGCAGTGGGGGACCATTTTGGAGATAGTGACCATAATACAGTTAGATTTAGCATTATTATGGAAAAGAACAAAGATAGAACAGGAGTAAAAGTTCTAAATTGGGGGAAGGCAACTTTTACGAAGCTGAGAGGTGATCTGGCAAAAGTGGACTGGATACAGCTACTTGAAGGAAAATCAATGATAAACCAGTGGGAGGCATTCAAAAGTGAGATTCCACAGGCACATTGTAGACATGTCCCCATAAAGAAGAAGGATGGTACGGCCAAATCTAGAGCCCCTGGTTATTTATAAGCATCAGGGTAAAATAAAGCAGAAAAAGAAAGGTTATGACACTCACAAAAAACTTAATACTTTAGAAAGCCTAGAGGAGTATAGAAAGTGCAGGAGTGAAGTAAAAAAGGAAACTAGGAAAGCAAAGAGAAGTCATGAAAAAATATTGGCAGGTAAAATCAAGGAAAACCCAAAGATGTTTTATCAGTACATTAAGAGCAAGAGAATGACTAAGGAAAGGTAGGGTCTATCAAGATGTACAAGGTAACATATGCGTGGATGCAGAAGATGTGCGCAGGGTTCTTAATGAGTCCTTTGTCTCTGTCTTCACAAAGGAGAGGGATGAAGCAGACATTGTAGTTAAAGAGGAGGAGTGTGAAATATTAGATACGATAAGCATAATGAGAGATGAAGTACTGGAAGGTCGGACATCCTTGAAAGTGGATAAATCACCGGGGTTGGATGGATTGTATCCCAGGCTGTTAAAGGAAGCCAGGGAAGAAATAGTGGATGCTCTGAGGATCATCCATAATTCCTCACTAGATAATGGAGAGGTACCAGAGGATTGGAGGTCTGCGAATGTTGTACCACTGTTTAAAAAGGGTGCAAGGAATAAACCAAATAATTATAGGCCGGTCAGTCTGACCTCGGTGGTGGGCAAATTATTGGAATCAATTCTGAGAGATAGGATAAACTGTCACTTAGAAAGGCATGGATTAATCTGGGATGGTCAACTTGGATTTGGTAAGGGAAGGTCATGTCTTCCTAACTTAATTGAATTTTTTGATGAAGTAGCAAGGAGGATTGATGAGGGAAGTGCAGTGAATTTTCTACATGTATTTAAGTAAAGCATTTGACAAGGTCTCACACGGCAGACTGGTGAGAAAAATAAAAGCCCATGTGATACAGGGGAATGTGGCAAGTTGGATCCAAAATTGTCTCAGTGGCATGAAATAAAGGGTAGTGGTCAACGAATGTTTTTGTGAATGGAAAGCAGTTTCCAGCAGCGTTCCACAGGGCTCAGTGTTGGGTCCCTTGCTGTTTATGGTATATGTTGATGATTTGGACTTAAATGTGGGAGGCATGATTGGGAAATTTGCAGATGACACAAAAATTGGCCCTGTAGTTGATAGTGAAGAGGATAGCTGTAGACTCCCGAATGATGGAATTCAATCCAGACAAGTGTGAGGTAATGCATTTGGGAGGGCAAACAAAGCAAGGGAATACACAATAAATGGGAGGATTTTGAAAGGGATAGAGGAAGTGAGAGACCTTGGTGTGCATGTCCACAAGTCCCTGAAGGTGGCAGGACAGGTAGATAAAGTGGTGAATAAGGCATATGGAATGCTTTCCTTTATTGGCCAAGGTATAGAATACAAAAGCAGGAATGTGATGCTGGAACTGTATAAAACACTGGTTAGGCCACAGCCGGAGTATTGCGTACAGTTCTGGTCACCACATTACAGGAAGGATATAATTGCTCTGGAGAGAGTACAGAGGAGATTTACAAGAATGTTGCTTGAAATTTGCAGCTATGAGGAAAGATTAGATAGGCTAGGGTTGTTTTCATTAGAACAGAGGAGGTTGAGGGTGACTTAATTGAGGTGTACAAAATTATGAGGGGCCTAGATAGAGTAGACAGGAAGGACCTGTTTCCCCTAGTGGAGAGGTCAATTACCAGGGGGCACAGATTTAAGGAAATTGGTAAAAGGATTAGAGGGGACATGAGGAAAACCTTTTTCACCCAGAGGGTGGAGGGTGTCTGGAATTCACTTCCCAGATCAGTGGTGGAGGCAGAAACCATCAATTCATTTGAAAGGGACCTGGACCTGCACCTGAAGTTATGTAATCTGCAAGGCTACGGACCAGGAACTAAAAGGTGGTATTAGATTGGGCAACTAGTTTTTTCAGCCGATGCAGTCATGATAGGCTGAATGGTCTCTTTCTGTGCTGTAACCTTTCTATGGTTCTATGGTTTATTTGGCAAGTAAAACACACAGGGGCTAAGTCATCATTTTAAACAAAACACGATTGCCATCAGTTGAGAGGTGAACAGTGGGAATCGCCCACACCCCTTACCACTTGCCCATAACAGTAGCCATAGAATCACTTGCAATGGCTTCTCTTCCTGCTCCCACTCTGTTACCTCTGATGAACCCCAAGGATCAATCCTTGGCCCCCTCCTATTTCTTGTCCACATGCTGCTCCTCGGTGACATCATCCAAAAGTACAGCGTTTGGTTTTGCATGTGTGCTGATGATTGTCTGCTCTACCTCACCACCACTTCTCTCAACTCCTCCATTGTTGCTAAATTATCAGACTGCTTATCCAATATCCAGTACTGGATGAGCAAAAATTTCTTCCAATTAAATATTGGGAAGACTGAAGCCATTGTTTTCGGTCCCTGCTGCAATCTCCATTCCCTAGCTGCCGACTCCATACCTCTCCTTGGCAACAGTCTGAGATTAAGCTAGTCCGTTCACAACCTTAGTGTCACATTTGACCCTGAGATGAGCTTCGGACCTCATATTCGTGCCATCACTAAGAGCGCCTATTTCCGCCTCCATAACATGGCCCCCTGTCTCAACTTATCTGCTGCTGAAAACATCATTCATACCTTCATTACCTCTAGACTTGAGTATTCCGATGCACTCCTGGCTGGTCTCCCATATTCTACCCTCCATAAACTTGAGGTCATCCAAAACCCATCTAGCCGTGTCTTAACTCGCACCACAAATTCAGTTTCCCTATCACCTCTGTGCTCACTGACCTACATTGGCTCCCGGTCAAGCAGCATCCTGATTTTAAAATATTCATCCTTTGTTTTCAAATTCCTCCATAGCCTCACCCCTCCCTATCTTTCTAATCTCCTGCAGTCCCACAATCCTCCAAGATATTTGCACTTCTCTAATTCTGGCCTCTTCTGCATCCCTGATTTTAATCACTCGGCCATTGGTGGCCGTGCCTTCAGTTGCCTAGGCCCCAAGCTCTGGAAGATTCCTCCTTCCACCTTTTTGCCTTTCCATCTCACTTTCCTCCTTTAAGACTCTCCTTAAAATCTTCATCTTTGACCAAGCTTTTGGTCATCTCACCTAATATCTCGTTTTGTGGCTTGGTTGCATACTTTGTTTTATAAAGTGCCTGGGGATGTTTTATTATGTTAAAGGTGCTTTTTAAATGTAAGTTGTTGTTGTTGTAAGATATGCTGCAGAGCTTTGTGGGGGGTTTTTTGCCGGGCCTTTCACCTACCAAACGAGAAATTCTTAAAATTAGCATTACATGTGTACCATTTAATTTTCCTCTCAAGATAATGTCTGTTTGCCTTAAACTCAACCTTTTTCCTTTGTCTCCTTTCCAATTTTTTCTTGCAGCATCTGGAAGAAGTTTCGACATTAAGCCAGTTCCTGCACCAGAAGGTAAGATCGCATATGTTCATTATCAAAACCATTGATATATTACTCAAGTTTTAAAAAAAATCAGATTCACATTGTTTCATGCTACATCCACAAGGCATTAGCTAATATATTGTTGTTGGCTTCAGAACAGGATGTATTTTTTCATGTACTAGGATGAATGGAATTGGTGTTAATATACATTGGAGACTGTGAAGGGCAGAGTTTTGCATGAGTGGACTTTATGAAGGATAAATCTCAGGAAGCTAGCACGGAGGAAGGTGGAATAATTGAGTCTGGAGGTGATAAAGTGAAGATAAGAGTTCTTACAGTAGTGAGGGTGAGGTAAAAAAAAAGCAGATAATGTTGCAGAGGCAGAAGTAGAGGTCTTTGTAATGGATAAGACATATGAGGCATGATGCTAAACTCGGGGTCAGTTGGTGTGCTGAGGTTATACACTGTTTAGTTCAGCTTCAGAGAGCAGTCAGGATGAAATCCATGTCAATTATCTGTTGAGTTTGGCTGAAGCCAAGTTGGATGTTCACTGTCTTTTCTGTGATCAGTTGAAGGACTGCAATCACACAGTGCAGAGGTGGTAATAGAGTCGTAAGTGATGGAGAACAGGTCATGCTGAATGATACCAGCAGACACATGGAAACTTTTTTTTACAAGTTGATGGATAGTGACTCCAAGGGACAATAACAAAAATGAGAGAAAGGGGGAATGGGAACTCAAAGTGTGACATTAACCCTTCACATCAAAGTCCAGGCAATTATTTCTTATTTGCTCATTTGTCGCGTTTGGATTTTGTGATGGCTTAAAACGGACCATTTTTAACATTGCTTCATTAGCAGATAAATTCTAAATCCAAACATCAGGGTCTGTTAATGTCAGCAACTTGGGATTTAAACTTTATATGTGATCCCTTTATTGCATACATCTTTGTGACCTATGAAGACAGGAAGTTTGGACAATTCCAGTTAAAACACTGCACAGCAGTTATGTACCTTTGGTACTTGAGCTTTGCAGTTATAAATTAAGAACTGCGTGCATAACTGGTGTACATTTGATTTAGTGAAAACTACACTTTGCCACTGAGCGATATGATTTCACAATACAGCAGAAATGCTGACTGTGATTTTGCTTCTGTGGTCTAATAATCTCTATGGAAAGTGTCTGTGTGATCAGGCTTACTACTGTACATATCCTAGAGGATTACTGCTGGTGAGAATATGTTAATTAAATTGTTCTGTACAACTCTTTTTTTTCATAGTATTCTCCATTCTCTAGTACTTAAAAATATTATTTGTTGTAGCTGATACCAATTTTGATTGTAAATTCAGGACTTGCTTTTAAAATTTACAACCCTTCACTTTCATATAATACAGATGGATTTTAATGATTGCCCTCTCTGTTAACTGATCTCAGTACAGAAACAAGGGCCGGAATTTTACGCCACCCCAGAGAGCCGGATGGTGGTGGAGCTGGGGGTGGCGTAAAATGGAGCAGGAGGATCCGGGAGGCCTTTCCGACCCGCTCCCGCCTCCACCCCACTTTATGTAGGTCGGGGGTGTCAAAAAGGTGCCGCCCGCCCCCGGCCAATCAAGGCCCTTAAGTTGTCAATTAATGGCCACTTAAGGGCCTTCGCCCGCCTCCACGCGGATTTTAGGTGTGGCAAGCTGGCACTCGCGTGCCCGTTGAGGGCTGCCCCTGCTTCCCCAACCACCCCCATGACCCAACGTATCCCCCGCTTCCCCCCCAACCACCACTCTTGCCTCGCCAGGGCTCAACCAGTTACTCCCGGCGAGGCAACCAAAACTCACCTGAAATCCCCGCTCCATTTCTTTATCTGCCATCGGCTGGACTGCAATCCCAGTAGTGGCCACCACGCCCAATGGTGCTGCTGGGACAAAGAGCTGCCAGCCCACTGATTGGCCAGCAGCTCAATGAGGCGGGACTTCCTCCCTCAAGCGGATGGAAATCCCACCTTGGAACAATTAAAGCCTGGAAACCCATAAAATGTGGGACGGATTTAAACTTTATATGTGATCCCTTTATTGCATACATCTTTGCGACCTGTGAAGATAAGGTCCATCTCCGACCCCGTGACATGGTGTAACTAGGCTAGGCGGAAGCGGGTTCGCCACTGACTTTTACATTGGTGGCCAGCTCCCGCCCACCCAATGTAAAATCCAGCCCAAGATGTTGAGTAGTGCTGTTAATGGATGAAAAGCAGGGATAGGTACTAATCCCATTGTGTCAGCCTGCTCCTGCCCAACTGAACTTATTTCTTCCTATCTAGACTCTATCTTTTCTCCGCTGGTCCAGTCTCTTCCCACCTACATCCGTGACTCTTCTGACGCCCTACGTCATTTTGACAATTTCCAGTTTCCTGGTCCCAACCGCCTCCTCTTCACTATGGACGTCCAATCGCTCTACACCTCCATCCCCCACCAGGATGGTTTGAGGGCTCTCCGCTTCTTCCTGGAACAGAGGCCCAACCAGTCCCCATCCACCAACACCCTCCTCCGCCTGGCTGAACTTGTTCTCACATTGAACAACTTCTCCTTCAACTCCATGCATTTCCTTCAAGTAAAAGGTGTCGCTATGGGTACCCGCATGGGTCCTAGTTATGCCTGTCTTTTTGTGGGATATGTCGAGCATTCTTTGTTCCAGTCCTACTCAGGCCCCCTCCCCCAACTCTTTTTCCGGTACATTGATGACTGTATCGGTGCCGTTTCCTGCTCCCGCCCCGAACTAGAAAACTTTATCAACTTTGCTTCCAATTTCCACCCTTCTCTCACCTTTACATGGTCCATCTCTGACACTTCCCTTCCCTTCCTCGACTTCTCTGTCTCCATCTCTGGGGATAGGTTGTCTACCAATATCCATTATAAGCCCACTGACTCCCACAGCTTCCTCGACTACACTTCTTCACACCCTACCTCCTGTAAGGACTCCATTCCATTCTCCCAGTTTCTCCGTCTCCGACGCATCTGCTCTGATGATGCTACCTTCCATGACGGTGCTTCTGATATGACCTCCTTTTTCCTCAACCGAGGATTTCCCCCCACTGTGGTTGACAGGGCCCTCAACCGTGTCCGACCCATTCCCCGCACCTCTACCCTCACCCCTTCCCCTCCCTCCCAGAACCGTGACAGGGTTTCCCTTGTCCTCACTTTTCATCCCACCAGCCTCCATATCCAAAGGATCATCCTCCGCCATTTTCGCCACCTCCAGCGTGATGCCACTACCAGTCGCATCTTCCCCTCCCTTCCCCTGTCAGCATTCCGAAGGGATCGTTCCCTCCGCGACACCCTGGTCCACTCCTCCATTACCCCCACCACCTCGTCCCCGTCCCAGGGCACCTTCCCCTGCAATCGCAGGAGGTGTAATACCTGCCCATTTACCTCCTCTCTCCTCACTATCCCAGGCCCCAAACACTCCTTTCAGGTGAAGCAGCGATTTACTTGTACTTCTTTCAATGTAGTATACTGTATTCGCTGCTCACAGTGTGGTCTCCTCTACATTGGGGAGACCAAGCGCAGACTGGGTGACCGCTTTGCGGAACATCTCCGCTCAGTCCGCAAGCAGGACCCTGAGCTTCCGGTTGCTTGCCATTTCAACACTCCCCCCTGCTCTCATGCTCACATCTCTGTCCTGGGATTGCTGCAGTGTTCCAGTGAACATCAACGCAAGCTCGAGGAACAGCATCTCATCTACCGATTAGGCACACTACAGCCTGCCGGTCTGAACATTGAGTTCAATAATTTCAGAGCATGACAGCCCCCCACTTTACTTTCATTTTTAGTCATTTTTAGTTATTTTTTCTTCCTTTTTTTTTTGGCATTCCTTTTTACATTTTTTACAATCTTTTTTTGTATTTATTTCAGTTCATCTTAGTTTGTTCAGTTTGCTCACCCACTGTTTTTTTCAGGTTGTTTTTCTTCAGGTTTGCACTTGCTGATGTTCAATATTCAGTATATTCACACCTAATCTGTACTAATGCTTTGTCTTTCAACACACCATTAACATATTGTTTGCCTTTGCTCCGTGACCTTTTGGTCAGCTATGTGGCCTGGTCCAATCTGCACCTTCTCCTTTGTTATCTCTTGCCCAACCCCCACCTCACTTGTTTATAATCTGTGACTTTTCTAATATTTGTCAGTTCCGAAGAAGGGTCACTGACCCGAAACGTTAACTCTGCTTCTCTTTCCACAGATGCTGCCAGACCTGCTGAGTGAATCCAGCATTTCTTGTTTTTGTTTCAGATTTCCAGCATCCGCAGTATTTTGCTTTTATATATAGGTACTAACATGTTGCGCCACGGCAATTTGACAAAATTTGACTCAGCCACAGACGTGGGGCAGTTAAGCCATATATAAAATGGACAGCCAATCTCATGCCATCAAAACACGGACCGATTTAAAACACATTTCTCCCTATAAATAAACTATCTAAGCATACAAACATCAATGGAGAGCAGAACAACTGTATTAGCGAGCTAGCAAGCAAAATAGTATGCAATGCTAATGCAAATTACTTTTGTTGACAGAATAGACCTAGTTACACCATGTCACAGGGTGGGAGATGAACCTTATCGGATGACCTCTGTGGAGTCACACTGTGTCAGGAGAGCAAATTCATCATTCATCCAATAAACCATGAAACTCAAGGAGAGGATTGTTATTGTGGTCATTGAGGTGAGGCAGTAGAAAAGTCAGGTTTAAGAAGACGGACCATTTCTCACACTGCTGTTGTCACAAGACAACTTAACTCGTGATGGTCTCTGTTCGTGCAACTTCTCCACCGGTTTATAATATGTATCTGAAGACAAGGCAGCCGACAAAAGGGCAGCGATCTCCAAATCAGGAGAATTTTATAGAGTGAAGGTGATACTACTTCAGAAGAGTCATGTAAAACAGAAAAGCAGAGTGGGACAATAAGGGGCGGAGAGATTATTGGTAGGTAGTTAAGACTAGTTTATTCATCTTGACAGGCTGTGAATCCAGGTCCTGGATTCTAAAATACAGAAACAGCAGCATCTCTCATGGACAAAATGTCATTTGTTCACCAAAGCTACTGACAAAATTCGATGAACACAATTACAAATAAAGAGCACCCTTCAGTTCCTCCAATAAAGCAATTCTGTTAAATTCACTTATGTTTATATTTCAGTCTATCCATTTCGATTCCGATTCAGCTCTGACAAGATAATTATTAACAAAAAGTCTTTCTGTAAAAAGTTGAGCTGTTGTTACTGCAAGTATTATTCAGTTACAAAATGTTTAGTCACTATCTGTAAGATTGTACTCCAGACTAACCAATTTATGTCCAAGTCAAATCTCTTACCTGTTAGCAAAGGTGCACTTTTAATGTAATTATACGATGCAGACAATTTTCAAATGGCATTGGCCACTCAGGTTATCTGCCCTCAAACTGGATAGTAAATTATGCATATTGCAGTTAGTGATCTTTGACATCCTTGTAAAACTTGTCCTTTAAGCCAATTTGCAGCGAAAACAATTCTAACATGGTCATTAAAACATAATACATTTTTACCATGTTTTCCAGTTTTTAAAATTGTAAATGTAGCATAGATTTTGTTGAGGAATCGTAGATAGTTCATCATAGATTAAGGTTTATTAAAGCTATCCATTATATTGTATTTACTAACTATTGTATATGGGTCAGCAGCATCCTGTTTTTTCCAATACCACTCAGCCCCATTACACTGTACTGTTGTATTCATGAGGAACTTATAGTGCTGACTTGTGGAGATTCCTTGGATTTTCTTTCCTGCTTTCCCCTTAGTACAAGTTCTGGAACAATGTGATTCCAAATGGATAGCAGTGGAATTGTGACATTTATATAGAAGTAAAAGTCCAGCAACTTTGAACATGTCATTAAACTTGCATCACAGGTGAAAGTAATGTGTGCCAGAGTGCAGAAATCGAGACGTTCCCTAAGTGACTTCTGCCATTTTAAAATGAGTTGACATAACACAAGCCTTTAAACATGTGTTTTAAAATAACCTAGCTGATAGGTTATCTTAAAATACAATGTTATAGGCTTGAAGCAGGGGTGTCCAAACTTTTCGCCTGAGGATCACATTACAATTTTTGTCTTATATAGGGTGCCGGTGGGACAATGTTGGAAAGATAAAGGCATTAAAAATGTATCTTAATATTAATAAAAACAACAACAAATGTGCATTTTTCTGAAGAAACTTTAAATGAGAATACTAATTTATTGGCTTACTTTCTCTTCCCTATGTTGGGCACTGATTTACTGAGATACCTGGCATTTTTTTGCTTGCACAAGTAATCAATGTTTGACCGCATACTTGTAGCGATGCAGAGTATTCCAGATAGATGTCCATCTGTAAGGAGCGTTCTTGATCACTCTCTCGCCTCTCACTGTGTTTCTCTCTGCCTCTCTGTGTTCCCCTCTCTCTCTCTGTGGCCCGCCCTCTCTCTGTGGCCCGCCCTCTCTCTGTGGCCCGCCCTCTCTCTGTGTTCCGCCCTCTCTCTGTGTTCCGCCCTCTCTCTGTGTTCCGCCCTCTCTCTGTGGTCCGCCCTCTCTCTGTGGTCCGCCCTCTCTCTGTGGTCCGCCCTCTCTCTGTGGTCCGCCCTCTCTCTGTGGTCAGCCCTCTCTCTGTGGTCAGCCCCCTCTCTGTGGTCCCCTCTTCTCTGTGGTCCCCTCCTCTCTGTGTCATCTCCCCTTTCTTTGCCCCCCTCTCTCTCTGCCCCCCCCCTCTGCCCACTCCCTCTCTCCCCTCTCTCTCTCTCTCTGCCCTCCTCTCTCTCTGCGCCCCACTGTCTGTCCCCCCCCCGTCTGTCCCCCCCCCCGTCTGCCCCCCTCTGTCTGCCCCCCTATGTCTGCCAACCTCACTCTGTCCCCCCTCACTCTGCCCCCCCTCACTCTGCTCCCCCTCACTCTGCCCCCCCTCGCTGGCCCCCCCTCACCCCCCCCTCACTCTCCCCCCCCCCTCACTCTGCCCCCCCGCCTCCTGACTCTGCCCCCGCAACTCTGCCCCCCCCACTCTTCCCCCCCCCACTCTTCCCCCCCCCACTCTTCCCCCCCCCCACTCTTCCCCCCCCCCACTCCGCCCCCCCCACTCTGTTCCCCCTCACTCTGCACCCCCCTCACTCTGCACCCCCCTCAGTCTGCCCCCTCTCCCTTTGCCCCCCCCCCCCTCCCCACTCTCCTTCTGGCCCCGCTCTCCTTCTGGCCCCGCTCTCCTTCTGGCCCCGCTCTTCATCTGGCCCCGCTCTCCTTCTGGCCCCGCTCTCTCTCTGCCCCTGCTCTCCCTCTGCCCCTTCTCTCAGCCCCCTCTCTCTCTCAGCCCCTGCCCCCTCTCTCTGCCTCAACCCTTTCTCTGCCCCGCCCCCTCTCTCTCACTGCCCCCTCTCTCTCTCACTGCCCCCCTCTCTGCCCCCCCTCTCTGCCCCCTCTCTCACTGCTCCCCTTTCACTGCCCCCCTCTCACTGCCCCCTCTCTCTCACTGCCCCCTCTCTCTCACTGCCCCCTCTCTCTCTCTCTGCCCCCTCTCTCTCTCTGCCCCCCCTCTCTCTCTGCCCCCTCTCTCTCTCTGCCCCCCTCTCTCTCTCTGCCCCCGCTCTCTCTCTCTGCCCCCCACTCTCTCTGCCCCTCACTCTCTCTCTGCCCCACTCTCTCTCTCTGCCTCACTCTCTTTCTGCCCCCTCGCTCTCACTGCCCCCTCTCTCTCTCTGCCCCCTCTCTCTCTCTGCCCCCTCTCTCTCTCTGCCCCCTCTCTCTCTGCCCCCTCTCTCTCTCTGCCCCCTTCTCTCTCTCTGCCCCCTTCTCTCTCTCTGCCCCCTCTCGCTCTCTGCCTCCCTCTCGCTCTCTGCCTCCCTCTCGCTCTCTGCCTCCCTCTCGCTCTCTGCCCCCCTCTCGCTCTCTGCCCCCCTCGCTCTCTGCCCCCCTCTCGCTCTCTGCCCCCCTCTCGCTCTCTGCCCCCCTCTCGCTCTCTGCCCCCCTCTTTCTCTACCCCCCTCTTTCTCTGTCCCCCTCTCTCATTCTGCTCCCACTCTCTCTGCCAAGTTTCAGAGAGTGGGAATTCTCAGTAGAGCAGCTTAGTGTTTGGTCAGTGTTTTTTGCAAAATTGCAACCTTCAGTTTCACGGCTGACAGAGTAGAGACTGCACTTGCAAATCTCGGACAGCTTTGTTGTTTTTGGTGGGCCTTTTAAAAAATATCGTAACCTGCAGGAAAAGCCCGCATTTGCTGAATTGGAAGCACTGTCTCTGCTCTAAGCACCTGTCGGCTGTGAAACGGATGGCTGTGATTTTTTTTTAAGTCAGAATGATGCGGAAGAAGAAGCCAGTGGGAAATTTCTGATCCCTGAATTTACCAGTCACGGACCACCAAATTTTTACCACTGACGCTGGTGTCCGTGTATGGATACGTTGCCGACCCCTGATGAAAAGTCCCATTCTGATATCTACTGGTCTTATTTGTTTGCTTACTCAATCTATGTTGTTAAAATCAGCACGGAGTATAACATGGTTGGATGGCAGCTTTTTGAACCTCTCTTAATATGTGTAAAGTGTCATGGATATGCACGTGTAGTAGTTATTTGTCTGGGTTGGTTGACCAGAGCATGAGAGTTCAAGTCTCACCATGGCAGTTTGAAATTTTTATTTGAGTTTAAAATAAATAATCTGCTAGTGAAAAGCTGGTACCAGTAAAAGTGACTGTGAAGTTGTCAGAAAAAAAACAAACTGCTTTATAAGGGAAGGAACCTGCTGTCCTTATCCAGTATGCTCTATATGTGAGTCGAGTTCCCCACAAGCAGCCCTCTGAAATCGCCTAACAAACCACTCAGTTGTGAGGGATGGGCAATAACTGCCGGATTGACCTGCAATCTCCACAATCTTTTTTTAAACAAGCCTGTTTTATTCTGGACTGTTCTTAGTTCTCATGACTTCATCCTTTTCCACTCTTGAACTTTCATTGAACCGCCATTGGGAAAAGAAAGGGCTGAGTACAATGCTATTAATTCACTGGTTTACCCAATCCAGTGGTTTATACTTTCAAATAACACCCATTATAACACCCATAATTCATCACTCAGTAAAAGAAATTGTCATTAATTGTTCAGCAGTAGTTACCACACACAGGATGTTGCTAATGGCTTTGATGCGGTTCATTTCTACAGCACAGTGCAGAGTTGGTATGCCAGCTCCTCTGTACTGTGTCTTTGCAGTACTGGCCAATCTACTGTAAATAGCTGCTGAGTGAAAACTAGATACTTGCCAACATGAAAGAGAGAGGGAACATTAGAGACAAAGTTGTCCTAACCTACATTTATGTACCCCAGCAGTCAGATTGAGTGCATTAGTGAGAGCATGGGAAAAGCCTGCATGTGGCAGAGGGAGCAAATACCTTTAGGGGAAAAAAAAAGTTTTCTCTTTAAAAGCAAAACATGTTTTTCACAAAAGCCCTATATAGGGAAATTTACTGTGCAGGATGACAGTGTAGATCAGACATGACCTTTCTCCAGTTAGGTGGAGTTGAATTCGATGACAAGCTAGGATTATGGTTAAGAGCTTGAAAGAGAACAAATAACTATTCATATCTTACTTTATATAGCAATCATTAGAAAGCCATGACCAAAAATGAGGCTATGCATGAAAAAACATTAGATATTCCAATAAGGTATTTGGCTTTATCAAAGAGAATGTGAATAAAATTATAATGAAGCCTATTGTATTTTACTGATTTATAAAAACTATCAATCTGATCATTACAATAAAGAGTTGATGTTGAAAAAGTCTGATTTATATTCATATGTATTGATTGTCAATATTGCTTCTTTGCAGCAAAAGGGAATATACCTTTTGGATTAGTTAAGTCTGTTGTAATTTATTGGATTCTTATATTTTGGTGAAGGGGAATGCAATGTAATCCAATCTTTCATTTTTTGAAATTATTTTCAAACTAAACTTTTCTTTGGTTTTCTTTGTGTAATTTTTCACTTTGCTTTTCAGTTTTTTTTCTGTTCTCTTGCCTCATTTCTTCGCTGTTCCTTTTTTGTACATTTGTTGCTTTAATGTCTTCATTATTTTACTCCTGCCTTTTCATTGACTTTTTGGAGTTATTCCCTAACTCCATGCGGAGAATATAGGAGGTCACTGAACTGCAGGGACAATAGAAAAAAATACATGAAATTGCTGCAATGGCAAATGGCATTATTTGGATGATGTCATTTATCTCACCTCAAATGATAGGATAATGGCACAGTGATGTCAATGTCACATGTGGAGCTGCTTAATCAATGAAAGATAAGGATAAAGAAATAACCACTCAAATATAGAGTAGGATGTAGGATCAAATTGGAGACAGGAAGAAAAATTAAAAAGAGGCGCTGGGAGAGTGGATTAAGAGGGAAAAAAAGCGACAAAGAAAAAAATTAAAAAATGAACAAGGAGAATCAGAGGGTATTGTAACCCAGTTAAGTTTGAGAATTGTTATATTGATCTTTGAGAAGTTAATGAATGAGTGGTAATGCAGTTGTGCTGAATGTAAAAATGTCTTGACATTTGAAGTATAGCAGCCCTTTCCATCAAGGTCAGAAACAGTGGAACACCCAGTGGGTATGTCATTGCACTGATTTCATAGGAACATGTAATTGCGAGATGGACAAAGGCCAAGGTCCATCTAGATCACCTTCTACCATCCTGATAGTCACATGTTTTAATGATAATGGATTTGTTGTCTAATCATAGTAATTAATCTCTATCAATTAGCCTACAATAGAACCAGAAATTACATGATGAAAACCCCACTGGTGGACAGCTTTGGGAGCTATAGGTCCAAAATTACTTCTGCCCTCCCAAGCATGCTATACATTCTACACCATAGGGGAATTTTATGCTCTCCCTCCGCAGCGGGTTTTGAGGCGGGGAGAGCATAAAATCGGGCGCGATGGTGGGGTGGGCGGGGTGGGGGGATTCCTACCTCTGCTGAAATTTAGTCCGGGAAGGGAAGGCCTGTGAACTGCCTTCCCACCCCGCCGCTCTTGCCTGATAATTAGCCCCCAATTAGGGGCCTCTTCCTGCCACAGCCACAATTACTTGTGCGGCAGGCAGCCCTAACACCACACAGGAAGCATGTCATGAAAAACTGTGCAGGCTGCTTCCCAGCTCCCGATGGTGGTGATGGGGTTGGGGGTGGGCGTGGCGGGTAGACTTAGTGCCTGAGTGAGCGACCTGGCATCGGGAAGGGGGGGTGCCCACTGAGGGACACCCTCTCCCCCATGACCACCCACCCTGATCTACCTTAAGCCTGGTTCAAGCGACGCTCCTCTGTCTCTAGGATGGTCACCTCCAGCAACAGCCACTGCCTCCAGCATGGCGCTGCAGCTGCCAGCCTCTGATTTGCCAGCAGCTCTCCAAGGGCAGGACTTCTAACAATGGGGTCCTAAACCCAATGGAAGGCCTGCTGCTGTCTACTTAAGTGCCTGATTGGCTCTAAATTTGGTGGGCCTACTGGAAAAGAAATGTTGAGACTCCCGTCGCCGGCATAAAATGCCCTCCCCCCCCCCCCCCCCCCACCATGTCTCAAATTACTCACATACTGTATCCCAAAATGTTATATCTTGAAATAAATCCATCTAATTTTCATTTCTGAATGTCAAAACAGCTTTGTATTTTGAATATTATTGCTGTCTGATGCCAACAGGAGTGTGGCTGACGAGAATGGTCTAAAAATACTATCAAAATTGGGTGTCATTATAGCACCATAAATCAGGTCACGTAGACATTAATTACCAGTCATAAATGGCTGTGGTAGGAATAATTTGTATTAATGTTGGAAGTCCAGCAATCTTGTGATATGCAATTAATTTTAATGAGGAGCCTCACAATGAGAAGGTACTTTATCGGGTTTGGCAAGGCTAACAGCGGACCGGTGAAAATCGTCTAGCAATTTGCAGAAAATTGGACTCATCATGTATGTCTTCTATGCCACAAATTGCTAGATTAATTACAAATTAATAATGACAAATGTTGTTAATACATCATTCTAATTCCAGCAATTTCTGGCCTGTGAAATTTTGCTCCCATTTTCTCATGTGCAACCATCAGAAATTATTGAAAATCTTACTTTATTCTTGTGCTCATAACTGACGTTACTTTTCTAATTGTCCAAATCATCTACAGCTATCTGGAAACTCATTGTTCTTGATGCAAATGTTTGAGCGATAATAGATTGAGGTCAGGCAGGGTTGTTTTGGAAGGATTTATCTAGTAGCTCCAGCCCCTCTTCCACCTCCTCTTGTACCCTTTTATTCCTACAGTCACACTGTCTCAGTTTTCATAGAGAAATGTACTCGTTTAGTATTTGTCCTTTCTTCATCCATAAGATTTCCCTTATTCATCTTTAATCAGCCCTATCATTTTTAACTATTTAACTTTTTGATATGCTTATAACTTCTTTCACTGTTTTCCTCGACATTCCTTGTTAGTCTTTTGGACCCTTTTTAGTTTTTCTATTCTGTTTTGTTTACCCTCTTTATGTTTTAGACTTGATTTTCTTTTACATTATTAGCCCTAGATTAAAATATTTTTTAAGTATAATTTTAATTTGAAATCCTCTACTCATCTAAAGAACTCCAGTTTTTGCTGCACTATCTTTACTTCTTGTGAGAGTAGGTCTCCTTGTGTCCTAATCATCTCCTGTTTGAACATTTTCCATTTTTGAGCATTGCCAATATTCCTTCCAGTTTATCTAGTCATGTTTCCTTTTCATCTCATTTAAATTAGCAACTAAAACTTGTGTTTTCTTCTGTGAGATAAACTATTACAATACATTGTATGTCACATGGTATTATAATCCAGCCATTATAAAATAGTGAATCTTCTGACTAGCCATAAAGAATATCACAGATATATGCTTAAGTGTCAAAACTACAAAAAGAAAACCCATTGAATGTTGATTGATACCTGGCATCTTCCCAAGGGCAGAAGCAACAATTATTCTCTAATTATTCCTGTTTAACCTATTTCCCTACATCAAGTACCTGAACGATAACATGAAAGGGATAGGAGAGATTAAACGCAACTCCATCGTAGCAACTGAGCATCATGCCATCTTAGTAACTAAACACCACAACTGTGGACTAATGCACAACATAATGGGAGAGCAGATAATTCACTAAAATAAGTGGAATAATATTGTTTTCCACAATCTGTTATTTCCTGTACAGTAGGACATTTAAGTTTCAAACTAAACCTGTATTGTTTCGAGCCATAAAACATCTTACTTTGTTGATCACAATATGTTTACTTTGACTTAGCTGTTTTACTTTCCTTTTTATTTATTCATTTTTATTTTGGAGTGTAAGTGTCAAAAACAAATTTGATCACATTCAGAAACTGACTGATCCTCCTCATATTTTTTCAGCAGAAGAGATCTCTGCCAGGATTGTACAAGAGGTCACGGCTGAGGCAGTGGCAGTGCTCAAAGGAGAACAAGTCAAAGATACTGTACCAAGAGAGCAGCCTTCTGCAGGTATAGAAGCCATAACCTTGACAGTCTTGTTTATAATAATAGTGATGTTGACTTGTTGGGAATGCCACTTGACTACTTCTCCTGTACTTTAAAACTGATAACCATTTCACCAATGCGTAGACTATCTATTATCCAGCGGGATTAGATGACGTTATTTTGTTACTTTTAATTTGATCTGGTCCAGATTGATGAGGTTGAAATTTACCCTGGCAGCTATAAAGGCACTGCACAAGATAAGTTTGGAGCAGTTTAATTAATCGGAGAAGACAGGAAGAGGGTTGAGGGAATAACATCTGCAGCACATGCCTACATAAAGAATGCAACAAATTTGAGAAATAAATATGTAAAATTCACAGACAAATGAAAAATGATGCCTGGATGCTCAGATCTCAGTGTATATAAACTGAAAACTAGCATCCTTGATTTTTCTTCATTCCACATTTTCCACATGATCCACATGATCTCGGAGTCAAGTCCATTTCCTGTTGGTTCCTTAGGACCATGTTTTCGGCATGCAAAAATCAAAAGCATAATTACCATCTGTACCGGTGCTAGCACATAGCCTGCTGTTAAAGGCAGCCGTCACTTTGTTGCTTCTAGCATCATTCACTTAAACTCTCGGTCCTGGCTGCAAAATGTAATGAATATAGTTAGATTGCTGCCTTTTAAAGTAAATTCTACATAGAGTATCCTTTTGAGCATGGCTTCTAACAAGAGAGAAGAAAGTATCTCTTATCTGTTTCCATAAGCTGTTGAGCTCAATATAATGCTTCCTTGCTCAGATACCAGTGAGAAGACAGACTGTCCCAAGGCAGAAGGATCACTAGCCAGTCCTTCCCTGCTTGTTTAAGTGATAGACCTCCATTTATACGAACATACGAATTAGGAACAGGAGTAGGCCACTCAACCCCTCGAGCCTACTCCATCATTCAATAGGTTCATGGCTGAACTGATTGCTCCACATTTCCACCTACCCCGGATAACTTTCCCCCCCCTTGCTTATCAAGAATCGATATACCTCTGCCTTAAAAATGTTCAAAGACTCTGCTTCCACTGCCTTTTGAGGAAGAGAATTCCAAAGACTCACGACCCTCAGAGAAAAAATGTCTCCTCATCTCTGTCTTAAATGGGCGGCCCCTTATTTTTAAACAGTGACCCCTAGTTCTAGATTCTCACACAAGGGAAAATGTCCTTTCCACATCCACCCTGTCAAGACCCCTCAGGATCTTATATATTTCAATCAAGTTGCCTCTTACTCTTCTAAATTGCAGTGGATAAAAGCCTAGCCTGTCCAATCTTTTCTCGTAAGACAGCCCAGCCATTTCAGGTATTAGTCTAACAAACTTCCTCTATACTATCTCCAATGCATTTACATCCTTCCTTAAATAAGGAGATCAGTACTGTACACAATACTCCAGATGTGGTCTCACCAATGTTCTGTATAGCTGAAGCATAACCGTCCTACTTTTGTATTCAATTCCCCTCATGATAAACGATAACATTCTATTAGCTTTCCTAATTATGTGCTGTACCTGCATACTAACCTTTTGTGATTCATGCACTAGGACATCCAGATCCCTCTGCATCTCAGAGCTCTGCAATCTCTCACCATTTAAATAATATGCTTCGTTTTTATTCTTCCTGCCAAAGTGGACAATTTCACACTGTCCCACATTATAATCCATTTGTCAGGTCTTTGCCCACTCACTTAACCTATCTATATCCCTTTGTAGCCCCCTTATGTCCTCTTCACAAGATATTTTCCCACATATCTTTGTGTCATCAGCAAATTTAGCAACCGTAACTTCAGTCCCTTCACCTAAGTCATTTGTATAAATTGTAAAAAGTTGAGGCCCTAGCACTGATCCCTATGGCACACCACTTGTTGCATCTTGCCAACCAGAAAATGACCCATTTATGGTTACTCTCTGTTTCCTGCTAGTTAACCAATCTTCTGTCCATGCCAATATGTTACCCCCTACACCATGAGCTTTTATTTTCTGCAATAACCTTTGATAGGCACCTTATCAAATGTTTTCTGGAAATCTAAATCTGCAATACATCCACTGGTTCCCCTTTATCGACAGCACATGTAACTTCCTCAAAGGACTCGAATAAATTGGTTAAACATGATTTCCCTTTCACAAAACCATGTGGCCTCTGCCTGATTACCTTGAATTTTCTAAATTCTAAATATGGCCCTGCCATAACACCTTTAATAATAGCTTCTAATATTTTCCCTAAGACAGATGTTAAGCTAACTGGCCTGTGGTTTCCTCCTTTCTGTCTCCCTCCCTTTTTAAATAAATGAGTTACATTCTCTATTTTCCAATCTAAAGGAACCTTCCCCGAATCTAGGGAATTTTGGAAAACTAAAACTAACACATCAACTATCTCACCTGCCACTTCTTTTAACATTTAAATTCTTTTAAATTTATATTACTCATTTAATTTTCTTTGAGACAAGAAATTGTTCCATCATTTTATCAGTTGCCCTATCAGTCTGAATTGTCGTACCAATTTCATTGTATGAATGCCCACAGAGCTCTGGCATTTTATTGTTAAACATGCAGAGCAGAATCACAATTTTCAATAGCACCATAGGACACAAAGTAAACCAGTGACTAAACAGGATAGCATTTTACATTATAAAACCAGAAAATGCTGTAAATACTCACCAGGTCTGGCAGCATCTGTGGAGAGAAAAACATAATAAACTTATCAGGTCGATGATCTCTCATCAGGTATTTCCAGCATTTTCCATTTTTATTTCAGATTTCCAGCATCTGCAGTATTTTGCTTTTGTATTAGCATTTTGAATTGTTCCTCTGTTGCAGTTAGGGAAACCTGTGAGTAGGTTAAAAGTCATTTGACCTGTCCCATGGCTTTTTCTTGGACATCTTTCTATCAGTTTGATAATATGTGCAAGGCTACCATGTGTAAAAACCTGCACAATTTTACTCAAGATTACTCGTTGGACCTTTCAACTGTATAAGGTAATATATTTGGTAGTCTCTCTCCTCCTCAGTTTGGTATGCTCATATGATGTAGAGAATGTGGGATAAAGGGGTAAGATAAATAATTCATTCTTCAAACAAAAGTATTCTATGATCGCACTAATCCATCACCACAGGTTCTGCTTTGTAGTTGGGGAAATATCAATCAGTTAGTTGCTGCAGAACAAGCTGTTATCCAGGCATGGTCTTTATAAGAGCAACAGTAACTTGCATTTGTATAGCACCTTTTTAAGGAGCATCTTAAAGGAGGAAAGAGAGTTAACGAGGCAAAGACGTTTAGGGAGGGAATTCCAGAACTTGGGGCTAGAGAGCTGACAGGACAGTCACAAGTGATGGAGAGATGAAAATTGTTTATGTACAAAAGGCCAGAATTGGAGAAGCGCTGAGATCTCAGAGGACTGTAGGGCTGGAGGCAGTTACAGAGATCAACAGAGGCCAAACCAAGAAGGGATTTGAAAACCAGATTGAGATTTTTTAAATCGAAGTATTGGAGGACCCAGAGCCAGTGTAGGTCAATGAGCACAGGGATGATGGGTGAATGGGACATGGTGTGAGTTAGGATATGGGCAGCAGAGATTTGGGTGAGCTCATGTTTATGGGCAGGAGGTTGCGGGTAGGAGATGGGAGGCCAGCCTGGAGACCATTGGAATAGTCAAGCTTAGAGGTAACAATGGAGTGGATGAGGATTTGAGCAGCTGTTGAGCTGAGATGGGGCAGTGACTTGAACCTGCCGATCATATTATCAGAATCGGTTCAGATGAGTTGAATATTTTCCATAACGAGCATGTGTTTCTCGGGAACAAACTGGAACATGGCCAAACCTCTAGTGTATAGAGAATACTTTTGTGTAAAGAATGAAGAAGACTTTATGAGCTGGTTAATCTATTTATCTGACACTGTCCAGTTTGATTTAAGGAGGACATCTGCATTGGAATGTTATTAAAATTGTAGCTCTTAAGATAGTATCAAAAGGATTTCTTTTTATCTTTAAAAAAAATACAGTTCCAGCAATGTGGCCTATAACAAGTGTTTGGTAGATTTAATCTATCAATGTGGTCCAATAATGCAGTGATTATGTAATGACTAAATCTAAAATTAAATGTCATTTTAATGGCTCAATTTTTGAGTGGTTTTCACATGTACTATGAAAGAAATTAAAAGCAAAATTGATATGTCATAGAACCACTCACGTGTATATAATTTTGTTTTAAATCTTTAGGTACCTCTATTGTATCATTCACAGCTAGCAAAATGATACTGAAAGTGCAGCTACAGAATTCAAAGCGAGGAGACAAATAGTTGTAAAATATAACCTCTTAAAGAGCTTGGAACCAATGACATAGGAATGAAGAGGGTTGAGGCCCTGTAGGCAGAATTTAAGGAGCTAGGGAGAAAGTTAAAAGGCAAAACCTCAAAGACATAGTACCCTCCGGATTGCTTCCAGTGCCACATGCCAATGTGAGTACAAATAGAAGAATGTAGCAGGTTAATGCATGGCTAGGGACATGGAGCAGGAAGGAGCGCTTCAGATTCCTGGGACATTGGGACCAGTTCTAAGGTGGGAGAATACTGTTTCAGATGAACGGGCTGCACCTGACCTGAGCTGGGACCTATATCCTTGCAGTCAGATGAACTAATGCTGAGGGGGGGCAGTTTAAACTAATACATCAGGGGGTTGGGCACTAAGATGTAATGTTAAGAAGTAGAAACAAGTTGCACCAAGCCTTAGGAGAGACAGTTAGAATTGGAAATAGTACAGAATTAGTTGGGACAATAGAGAAGACACAGGTCTAAGTTAGGTTTGGAGTGCATGTGTATAAATGCACAAAATAAGGTTAATGAGCTGCAGGGTCAAATATTCCATGTGGGAACATGATGGCTGGAGTACGATAACTGAGACCTGCCTCAAAAAAAGGAAAGAGTTGGATATTTAATATTCCTGGGTACAAGATATTCAGTAAAGATAGGGAATGACAAAAAAACGGAGGGATAGCAGTTCTGATTAAGGAAAATATTTTAGTGTTGGAAAATAAGAATGTCCTTGAGGGATTGGACAGAATCTATTTGGTTTAAGTTAAGAAACAACAAAGCAGCTATTACGCTATTTGGTGTATTTTATAGGTCTTCGGCGTGTGACCCACATGGCAGACTACCATCTTTTGAGCTCACTGCCGAGATTGACGGCAGGCTCTTAAAATCCAGCCCAGTAATTCAGAAGAAAATTAACTGCCATGTGGACAAGTATGAACTAACAAAGGAGAGCCAGCACAGATTTGTTAAGGGAAAATTGTGTGACTGGCAACTGAGTTTTTTGATGAGGTAACTGAGAGGGTGGATGAGGACAATGCAATTAATGTTATGTATGTGGACTTTAAAAAGTTTTTTTTTAATTCTTTCATGAGATGGGGGCATCGCTGGCAAAACCAGCATTTTTTGTCCTTGAGAAGGTGGTGGTGATCTGCCTTCTTGAACCGCTGCATTCCATGTGGTATAGGTACACCTACAGTGCTGTTAAGGAGGGAATTCCAGGATTTTGACCCTGTGACAGTGAAGGAATGGCGATATAGTTCCAAGTCAGGATGCTGTGTGACTTGGAGGGGAACTTGTAGGTGGTCGTGTTCCCATGTGCCTGCTGCCCTTGTCTTTCAAGGTTGTAGAGGTCGCAGGTTTGGAAGGTGCTGTTGAAGGAGCTTTGGTGAGCTGCTGCAGTGTATCTTGTAGATAGTACACAGTTACGACCTCAGTGAGACCCTAAAAGTTAAAATACAATATATGAACCCCCCCCCCCCCCCCCCAGACCAATTTAAAGAACTACACAAGATTTCACGTCTTAAGACTTTTATTATAACAACTAAATGATATCCCTGTTAACTACATAGCACATTGTAAGTAGCTGATACCCCAAATTGCAAAGAAAATGTATTTTCTTATTAAAATACTTTGAAACCTCACACCACACTTATACCTTACACAGTCCTTTTTAATTGCAAAATCTTTGCAGTTAAAAGTCCCTAACTCCTCCCAGTTACAGTGGGTTGGATTTCCCAGACCGTTTCAAAATCAATGTCCTCTTCACTCACTTCTCTGAGCACTTTCGGCCTGGATGTCTGTAAATAAGGCAATTCCTGGTGATCCTGTTGGTCTTTTACTTCTCTGCAAACTTCAACTTTCAAAACAAGTTCCAGTCTTCACAGTCTTTCACTGCCTCAGGCTTCCAAGAGCAGGTGTTCCCGCTCTCTCTCTCTCTCTGTCTCGGTTGCCACTGCTGGTTGTCTTCCCTACAGCCTGCTATGAGGCTGCAACCATTGTGTTCCTTTCTTACAGCCCACCTGCCTTCTGAAAATCTGTTAAATTTTATTTGAACTCTAAAGTCAATAGCTTATTGCCCTGTTCCAATATGCAAAATCCAGAAGTCTGGTTTCACAGAGCCACCTAGACCTTCCATTGTTCCCAGTTTCCTGGTACATTTGCATCTTCAGAATCACTGACTCCTTGTTTACAACCCAAATGTCTAGGAGGGTGAAACCCACTGTTCTTCAGGTGTTACACCTGCAGTCTCTTTTTTTTCAAAGAAAATTATTTGATTTTTGTTCTCTGTGTCCTGGTAACCAAGATTTCTGTCTTGTCCTTTCGCACAGTGGACGTGAAGACACCTGACTTTCCGGACTCCATCTTGTAATGAGTTCTTTATGTTGTCTGATGTGTTACAATCAGGTGAGAAAGAGGTCTAAGGTTCCCTCTCAGCCTTCACCTGGTCTTACTGTAACAGGGTTTTATTTTTAAACACACTCTTTTTAGCTCCCCCCTTGGTGAATCCTCGTTCACTGCTTTCCAATTATAAGGCAAAGAAACGAGCACAAACAGGCTTTCTTAGGTTTCAGGAAGAAAGGTGAAATTTTATTAAACTTAAACTCTGATGTGGTTGAAGCCTACGGATACACGACGCGTCCACGCTAGCATGCATATGCGATACACACGGTCAGATAGAGACAGAAAAGAGCAGAAGCTATAAAGTGGAAAGGTTTGAGGCGATATCTGAAAAGTTGTTACTACGGTTCTTCGAGCTCACTGTAGAATCCTTTTGTAGGTAGATCTTGCTTTTCATTGGGGCCCAGTATTCTTCTTAAACCTTGTTCACTGTAGGAGACTTTTCTCTCTTGGGGTTCATGTGTCTTCAGTGGGTTTCAGTTCCGTGAGAAAGAGATGGAGGCAGACAGAAGGTCTTCTTCAGTCCAGGAGCAAAGAGCTTTCTCCCAGTTCAAACACTGTCTCTACAATTTAAAACTCCCCAAGTTGGCCAGCAGGGTAGTCACGTGACTGGTATAATGACTTTTGGCTTTGTGTATTGGGTGGGTCAGGGAATGGCCCTTTGTCTACAAATACTGTCTGTTAATATGCAAAAATATCTTTCCAGCCAGGGCTTGGCAATCCCTTGTATCAGGCCTTCTCTTCTTCCCAGCAACAATTTGAAATTTAATGTCCATGTGGCAAAATTAATATGCCTCATTCTTGGCAGTTGGAGGCCTGTAAGACAGATGCAACATAAATGAGATGCGTGGAGTCCAGTTTGCTGAAGATCTCTAACAGGTTTATTAACAGCTAAACTAGGATGTACAGTACAGAGCAAACTATTTACAGAAGCTTCATCTAGGTGTTCAGTTACAATGTGAATCTGGCTTGTAGTCACATGACTACATCCTGGTACATAGGTCATTAGCATACCCAGATCTTAAAGGGACGTCACTCTTAAGGTGATCACACAACACATCCTAAACTTTTAAAAATCACAGTTTTTAAGACATAATCATGTTACAAAGTCCAGTATCCATAACATACACAGTGCTGCTGCTTTGCGCCGGTGGTAGCGGGAGTGAATGTTTAAGGTGGTCAATGGGGTGCTAATCAAGCTTTGTCTTGGTGTTGAGCCTTTTAAGTGTTTTTGTACTCATCCAGGCAAGTGGAGAGTGTCCCATCACAATCCTGACTTGTGCCTTGTAGATGGTGGACAGGCTGTGGGGTATCAGGAGGTGAGCTACTCACTCAGAATTCCCAGCCTCTGATCTGCTCTTGTAGCCATAGTATTTGTGGCTGGTCCAGTTAAGTGCCTGGTCATTGGTAACCTTAAGATGTTGATGGTGTTTGTTAAAGTACCATATATTTGACTTGTTAACAAAATTGAAGCCCATTGGATGAAAGATGCAGTACCAGCATGGATTGTCTAAGGGAAGAAAAACAGAGAGCTTTGCTAAATGGCTGTTTCGACGAGAGAGAGGTATACAGTGGTGTTCATATGAACAGATGAATTAGGAGCAGGAGTAGGCCACTCGGCCCTTCGAGCCTGCTCCGCCATTCAATAAGTTCGTGGCTGAACTGATTACTCCACATTTCCACCGACCCCTGATAACCTTCCACCTCTGCCTTAAAAATATTCAAAGACTCTGCTTCCACTGCCTCTTGAAGAAGAGAATTCCAAAGACTCACGACCCTCTGAGAGAAGAAATTGCTCCTCATCTCTGTTTTCAGTGGGCGACCCCTTATTTTTAAACAGTGACCCCTAGTTCTAAATTCTCCCACAAGGGGAAACATCCTTTCCACATCCACCCTGTCAAGACCCCTCAGGATCTTATACGCTTCAATCAAGTTGCCTCTTACACTTCCAAATTCCAGCAGAGACAAGCCTAGCCTGTCCAATCTTTCCTCATAAGGCAGCCCGCCCATTTCACGTATTAGTCTAGTAAACCTTCTCTGTACTGCCTCCAATGCATTTACATCCTTCCTTAAAAAAGATCAGTACTGTACACAGTACTCCAGATGTGGTCTCACCAATGCCCTGTATAGCTAAAGCATAACCTCCCTACTTTTGTATTCAATTCACCTCATGATAAACGATAACATTCTATTAGCTTTCCTAATTACGTGCTGTGCCTGCATACTATCCTTTTGCGATTCTTGCACTAGGACATCCAGATCCCTCTGCATCTCAGAGCTCTGCAATCTCTCACCATTTAGAAAATATGCTTTTTTTTTATTCTTCCTGCCAAAGTGGATAATCTTACACTTTCCCACATTATACTCCATTTGCCAGGTCTTTTCCCATTCATTTACCCTATCTATATCCCTTTGCAGCCCCCTTATGTCCTCTTCACAAGTTACTTTCCTACCTCCCTTTGTGTCATCAGCAAATTTAGCAACCACACCTTCGGTCCCTTCATCTAAGTCATTTATATGAATTGTAAAAAGTTGAGGCCCCAGCACAGATCCTTGTGGCACACCACTCATTACATCTTGCCAACCAGAAAATTACCCATGAAATGCCTGCTCTCTGTTTCCTGTTAGCTAAAATCTTCTATCCATGCCAATATGTTACCCCTTAAGCCATGAGCATTTATTTACTGCAATAACCTTTGCTTAACACCCTAGGATGAAGTCCATTAGAACTCAGGGACTTGACAGCCCGCAGCTCCAACGATTTGTTCAGGACCACTTCCCTGGTGATTGTAATATTCTTGAGTTCCTCCCTCCCTTCCATTTCCTGACTTACAGCTAATACTGGGATGTTACTTGTATCCTCAATAGTGAAGACCAATGCAAAATATATGTTCAATTCATCTGCCATCTCCTTATTATCCATTATGAATTCCCCAGACTCACTTTTTATAGGACCAACGGTCACTGTTAACTCTTTTTAATATCTATAGAAACTCTTACTAGTTGTCTTTATATTTCTAGCTAACTTTCTCTTGTACACTAATTTTACTTTCCTTATCAATCTTTTAGTTATTCTTTGCTGTTTTTTATATTCTGTCTAATCTTCTGACCTACCTCCCATCTTTGTGCAATTATAAGCTTTTTCTTTAAGTTTGATACTATCTTTAACTCTTTTAGTTAACCATGAATGGCGGGTCCCACTCTTGGAATTTTTCTTTCTTGTTGAAATGTATCTATTCTGTGTATTCTGAAATATCCCCTTAAATGTCTGCCACTGCATCGCTATTGACCTATCCCTTAACCTGATTTGCCAGTTCACTTTAGCTAGCTCTGTTTTCATGCCCTCATAATTGCCCTTATTTAAGTTCAAGTTTTATTTATTTTTTATTTAGAGATACAGCACTGAAACAGGCCCTTCAGCCCACCGAGTCTGTGCCAACCATCAATCACCCATTTATACTAATCCTACACTAATTCCATATTCCTACCACATCCCCACCTGTCCCTATCACCTACCTATACCAGGGGCAATTTATAATGGCCAATTTACCTATCAACCTGCAAGTCTTTGGCATGTGGGAGGAAACCGGAGCACCCGGAGAAAACCCACGCAAACACAGGGAGAACTTGCAAACTCCACACAGGCAGTACCCAGAATTGAACCCAGGTTGCTGGAGCTGTGAGGCTGCGGTGCTAACCACTGTGCCGCCCTAAGTTCCTAGGTTTCAGCACACTGCTATTTTTTAGATAGGATCTTCCTCACTATTTACTATCAGATTTCAAGAAGGCATGGACAAGCTGGTGGAATAGGTGGAGACATTCCAGATGAAATTCAGCATAGAAAAATGTCATGTGGTGCATATTGGTATGAAGAGTGAGGAGAGACATTGCATGCTAGGTGATACAATTTTAAAATGTGTACAGGAAGAGAGAGATCTGGCGGGGCAGGGGGGGAGGTGGTTGTGCACAAATCTTTGAAGGTGGCAAGATAGGTTAACAAAGCAGTTAATAAGGTATATGGGATCCTGGGCTCTATAAATAGAGGTATAGAGTACATAAGCCAGAAAGTTATGCTAACTCTATATAAAACATTAATTCTGCCCCAGAGTATTGTATCCAATTTTGGTCTCCACACTTCAGGAAGGACATGATGGCTTTGGAGAGCGCACATATGAGATTTACTGTAGTGGTTCCAGGGGTGAGGATAGACTGGAGAAGTGAGGCTGTTCTCCTTAGAGCAGAGAAGATGAAGTGAAAATTTGATCAACGTGTTTAAAATCATGAAAGGTTTATACAGCGTAAGTATAGCAAAACCTTGCAGTGGCTGAAAATTCAATAACCAGAGGGCACAGATTTAAGGTGATTGCAAAAGAATCAAAGGTGGCACGAGGAACTATGTTTTTATGAAATGAGTGGTTAGGATTTTGAATGCACTGATAGGCTGGTGCACATGAATTCATTGGTAGCCTTCGAAATAGAATAGGATAAATACTTGAAGGAGAAAAAATGGTGAGGATTATGGGGAAGAGCCTGTCCCGGGGTGGGTGGCAGGGGGGAGGCGCGGGCGGTGGGTGGGGGACAGTGACAGTGGGGATGGTGGCAAGACCAACAGGATTGCTCTTCAAAAGAGTTGGCACAGCTTCATTGGGATGAATGCCCTCCTCCTGTGCAGTACTACACTATGATTCTATCTGATCCTTCCTGTCTTTCGTATACTTCTAAATATCTCTTGCTTGTTATGTATGTAACAATGAAATGTTATGATCATAATGAAATATGATCTTCAATCAATTTTGCTGTTGAACTTGGCATATTTCTTTTGCTAATTATTGCTATGTATGCCTTCAATATACCTATGCTCCTCAAAGATCTACAAATTTAAAACGGTGCTTAAAAATCTGGTCTGTTTATCAATTACCAAAAACCATAAAATGGGCAATGTGGTGTTCATGCTTGATTTGGACCACATATTTTGTTTGAAGGGAACATTTCAGATGCTTCTGATGATCATTGCTTACCCTGAACATAATAAAATATAGTAATCGTAATATTCTTACAGTAAAATAAGCTATTGAAAAACGGGCAATGTGTGAGAGAGAGAGAGAGAGAGTCAAGACAATAGGCCTGTATCATTAGCTAGTGGTGTCTTCCAATGTACATTCAGAAACTACCAGCTAATGATGGTGGAAACATTCAACACCCACTAAATCACTGGTTCGATGGTGTGAATTTGCCATCTGCATTCATATTATAAATGGGATGGCAGATTAAGCATTTATGATTTGGTATTTAACTTAATTGTTGAAACTGGTAATGATGTGGTTTTTTTAATAACGAGTTTGACTCCTATTCATATCAGAGCTCATGCCAAATAAATCTGGAGTGATAATATCCATTAAAAAATGTTCTCTCGTACAAGCTGATTTAAGTATGATACTGAAGGAAACCACCCAGTGCTTGCGGAGTTGCAACCCATTGAGACTTCAGGAGAAAAGAGGAAGATAGCAATTACATTAGTTCTTTGTTGAATTAAATGTTCAATTCATTGTAAACTCAAATGGGGGAAACTTAGTATTGCATAGAAGTGACAATGTTTCTGTCTTATGTAACATTACCTCTCCCTCTCCCATCCTTCATTTTGATTGCCAGACCTCCATTATTGGCATCACAGCCTTCTCTGTTACTTTCTTTTGAACCAAAATATAAGGATTGATTTTAAGGGTAATATATATATATATATGTATTTGGGCATAAAATATGTATACTAATGAAAAAACTTTATATTTGAACTTCTTAAAGGGTGAATTATTCATTAGAGATTCGGAGAACTGAGGTGGGGGGGAGGTGATCTTATTGAAACGTACAAGATTCTGAGGGGACTTGAAAGGATAGATGTTGAGAAGATATTTCCACTAGTAGGGGAATCTTGAACTAGGGGACATAGTTACAGAATAAGGGGACGCTCAATTAAAACTGAGATGCAAAGGAATTTCTTCTCTGTGAGGGTAGTGAATGTTTGGAATTCTCTACCCAAGAGAGTTGTGGAGGCCAAATCATTGAAAGTATTTAAAGAGGAGGTAGATAGATTTTTGAAATATCAAGGAGTTGAGGACTATGAGGAGCTAGCATGAAAGAGGAGTTGAGGTCTGGGGCAGATCAGTCATGACCTTATTAAATGACGGGGCAGGCTTGAGGGGCCGAATGGCCTACTCCTGCTCCTATTTCTTATATTAAGTTTACAGCAAACTTTAATGGCCTCTGTTGAGGCTATTTTGAAATGCCTTATCAGTTTTTGGCAATTGTATTAATCAGGACAGCTAAGTGAAATTACCGCCTTTTGATTTTGCCCATTAAAGGCCATTATAGTGATGTAGGAGGAATAACTCCAAGCTGTGCATTGCACTGCTTAAAATCTTTTCATGATAAAAGTACCTAGATTCTGTACACAATGGAATATTCTGCTGTGTCTGTTCACAGACAAAATATTATCATACCCCATGCACAACCCTCCCCCCACCCCCCCAACTGCATCCTAGCCAGCTATTTGCTGATGGCCTTTATTATTTTCATTCGTTCACAGTGGTGGTATTGCCCATTTCAGACATCACTAGGAAAACAATTAAATATTATGGTAGTAAACAGATGAGCAGAGTAGCAAGGTTTACCAATTTTAATCCCATCCTGCCTGCAAATAGCAATATACCGGCCATGAATGATTCCCTACTACCTTATTTCATAAAATAGAAACACAAAATGCTGGAAATAGGTCAGACTGCATCTGTGGAGAGAAAAACAGTTAATGTTTCAGGTTGATGGCCTCTCATCAGAACATTTATTTCAGATTTCCAACATCTGCAGTATTTTGCTTTTCGAACACACTTCATGCTGGATTTGAGAAAGCTCGCTCGGTTTTTGATGAGTTTTGTCACATAGAAAAAAAAATTGAAGTTCAAATTATTGTTTGTTTCCTATTAAACTGCTGTATCTTGTTTTCTTTTTTTAAAAATCAGTTGAAGACTCAGTCAACTTGCCACCTTCCCCACCACCATCTCCAGCATCCGAACACTTTCGGGCCGCAGAGAGAGGTAAGAACACAGCGTGGTTATAACTCTGCACACAGAAATTAATAATTCCTCTTGACTATATATATATAAATGTTGCTGTATTTAGGCATGAGTGCATATAAATTGTTGATTAGAAGGAATTCTAATCCAATTTTAAAATAAAATATGTATGTGCTTGTTTAACTGTACTGAATTGTTCAATGCTTCCTTGTTTTCACTGAAGCATTTGGATGATTTGTGAGGATTGAACATATTGGTGGTGTTTGAACTGCATCAGTGGATGAAACTGGCCATGCAGTAATTATACAACAACAGTGTCTGGGATGTGCAAGGCAAAATGATAATATTTGAGTTCTGACACTTACTTTCAAAACTGCCCTGAGCAATTGAGTGTTTTTTTTTAAATTTATGATCTGGAAATCTTCCTTTGCATTGAGAATCAATAAAACCAGCTGTTTCTGATTTTTGGATTCGTCTGCAATGCTGTTAAATCTGTTCACTGTTCAAAACAGAAGGGCAACAATTATAAAGTTCTGTGGCAATTTGTACTTCTGATGTGCAAATAAACAGGAGTTTGAATTCTGTAACAAAAACAGAAAAAGGCTGGAAACAATCAGCAGGTCAATCAGCTTTCATGGAGAGAAGAGGCAAGTTAATGTTTCATTTGTAGATCTTTAACATTGACATCCATGTTCTTATAATCTGAACCTTAGATCAAAATGTCAATATTCACATGCAATTTTTAAGTTTAATTACAGCCCACATTCTAGTGGCCAGGTTTTGCTGTAAATCATGTAATAGCAACACAAAATTATGCTAGAAAATAAAGTATTTATTGGTAAACAACAGAAGTAAACAGTGCTACTGGAAAATAATGCATTGCATTTTAGAATCACAGAATGGTTACAGCACATTTGCAGGCCATTTGGCCCTTCATGCCTGTGCCGGCTCTCTGCAAGAGCAACTCAGCTAGTCCTACTCTCCTGCCCTTTTCCTGTAGCCCTGTAATTTTTTTCACTTCAGAGAATTATCCAATTCCCTTTTGAAAGCCACAATTTAATCTGCCTCCACCACACTTTCAGGCAGTGCATTCCAGATTTTAACCACTTGCTGCGTAAAAAGATGTCACTTTTGGTTCTTTTGACATTCACCTTATATCGTTGTCCTCTGGTTCTCTTTATCTGCTCTGTCTGGATCCTTCATGATTTTGAACACGTTTGTCAAGTCTTCCCTCAATCTTCTCTTTAAGGACAAAAGCCCCAGCTTTTCCAATTTATCCATATGACTGAAGCCCCTTGTCCTTGGAAGTCTCATAAATCTTTTCTGCACCCTCTCCAATGTCTTCATATCCAATTCCTAAAGACTGGTGCCCAGAAGTGGAAATAATACTCCAGTTGAGGCCGAACCAGTCTTTTATAAATGTTCGCCATAACGTTTTTGTTTTTGTACTCGATGGGCAGGATTTTCACAGCCCCTAGGAGGCTATGGGGGTTGTGGGATAATATCGAGGAGCCGCATCTGGACAGCTTCACAACGCAGTCCCACCGTCAGGGAAATTTCCCAGCGGTGGGGCCAGATGTGGAGTGGCTGCCCGCTGAATGGAGGTGAGCAGTTAATTTAAATAGTTAAGGACCCTATTAGGGTCGATTCTTTTGGTCCTCTGGCATTATACTCTTGGAAGAGAAGCGCCCCCTTCCCCCCCCCCACTGTTGCCCTGGGGAGGCCACCAGCTTCATGTGACTGTCTTGGGAGGGGGTACTATTGGAGCTGAAGACTTCATACCCCAAAGGGGGGGCTGCGGGCAGGGATAGCTGTTCATTGTGGCCCCAATGGGCCATGAGAAGGAGCCTGCCTGCTTGGCCCATCTGATTTTTAATCTTTTGCTTACCTCTTGATCCCTGAGCTGCCTCAGCAGCATGCAACTCTCCCATTGGGGCTGTTGAGACTTCAGAGTTGCTGGCCCTCGCATTGGGCCGACAGCATCAGGAGCTCTTGCGCCGTCCTTAATTGGACTGTAAGCCCGGAGATGGTCAATTCGGAGGCTGCCTCCGGTAAAATTGCTGAGCCAGTCCAGCTGCCAGCAAGTGCGGGTTTGGGACTCCATTTCGTCCCGACAATGGGGCCCTAAAGCCTGCAATAAAATCCTCTATTTATATAGCCCAGGATCCCGTATCCCTTATTAACCACTTTCTAAACCTCCCTTGCCATCTTCCACAATTTGTGCACCTATACCCACAGGTCCCTCTGCTCCTACACCACTTTTAGAATTATATCCTTTATTTTATATTGCCTCTCCTCGTTCTTTCTACCAAAATGTACCACTTCACCCTTCTCTGCGTTAAATTTCATCTGAATAGTGTCCAGTCACACCACCAGGCTGTCTATGTCCTCTTTAACTCTATCACTATTCTCTGCATAGTTCACAATGTTTCCAAGTTTGGTTTCAGCACTTTACTACTGTTCTTTATGTATAGATGGCTGTAGCCTGATGGGTTCGGGTGATTTTATAAACTGTTCAAGCTTTGTTGTTGAGGCCAATGTTTGTTAACGACTTTTTAAAAGCTTGAATTTTTTAAAGCAAAACTGACAGTGTTAACTTTCCAGACTGGGCAACAGCACCAAGGGTATTTGATATACTTAGTTCCTGTGGACTTAAATAAATGCTTCATGGCTGGTTTCATCACACTTGAATAGCTGATTTATTTGTCGTGGACCTGTGTCTGTTAGTCGAATTATCCCTGTGTCTATTTGTAGATTTAGGGATTGAGGTTAAGGCAAAACCTCTCCAAAGGTGCTCAAGCTATCAACCTGCCACCACTCAGGAGAAACGCAAATTCCTAGCCCCCTCCATTTCTGTTTCTGTTCACGATGAAGAGCCTTACAATTCTGATGAGGAGTACTATGAGCATCCTTTATTCAGTTCACAATGGACTGCCACTAGTACACTCCCCAGTGCCACAGTTCAACAGGCAGATGAGTTGTATAGTCAGGACAAAGGTGAACCAAGCATGGTTCCTTTTTTCTTATTCTCCCTCCCTTTGTTTTTGTCTTGCATGCATTCACTCAGTCCTGTTGTTTTGTTCCAGATGGAAGTGAAGTCCCTTGTGCACTTATTCAAAAAAACATTTAAAAATGACCAATGTTGCAGACAGCATCTGACAAAGTTCTGAATCATCACATGTGAAAGGTGCCATGCAGGCACATCAGCCATTTTGTAGATATCCATGGAACTAGATTAAATTTGGATTCACCTTTGTGTCTTAGGCGGAGAATGACTGATTTTTTTTTCCAAAATTAATATGTGCAAAATCAATTCATAAATATGAATCAAGATTTTCACCATTAAATTTGAACTGTAAGTATTTTGTTAATATTAAAAGAGTTGGACTTTAAGGAGTTCCAATGTTGTGCTCACCAGCCCATGATTCTCTTACCTGCACCCCTCCCCCACCAATTAATTACGATGGAACATCTGAGGCTGGTGAGTGCAGAAGCACAAACCTTGGCCTACATATCAAGGCAACATAGAAATTGCTTGTATATTTTTTTAAAAAATAATAAAGTAGTTATGTGCATTTTGAAAAATCTGCAAATCTCTATTTTATAGACAAAAATATAGGGCTGAATTTTACACCGCCCCAGCGGGTTGGATGGTGGCTTAGGGGCGGATGGGGGTAGTGTAAAATTGAGCGGGAGGCCTTCCCACCCTGCTCCCATCTCCAGCCAACTTTACGGCGATTGGCAGGGGTGTGTGGGGGAGCGAAACGGCCCGCCCACCTGCCCCAGGCCAATCGAAGCCCTTAAGTGGCCACTTAACTGCCACTTAAGGGTCTTTGCCCACCTCCATGGGCATTTTACCTGTGGCAAGCGGGCCTGCTGGAGATGTGAAAGGCTGCCCAGTGATAGCTGCCGTCCTTTGCGCATGCCATTGGGGTGCCATGGCAGTCGGGCACAGGGTGCCCAATTGAGAGCCATGCTTGCCTCCCAACCCACCCCCATGACCCAAGATGCACCCCCCACCACAAACTACTATCCTTGCCTTACCACGGCACGGCCAATCCACCTGGTGAGGCATGCCCAACTTACCTTCACTCCTGGCTCCATGTTGTCGGCTGGGCTGCAGTCCCAGCAGTGGCCACTGCTCCCAGTGGCGCTGCTGGGACTGAGAGCTGCCGGCCCCATGTTTGGCCAGCAGCTCACTGAGGCGGTATCTTAATATGGGATCATAATGTTTTTAAACTCATTAGCTATGAATAGAACTTCCTGATAAGTCTTTTCACTTCTTTTATAAAATATGTTCGCCCACATAATGGAGAAATGCAGATTTTGCAAAGTACACATACTAAATTATTATTTTTAAAGTATTTTTTATGAAGGCATGAGTCAATGATAACATAAAAGTAAGGAGTATTCAGTTAATCTATAGGTAGTGCCATTAATAATCCATATAAGCTGCTCCACATAATTGCTTCTTGGGGAAAATTTACTAAAGCATCAAGTTTGGGAAACTGTGGCCAGAATTTTACGGCCCCCCACGAGCGGGTTGGCGGGGGGGTAGGTGGTAGTGGTTGTGGGGGAGATGAGGTGGGCGTAAAATTGAGTGGAAGGTGGGGGAGGACCGTTCCCGACGCCTTCCTGCCCCCGCTGCAATTTTACATGGGATAGCGAGAAACGGCCCACCCGCCCCAGGTCAATCAAGGTTCTTAAGTGACCAATAAACTGCCACTTAATGTCCTCCTTCTGCTGCCACAGGTATTTTACTCGTGGCGGGCGGACAGCAAAGGCCCCAAGAACACCGCCAGGTGAAAACCTGGTGGCTTTCTTGAGGGCTGGGGAGGTCCCTCCTGATCAGGCATCCTGTGCCCCACGGAGGACCGTCTCCGAAGCCCCAACTGCCCCCACCGCACAACACTCCTCCCACCCCCCCCCCAACCGAACTACCTTGCCTCGCCAGGTCCCAGCCGATTATCCCCGGTGAGGCCCCAAAAACGTACCGTTGTTCTGAGGCCGTCCTTCCATTCTCCCTCTTCCGATGGCTGGATGTACTCCCAGCAGTGGCCATCGCTCCTGGTAGCGCTGCTGGGACTAAGCTGTCGGCCCGCTGATTAGCCAGCAGCTCCTTTAGGCGGGACATCCTGCCTCAAGGAGGTGGAAGGCCCGCCCAAGGCCAATTAAGGGCCTGGGGAGCAAAAAATCCCAGCGTGGCTCCTCAAGCCCAGAGGAGGCAGGTTCGCCCCTGACTTTTCAGCCAGTGGGCGGGGCCTCTCACCAGTGTAAAATTCCGGCCTGTAAGGTTCTGGTCTTCAGTGTACCATGATATTATTACATCAAAATTGCTACAATTATAGGCTGTACGACCACTTGTATGAAATGAACTTAGACAGTCGCACCCCAGTTCTTAGTGAGAAGTGACTGCCAACAATGTTGTTATGGAACTTCCAAGACTGTTTGTGGAGAAGGCACTGAGACCAGGAAGCTTAGGTAGAGACTGTTTATTGCTTGCCACAGAACTTACTTCTCCACTCCGAACAACCCCCAGCTCCTGCTGGCTGGCTCTTTATATATACACATTTGAATACCATTAACTAATTAACACCCAACACCTGTTCACCATATTACCTGGAACTACCAGGTATTTCTAATCCATTAACAGAACTTCAGACCCAAACAAAAGTTGCCTCTAATTTAGCATTGCTGCAGAAAATCAATTTGAAGATTAAGGCAGATACGAGGGTAGTGTAGGAGGGAGTTTAATGCTGCGTCTATCCTAACCTGATGCTAAAACTCAGTGAAATAAAGTAAAAATATGTTCCGTTGTCTTACAGTGACATCTCTCATTTTGATGAGCACATAAAAACTTTAAATGATTCGAGAAAATAAAAGGCACAATATCTATAATATTTATGACTACCTAACTGAGAAGTATGAATGATGCTGAATTTAACAGCGTACTTTTATTGCATCTAAGAAATGCTAATATATTTAAAACATTATCCAGGCAAAACATTCTGTATTTAGCAAAATCATAAATATGACCAGAACTAAGCTGGGGACTTCCTACATTGGATAAAACAGTGCATGAATCATGAATTCACTGCACTTCAATGTTATTTTATTCACAATGTCTTTCACCTAATACTGCATTAAATGTGTGAGTGTTCCACATAGCTTTCAGTTCTGGCATGCTAAATTATATTCATTCCAGTAATGATGCAAATCACCGAAACACTTTCAGCTCTTGGCCTGTGACACTAATTTATTTACACTGTTGAGCTTACTGAGTACCATATTTTGAAAGAAAATGTCAGCTTATGTACTAATTCACTATGACATCAGAAACTACAAGTCAAATGTATGTTTTTCATTTGTACACAGTCTTTTGATGGTAAAAAGCAGGACTGTTAAAACTATGCTGTTGAGTTGCAAATCTGTTAACACTACTTTAAAAAAAAGTATGTTAACTAAATAAGCCTTAAGTATTTCTGAAATGGAGATGGAAGATGCTTTAAATTTGATCTACATTGAGTAGGTAAAACTACAGTCAGTAAACCTGAAGATACAGTTCTTATCTTTCTTCCTTTCACAACGCACATTATGAGGACCCCTGCACCCTCTCGCAGATTTCATGATTTTTAGCTTGATTCTGGTCTAAATCTTCACAAAATTAGATTGCAACGTGCAGTTAGAACATACAAAAATGAATCATTGACAGAAATGCCCCCTTCACAATTGCAAATAAAGTTTGTTTCAGGCACTGTGACGTGATGAATATTGCAGTATTGTGACTGCAAACCCATGACCATATGTTCTGCTCTGTACTGTGTACACTTGTCAGCATGTCTAGGAAAAGTCGCGTAACGTCCAACATGCTGGGGACTTGTACTTATCTCATTTGAAAGAAACATCATGCTTTGCACTTGTGTAAGTTGACTAATTTCTTGCAAACCTGGAAAACTATTCTGTGAAAGAAATTCCGTATGCATGTATCATGTGTATATGTTTTTGCATCATTGCGAGCAAGCTGAATGTGATATTGTGACGCATAAATCTGATCACAAATTGTATAAAATGTGTTACTGTGATCCGTAAATATTTTACCCTGCTGAAACTAGAAATATACATAAATCACTGAAAATCACCAAAATCACTGAAAATCACCAAAATTATACATCCATAAATCTGAATCTAGAGGGCTTACCCATTATTTAGTAAAGTGTTATGAACTACTAAAAGGTAAGTAATTATAGCAACCATAAGCCATTACTATGTAGTGGGGAATTTTGGCCTAGTCATTTTAGTAGATTTCAATCCCCAAGTAAATTGACAACAGTAATTGGCAACAAAACAAATTAACAACAAAAATAAATCCCCAGATGGACTATATTTGGTCAGAAGTTATATGCTATTCCTTTTTTTTTACTATAATTAAAATACATGCATGGAATCACAATGTTACAGCGGAGAAGGAGGTCATTTGGCCCATCATGCTGTGCTGGATCTTTGAAAGAGTTACCCAATTAGTCCCATTCCCCTGCTGTTCCTCCATAGTCCTGCATTTTTTCCCTTTCAAATATATATCCAATTCCCTTGTGAAAGTTATTCTTGAATCTGTTTCCCACCACCCTTTCAGGCAGTGCATTCCAGATCCTAGCGTCTTGCTACATAACAAAATTCTCCTCCTCTCCTCTGGTTTTTTTGTCAGTTTATGCTATCTCCCTGAAAAGTAAGCTAAACCCAATATCACTTCAATTCAACTAATTTCATACAATATCACTTTCATTAATTCACAAGATGATAC
The DNA here is from genome assembly GCF_036365525.1 of Heterodontus francisci. Classification (NCBI taxonomy): domain Eukaryota; kingdom Metazoa; phylum Chordata; class Chondrichthyes; order Heterodontiformes; family Heterodontidae; genus Heterodontus; species Heterodontus francisci. The sequence continues at coordinate 105,144,138 of NC_090377.1, forward strand.
TCCGTTGCAACACCCATGGGTGACAAAAATCTTTCCAAAGACTGAATTAAACTCTACCTTCCCTTACAAGCCCAGGCAATAAATATAAAAAAAATACTTAGTTTGAAATGTGCTTCGAAACAGTAGCAGACAAAGTGGATGAGATGATATCAAAAAAAGGCTTCACTTTTTTGGCGGATGATGTCACCTCAGCTTCCTTGATGCACCACACTTCAACCTAGATGTTGCCTAATGTATAATGTTTAATTTTAATGGATATCCTTCTGGAAACAAGGAGGAGCCCATCACCATATTAAATACTTTGCTTTATATGTATTAGTTTTGACCAAATTGAGGTTGAATAATGGAGTTGAGATAAAAAGGAAATTGTGAATGCGGAAATAAAAATAAAGATTGTAGGAAATGTATTGTAGGTTAATCAGTGTTTGAAAGAGAAAACTATTGTGTAGCACTTAATCACAGCACCTGTTCTGATCAAGGGTTATTTCAATTGTAAACTTGACTTTCTCTTTCAAATGTTAATTGACCCACTATTTCCAGCATTTTCTGCTGTTATTTAAGTAACAAAGTACTTACTAATAGTACTGAGCTTCAAGATTAACTAAAGAGTGCTTGCATTGATAATCGTGTTAGTAGGCAAACAAAAAATCCATATCTCAGTTCCATACTGGATCATAAAAATCTCAGATTAGTGCACAGGAACAACTCAAACTGGACACTGTGATCGATTCTAGATGTGTTGTAGATATTACAGTAGATGTTTAAATGTATTCCATGTTTATATTACACAAAGTGCATTAGTACTCAAGCATAGACAGCCAGTAGAGAACCACATCAGTGAAATAATACTTTGCACCATGTTGCTGCAGAACATTGATGCCCATTCTGCAGTGTTTGTCCAGAGTTCTCTCTGTATATATGTATATATATATAAAACATTTATTTAAATTAAACTGCGACTTATCCAAAACAGAGCTGAAAGTGTCCCATTAAATCTGTTGTTATAGCATCTGTGTTGTCTTTTGTCCTGACATGTTCACTTCTTCCTTTGAGTAGAAGAAGTTGTTGAGAGTCCAACGTCTGATGAAGAGGAGCCAGCAGTAGCTCTTAGGCAAGAGCATGTTCAAGAGCGTTGGTCTGCTGAGCACTTAGTGCAAGCAGAAGCTGTAGCCCAGGCTCGGGATACCAAATGTGTGGAGGTCACATCATCAAATGAAGACAGTGTGCCAACTGAGATTCCCAATGGAAAGGGAATGACTCTTAGGGAGGTTGGGTCCCTGGAAGAAATGCCACCTTCTATAGAAGGTGTGTCTTCCTGTTGACTTCCACAAAATGACAAATGTCTTTTGAGAATCTTCTTACTTTCAAGTGTTTGTTTGTATATTGCTGGTAGACATTTTTCTTAAAGGATAATTTAATTGTGCATAAATTGCCTTTAGCTGATCTGATGCTGGCTACAGGAACAGCAATGATTTCCCACCACTGCTGCTGACATTTGAGTTATTTTTGTTTCCATGATGTCACACGCTTTGCAGCTGAGTTGATTTTTTTTAAAGCACATGAGGCTTTTTATTTGCCTAAATGTTTGCCAGTTACATTGCCGATATGTATCAATTCTTTTAGAGTTGGTTCACCTGCTTTCTAGTTAGTAGACTTACTAGTGAACAGAAGATTTTTTTTTAAGTTGCATTTCTGTATTTTCAGCTTATATCGGGAATTATTTTAAAAAGAGATTGTTTTGCTTCATGTTTTAGTGCTGGCATCTTGCATTTATTATTTTATTCGCGCTGTGGCAAGTGCTTATCATTAAAAAAATCACTTCTGTTTTCAAAGATGGGTCGATAGGTAAAGATGAAAATGGTTATAATGAGAAATTTTTTTATTTAAATGCACAGTTTGAGACATAAATAAGATTTTGTCAAAATTACCATAAGGACAATATAGCTACCTATATAAAGAAGGTTGTGTTCAACAGACCTTGATAGAAATACAATCCAGCCTGGGTAAAGGTGCATCCCAGCACCAGGCTCAGCACACCCTCCCTCTCTCCACAACCCAAGATCCTGTTTGTATCCAGGGCGAGGCCAAATAATATTACTGGCTGGAACCCTGAGTCTGCATCCACATCTCCAAAGGAGATGAGAAACCATACACAACAAATTATGTGAGAGGTGTACAGAGAATGGAAGATGTATGGAGGAAAGAGAGGGGCAAGGAGATTTTCACAAAAAACAAGAAAATAGATGAAAGATACAAATATGACAAAAACCAAGAAAATAAATCAAAGATACAAATATGACAACAATGTAAAGTGTCTGACAGACATATATATATATATATATATTGAAAAGGAGAGACAGAAAGAGGAAAAGACAAACAAAGCTTCATTGCATATACTCACCCATCTTCTGAGAAAACAGAGAGGGAGATATAGAAAGATAAACGGAGAGAAAACATGCTTTTTGTTCTTACGTTAAATCACAGAAGATCAACTAATATATCCAATGCAGCTTTGTTACCATTTTACAGAGTAAAATAAATACAAAAAATTATGTTTCAGAAAGGTTAGAGTTTGGTTTGTACTTTGTTTCCAGAATTAGTGTATTACTAATTTCCATAAAAAGTGGTATCAGATTAGTATTTTTATAACTACTAACTAAGTCTGAGAGTCAGTAGCAGTTTTGTGTATTAATACAGTTTTAGTCCAACATTATAACTAAACTGTTTGCACCAACCCTAAATATTATGCTACAGCGTTAGGGAAATTTGCACATTTCATTTTTATTCAATACACATGCCTTTTTAGCCGGGGGCAGAAAGATATTATATGGAGTGGTTTTGCCTATCGATAACAGTTAACTATATGCATGCAACCAAACTACTTTAGATCTGCTTACAGCCACGAAGATGGACAAGCTGTCAACAGGTGGAGAATCCTCTGTTGCTAGTGGGGGAAGACCATCGTTGCATGAAGTGCCAGTGGCAGAGATGAAAGATAAGACTATTGAACATACTGAACAGCAAAAATCTGACCTGTCGCCTTCTTCCACATTGGGTAAAGATAATGATGCTGTCAACCAAACACCAGAGGAAGCTTCCAAGAAGGAGCATCCATTTTCAACAGATGCTTTGCCGACAAAACTTGCTCCTGTATCGATCAAGAATGAACCATGTTCAGAAGACTTAGCTGCTTCTAGTATTGAAACGATAACTAGCCACCATGAAAGTTCATTACTATCTGGTGTTCATGAAGATGAATGCATCTCTATGGTGGCAGCAGAGAATATAGTTGTCCATATGCAACCAAGCCCTGCCAAGGAAACAGGTGAAATTATGAAACTGCAAAATACTCTGACAGAATCACTGCCCAGCAAGTCTGTTTTAGATGAAAGTAAAAAATCTCTTGATAGTTCTAACACTCAAGATTCATCAAAACCATCCAGTATGGAGATTTCAGATACAGGTTACTGTAAAGGAAAGGATGTTTCCCCAACTGTCGCAAGAGCTCCTGCAAAAGCTTCATTAAAGGATAGTGAAGGAGCTTCGCGAAAAGAGCAATCGGTTGCTAGAACCACAGTTACTGAAGACAAATACGTGTTATATCAGCAAGAAATAAAAATAGGTTCAGTTGCAACCACCACTTCAGTCACTGAAGAGACAGAACAACATGTTCTTCAGGAAATGCCAGGAATGCTTGAGGGATTGCATATGGACAAAATACCTGTAATTGCATATAGTGCAGTCAAAGACAAAACTATAGCGTCAGACGACTCAACTAATAAGAAAGATATGCCAGATACAATAAAACTGGTTGAACATATCGAGGATGTATTTTCAATGCCAGAAGACAGATCAGAACCTGTTGAGTTCAGCACCACAGAAAGTGCACAACATCATTTCGAGCATTTGAATGAGAAACCAGCAGCAGAACAGACAATGTCCAGTATGACAGACTTAGTACAAACGGAATCTTCTAAACATGTGTCTAAACAACTAAAAAACAACCTTGCATTTAAGGAAATGGCTGAAGCCGATCTTAAGGTAGCAGAAGTTTGTCAGTTAACTGATATTACCTCTGCTCAGTCATATGTGGAAGAATCTAATCTAAATGTACAACTTGGCATGCAACCCACCACAGGTGATGCAGCTGACATTTTAAGTAATGTCTCTATGCTTGAGATGACTAAACGAGAGCCATGTGTTATGGACCAGAATATTGACCAGATTCATAATATACCTACAAAAGCTGAAGAAAAAAACATTCAACAGGTATTTGCTAAAGAGGAAGAATCTGAAGCACAAAGTGTGTGCCCATTGACTGATTCAAATGTTTTTTCTGATAAAAATACTGAAAGTTCAATTAGTCCAATAGCACAAAACAAAAAGACTGACACTTTCGATGTGAATTTGAAAGAAAGGTCAGAGGTGGATCAACCAGAAATATCAAAGTATTTTGAAACATTTGTTTCAAAAGACGATGGGGCAAAAAGTACAAAGCAACCTGAGGATGGTTATTATGAAATGACTATTACAAATGAAAACAATTCAAGACTTCCTCATGTAGTGTCACAGTTCTCTGAGGCCCCACGTGAAAAATCAAAAGTAGATGCTCACAAAGTAGAAAATAATATTTCAGCAGAAAGAATTAATTATAGCACACTTGCACAGACATCTCTACCTGTTGATGTACAGGCTAAATCCACTACAGGGAATGAAATTCATTTTCCTATTCAACAAAGCAATCTCGTGAAAGAAGACCTTCCCACAGCAATATCTCAACAATCTGATTCAAGCGCTGATGCAAATATCGGTAAAGAACTACAAAAGCTAGTGCTGAATATACCTACAGCATCTTTGGATTCAATAGCACTGGAGGTGGAAACAGAGAGCCAAGGCCCCCCAGAATCTCTGTCTCCGCTGGCCTCTGATATTCTTGCCTGTACCAGAGGAATGAGCTTAGAGGAGCCGGCAGACTTTTTTCCAGTCACACCTGCTGAGGAGAAGCATGTTTCCTTTCCTGTTGAAGTGGAAAAACATAAAACTGTACCTGGCGATGAAGAGAAATCAGCTGATGAAAGCCTGCATTTAGATCCACAATATGCTTACCCGCATACTTTGAAAGATGAGTACAAAAATGACACTGTTGTGGTTCCTGACTTGCCTGAAATGTTGGATTTAGGAGTGACTAGAAATAGGCTGAGTTCTGAGGGCATGGAAACAGAAGTGTTTAGAAGAGCATCCATGCCTGGAGAATCTGCCACCGAAAATATTGCTTCTAGCTCGGAGGCTCTAACCGAAAGCATCAAGCTAATTATCAAAAATGTTAGCCAAGCAGAGGAAATGGGTTACTGTGTTTTTGAATACTCAGCTCCCTTACCAACTCCTGAGGAAGTTAAAAGTCCTCTGGAGGATGGCAGCATTTTCCTCCACCAAATCCGTACTGCTTCTCAGACTATAGATGAGGAAAGTATCAGGAGGCAAATAGATGTAAATAAGCATAAAGAAGATTCACATTTTAGAATTAGCACTGTGTCAGAAGACAGGGACTTAAAAATACCTACTATCTTGGAAGCACAGTCAGAAATCAAGGCTGATGAATCAGTTTTGGTAAGTGTTTCAAACCAGGTTACTGTACCAGTTGATTTATCTAATGATCCTGAGCTGAAAGAACTTAATAATCAAAATAAAGCCATGACCATTGACACTCAGAAAGTTACAGTAGACTTTTCTCCAAGGAAGTCTCCAGATCATGAAACTGAAAATGCCAATAAAAGTAACGATTTGTTTGCTTTACCTAGTGAGGTTACCGTGTCAGAAATGTCTGTGAAAACAGAATTAGTTGATCACAAACTGTCCGAGAAAGAGACTTCTGTTCAGGAGCCAGTTCAACTCAAGAAAGCCTTGGACAATAAACCAAGGCTCAGTTTGCCCAGCGAAGTTAGTGTGCCACAAGCAGGTTTAGAATTAAAGGCTGCGGATCACAAACAGTCCGAGAAAAGTGCTTCTGTTCAAGAACTAACTCAACCCAAGAAAGTCTTCGATGATAAACCAAGGCCTACTTTGCCCAGGCAGGATACTGTGCTAGATGTAGATATAGAAATAGAATCCATGGATCTCACATTTTTCACAAAAGTTGTTCCTATTCAAGAAACAGATAAACCTAAGAAAGTCTCAGAAGATGAATCTAAGCCCAGTTTGCACAGTGAGGTTACTGTGCCGGAATCTATTTATCAGAAAGCATCTGAGAATGCTTCTTCAATTCAAAAGACACCTCAACCTCAGGAGATTGTGGAAACTAAGTCTGGTTCATTCAGTGAGGCTGTCTTATCAGAAGTAGGTGTCAAAACTAAGACTGTTGATCACAAAATATCTGAAAAAACTGCTCCTATACAAGAAACTACTCCACTTGAGAAATTTATGTTAGATACCACTGAGCCTAGTTTGCCTGATGACGCTACTGTACCTAAAGTAGATTTAAAAATGGAGCCAATTGATCAAGTGTCTGAGAAAGTTGTTCCTGCTCCAGAATCAGCTCAAATTAATAACATTAGGGAGGATGATGCTAAGCCTGGTATTATGCCCAGTAATATTATTGCACAAAAAGATGATTTGGAAACTATGCATTTTGATCACAAAATAATTGAGAAATCTGCTCCTGTGCAAGAAATGATTCAAACTGAGAAGACCATGAAAGATGCAGCTATGCCTAGTTTATCCAGTGGTGTTTCTAAGTGCATAACAGCTCAACCTAAGAAAATCATGGAAAATGAAACTAGAGCTATACCCAGTGAAGTTATTGTATCAGACATTTCAAAAACGAAATCTGTTGATCACAGAAACTTTGAGGAAGCTGTTCCAGTGCAAGAGCCAGCTGAAGCCCAGAAAACCATGAAAGAGGAAGTTAAGTCCAATTTACTGATTGAGGTTACTGTGCCAGAAATTGTTTTACAAACATACCCTGCTGACTATGAAGTATCTGAGAATGTTGACCCTGTAGAAGAAACTGATGAAGAGAAAGGAATTGTAGAATCTGTCATTACAGTAGAAGATGACATCATTACAGTTGTTCAGACTACACTAGAAGGAGGAAAGGACATCGGCCACAATGTGAGATTTGCCATGCCTGATGATGGTGATGTTGAAGACGTTTTTACCCCAAATGAACAAACCCATTTAACAGATGAACAAAGTTATGAGCCACCTGTAAAAGCTGTCCAAATTGCAGTTATCCCCGAGAAGATAGAGATCCCTACAGACTTGAAAGAAGATGAGAGCATTGATGAATCAGTAATGGACACAGACAGCCTCTGGATGGATACTCAAGGTGCCTGTAAAGTCTTAATAACTATCAGCCATGACTAGATTGTAAAATCTCTGTTAAAAATACGATAAAATAAATTAAGTACTGCCCTACAGTACACTTGATTCTTTAATGTTGCAGAGTTTTTATAAAATAACATGAATTCAGTTTGGTTTTTTTTATTTATTATATTCGTATTGCTATTAAAGTGATTTCTTGCACTCTAATTCTGCAGATGAAGAGAGTATCGTAGTAACACAACCAACTGCTGTTACCAAACAAGAGAAAACAGAGAAGGAATTCAGCAGCCCGTCTTTGGATAAACATAGGAAAGGAAAGGCGTTAAAAACTGGAAAAAACAGAGTTTCCACACCTGAGAGAAAAATAATTAAAAAAGATATCAGTGCAGTGTCCAAAGAAGACAAAAAGAAGAGAAAAGGTTCACGAAATAGAAGCAATTTTTGTTTTCTCGTTACATTTTTGTGATGTGAGGTGTTTGTACTGTGCCTCTGTAACAGTATTATGTTCTCTGAAATTTGGCTGTAAAAAGTTTAGCGAATAAACGATAACAAGAAGTAGTAATATTTAATTTCCTAAATTGTTCTCTATTGGGTTTGTTAATGAAAAGTGGATGTTGAACATTCCACCTGACTACCACATTGTTCCTGTCCTCATATATTTGCTCTTGTTTTTCCTCTCTAACAGCCTATAAGAAGTCAGAACTTGCTAAAAAATCAGAAATTCAGACCCGATCTCCTTCCAGGAAAATCATTTTAAAACCAGCTGTAAGATATCATAGACCAGCTCACGTCCCTTGTACTAAACGGAAGCAGACAGGTGACTGTGTATACACTGCAATGTGGCTGGCAAACATGGACTGTAATTCATTGCTAGACTGGCTTTTTTCCTGCGTTACTTTTGTTTTCAGCCACTGGGCTGTCGCAAGTTTATCTGTATTCAGCACTTTTCATTTTTATTTTTCTACGGTAGTCATGATCACACATGCTTGTCGTGCACAAGCTTGCAAGTACAGTGGTCTTAACCTTGAAGTGGTGGTATAATTCTTATTGTGGGAGGTTGTATAACTTGCTGTGTGTTGGTGGGAAAGTGTTGCAGCCTGCATCATGATATCCATTCACGTTAATTTCTCTTGTGTTTAGAGGTATTCAGGTATAACTTGTATTACCTGCAATGTATGTTTTCCATTTACATGATTTAAGAAATGATTTAATTTATGAAAACATTTATGTACAGAGGTTTCCTCCCCAAAGAGCTTTTTTATTAGTTTGGATAATTTGTACTTCATTACTTTGCTTCCCATCTTTTATGACAACACTAATTTTAAATGTCTTTTGCTTCCATATGCATCTATATTTATATCTGATTATAATGTCACTTTTTTGCAGTCTATAGTATTCTAATATTAATATTCCTTTTGTCCAGCTCCTGGAAGTGTTGAAGGTGCCTATATTATAGACCAAAAATTCTCTGTTGCTAAGCAACCCAAGGAGAGAATCACAGTAAGTGAATTACCTAATAAATATGTCCCATGTGTGCTATGAGACAGTGAAGCAACTTTTGCAGCATTTGAAGTTTCCATTTTTTTAAATTAAAAATAATCATTTTTTTTGAAAGATGTATATGTCAAAGCCACAGATATTTCTTAAACTGTTCAGTATGATCCATACATATGAACTATCTTCTGAAAGTAACATTATTTTTACATGTTTTTACGACCCAGTGAGAAAGATGTCTAGGGTTCCCTCTCAGCCTTCACCTGATCTTACCGAACAGGGTTTAATTTTAAACACGCTATGTTTTTAGCTCCCCCTTGGTGAATCCTTGTTCACCACTTTGCAATTATAAGGCAAAGAAACCAGTACAAACAGGTTTTCTTAGGTTTAAAGAAGAAAAGTTGAAATTTATTAAACTTAAACTCTAATTCGGTTGAAGCCTACGGATACACGATGCGCCCACGCTAGCATGCATACACTATGCACACAAGCAAATAGAGACACAAAAGAGCAGAAGAAAAAAAATCGTGAAAAAGCTTGAAGCAATCTTTGAAGAGGGTTTTTTTGTTATGGATCTTCGAGTTCATTGTAGAGTTCTTGATTGTAGGTAGATCTCGCTTTTCGTTGGGGTGCAGTATTCTTCTTAAACCTTGTTCGCTGTAGGAGACTTTTCTCTCTTGTGGTTCATGTGTCTTCAGTGGATTCAGAGGCTTATGAGAAAGAGATGGGAGCAGACAGGAGAGATCTTCTCAGTCCAGGAGCAAATGGTCTTTTTGAGTTCAAACTCTCTGTTGCTATTTCAAAAGACAGCCCTGGAACAGCCAGTTAGTCATGTGACCAGCTCATCTAACCAGTCCTGGCCCCTGTGGATTGCATCACCCTAGCATGCTCTGGAATGCGCTTCCCCATACCCTCACTGTCCGGTGATCAACATCCATTGTGGGTTGAATGTGCCAGGAAAAGGTCCTTTGTCCTTCCAAATATTGTCTGTTAATATGCATATGTCTTTTCCAGCCACGGCTGGTCTGTTTAACAAGTCATTTCCTCACTCCAGCAACAGTTAAAAATCAATGTTCGTGACAAAATTAATGTGCTTCATTCTTGGCAGGTGGGGGCCAAGCATGACAATGTATTTTGCCTTTTATTACAACTGAGGCAGGAGGAGTGCACTGTTTATTCTAGTTCCACTTCTCCACAGGTCACAACATATATTTAAATTTTCCCTCTTACCGATACGGTCAATCGTATACTCCATTTTTCCCAGAATAAAACAAATTAACCAGCTTTCTTTAATGAACAACAAAATTATCAGTTTATTATAAAATAAGTCTTAACTAGTAATGAAGTAAAGCATAAACTCGCTGACTGAAATTTTAAAGTTCCTTTTTTACCAACGCCCCTCACATTTATACACACACACATACACCAGTTAACCAGAAAAATAAAAGGGATTTTTGTTCAGAGCTTTGTTCCAGACAAAAAACACTTGGGCTGAATACTTCTTCATTTTGAAGAAAACAGCAGATGAGATGTGTTATGTTCCAAAAACTGGCATACATTCTGGCTTCCGAGTACACATAGATGGGTCACCAGGATCTTTTAGAACAGTACTTTCCAGGCGGTGTTGAGAATTAATTTAGCAGGCTTTTCTTCAAAGACAGGAGACAAGATGAGTTGACGCTGTGGACTTCTCAAGGTCTTTTAGAGAGGTGCTGAAAAGCTGAGCTGGGTTGTGGTCTTCTCTCCTTCCTTGGGAATTCTCTTTCCCTTCTGCAGGCTGACTCTTTAAACATTCAGCAAGCCTCTGGTCTCTCCCTCTGTGACATTTCTTCAGCAGGCTTGTCCTATCAAGGGGCGCCTGACTATCACTTCTCTGCCCACATCTTCCCCAGTTACCAGGGTTTCTGTTCTATTTTTAACTTGAGTCATGTTACAGCCAGTAAACATGGTTGCCAAATTATTTCTTTCAGTGTCCTCGAAAAAAACTGGTCCAACATTTCTTCAGTTTGACTATGAATTCCTCAAAAAATATTTTTAACAAAAACAGAATCACTTTCAGAACACTTTTATTCTAGTTTTCAGATAGTTTTGAGTTACTTCTAGTTCATAGGTATAGATCTGTGGTGGGTCGTGTATACGCATAGACAGAAACGCTCTATTCTGGCTAATATGCTCTGCTGGATAGACTTTGCTGCTGTTGCCAATGAAGGTTACTACACACAATATAACAGTCAAATCAAGTGCTGTCAGATAATATGAGATCCCTAGAGATTAAGGGAAAAGAGGTTGTAAATCAAAAATTTTGTTTTGTGAATACTTGCAGCCATCTGTCTGTGAAGTAACTAATGTTAATCATTTGCTGTAAAGTTTTACATAGCAGATATAAAGCACTGCACTTCAAAAAAGAGTATATATTTTGTGAGCTCAGGATATACCAAAATATTATGGTATGTAAAATCATACAAATCTATTCTCCCTCCACTCATCATAATAATCATAAACCATCAGGAAAAACTAAGAAACTTTTCTTTCCCAATATAAAATTATATTTGTTACAATGTGGTAAGGGTTGTTGGAATTTCAACATTGAAATTCTCAATATATTGCTAGTTAATCTTCTATGGTGTTGCTCACAGTCAAAAAAAAATCCTTTCTCTTCCTGCAGTTGTCTCTACTTCCTTTAATTCTTTTTGCTTTCTGTTTATCTGTCACTGTTTATGTGTCTTTATTTCTATCTATTTTCCTTTCCATATGATTCTCACACACTTCTATTGTCTCTGTATTGCCTAGTAAATTTTTATTACTTCCCTTCTTTGTGTCAACCTCTACTTCATTCAGTCTCCTTTCTCTTTCTCATTTACAATTTCAATTCTCTATGCCTCGGCTACAGTAGCATAGTGGCTACATTACTGGACCAGTAATCAAGAGGCCCGGGCTAATATGGAGAGAGACTAATGAGTTCGAATCCCACCACAGCAGCAGGGCAATTTAAATGTAATTAATTAAATAAATCTGGAATGAAAAGTGGGTATCAGCCATGTGAATATGAAACTGCTAGATTGCCGTAAAAACCCATCTGGTTCAGAGAAGGAAATCTGCTGTGTTTACCCAGTCTGGCCTACATGTAACTCCAGACCAACAGCAATGTGGCTGACTCTTAATTGCTCTCTGAAATGGCCTAGCAAACCACTCAGTTGCATCAAATTGTACGAAAAGTCTTTTAAGAATAAAACCGGATGCACCACATGGCATTAGCGTAAGCACGGGACATGACAAAGGCACACCCAGCCCTGTCAACCCTGCAAAGTCCTCCTCACTAACATATGGGGACCTGCACCAAAATTATGAGAGCTGTCCCACAGACTAGTCAAGCAACATCCTAACACAGTCATACTCTCAGAATTATACCTTATAGCCAATGTCCCAGACTCCTCCATCATTATCCCTAAGTGTGTCCTGTCCCACTGGCAGGACAAACAGACCAAAGGTATCAGCACAGTGGTACACAGTTAGGAGGCAGCGGTCCTGGGAGTCCTCAACATTTACTCAGGACCCCACGAAGTCCCATGGCATCAAGTCAAATGTGGGCAAGGAAACCACTTACTTCCCCCCTTCAGCTAATGAATCAGTACTGCTCCATGTAGAACTTCTCTTGGAAGCAGCACTGAATGCAACAAGGACACTCTGGGTGGGGGATTTCAGTGTTCATTATAAGGGTGAATGGTAGCACCACTATGCAATGAGCTGGCCAAGTCTGGAACCACACATGTGGCAGACTGGGTTTGCAGCAGGTGGTGAAAGAATCAACAGAGGAAGAAACCAATTTGACCTGATCCTCATCAATCTACAAGATGCACTGCAGCAACTTGCCAAGGCACCTTCAACAGCAACTTCCGAATCTGTCACCTCCAATGCCTGGTTGAACAGAGGCAGTAGGTGCTTGGGAATACCACCACCTGCAAGTTCCCCTCCAAGTCACATGCCATCCTGACTTGGAAATATAGCACTGTTCCCTCATCATAGCTGGGTCAAAATCCCTACCGAACAGAACTGTGGGTGTACCTACATTACACAGACTGCAGCTGTACAAGAAGGTGGCTCACCACCAGCTTCTCAAGGGCGATTAAAGGCTGGCCTTGCGAGTGACAGTCAAATCCCATGAACAAATAAAAAAAGGCAAGCTGGTCACTACAGTGTATGCCTTTTGGAGCCAGATGGGCAAGAAGAATAGGTTAGTATCAGGTCAGGCAGAGAAGCTGGGTCTTATTTGGGATTTGGCTATGCTGGAGCGGAAACAAAATTAAGAAGGGGGACAAAAGCTAAAATAAGGCAACCTTATGGCTGGGATTTTACTGACCTCCCAATATCGGGCTTCAGGGTGGGGGGCGGTGCTGGGAATGCTCGGCCTGATCTTCCCAGTGGCGGTGAGGCTCCATGGCAGCCTCCCTGCTCCTGGGTGACGGGACCTGCATTAACATTTTTAAATTAATGAAATGAATACATTTAAATAAAATCGGCAGTGATCTTGCCTTCAGGCTGCGATCTTCCATGCACTAGCTGGCACTCGCGCATTCACTTTCCCATCCAGGGAAAGCAGGTGCCACTGTGGTGGGGAAGGGGGGAGCTTATGATTTTTAGTGCCGTGGGAGATAGGGGGGGGGGGCACGGAGAAATGGGCTCTAATGCAAATTAAAGGCCTGCTCAGGTCGGGAAAAAGAACCCAACTGAACCACAGTGGACCCGAGCCCGACCCAGCCCGAGTCCCTCCGATTTTGCCCCGAGCCTGACCAACCCGAGCCCAAGCCTGACCCGACCATCCCTTTGCTTACCTCCAGGAAGCTGCAGCGCATGCGTGATAACATCATAGTAGCGTCACTCGCTCACTGCGCAAACTCAGTTTCGTCCTGGACTCCCAGCTCAGGTAAGTTTTTTAATTTAAATACTAACCAGCAGAGCACTTACCATGTGTGTCCGACCCGAACCCGAAAGCCGGACCTGGAAGATAGCCCCGATCCGAGCCCAACACATGTCGTCGGGTAGCAGGCCTTTAATGCAAATTACCAGTGTAGGGGAGTGTGGGAAGGGGAGACCTCTGCATTTTGAGGTTTGGGGCAGGTAAGAAGGTCAAGTGTTGAAGCTAAGTGTTTGGGGAGGGTGGGGGGGAAGAGGGAAAATGTTGAATTTAATTGTTACTGAGGGGGAAGAAGCGATAGATTTATCAGCGGTACATTGTTTGGGGGGGTAGCCCTTTAAAAATTGAAATAATCCAGCAGGGCTGATGACCTTTTAAAAAAGGGCGCCAGCTCCTGCGCACAGGCAGCTAATGCCATTGCCGTCGTTGGAGAGTTGAAGTTCCTGAATGGAAAAAGTCTAAAGCTCTCAGTATGTGCTCATTATCCTGGTCTGCCGCCAGGAAGATCATGGCGGTGATGTGCGGGCCGCCATTATTTTCACCCGCCGCCGCTCCTGTCAGCCCTATGTGTTTTATGGGGACGCGTTGTTGAGTACCCTGGTGGGGCAATCTGTCCGATTGCAGGCGTACCTCATTACTGAAGCTCTTCACACTAGACTGTGGATTAAGTAGTTTATGAGTAAAACTGGATACATGAAAGTGGATTTGGATATCTAGAAAATCTAGATCGCTACCATGATATGTGCATAACCTGTGCAAGTCCATCCGTCATGCTGTATGCAGATGTCTGTTGTATAGAAAGTGTTATCTGGTTGATATAAGAATTCATCCCCAAATATCCAGGGCTTGATGCCTGCCATGTTTGGGTTACAGAGAGGAAATCAACTAATGCTGGATTTCTGAACCCTGAGCTGATAGCTGATGGAATTGCCATCTGATGGAATGTGTACATGCTGTGACCAGGACGATGGTGGCAATGCACCCATACATTTGATGGTGAATTACAATGTTGTCCATGCTGCTCATCAGGAGCTCCTGGTACCTGCTCTCCACCCAATTAGGACTCAAACCTTTTGAGTTTGTCTAATATCCAACGAGTGATTATTCTGGGAGGGAAGAGCAGGTAAGTGGCATCTCCTTTGGGTCAGGTGGCTCCATGATAAGCCAAGTGAAAGAAGTTTAGAACCAAATCAATCCAATGCAGTAGAATTTGTAATCCAATGTTATAGCGAATTTTGTTTTCAAAGTGATCATGCATTAAAACTATTTATCATGACATTCCTAATAATAAATGACAGAGTAACTAAAACAAAAATAGTGGGCTGGATTTTATTCGTGCGCATGCTTTGAACTCGGCAGCCTTCCAACATGGAAGGGCCGCCACACAGCCCCCGCGATATTATGCGCGGGGGGCTGATTTAAATAAAGGGGGCGGAGCAGCTGCCCCTGATGATGTAGAGGGGGCGGCTGTCGCGTCCCCGGCAACAGTGCCCGGCGACGGCACCATTTATAAAGGGTTTTAAGCTCTTAGATGAAATTTTAATTTTTAAAGGTAATGTATTTGGAATTTTAATTAACAGATAATAAAGATATGGCGGCCCTTTCCCAACTCCACCCGCCCAATGGTCATTTCAATGTCCAATATGACCAACACTTGCCTTTTTTCTTACCCGAACTTACACCCCCCCCCCCAACCTGCTAATTTTTGCCCTTCAACCCTTTCCCACCATCCCCACATCCAATAAAAAGTGATTTCCCCACTCCCCCACCCCTCCTGCCTTGAAAATTTTATTCCTCCCCCCTCGCCATCAGGTTCTCACCTTCGGAACTCCATATGGAGTTCCGAAGGTGCGCAAACGACGAACAGCGACCATAATATTGGCGTGGGACGGCTGCCGCCTGCAGGTAAGTTAATTTACTTGTCTTTATTGTTAATTTGAATATTCAGATGCTTGGTGGCAGGCGGCAGTAGGGCCGCACCGAGGTCCCCCCGCCACCGGTAATATGCGGCGGGTCCTTCTCGACGCCGCAAGTCGAAGCAGACCTCTCCCTGCAGAAATTTACTGGCTCCCCCCGCCGTAACCCATGTCATCGAGCAACTGGTAAAATTCAGCCCAGTGTTTTTGAAGCATTTTAATATAAACTTCCAGAGATAGGATGTTTAATTACTTTTTGAATTTTAAATAATATTCAGGATTTTCAAGACTTTCCCAAATCATAACCCTTGAGTTCTGTTGCATGACACTGAAGGAATTGAAGAAAATAACAACACACATTTAACATTTTAGTGCATTATCATTTTTCATTTTGATTTTCTAAGTCGCCATATAGAAGTTTCAAGAGCATTTTTTTAATGTAAAGGAAAATTATGCCTTCCTAATATAGTTAGCTCACTATAGTAATGATCTACTTTGTTCATGTTTTGCTCACCAAGGTACAATGCCAGTAGCAAGATATAGAACTATTAGCATATGATAACAATTAACATGTTGTCCACTGTATGGTGCATCATCTAAAGCAAATCCAAGCACTTTCCATCGTGGTAATAAACTGTGTTACTTGCATTATTAATTTAAACTATAGTGACAAAACATCCATTGATAACACAATTGGAACCTAAAACACACACAAAACATGAGCACAAGATGCAAAATGGAGAGCGTTCTCTTATAACTGAGATTAAATTTAATTAATCCCCCGAAAAATTGCTGAGGCTCCTGAATGGAAAAAGTCTAAAGCTCTCAATATGTGCTCTGCTGTAATGTCTGGTATTGTGTAGTTTATTTTTTGAGCCAATTATGCAGAACAGAAGTGTTTTTAAAGATAAATCATAAAATCACCATCACTGTTAACAGGCCTTGGCTATTAGAGTTTAGAGATGGATAATCATGTTTAAAGCTAATCATTTCAATTACTGATTCTGGCAAATTGTGTCATATTCTGTATAGTGTATTAAATTATACAAAAGCTTTAGAAAAAGAGGTTGTGCTCTTCAATTATCACAATAATGATTAGCTGAGATTAGGCCGACAATCAAAGTACCTTTTAACATGGCTATTACTGGTGCTGTAGCATGTAGTTTCTAGATATATTCATTAGACTACTAAGGCATGTCTATACACATTACTAATTTGTTTTTGTGTTTTAGTGTTTTGTTCCATTTTTATGTTCATTGTCTTATCTTTTTTTAATTTACTTTATATTTTCTCATGAAAAGAATTCATCTGCACTAACAAAGATTCCTACCTCAAAATTATCTTCCCTCCTCCCTGAAAGACCCAATTCTACTTGTTCTGCTGCTAGAAAAGCCTTTATTGACATAGATTATTATCCCACACGACCCTCGTCTGCTGGCCCTAGGGACTCATTGAGTGAGCAGCCCATAAGAAAGGTAAGATGAAGAAATGGTCCATGACGGTAGTCTTGTTTCTTTCTTTTTGGTATTTCTACTTGAAATGGAAATACAGTAATGCTATTTTAATTAGTTTCTTTATAATTATCTGCCACTGTTAAGAAGCTGGTGATATATTTAGGTTGTTATACGATCATCATTCAGCCAGTTATATCTACGCTCATTATTTTTGCTAACTGTAACTTGTTGTTGATCATTCAATTAAGATGACAAAGTTTTCATTGCAGTCTTGCCTGATAATTTACACAGAGGCTTACCTTTAAAGGAACAGATTCCCTGGCTGGGCTAGATTATATAAACTAATGAAGGAAAATCATGACATCAAGTGAACAGTAGTGGATAGATGCACAGGCAATACCTCATCAATATGATGAACATAAACAGTGCAATAGTGGTGGGAGAAATTTGAGGAACAAATTATTTCATTGTCTTCAAAAATTTGCTCTGTGTTCCCATTCAATCGTAAGAGTCTGTCGCGTCTGAAAGATGTTTTACTAGTCTAAAGATTGCTGCTGTTGATATTAGCAAGTAAAACCTATTGAGTTCCTAGACATTCTTTTGTCCACTGTGTTAATGCTAGTTTATTCAGCTAGTTTATTTTAAATAGATTAATACACCTGCTAAAATTATGAATGTAGGAATTTATTAAGTGTCCATACATGAATATCGGCAATAGTAATTTCTGAGTTCCCTTTTTTGTTGTGAAAATGTAAATTTTTGTAGTGCTGTGCAAGTTTAACATAAAACAAACAACTAGATCTATTTCAGGGGTTTTATAATCTATTTTTTTTCAGAGAAATTCTCATTGCCCTCCCCCTAATGGTATAACCTTAGTGATACCAATAATGTCACTTTTCCAACAAACACATTAATGAAATGTGATAATTGCATTAGACAACTGTGGTCTTTTATCAATACATTTTTCAGTACAGTACAGTGGCTTAAAGTTTACTGCTGGAATGCAGATTTCTGTGCAAACCTTTACACTTAATTCTCTCTATACCATCTGAATACATGATATAGTAGGGACTCATTTAGTATCCAGTTGTATCTCAGGAGCCGTAAAAGAAAGACTGGTGAAAATGAGTTCATCACAAAGCTGTGAAAAATGTTGAGAAACAGTTCCATTGTATCTTTCCCAACATGCCACAAAGAGTTGAAAATAGTCGCAATGTACATTATGTTAATGCTGATACTTCCTAAATCTGGCTGCAGTGTAAGAACAATGGGGTAAAATTTAACTTCAGCTGGTACGAATAATACCAGCAATACCTGACAGCCAAATCCACAGAATAACGAGTTGGCTGTATGTAGGAGTCTTATTTTTCTACGGATTTAGCTGTCAGTTGATCATACTATTTTTAGTAACAAGGCCATGAATTTTGGGGGTATGGAAAGACATTGAAGGGATACCTGTATTGGACTTCAAATTCCTGAAGTAAATAACTAATAAATTAATTACTTTCCTTTATTAGCCCAGGCAGAGTATAAGAGCAGGGAGGTTATGTTAGAATCTCATAGAATGCTAGTTAGACTGCAGCCAAAGTAGTGCATGCAGTTCTGGTCCCCACATTACAGGAAGGATGTGATCGCATTAGAGAGAGAGTACAGAGGAAATTTACAAGGATTTTTCCAGGAATGGAGAATTTTAGCAGTGAAGAAAGATTGGATAGACTGGAGTTGTTTTCATTGGAACATCATAAGCTGAGGAGAGATTTATTTGAGGTATATAAAATTATGAAGGGCCTAGATGGAGTGGTGAGGAAGGACCTATTTCAGTTAGTAGAGAGATCAATAACCAGGGGGGATAAATTTAAAGTATTTTTTAAAATTCTTCCATGGGATGTGGGTGTCACTGACAAGACCAGCATTTGTTGCCCATCACTAATTGCCCTTGACAACTGAGTGGCTTGTTAGGTCACTTTCAAAGGGCAGTTAAGAGTCAACTACATTGTTGTGGGTCTGGAGTCGCATGTAGGCCAGACCAGGTAAGGACAGCAGATTTCCTTCCTTAAAGGACATTAGTGAACCAGTTGGGTTTTTACAACAATCGATAATAGTTTCATGGCACCATTACCAAGAGATTGGTCTAGTTTTTTTTATTTATTAAATTTAAATTCCACAATCTGCCATGGATTTGAACCCAGGCCTCTGGCTTACTAGTTCAGTATCATTAGCACTATACCACCATCTCCCCTGGAAGGTCAAAGGATTAGAGCCAATTTTTCACCCAGACGGTGGTGGGGACCTGTAAGGTTGGTGGAGGCAGAAATCCTCATTGCATTTAAACAACACTTGAATAGGAACTTGCAGTGCTGTAACCTACAGGGCTATTGACCAAAAGCTGGAAAGTGGGATTGATTAGGCTGGAGATGAGAGGCCAAATAGCCTCCTTCTGCACCATAAATTATTCTATGTTTCTATAAAACCAGGGATCCCTTAAGAGCAGAATTTTTAAGGAGGCACTTTTGCAAAACAATATATAGCCAAGAATAGCCGTTGCTTGAGAAAGGTATTATTCTCATGGAGCTGTGAGGCAAAAAGGAGGGCAGAAAGATTTGCCTTTGCTTTAAAGACACCATGAAACCTATTGTACCACAATATGCTTCTTGGTTAAAAAGTTGTAACGTAAGTTCTATTTTCTTTTTGAAATATAGTAAATGATTTCAATTGTGTTATTTAAATTTCACAAGTTTTTTTGTTTAAAGTGGAGTTTTCAATAATGTGTTTCAGAAACTAAGTAGAATACATTGCCTTATGTTTATTATGCTAGTATCTATAATCTATGCTAAACTGACATGAAACGGTCTGTAAAATCAACTTTAATGCCCTAATCCCCCAAAAAAGGTCAGTCTCTCTCATCCTGGCCATTCCCCCAGTATGGCCCTCATCTCCGCTCCCTTAAGTCCAAGGGACACGGACTGGAAAGGATATGGCGGACAATTGATTTAGCCATCCACTGCCAGATCTGACTGGACACTTCAAACACTATCGGGTTCTGCTCTCTGCTAAAACTGCTCACTATTCCAGGATCAGCTTGGACTGCAGAGATAACACCTGGCTTCTTTTCTGTACTGCAAACCATCATCTTGAACCCCTTTCCCCTGTCCCCTCCTCACCTTCAACAATAAGTGCCAGGAGCCCATGGACTTCTTTGTCACTAAGATCGAGACCATCCGATCAGCTGCCTTTGTTGCATCCCTCCCTGCCACTAGCCCACCTGGCCAAACTTCCTATAATGCTCCCCTCTGCTCTAGCCCTGAACTTGCATCTTTCTCTAGTTTCTTTCCTATCTCCCTTCATGCCCTCTCTAAGCTCAGTTTGCTCATGAGAGCTACCTCCTGTTCCCTCGATCCTATTCCCACTAAACTGCTGATCACCAAACTTCCCCTTCTAGTCCCCATGTTGGTTCTCTATCTTCTGGTGTTGTCTCCTTTAAACCTGCTGTCATCACCCCATCCTCAAAAAAACCACCTTTGACCCCACCGCCCTTGCAAACTATCGTCTCATCTCCAATCTCCCTTTCCTCTTCAAAGTCCTTGAACCTATTGTTGCCTCCCAAATACACTCCTATCTTTCCCAGAACTTCATGTTTGAATCTCTCCAGTCAGGTTTCCCACCCTGCCACAGTATCAAAACAGCTCTTATCAAAATCACAAATGAGATCCTATTTGATTGTGACAAAGATTAACTTTCCCTCCTCGCCCTTCTTGACTTGTCAGCAGCCTTTGACACAGTTAACCACACCATCCTCCTCCAACGCCTCTCCACTGTCGTCCAGTTGGGTGGGACTGCTCTCACCTAGCTCTATTCTTATCTAATCATTGCCAGCAAATCATTCACAACGGTTTCTCTTCCTGTTCCTGCAGATATTTTGCAGAATCTGTGCTTGGCCCATCCTCTTTCTTGTCTACTTGCTGCCCCTCAGTGACATCGTCTGAAAGCACAGCTTTAGTTTTCACATGTATGCTGACGACACTCAACTTTACTTCACCACCACTTCTCTCAACTCCTCCACTGTTGCTAAATTATCAGATTGCTTATCCAACATCCAGTACTGGATGAGCAGAAATTTCCTCCAATTAAATATTGGGAAGACTGAAGCCATTGTTTTCGGTCACCACTCCAATCTCCTTTTCCTAACTACCGACTCCTTCCCTCTCCCTGGCAACAGCCTGAGGTTAAGCCAGTCTGCCCGCAACCTTGATGTCATATTTGACCCCAAGATGAGCTTCCGACCTCATATTCATACCATCACTAAGACTGCCTCTTTTCACCTCTACAACATCGCCTGACCACACTCCTGTCTCAGCTCATCTGCTGCTGAAAGCCTCATTCATGCCTTCATTACCTCTAGACTTAACTGTTCCAATGCACTCCTGGCTGGTCTCCCAAATTCTACCCTCTGTAAACTTGATGTCATCCAAAACTCATCTGGCCATGTCTTAACTCGCACCAGTCCCGTTCCCTATCACCCATGTACTCACTGGCCTACATTGGCTCCTGGTCAAGCAACGTTTGATTTGAAAATTTTCATCCTTGTTTTCAAATCCCTCCATATCACCCCTCGCTATCTCGCTAATCTCCTGCAGCCCCACAACCCTCCTAGATATCTGCGTTCCTCTAATTCTGGCCTCTTGTGCATCCCTGATTTTAATTGCTCCACTATTGATGGCCTTCAGTTGCCTAGGTCCCAAGTTCTGGAATACCCTGCCTACAACTCTTCACCTCGCTTTCCTCCTTCAAGACATTCCTTAAAACCTACATCTTTGACCAAGCTTTTAGTCATCTGATCTAATATCTCGTTTTGTGGCTCGGTGTCCTTCTTTGTTTTATATTGTTCATGTAAAGCGCCATGGGATGTTTTATTATGTTAAAGGCGCTATATAAATATATGTTGTTGTAGAGTTTAGCAGCACTGTGTGGCAGTGAATAGTAATCTGCTTCCCTTGCACTTACAGTCCTGATCGCTGCAGTTGTGTGTGTGAGCTTTCAGAAATTTGCTGTACTGTGAGTTTTCTAGTTGTGCCTTGCTAGTGAGTTTTAAAGCCTGCTGAAACTAAGAGGGCCCATGCAGATGGGCAGGGAGTGATTTAGTGGGTATTTGTCTATACTAGGCGATTAAGCTCACAATGTGCAATATCTCTTCAGTTGAGTAGTTCTAGATTTAATTTTCAAATGCATGGATGTTTTTTTCTGTTTCAGATCACTATTATGAAAAGAAGCTTATGCACAGTTTTTATGTAATAATGACACAATATTCTCTCTGCAGGATGCTGCAATGAGGAGCCCAGAGAAGCGTTCTGCCCTGCCCAGACCTTCTTCGATCCTGTCTACTCGCCGGGCTCTACCAGAAGAAAAAGATGCACATTTAGTTCCAGCTACAAGTCCAGTTTATTCTGCACCAAGACGACCAACAAGTTGGTTTTTGTATTTCTTTTTGTAACCTTAGGGATAGTTCACTTGAACAATATGCCCCATAATATAACATTTTCAATCACATGACACTTAAGAATTATGAAGGAAAACCATAAAACAGCATTGCCTTTGTTTTTTCTGTGTGTGTATTTTATCCTAATTCGATAATGTCAAAATGATTCTGGACATGCAACATGCTCAGTACTTTTTAATACAATTATATGTAGATAATTAATGTAAAGGAAAACTAAAACTAATGGGATTCAGTTTTCAAGGTTTAACCCATATAGTCCAACATCGCAAATATAACTTTTTCCTCCTAGGATAGTTATTTGGCTAATTATGGTTATTTCAGCTTTTAATAAAACGGCCAAGGGCCAAATAGCAACAAGTACAAAATTGTGAAATGTTGCTCTTCGCTGAACGTTGCTTAAATTTGGGTTTTCATATTGGTGTATTTTCATCAGTGGAATGACCTAATCTTCACTTGAACTACCATTGCATTTTGATCATTGTCATTAGCAAGTCAAGCTTCTATTTGCCTTAACTAATTTAAACAGCTATAAAACCTTGCTCGTTGTGGCTAAAAAAGAACAAATAAGTCAGAACGCTTTGTTACAAACAGCATTTTTTTTTAATGTGATTTAGGGGACACACAGGCCCCAATATTTACAGGGATGCAATGAGGGTGAATGAGTGGGGGCACAGGGCCACCCAGCAAGGTTGAACTTAATGGCAGGACCTCATTATCATTTGTAGATCAGCATCCTGCCTGGCAGCCGGCCAAATTGGCAGCCTGGTCAGCAGCCGGAAGGGAAAGCTGGTCGCAGAAGGCCACAGCCGGGGACTCTTGGGGATGGAAGCCAAGCAGTTTGGAGGGGGGAAGGTCGGTGATTGGGGCAGGGTGGAGCAGAGAGGAGATTGTTGTAGGGGAGGTGGGGAGGATTGGACATTGGGGCTTGAACAGGGGTAAAGAGAGGACTGCACGATCCTCCTGGCCCACAAGGAGCGCTGAGAAAGGTGCTTTCCTTGTGGAGTTAGCAGTTCCTGCCTCCTTTCTCTGAGGAAACCTGCACAGCAGCAGTGACTTTTACATTCGGTTTCCAGTTGCATTGTGGGAGCCCAATTTAACTATGTTAATGAAGTGTCCTGTCCCTCCACTTTGGTGCACTCAGACATCACAAAACCCACCACCATAAAAATAGCGAGGGCGCATGCATGGTGGGTTAAGTTTGCATTTCGCACATTTGATACACCTCTTCCTCCCACCCATTGTGGAGGTTAATATTGAGGCCAATAAGGCTATGCTCCAGATGTGTGTGAGCCTCATTAACATTGTATAATTATAAAAATGAAATCCCATGATGAATATTTTGACTTCATTGAAGCTCCGCTGCCATCATGCACATTGGTGCATCATTTGTTCAAGAAATTAATCTTCATTATGTAAAAGTGATTAGTTGTGAGCTGCTGACTTCATCCTTCCCCCTTAGTGGAATGCCACTGTAGGCACAGCCCTCATTTGAATAGGGTCTCCCATGGGACATAGCATGTCGTACAACTGGGCGCTAGGCACGGAACACAAATAGAAAGGAAAAAACAGATTGCATGCATTGAAGTGAATCTTTATTGTTTTTACTCTGAGTGGCCATCAATGGTGGCTGGAACAAGGTAAGTATGAGATTTTCTCTTGCCTCCTTGGCCCATCACTCAACCTGCCTGACCTCGATGCAAGAGCTTCAACATCCAGTACTGCTTGCTCACCTCCCTCCTCCACGTCCTCCTTGTCAGTGGAGTGTCGCTCAGTCATGTCTTCATGCAAGGCCTCCCGCCTCTGCATTGCTAAATTTTGCAGAATACAGCAGACCACAGTGAAGTGCACAACTTTCACTATAACTGCAGGGTTCCACCGGATTGATCTAGGCAACGGAATCTTATCTTTGGCTGCCCAAGGACCTGTTCAGTGATCACTTGGGTGGAGCTGTAGCAAGTGTTGTACTTCTCCTCCACTGCATTGTGGGGGTTCTTCACAGGTATCAGTTGCCAAGAGCTCACTGGCTAGCCCTTGGCCCAAAGAATCCATCCTCGAAGGCGAGCGGGGGGCCTGAAAAGCTGTGGCACCTGGGATTGTCGAAGTACGTAGGCGTCGTGGTTGCTTCCCTGAGAGCGGGCATACACCTGCAGAAACGCTTTTGGTTGTCTCAGCCCAGTTGAACGTTGATGGAATGGAAGCCCTTCCTGTTGATGAAAGCAGCTGACTGGTCCTTTGGAGCTTTGATGACCACATGCGTGCAATCTATCACACCTTGCACCTGGGGAAATCCAGCGATGGCCCCAATTCCAATGGCCTTCTTTGCCTAACTGTCAGGGTCGATGTAGTAGCACACATAGTCACTGGCCCTCTTGAACAGGGAATTGGTCACCTTCTTGTTGCAGCTGTGGGCTACTGCCTGTGATACCCCACATATGTCCCCAGAGGATCCTTAGAATGATCCAGATGTGTAAAAGTTCAGTTCCACTGTGATCTTCAAGGCCACTGGCATCAGTGACCCCCCCAAACCCCATCAGTTGCAACGTGTCCTGCAGTAGGGTGCATAAATCGGTGATGGCTTCCCTGGAGAGCCATAGTCTTCACTGACAATGCCACTTGGACATTTGGAGGTAGCTGATTCGAGTCCAGAACACAATCTGCCGCAGGTGGGCCCATTTTTGCTTTTCCTGATATATGTTAATAACTTAGACCTTAGTGTGCGGGGCACAATTTCAAAGTTTGCAGATGATACGAAACTTGGAAGCATTGTGAACTGCTAGGAGGATAATGCAGAACTTCAAAAAGGCAAAGACAAGCTGGTGGCTTGGGTGGACAGGTGGCAGATGAAGTTCAATGCAGAGGAATGTGAAGTATCCATTTTGGTCGGAAGAACATGGAGAGGTCCAATTCTAAAGTGGGTGCAGAAGCAGAGGGACCTGGGTGTATATGTGCATAATAAAGGCCTGCTACCTGACCCGAACCCAACGGGACCCGACAACAAGTGTTGGGTTCGAGTCGGTCACTCTTCCGGGTCCGGCTTCGGGCTGGGTCCAGGTCGGGCACACATAGTAAGTATTGCATTTTGCTCTGCTGGTAAGTGTCAAAAGTTGAAAAGCCTACCTGAGCTGGGAGTCCGGGACATCATCGCGCTCATGCCGCAGCTTCCTGCAGATTCGGAATGGGAAGGTAGGTAAAGTGAACGTTCCGGTGGCCGGGTCGGGCTCAGGAAAAGATGGAGGGACTTGGGCCGGGTCGGGCTCGTGTCCGATGTGGTTCTATTGGGTTCGGGTCAGGTTTTTTTTTCCTGACCTTAGCAGGCCTTTCGTGCATAAGTCATTGAAGGTGGCTGGACAGGTTGAGAGAGCAGTTAATAAAGCATACAGTATCCTGGGCTTTATTAAGAGGGGCATAGAAAACAAGAGCGAGGAAGTAATGTTGAAATTATATAAGACACTAGTTTGGCCTCAGCTGGAGTATTGCATCCAGTTCTGGGTGTCGCACTTTCAGAAAGATGTGAAGGTATTGGAGAGAGTAGAGAGAAGATTCACGAGAATGGTACCAAGGATGAGGAACTTCATTTATGAAGGGGTTAAGTAGAAACAAATTGAGTTTTAGAAAAGCATCTCAGCAGAATATAACAGTCAGGTTGAGAAAAGAAACAAACATACTGCCAGGGTAAAGGGCAGGATTAGGGAGCGAAGTTTGGAGCCAGGGCCTTGAGGCCACTGTTTACATGGAAGGTTGGTGTGATGGGAAACAAAGAGATAATAGGCTTGGGTTGGAGCCATCTTGTATGTGCATTGATAAGGTTGAGGATGTTAATTGGAATTTCTAATCACCATTATTTTATGATCAATCATATCAATCATCCGTTGTTTGAACACATTGCATGAGAAGAACGGTATATAAGTTTGTGCTCTTGAATGTAAAGTCAGAGTATTACCTCAGAATACCTGAGATGGTAGCTTTCCCTGTGTACGCTTGAATAAACGATCGAACAACCTGTACCTGAGTCTCCTCGTGTGGTGATCGAGTTGTCCCACAACAGTTATGAAGATAGAATGGAGAAGTTAGGACTGTTTTCCTTGGAGAAGAGAAGGCTGAGGGGTCTGGACAGAGTAGATAGAGGTAAACTGTTCCCACTTGTGAAAGGATTGAGAGCGAGACGGCACAGATTTAAGGTAATTGATAAAAGAAGCAAGAGTGACATGAGGAAAAACTTTTTCCCACAGCAATTGGTTAAGGTCTGGAATGCACTGCCTGAGAGTATGGTAGAGGCAGGTTCAATTGAAGCATTCAAAAAGGAATCAGACTGTTATATGAGAAGGAAGAATGTGCAGGGTTACAGGGAGACGGCGGGAGAATGGCATTAAGTGAATTGCTCTTTTGGAGAGCAGGTGCGGACACGATGGGCGAATGGCCTCATTCTGTGCTATAACAATTCTGTGATTCTTGGCATGGTCCACTGCTGCTGCTCTCGTCTCTTGTCATGGAGCTTCACGGCCAGGCACAGCTGCCTCTTGGCCTTCCATCAGAAGTGGCACATTATGCATTAGGGGTCCAAAAAGACAGGGTGTGAGAGACCCATGCTAAGTGACCAGTGGGCCTCCAGAGCACTGTAGATGCAGAGGCAACGCTGCCTTGGCAGCTGTGCTTTCTCTGCTTCTCTCAGCAGACTCCCTGATGGCCTTCAGTGCTCACCCTTACTGATAGCTGACACCCTCATCCAGCAGTATGGGCAACCAAACATCTCACAACAGTTTAGACACCCGATATAGCCACCCAAACCCAAGATGGCCGTCCCCCAACCTTGCAGACCACCCGAGATTCTGCTCAACCGGCACTCCCAACTGAGACCCTGACACCCCCCACCCCCCCCCCCACCCTCTTGCAGAGCACATAGCACTATATGCCAACAATGGCTGTGCTCTCTCCCTCCACTTATGCAGTGCTGGTCATGGCCCGCCTCAGTACCGCCAGCTTTCAATGGTTGAAAATCTGAAGGTACACAAGGGCCGCCACCGTCCACTTAATCCTATGTCCCACAATGAATTGTGATAAATTCGATGCTAATGTATTAAAAGTAAGTGTTGTACAATTTAAATTCGATTCCAGTTGCATTGGGGTGGGATACCATCTTGGTGCTTTCCCGCCACTGACACCAGATTTCCAGGTGGATGCTTCCAACACAATTATCCAGCCCCTGCACCGCCATTCCAGCTCCAAACAGCCATACTAAATTCAGCCTCTAGAGTGTGCTATACAACAGCATAAACTTGTATTTATATAGCGCCTTTAATGTAATGTACCAAGGAGCTTCAGAGGAGCAAAAAAGCAAAATTTGACACTGAGCCAGATAAGGAGATATTAGGGCAGGTGACCAAAAGCTTGGTGAAAGAGATAAGTTGTTAAGGAGCGTCTTGAAGGAGGAAAGAGAGGTAGAAGCAGAATTCCAGGAAGGCCTTGACAGATTGAAGGTACGGCCACCAATGGTGGAATGATTGAAATCTGGGATGCTCAAAAGGCCAGAATTAGAGGAGTACAATATCGCAGAGGGATATAATAAATTCAAGAGGTAAAGAAATATTATATGATGCAAAGATTCACGGGATAGTCTATGTATAGAATAAAACATGATAATGAATGTTAGTTTTGTTATATATAATGTGTTTTCACAAATAATTACATTGCTTTGAATTTTACTGTAAGTACGTGCATCTATGAAGCCAGAGTAGGCACAATATTGTGCTAAACTGAAGAGTATTTACTCTTTAGTTCATTTATGGTTAATAGATGGAAAATGTTTCTTTTAAAGTTGATATTTAAGGTATTCTTGAGGGGCAAAATGGTACACAATATAGTTCAGAGACATGATTCAAAACACCTTTGTTGCTGTGTTAAGATTTATTGTTACCCTCCAATTTGTTTTTTAAACAAATGGTGCTATTTCCAGCAAAATAATTGATATTTAATTTGAAATAGCTGAAAAAAGTATACTTTAAATTTAGTTTAACTCACCGTGCTTTTGTGTCTGTTTTACTTAAGTTGAAAATATTAACTGCAAATAGCATATGGTACACATGTTGCAAGCATAATCATTTTCATCAATATATTTTGAAAATCTAATCTCTATTCTTGTACTGATTTATTTACATAAAATGAATGCATTCTCTGTCTATCTCCTTTATCCCCTTACAGCTATAAGGACTGAACCAAGAAATGATCAGAAGAGCCAAGGAATGACCAGATCGCGAGCACATGCTAGTGCAGGTAGCCTGTAGTCAGTGGTGGCTCTGCTCCCGCTGAACTCTTTTAAAAAATTATCAACTATATTCTGCGTGAAAAACTTGATGTAGTTCAAGTGGAGCATTCAGAGCCATGACTCAATGCATAATAAAGGTATTCTGCTTTAAAATTGCACAGAGCATGAACAGACTTGGAGACCTTTCAGAATTTGATGCATAACGTGGACCAAGAAACAATGTCAAAAATCCATTTTTTAAAGCATTTTTCTATTTTAATGCTATAAAACTATGTATTAGAGTTGGAAAATGCTTCTTAAATTAATTAGTCTGTGTTCTATAATAAATTCTATTAAAAGATTCATTTGTTACGATCAGGTGAGAAGGGGTGTGGGGTTCCCTCTCAGCCTTTGCCTGGTTTAACTGTAACAGGGTTTATTTTTAAAACACTGTGTTTTTAGCTCCACCTCAGTGAATCCTTGTTCACTGCTTCAATTGTGAGGCAAAGAAATTGGACAGGTTTCCTTAGATTTAAACAAGAAAGGTAGACGTTTATTAATCTTAAACTCTAATCCGATCAACAACTACAAATATGTGACCCGACCACGCAAGCATGCATATGCGATAAACACACATGCAGATAGAGACAAAAAAAGTTCAAAGAATAAAGGGGAAAAGTTTGAGGCAATATCTGTTAGCTGGTTACTGTCCTTTGAGTTCAATGTGGAGTCTTTGGTTGCCGATAAATCCTCCTATTCGTAGGGGCCCAGTTCACGCTTCAACTTGTTTCGATGTCGAAGTCTTTTCTCTTTTGAGGTGTACGTGTCTTCTGTGGGTCCAGTGGCTTGGGAGAAGGTGAGAGAGAGAGAGCGGCTTCCTTGTTCCAGCTTCAGTTACACTGCCTTCTGTTCCTTTCTGTGTGGCACGATTCTAAAAAACCCAGGTTGTCCAGCAGGTCAGTCATTGACTAGCTCCTTATTTGGAACAGTCCTGCGAGGTTTGTGGATTGCATTACCTTAGCAGTCTCTGGAATGCGCTTCCTTACACCTTCAGTGTCTGGTGATCAAAATACATTTGGGTTAATTGGAGCAGGGAATAGTCCTTTGTCTCCACAAGCAGTGTCTCTTAGTTTGCAAATGTCCCTCCAGCTCAGTGTCTGGTGATCTTCAAACAAGTCATTTCTTCACTCCAGCAACAGTTTAAAATCAATGTTCATATGACAAAATTAATATGCCTCATTCTTGGCAGGTGGGGGTCTGCATGATATTATATTAGTTAATATCATATCTGACCAATTTTTATGGATAATATTTATGTATAAAGGCTGTACTATTGCTTTAAATAAAAAAATATGTTTTATATATATTTTCAAGGATCTGAATCAGGTCGCACCAGGTCAGCAAGAAGCGGCACTGCCACACCATCCACTCCTGGATCAACTGCAGTTACACCTGGCACACCACCCAGCTATTCTCGCACACCAGGTAGCAGGACCCCTCGAACTCCCGGCACTCCTGGTACACATAAATCTCCCATTCTTGTGCCAACAGAGAGGAAAGTGGCAATTATCCGCACTCCTCCAAAATCTCCCCTTACTCCGAAGCAGCTCCGGGTGATCAACCAACCAATGCCAGATCTGAAAAATATCAAATCTAAAATTGGATCAATTGACAACCTAAAGCATCAACCCAGAGGAGGGCAGGTATGAGGATAGAATATTATTCCATAAAATAAGCTGTGTAATTTGATAGAAATCATGGTAGAATCCATACAAAGCTTTGTTTGAAGGAGAAAATATCAAAACAAGAACTTTAAATCGACAACACTGCACTGAACTTTTATTCCTAATAACAGTGTCCTTTAAGTGTAGATCATTGTACATTATAATGCTAGTACTGGACTCACAGTTGTTTATCTGGTAATAGAAGATGCAATGTCCAATCTAAAGGAGCAGTAGCACTTGTTTCCTCAAGTTTATCGCTGAAAGAAATGGGCATTGAGATTGCAATTAGCGTTTGTATAAGAAGGGGGTAGGAATTAAACTGGAATTTAACTCCACAAACAAAAGATAGAGCTTTGAATCTAAACTTGTAGATTACAAGCCTTGATATCAAGGCCGAGCTGATTAGAGAGAGCCAATATTTATTGTAAAGAGTAGGTCATGTCGATCGAACCTAATTGAATTTATTGAGGAAGTAACTATAGTAGACAGGGGACGTCTGTGGATGTAGTTTGTATGAACTTCCAGAAGGCATTCAGTAACGGTCCACATAAGAGACTGTTCGCAAAAATTAAAGCTCATGGAATTGATGGAAAATTATTGACTTGGAAATTGGTTAGGCGAAGAAAGTTGCAAAGAGCCCGGATAATGGGTATGTACTCAAATTGGAAGAAAATGACTAGTGGTGTCCAGAAGATCTGTGCTGGGGTCTCAACAACTCACTACTTTATTAATGACTTAGATAACTCATTAGAGAGCCATGCATCCAAGTTTGTTGTTGGCACCATAATTGATAGCATAATAAATAGTGGAGATGGGAGCATAAAATTACAAAGCAACATTGATAAATTAAGTGAGTGGGCAAAACTGTGACAGATGGATTTCATAAGAACATAAATAGGAACAGGAGTATGCTATTTGGCCCTTGGAGCCTGCTCCGCCATACAGTAAGATAATGGCCAATCATCTACCTCAAATCCACCTTCCCCATGAACTCTATATCCCTTGATGCCCTTAGTATCCAAAAATCTATTGTTCTCTGTTTTGTGTCAGTCATGGCTTAATTGGTAGCATTCTCACCTCTGAGCCAGAAGGTTCCAGGTTCAAGTTCCACTCCAGGAACTTGAGCACAAAAATCATTCTTGTGACACTCTTGGTTCCCCAGTCTTTCCACAATGCTTTCTGTGTCTTCTAATAAGAAGACAAGATACAAAGTATTTGTTTAATGTCACTACCATTTCCTTATTCCCCACTATAATTTCTCCTGTCTTTGCCTCTGAGGGGCCCACATTTACTAATCTCTTCCATTTTACATGCCTATAAGAATCTTTGCAGTCTCTTTTTATGACTCTTGCTAGTCTGTTTTCACTGTCTTTACCTATCTGTCTCATTTTCCTCATTTAAGACACTTCAACCAAGCTTTTGGTCATCTGACTTAATATTTCCTTCTATTAGCTTGGTGTCATATTTTGTTTGATAATTCCCCTTTGAAGCACCTTAGGACATTTTATTATGTTCAAGGCACTATAAAAATACAAGCTTATAGATGTTATTGTTTATCAATTTCTTGGTCACCTTGAACTGATTTTAAAATCCTCCCAATCTTCCGGCTTACTACTCTTTTTGGCAACATAACCTTCTTCCTTCATTCTAATACTAGCTTTAATTTCTCTAGTTAGCCATGGTTAGACAACTTTTCCTGTAGGAAATTTATTCCTTAAGGAAATGCATATTTGTTGCAAATTATGAGTGAATTATTTAAATTTCAGTACAGGTTAGTTTGAAGTCATCTATTTTGAACCAAAAAAGGATCGATCTGTGTCTTATTTTGATTGTGAAAAGCTAGAAACAGTGGATTTCTGTGAAGATTTAGGAGTCCATGTATACAGATCACTAAAATGTAGTAAATGCAAAAAGTAATAAAGAAGACTAAAGAGGGCTAGAACACAAAGAGCCATCCTAGACCGTCTCTTCTATCATCATGCCTTCTTTTAAGTAGTCTGCCCTCCCAATTCCCAACCCCAATCCTTCATCAGTACTTCTTAACCTTCCTGTTCTCTTGCCACTCATCAGGCTTGATTCTCTCTTAGCTAAGCCTGCAGCTTCACTTTGTGCCTCTCTTGGCATCATCCAAAGGGCTTATCAGGGCACTTGGCACTGGCTCATTATAAGCAGTAACCCCAATTGCCCAATACTACTCTTTCGACAAACTTACTAATAGTGCTTTATGTAATCCAGACAGATCTGATGGTAGATGGCTAAACCAGTTGTTTGTGTCCCTTGGACTTAAGGGAGTGAGATGAGGGCCATACAATGGGAGGACAGCCAGGGTGAGAGAGAGAATGATGATTTTATTGATGACTAGGGCATCAAAGGTGGAGGTGAGAGTGTAATTGCAGAAATGGTGTGGCAAAAGACGGGCCAAATGCTAGACAGTTGGAATTTTGAAATTTGTAAGTAAATTGGGGAGAGTTTCTTCCAGGGGCAGATTCTCTACCGCCCACAAAAGTATGATAAACATTTTCTCACTAAGATATCTTCACTGCTTTCCTCCCGCAGCCTCTACACCAAACAACTTCTCATCCTTGCTGATTTCAGCTTCCATCTCAACTTATCATGCTCTCTCTCCTCAGAATCCACTACCCTCTTATCCTCCCTTAATCTCTCCCTCCATGTAAACTCTCCAACCCATATTCCTGGACACTCCCTTGACCCTGTGCATCCACTGGGGGGTAATCTTGCCAATCTCTTATCTGTCCAATTCACCCCTCCCACTGCTTGCCCAGTGTACGCTGCCAGCGGATGAGTGTCACCACCCCTCTAGCATCTCCCAGAATGTCCATTCACTTGTGAACAAGGCCCTTGCCATCCATGAACTTATTGTGGATGATTGCATCATCATAATGGCCTTAACAGAAAGATGGCTAAAGGGTGGTGACACCTTAAGTTATAATCAGAAAGCCAGTTGGTGAAGGATATATTTGGAGTGAACCTTTATACACTTTCAGGACCCTAAAACAACAGTTAAACAGTCTGTGTCAATTTACAGGGGCATAAGTGAATCCCCAGTTCATGAAACACAATTAATATACAATTTACAGATTCCCTTTTTTCTCGTTAAATAAAAATTAGTAT
The DNA here is from genome assembly GCF_036365525.1 of Heterodontus francisci. Taxonomy (NCBI): domain Eukaryota; kingdom Metazoa; phylum Chordata; class Chondrichthyes; order Heterodontiformes; family Heterodontidae; genus Heterodontus; species Heterodontus francisci. The sequence goes on from NC_090377.1 coordinate 105,177,822, forward strand.
TTATATGTAAAACAAAATTTCAAAACTTCAAATTAGGGCGGCGCAGTGGTTAGCACCACAGCCTCACAGTTGCAGCGACCCGGATTCAGTTCTGGGTACTGCCTGTGCGGAGTTTGCAAGTTCTCCGGTTTCCTCCCAAGTGCCAAAGACTTGCGGGTTGATAGGTAAATTGGCCATTGTAAAAAAAAAATTGCCCCTAGTGTAGGTAGGTGGTAGGAGAATTGAGGGAAGGTGGGGATGTGAGAGGGAAAATGGGATTAATGTAGGATTAGTATAAATGGGTGGTTGATGGTCGGCGTGGACTAGGTGGGCTGAAGGGCCTGTTTCGGTGCTGTATCTATGACTAAAACAAATTCAACCAAAAACCTCTATATACTGTACAAAGCATTATATCTCTTCAGTATGCCCATTGTACAGAATCTCACAAAAATGTTTGACAAATAGAATCCCATATCCACTGCTTCCAAAAGAGCCAGTGTTTCAGCAGCCAAAGTACTTTCTACAACACTTTTTATTTTCTTAGCTTCCCAAGCTAAGGGACAACATTTCCCATTTTCACCCATCATATATATTATGAAACCAGAGGCACTAGAATTCCCATCAGAAAGATTAGCATGTGAAGCATCGCTAAAAATGGTTTCATGTTCCTTGGATCACCTAAGGATGGGAACTTGAGGACGCAATTCTGCAGATTGTTTTAAGGGCAAATTAAACGTTAAAAAAAATTCTCGACTTTAATAAAAGTAGAAGATGCTGGAAATATTCAGCAGGTCTGGCAGCATCTGTGGAGAGAGAAACAGTTAACGTTTCAGGTCGATGACCCTTCATCAAAACTTGAGAAATGTTGTTAATAAGATTAGAGTAGAATTTAAAATTGGGAGTCAGGTTTGTAGGGTTTTTAAATAAATTGGTTTAGATATTAAGCAAAGTAGGTCTGGAATAACTTTAAATCAACAAGCCTATTTAGAGAGCTTAGGGTTTTTCAACATAGTACTTAACTGTGACACTTCAAAACTAGCATCTGGTCTAGTCTGAGTGCCCAACCAGTTCAACTGACCAATCAAGCTTTGCTCTTCTTTAGATATAATATCCTCTTTCTGTGAGGACCCAGTAGGATTCGCCAGGTTATATTTAAAAGCCCCACAAGCCTGACTCCCAAGTTTAAATTCTACTTTAATTTTATGAATAACATATTTCTCAAATTCTGTAGTACCACTCCATAAGAAATCAGTAATATGCATCATGAAGATGCCTGAAAGTTTTCCTATATCATACCAATAAAACATTGTGGAATCTGCTTTTAATTGAGCACAACCTGTTTTCAGCAAAACAGACCACTGGGAATATAGAAATAGGAGGATAGAACGGATGGCATTAGGGTGTATAATTAGAAAGGAAAAACAAGGTGCATAAAGGACTGGGAGAGACAGATAACACTAGAGTAAGAAATAGTAAAGCATTAGGTGGGGACAGAGTAAGAGGGAATGCAATATGGTCCAAATAGGTTTACAGTGCATGTATATGGACACACGGAGAATGGTAAATAAGGTTGGTGAGCTGCAGGTGCAAATAGACAAGCGGAATGTGATGTTGCGGTGATAATGGAGACCTCTCTCAAAAAGGGGCAAGACTGGCTACAAAATGTTCCTGGATACAAGGTGTTCAGGAAAGATAGGGAAGGAATGAAAGGAGAAGGGGTGTCAAAATTTGATTAAGGAGAATATTACAGTGCTGCAAAGAGAGGATGTTCTAGAGGGGGCAAGGACAGAATCTAGTTGGTTAAAGCTAAGAAACAGTAGAGGTACCATTAGACTACTGGGTGTTTTCCCTAAGCCACCAACTAATGGAAAAGATATAGAGGTAAACATTTGCAAGGAAATTGCAGAGAGGTGCAAAAACGATAGACTAGTTATAATAGGGGACATTAGTTATCCTGATATAGACTGGGATAGTAATAATATAAAGGGCAGAGGGGAAGAGTTTCTCAAGTGTGGCCAGGAGAATTTTGTAGATCAATATGTTTGCAGCTCAACAAGGAAGGAGGCATTACTGGAACTGGTTCTGAAGAATGAGGTGGGTCAAACAGATCAAGTGGCAGAAAGGAAATATTTAAGGGACAATGGTCATAGTATTATAAGTTTTAGGTTAGCTATGGAAAAGGACAAGGACAAATCCAGAGTAAAAATAATTAATTGGAGAAGGGCTAATTTCATTGGGGTGAGAACAGATCTAGCCCAGGTAAATTGGTCAGATTAGCCCAGGTCAAAGATTGGCAAGCAAAACTTAATGGAACAATGGGCTGCCTTAAAAGAGGAGATGGTTTGGGTACATTCGAGGTACATTTCCACGAGGGGGAAAGGTAGGACAAACAAAGCCAGAGCTCCCTGAATAATGGAAGAGATAGAGTATAATAGGAAGCAGAAAAAGGGGATGTATGACAGATGCCAGGTTGATAATACAGGTGAGAATCAGGCTGAATATAGAAAGTTCAGAGGGGAAGTGAAAAAGTAATGAGAGAACCAAAGAGAGAATATAAGAAGAGTCTGGCAGCGAACATAAAAGGGAATCCATAAGTCTTCTATAGACATATAAATACTAAAAGGAGGTGGGGCCAAAAAGGGAAATAATGCATAGAGGCAGAGGGCATCGCTTTGGTACCATAATTTGCATCTGTCTTTGCCAAGGATGAAGGTGCTGCCAAAGTTATAGTGAAAGAGGACGTAGTTGAGACACTAGATGAGCTAAAATTGATAAAGAGGAGGTATTAGAAAGGCTTAAAGTTGATAATTCACCAGGACCAGATGAGATGCATCCAAAGATGCTGAGGGAAGTAAGGGTAGAAATTGCAGAAGTACTGGCAATAATCTTCCAATCCTCCTTATATATAGGGGTGATGCCAGAAGACTGGAGAAGTGCAAATATTACACTTTTGTTCAAAAAAGTATGTAAGGATAAGCCCATCAATTACAATAATAAAAGCAAAATACTGCGGATGCTGGAAATCTGAAACAAAAACAAGAAATGCTGGATTCACTCAGCAGGTCTGGCAGCATCTGTGGAAAGAGAAGCAGAGTTAACGTTTCGGGTCAGTGACCCTTCTTCGGCCATCAATTACAAGCCAGTCAGTTAACTTTGGTGGTGGGAAAGCTTTTAGCACTGACAATCCAGGGCAAAATTAACAGTTACTTGGACCAATTAGATTAATTAAGGAAAGTGAGCACAAAATTGTTAAAGGAAAATCGTGTTTAACTAACTTGATTTGAGTTTTATAATGAGGTAACAGAAAGGGTTTTTGAGGGTAATGCAGTTGATGTGTACGTGGACTTTCAAAGGCGGTGATTAAGTAGCACATAACAGGATTATCGGACTGGAGGAAGGTATACAGTGGGGTTCCCCAGGGGTTGGGACTAGGACCACCACTTTTCTTCATCTATATTGATGACCTAGACTTGGGTGCAAAGGGCACAATTTCAAAATTTGCAGATGACACATAACTTGGAAGCATTGTGGACCATGAAGAAGATAGTGATAGACTTCAAGAGGACATAGGCAGGCTGGTGGACTGGACGGACACGTGGTAGATGAAATTTAATACAGACAAGTGTGAGGTGAAACATTTTGGTAGGAAGAATGAGGAGAGGCAATATACAATAAAGGATCCAGTTCTAAAAGGGGGTGCAGGCGCAGAGGGATCGGGGGGGTATATGGGCACAAATCTTTGAAGGTGGCTAGGCAGGTTGAGAAAGCAGTTTATAAGATATATGGGATCCAGTGCTTTATAAATAGAGGCATAGAGTACAAAAGCAAGGGATTTATGATGAACCTTTATAAAATACTGGTTTGACCTCAACTGGAGTTCAATTCTGGGCACCACAGTTTAGGAAGGATGTAAAGGCATTAGAGAGGGTGCAGAAAAGATTTACAGGAATGGTTCCAGAGATGAGGTACTTCAGTTACGTGGATAGATTGTAGAAGCTGGGACTGTTCTCCTTAGAAAAGAGAAGATTGAGAGGAGATTTGGTACAGGTGTTAAAAATCATTAGGGATCTAGATAGAGTAGTTGGGGGAGAAAATGTTCCCATTGGAAGGGTCGAGAACTAGAGGACACCGATTTAAGGCAAATGTTAGAAGAACTTTTTTTCACAGCGAGTGGTTAGAATCTAAAATGCACTGCCTGAGAGTGTAGTGGATGCTGATTCAATCATGGCTTTCTAAAGGGAATTCCATAATTATCTGAAGAAAACTAATTGCAGGACTACGAAAAAAGGGCAGGGGAATGGGACTAGCTGATTTGCTCTTGCAGAGAGCTGGCATGGCCACTAAGGGCTGAATGGCCTCCTTCTGTGCTGTAACCATTCCATGATTCTGTGAGATCTCACTGAAAAATATAACATCCTGGAATCATCATTCAGACCATAGGTGCATTTGTTTAGTTTCTGTAGTTTTATTTCTGCATCTGCAATCTCTTTGGGCGGTTTCAGAAACACTTGTCTGTGAAAAGTATCACCCAGCAGTAATGTGGCAAATAAGTCGATTGATCTACGCTCCCATGAGTACGTGGCCAAAAGAGCTTAAGAAGATTTTCAAGATTACAATTCCAGCTGTGGGAGTGTCCACTCCAACATCTATATCACCCAGCCACTCTTCAAAAACCCCCAAGCAACTAGCTTCACTTTAGCCTTATAAGTCCCATCTGCAAGGAATTTTTTCAGTACAGATCCACCTATGTGACAAAACTGGATGCCCCTTATCTGGTACCTCAGAATAAACTCCAAACTCTCTCCAACTATCTAATTCCCTTTGTTTTTCCTCCCTCATCAGTTTATCCCCAAGGTTATTGTCAGGCACCAAGACTTCACAATGAATAAAGACTTCTGCTTCTAATTCTGTTCTGAGTCTCTTCTGTGGCCTTTATTTCATTGTCCTTCAAGCTATGTACTGTACTTGCAATTTTATACTACCATATATCCCACTACCATAGTGGGATCTCCGTTTTGCATTATCAGAGGCTCTTTCTCTGGTATGTGATTTTTTTCTGATGCAAGAATTACGTCAGGGCCTACTATCAGTACTTGCATTGCACTTTCGTACTCTCCACTCTTTTACCCCATTTTGCCAGTCCACTGACCTCACTTGTTGGTCATTATCCTGAGCATTCAACTAATATTTAAACTTGCTGATAGCTTTCCTGCACATCCCACTATTGTCACATTCCTCCATTTACTTAGACCCCTCTGGAATATATGTTACTCGAGTACCCACTCTCAGCACCTGGCCTTTGGATGTGTGTCATGATCGCTAACATTACTACTATTCAGCCCTTGATCTACGATATTCTGTTCCTCAGGACCTTCATTACAAAACACATGAACGTTTGTGGTGCAAAGTGGCTCGTTTACTTCTGTAAGCTGCTCAGAGTCCAAGATTTTGTAATTAATTTTGATTAATCATGAGGAATGAACCTTAACTGCTTGATTAGTACTGTCTTACAGTCATGAACCTGTTAACTTATCGGGCCTTTCCATTCTCTATGACCCTCTCTTTAATATTACACCAAATCTCCTGAATTAAATTCTGTCTCAGTTGATTGTGTCCGATGCCTCAGGGCTCTCTGCATTTTCTCCGAGACCTGACCCTTGATGAAAGCCCATCTCCCTGTATGTTAAACATTCAAATGTACAGAAAAAAATTGAATTAATTGTAGTACCTTCTATAGCAGGAGAACTAACACATAAAACAGAAAGCAATTTGGAATTACCCCCATTCACTAGTACTAGGGACTATATCCTCCAAATATCTGGAGTGTATTTTTTGGATGAACCACTCATGCCAGGGCAGTTGTCAACTTGCAGTCTGGATGATCAGCTAAAGTTTAATGCAGCATTTCATCAATCACTGCATGACCCCTTTCACAAAGTCCATTGCCTCCAGGTGCTTACCCATTGTCTCTCGAGACAAGGAGGCCAAAGAAGAAGATTGCTGAAAGGACTTTCAGCAGCAGTATTCATGACCATGCTCATATTTTCACATGTGCCCCTGAACTCTTCATTGATAATGGAGGAGAATTTGCCAGTCAGAAATTTTGCTGGTTCCCTAAGTCTGGTCCCTATCCATTTCTCCATGATATTGTCTGGAATTACCCTTTTATTCGGACTAAGTATTATTGGAGAAAGACTAAATCTTGTCGCAGGTCTATAAAATGTAGGTGAAAATACTTCTGTCTTTTTCCCATACCTTTAGATCCATGGCAACTACTTTGTTAGTCACGTGCCAATGAAAGGTTTACAATAGGATGTCGTGATGTCCTCCAATACGACTTCCAGATTTCACACTTCTCACTAATCTCTTCTGTTAATCTCATAAACTCTTCTTCAACCATACCTGCATCTTTTAGCAGGGTTTTTAATCTTTGACAAGTAGGGTGTGCAAATTGTCTATGTAACTTTAAGATAATGGGCTGAATTTTGGGCGGCGAGCTTCAAAACCGGTGTGGCGCATGCTCAGCAGCTCATTAACATGGAGGGGGCGGTTCCTCTACGTCATTGGGGGCAGGTGCTCCGGCAACAGCATCCGGTGCCACTGCGTAGGTGCCGGTGCCATTTTTAAAGGGCTTCAGGCCCTTCCGTTTCATTTCAATGTTTAAAGGTACAGGTCATTTAAAAAATGAAAAAAAAAAGTATTCACACTTCTAATCCCCTCTCCCCTCCTTTTCCCTCCCAGTGAATAATCACTTTATTATTTGTCCTCTATCCCCCAAAAAAGTAAATTTTAGATCATGACCTCCCCACCCCCACGAACTTTCTTGACTTTAACATTTAACCCCTTCCCAACATCCCCTCAACCAATCACATTCGTTTTTGATGTTTTACCCCTCCCCCACCACCCTGAAAACTTCACACACTCCCCCCCCTTTCCCACCAGTGTTACGTCTCTGATCTCTGAATGGAGATGCAAAGGCGCGGGTGTTTTGGCAGCCGACCAGAATCCGGAATATCAGCATGGGACGGCCTTCGCGACGGGTTAAGTAATCATTCATTTACTATCATTTGTTTAAATATGTAAATTAAGTTTTTTTTGCCAAGCGACGGAGGGACTGTCCCCTGGCCTCGCCACTGCCGGTAAAATGGGGCGGGCCTTCCCAGCGTCGAGGCCCATGGCGGGCCTCCCCCAGAGGTATTTTCCAGGTCCCCCCCCACCACAACCCCCAATGTCAGGGGGCTGGTAAAATCCAGCCCCATGTTTTTTCCTGTCTGATTTTTATCTCCTGATATTAATAGTTGCCTAAAACACTTGTTTGATGAGAAACATCAGATTTTGTTAATAGGATAAAATAATGTCCTGACTGGGTAAACTGCAGATCCAGTGACTTTCCAAAAATAATTGCCTTATCATGCTCCATGTCAAGTTTCATTTGTGCCTTTTTCGTAAAAGGTTTACTCAAAAGCATGGGTTTCTTTTTTATTTTTTCACTGGGATGTAAGCATCGCTGGCAAAGCCAACATTTATTGCCCATGCCTAATTGCCTTTGAGAAGGTGGTGATGAGCTGCCTTCTAGAACTGCTGCCGTCCATCTGGCGTAGGTACACCCGCAGTGCTATTCGGATTTTGACCCAGCGACAGTGAAGGAGCAGCAGTCTGGTTTTAAAGTCAGGATAGTGGGTGGCTTGGAGGGGAATCTGCAGGTGGTGCTGTTTTCATGTGTCTGCTGCCCTTCTCCTCCCAAATAAGAAAGGTTGTGGGTTTGAAATGTGCTGTCAAAGGTGCCTTGGCAAGCTGCTGTGCATCTTGGAAATGATGCACACTTCTGCCACTGTGCACCATTATTGGAGGGAATGAATGTTTAAGGTGGTGGATGGGATCAAGAGGGCTTTGTCCTAGATGGTGTCGAGCTTCTTGAGTGTTGTTGGAACTGCACTGATCCAGGCAAGTAGAGAGTATTCCATCACACCCCTGGCTTGTGCCTTGTAGATGGTGGTCAGGCTTTGGGGAGTCAGGAGGTGAGTTAGTCGCTACAGAATTCCCAGCCTTTGACTTGCTCTTGTAGCCACAGTATTTACATAGCTGGTCCGGTTAAGTTTCTGTCAAATGATAACGTCCAGGATGTCAGTGGTTGGGAATTCAGTGATGGTAATGCTGTTGAATGTCAAGGGGAGATGGTTAGATTCTTAATGCAGATAGTCATTGCCTGCCACTTCTGTGGTGCAAATGTTACTTGCCACTTATCAGCCCAAGCCTGAATGTTATCCAGGTCTTGCTACATGTAGGCATGGATTGCTTCAGTATCTGAGGAGTCACAAATGGTACTGAACACTATGCAATCATCAGGGAACATCCTCACTTCTGACCTTATATTGGAGGGAAGGTCGTTGATGAAGCAGTTGAAGATGGTTGGGCCTAGGACACTACCCTGAGGAACTCCTGCAGCGATGTCCTGGGGCTTCAATGTTTGGCCTGCAACAACCACAAGTATTTTCCTTTGTGCTAGCATGACTGCAAAGGTGGAGCATTTTCCCCGATTCTCTTTGACTTCAATTTTGCTAGGGCTCCTTGATGCCACACTTGGGCAAATGCTACCTTGATGTCAAGAGCAATCACTCTCACCTCACCTCTCAAATTCAGCTGTTTTGTCCATATTTGGACCAAGGCTGTACTGAGGTCTGGAACCGAGTGGCCCAGGCGGAACCCAAACTGAGCATCAGTGAGCAAATTATTGGTGAGTAAGTGCCACTTGATTGCGCTGTCGACGACACCTCCCATCACTTTGCTGATGACTGAGAGTAGCCTGATGGGGTGGTAATCAGCTGATTGGATTTGTCCTTTTTTTGTGTACCGGACATACCTGGGCAATTTCTCACATTGTCGGGTAGATGCCAGTTTTGTAGCTGTACTGGAACAGCTTGGCTAGGGGAATGGCAAGTTCTGGAGCACAGGTCTTCCATACCAGTGCCTTTAAACATTTCTTGATATCACGTGGAGTGAATCGAATTGACTGAAGATTGGCATCTGTGATGGATCATCTGCTCGGCTCTTCTGGCTGAAGTTGGATGCAAATACTTCAGCCTTGTCTTTTGCACTGATATGCTGGGCTCCCCCATCATTGAGGAGGGGGATGTTTGTGGCGCCTGTTCATCTGGTTTGTTGTTTAATTGTGCACCACCATTCACGACTGGATGTGGCAGGTCTTTAGAGCTTAGATCTAATCCGTTGGCTGTGGGATTGCTTAGCTCTGTGTTGAAGCTGCTTCCATTGATTAGCATGCATGTAGTCCAGTGTTTAAGCTTCAGCAGGTTGGCACCTCATTTTAGGTATGCTTGGTGCTGCTCCTGGCATGCTTTCCTGCACTCCTCATTGAACTAGGGTTGATCCCCTGGCTTGATGGTAATGGTAGAGTGAGGGATATGCTGGGCCATGACGTCACAGATTGTGGTTGAATAAAATTCTACTGCTATTGATGACCCACAGTGCCTCATGGATGCCCAGTTTTGAGATGCTAGACCTGTTCTGAATCAGTTGCATTTAGCACAGTGGTAGTGCCACACAACACGATGGACAGTATCATCATTGTGAAGATGGGACTTCATCTCCACAAAGACTGTGTCACTCTTACCATTACTGTCATGGACAGATGCATCTGTGACAGGTAGATTGGTGAGGGTGATGTTGAGCAGGTTTTACCCTCTATGTTCCCTCACCACCTGCCGCCAGCCCAGCCTGACAGATAGTTTCTTCAGGACTGAGCCAGCTTGGTCAGAAGTGGTGCTATCGAGCCACTCCTGGTGATGGACATTGAAGTACCCCACCCAGAGTACATTCTGTGCCTATGCTACCCTCAGTGCTTCTTCCAAGTGGTGTTCAATATGGAGGAATACTGATTCATCAGCAGAGGGAGGGCAGTAGGTGGTAATCAGCAGGAGGTTTCCTTGATCTTGTTTGACCTGATGCCTTGAGACTTCATGGGATCCAGAGTCAATGCTGAGGACTCCCAGGACAACTCCCTCCCGACTGCATCCCACTGTGCTGTCACCTCAGGTGGGTCTTTCCTGCCAGTGGGACAGGACATACCCAGGGATGGTGATGGAGGAGTCTGGGACATTAGCTGTGAGGTATGATTCCTTGATTATGACTATGTTAGGCTGTTGCTTGACTAGTCTGTGGGACAGCTCTCCCAATTTTGGCACAAGTCCCCACATGTTAGTCAGAAAAGCTTTGCAGAGTTGACTGGGCTCAGTGTCCCGTTGTCGTTTTCGGTGCTGAGGTCGATGCCGGGTGGTCCATCAGGTTTTATTCTTTATTAATTTTTCTAGAGTAGTTTGCTACAACTGAGTGAGGGAAGTTGAGAGTCAGCCACATTGCTGTGGGTCAGGAGTCACATGCAGGCCATACTGGGTAAGGACAGCAGATTTCCTTCCCTAAAGGACATTATTGAACCTGATGGGTTTTTACAACAATCCAGCTGCCATGGTGGGATTTGTGCTTGTATCCCCAAAGCATTAGTCGGTGCCTCCGGATTATTATTCCAGTAAAGTTAACAACACACCGCCGAACCCTCACTAAAGACTACATCACTGCTTATAAGGTGGTTTACTCCAGCAATTCTCCGTGCAATTATAACTTTGTGACCTCAATGTGTTATCATCACCAAACCCCAAGCAAGTAGTACTTTTATATTCCTTAACCTTCAGTCAATCCTCACTACTTAGTGAATCAAGATAACATTTTAACCAATCTGTTCTGCTTACTGTTGAAATCCAGCGCTGTATAGTTAAAGGAGTCCATGACCAATACATTCTTCACAGGGCTAAAACTCCTTGTGACCAGTACAGTTTTTTTTCCAGATTTATAATTATCTTCTCTGCATCCTGTGTCATTTTGAGTCCCCTGCCTTTCCGCTTTGGGCAGTTCACCACAAAATGGTACTTTGAGTTCCACCTGCAGCATCTATTAATTGCTTCTTGAGCATTTCTTGTATTCATTCGCCTATTATTGCTGTTCTAATTCTGTCTTCTGCTGTCATAGCCAAATCTACTAAACGTGCTTTCATCCTCATTCTGCCTCTCTTTAATCCTTCCATTGTATTGACACCTGCGTCCAGAATCTGGACCATTTAGAAATCTGGCAATCATTGAGTCCTCTATTCTTTGCGTCACCACATAATGTCCCATTTCTTCCAGGACAGCTGAAGTAAATGACTGTTCCCCAGGAATTTTTTCAAGGCAGCAGATATCTGATTCAAAAGGGAACCGAGCACCAGCTAGAACTGGTAACCTGTCCATGTGAGACACCTTAGCATAATCCAACAATTTTAAACGCTAGTACTGATTGAAGGACCCCCAAATTGAATTTTGTCAACCTTTTATACAATCTATTAAATTCCCCAATATATTCTTCAACGGAATGATTATCTGTTTTCCAAAATCTATCGAAGTCTGATCATACCTTATCAGCATTTAACAGATCATCTTTCTTGTAAATCTCATCCAAGAACTCGAATAGAAGGTCCAAACCTTCAACACTATCCCACTGATGGGCATCCAACTCACAAAATACTTTTACTTCTGATTTTACTTCCTGTAGGAAGCGACAACGCCAGCGCATACCTTGTTCCCTCTTTGGTAGGGACCTGCGTGCACATATCCACTTCATTTTTCCAGTGGTCATGTGCTTTAGACACTGAAAACATCAGAGGGTAATCATAACCTGACAATTTGCTTTCTGCCATTTTCCTCAATGCCTACTCGGATAGTAGATTTCTGTGTGATTTTTTTTCTTGGCTTCTAACTATATTATAATCCAGTAAGCCAATTAGTGAAGGATATAACTGGACACACTTTCATAAACATTTGTTTGCACTGTTACAGATAACAAACAAGTATCTGCTAACCCAGCAACCACAGTTTCAATCTGTGTCTATAGGGGCACAAGCAAATCCCCAATTAATGCTGACAACCTTCTTACAATTAAACACAATTAATATGCATTTAATCTTCACCCTAAATGAAGCCTCCCAACCTGACTACAACTTCCACCACCTGCTCTGCCAAAACCATTGCAGTGGCGGGATAGTACTTATTATCAAAACACGCACATTGGCCTGACCCATTCTCCTCTGGCACTTTCTCCTCCTTTTAAGCATCTCACCTTGATCCACCCCTCTCACCTCTCATTCAAAATCCACATTTTGTACCCCCACCCAAGTGCAATAACAATTTTCTCACTAAGGTGTCGTCACTGCTCAGTCTCTGCACTGACTGACTTCCCACTCTCATTGATTTCAACCTCCATCTGAACTTACCATGTTCTCTCTCCTCTGAATTCACTGGCCTCTTATCTTCCCTTAATCTCTCACTCCATGTAAACTTCCTAACCCATATTTACGGCTACCCCCTTGACCTTGCTATCTCACATGGTCGTGCTACTCCCATCGTATCAATCACAGATAAGGCCATCTCTGATCACATTTTTGTATCACTCTGCACACACATCCCCCTTCTACTCCCAAACCCTACTACCTCCTGTATTCCAACTGTCTTGCCTTTGACCCTCCGTTTTTTGCAATATTTCTGCATCTACTGATTTGCTGAAATGACTCTGGTATATAATGGGCAGCTGATCAGGTACCATCTGTTTGTGCCCTGGTTAAAGTTGATACTTAGCCCAACAGTGTTGAAAATAAATTGCGTCATTCCTATAAGGTTTCAGGCCAACTCATTTTTGAGACTTAAAACCTATCTCATGAAGTTCATTATGTAGTTTCTGTGAAAGTAATCATGATAGGTAGTTCACAAGTAATTGTGGGTGAAGGCCAGCTTTAGCCTTGATTGGCATGTGTGTCAAACACTGAGACCAGACAGGAGATAGAATGGCAGTGGAAATTCCAAAGCAAAGCATACAGAATATGAAATTATAGCTTCCAAAACAAGTACTTGATCAGGAATTTTGTTTTTAAAGCTTAAATATATCATAAAACAAAGATTTGGCAAAATATTGAACTTCATCTTTACTTTATAAAAGCCAAGAACTTGGATTTACACATCTTTTCTTATCCTCGTTTAGAAGTGCAGTTACTGTTGTTATGTGGTCAAACACAAACAAATGAATGATCGAATGATTTGAATTTAGTAGCATTGATTGATGCTTCTTCATATGATGCTGTAGGATCTTTATATCCATTTAATCAGGCACACAAACTCAGTTTATCATCTCGTCTGAAAGATGGCATCTCCAACAATGCAGCTTCCTTGGTACTGCGTTGTAAATTACTGTTCTGTTGAAACACCTATTAAAACCGATATAGGGGAAATATTTTATATTTAATGTGAGAACAATTTCCCTTACAAGGGGGGGGCGTAATTTTAACTTGTTGCTCTCTAGGAGCGAGGATGGCCTGGTAGCGCATGGGAAATCCAGTTTGAATTTCCCTACACATTATGGAGTTTTAAGGACGGAGATCTCGGGGGTGGGAGCAGAGGCTTTCGGGGGTAGGGGTGGTGCTGGGAAGATAGGAGGCCTTGGTGGGAGGGGGAGGTCAGAGACCCCAGGGGGTGGAGGGCGCAGATCGGAGGCCTCAGGTTGGGAGGCTGGAAGCTGGGGGGTGATTTGTGGATGGGGGGGGGGGGTGCGGTGTGGTGGGGCTGGTGTCAGTGAGGGAATGTCTGGATGCAAGGTTGATGAGGAAGAGTTAAATTGGAAATGTTGATTATAAACGAGCCATGCAGCCTCATTATCCTATTTAATTTGCCATCCCGCCAACTGGGAGCCCTGTGCTGCCTTCATTAAAACTCAAAGTGGGCAGGTTGAGATCAGGATTCAGATTTTTAACACTTTCATGTTCACCTGACCCAGACATGCCCATTTTCCATTTTTTGGGGTTAAACCTACCCCCCTCCCCACAAAAGGTTTTCAGCCTGATGGGATTCACATGAACTCAGCGTTGCATGGCAAGTCATCCAATGAATTTTTGCTTGGCAGCCGATGGGACCTCAACATTAAGTTGTAAGATTTGGAGAGCGTGCTGTATTGCCATAAAGCCAGAGGGTTGCACAGTGCTGAGACTGGTGGTCCTGGGGTGACTGGGATTCTGCAAGGGGGCTCTTTCAAAGTCTTTTAATTTTCTCTTGGAATTCAGTCTGCTGGTAGGATCATTTGCTTCCTTGGGGCACCTGGGTACTGATGGGGGGAGCGGCGTGAACGCTGATCCATTGTCTCCAACCTTCCTGGAGCAACCTTCCTAAGCAAAATCTACCAGCAGACATCCTTTGGATCAAGGAATGGGAAACACGGAAAGTCACTTACATGTTCCTTGTGACAAACCCCATCTGTTGAATTGCAGGCTTTGAACTAACACGGCAAGAGTGGTCCTTGCTAAACAGGTTCAAGATAAGCCAGGGAACCTGCGCAGCCAACCTCCACTGCTGGGGCCTCAGTACAAACCCCTTATGCATTTGTGGAGAGACACAAACAATGCTGTGCATTACCAAGGAGTGTCCTCTCTACAGACTAAGTGGTGGACTAATCACCTTAAACTCAGCAAATGAGGAGGCTATCACTTGGCTTCGGGGATTTACATTCACTAAATAAATAAATAAAGTTTGTGTGCCTATTCTGCTCTGAGGATTCTAGGATGGATGTGATGAGTTTTTTGCTGTTGATTAAAGTTATCTCAGTATATTATCAGTTTAGTCTTTGTTTACAGATGAAATGTGGCATATCAACTTCTAGGTTAGCCTGGTTTTTGCATCGTAACAGCAGAAATATTTCCTCTCCCATGGGTACAGTGCAGACCTTGTGGTTGAATTTAATGTTCTGTTAACTTGGCAACAAATTTTGAAACTGGGAACCTGTTTGCTTTTTTTTTCATTTTCTCTCTCTCATCTCAAACCTGATAAATTGCTGTTCAAAACAGTGGTTTAATCATCATGGTATTACAAGTTCAACTTGCTTACTTCATTCATGATAACAGGCTTCATATTTTTTGCCTAGTACCTTTGCATAATCCACCTGACACACGACTGGAAATGCAATCAGCTGTGTGTTTGATAATAATCAGATCTTTTATCGGCATGTAAATAGTAAGCGAGTAGTAAAAGGAGGATGGGACCTATTGGGGATGAAGAGCCTAATATATGCTTAGAGGCGCAGGCCAAGGCTAATATATTTCATAAGTACTTTGTACCTGTGTTCATTAAAGAAATGGAATCTGACAAAATACCAGTCAAAGCCGAGAGAGTAGAGGCAATGGATGGGGTAAAAATTGAGAGGGGGAGATACTAAAGAGGCTGGCTATGCTTAGGGTAGATAAATCGCCTGGTCCAGATGGCTTGCATCTCAGGTTGCTAAAGGAGGTGGGGATGGAGATAGTCAAAAGACTTGCCAAAATCTTCGAATCTTCCCTGGATAAGGGGGAGGTACCAGAGGATTGGAGAGTGGCAAATGTGGCGTGCTTATTCAAGAAAGGGTGTAAGGACAGTCCCAGAAAATACGGGCCAGTTAGTTTAATCTCAGTGGTGGGTAAGGCTTTCGAAACAATAACAAAATTGAGGCTCATGGAATAGGAGGGTTAGTGTCCAATTGGATAAAAAAAAATTGGCTTAAGGTCAGAAAACAGAGAGTCGTAGTAAAAGGTTGTTTTCAGACTGGAGGATGGTAGACAGTGCTGTTCCCCAAGGGTCAGTGCTGGGACCACTGTTTTTTTGATATATATTATTGACTTGGATCTTGGAATACAGAGTAGAATCTCAAAATTTGTCGATGACACCAAACTTGGAGATGTGGCAAGTAGTGAGGATGATATGAACCACTGCAACAGAACACAAATAGGCTAGCGAAGTGGGCAGACAGGTGGTAGATGGAATTTAATACTGACAAGTGTGAGTTGAAGCATTTTGACAGAAGGAATAGGGAGAGGCAATATATACTTAATGACACAGTTCTAAAGAGTGTGCAGGAACAGAGGGACCTGGGGGTGTATGTACATCAATCTTTGTGCATCGTTGGTAAAGCATATGTGATTTTGGGGTTCATGAATAGAGGCATTGAGTACAAAAGCAGGGAAATGATGCTGAACCTTTATAAAGCCCTGGTTAGGTCCCAACTGGAGTATTGCATTCAGTTTGGTCACCAGACTTCAGGAAGGATGTGAGGGTCCTTGAAAGGGTGCAGAGGAGAGTTACCTGAAAGGTTCCAGGGATGGTGGATTTTAGTTACAAGGTTAGATTGGAAAAACTGGATTTGTTCTCCTTAAAACAAAGGGAGATTGAGAGGAGATTTAATAGAAGTGTACGAGATTATGACAGGCTTCGATAAGTTAGACAAGGAAAAACTGTTGCCATTAATTGATGGTACATGAACTAGGGGATACAGATTGAAAGTTTCGGACAAGGGACGCAGAGGGAATATGAGGAAGCACTTTTTACACAGCAGATGGTAATGACCTGGAACTCGCTGGCTGGATAGCTCCATGGAGAGCCGGCATGGACTCAAAGCTGAATGTCCTCCTTCTGTGCCTTAAATGACTCTATAGCTCATCTGTTCAGAAAAAGGTGACTATTATCACACAGTACATTATGTTTTAATTCAGGAAAGCGATGTTTTTTAAATGGTCTGTGCAAAATAATCTGTAAATAACTATCCACAGCTAGCTTTTGTATCCTAGTTGCATAATTTATAACTGGGCTGTTTATGTGGCATTGTTGTAATTCCTCTATTTACAAGAAATGCACTAAATAATGTCCAACACCAGGGTGTCATAGTTTTAAGGTATTTCTGTTGCCTCATAATTGATGATAAATTCTTACATAACCTTCATCACTGTTAGGACACAGGCAAGGGAGTTACCACTAACCAAGGCTAGCACTAAATAGTGTGGACATGTAGTTGACGACTACTCCACAGTTTTATTTCATTGCCTTTGGCAGTTGGAGAATATTTATGCAGACGACTTCCCTGAGGAGATTAAACAATTAGCTTACACTCCATTACACAAATGGCAGAATGGTTGATCGTGAGGAAGAAAGCTTTAGACTGCAGGAGCATATCAATGGACTGGTCAGGGCAGAAAAATGGCAAATTGAATTCAATCTGGAGAACTGTGTGGTAATGCACTTGGAGAGGACAAACAAGCCAAGGGAATGCACAATGAATGGTAAGCTATTGAGAAGTGTAGAGAAACAGAGGGGCCCTGAAGGTAGCAGGACAAATAAATAAAGTGGTTAAGAAGGCATACAGGATACTTCCCTTTATTAGCTACATTTATTGGACTATAAGAGCAGGAAAGTTATGCGAGAACTGTATAAAAGACTAGTTTGGCCACAGCTAGAGTAGTGCACACAGTTCTGCTCACCACATTACAGGAAGGATGTGATTGCATTAGAGGGTACAGTGGAGATTTACGAAGATGTTGCCAGGACTGGTGAATTTTAGCTATGAGGAAAAATTGTTTAGACTGGAGTTGTTTTGTTTGGGAAATAGGAAGCTGAGGGGAGATTTAATTTAGGTGTGTAAAATTATGAGGGGAAAGGAAGGAACTATTTCCCTTAGCAGAGGTCAGTAACCAGGAGGCATAAATTTGATAGGTAAATAGGTTGATAGGTAAATTGGCCATTGTAAATTGCCCCTAGTGTAGGTAGGTGGTAGGAGAATGGTGGGGATGTGGTAGGGAATATGGGACTAATGTAGGATTAGTATAAATGGGTGGTTGTTGGTCAGCACAGACTCAGTGGGCCAAAGGGCCTATTTCAGTGCTGTATCACTATAACACTCTCTCTATAAATTTAAAGTCATTGTTAGAAGAATTTGAGGGAAGTTGAGAAATGTTTTCACTCAGTGGGTGGTGGTGGAATCTGGAATTCTGTGCCTGAAAAGATAGAAGAGGCAGAGCCCCTCATCGCATTTAAAAATTACTTGGATATGTACTTGAAGTACTGTAACTTAAAGGGCTGTGGACCAAGAGTTAGAAAGCAGGATTAGGCTGGAGAACTCTTTCACATCCAGCACAGACACGATGGGCCAAATGGCCACCTTCTGTGATGTAAATTTGTATGATTCTATGATTTCGTAATGAAGCAGACTGTAAATGGTCTGTGGTAGTGAGAGGCTTGATTGGCGTCCATTCTTTATGATCTTGCAGCAGGCCACTTGCTATGCTGGAAACAAACTCAACAACTGTTTCTGTGTTGTATAACTCTATGACTCTATAACAATATAAATAATTATTTGCCAACTTACTGGTTGCCTGCAGCTGGAATATTGTGTCCAATTCTGGGCAGCATACTTTAGAAAGGACATGGCAGGCTTTGGAGAGGGTAGACAAGAGATTTATTAGAATGGTTCCAGGTATGAGGGATTCCAGCTTTGTGGATAGACTGGAGATGCTGGGGTTGCTCTCCTTAGTGCAGAGAAGGCTAAGAGGAGATTTGAGAGAGGTGTTTAAGATCATGCCAGGTTTAGATAGAGTAAGTAAAATGAAACTGTTTCCAAAAGCCAATGAGTCGATAACCAGAGGGCATGGATTTAAGGTGATTGGTAAAAGAACCAGAGGGGACATGATGAAAATAATTTTTCACAACGAGTAGTTAGGAAAAGAAAAGAGAAGGGTAGCAGTTTTGATTAAGGAAAATATTAGTGCTAAAAAGAGAGAACGTCTTTGAAGGAGAAAAGACAGAATCCATTTGGTTGGAGTTCAGAAACAGTAAAGCATCTATTTCATTACTTGGTGTATTTTGTACGCAGATTTGCAAAGAAATTCTGAGAGGTGCAAGAACTGTAGGGTAGGGTTAATGGGAGACTTTAACTACCCCAATATTGAATGCAACAGTGATCATGCTGAGGGCAGAGAAGGGGAGGAATTTCCAAAATGTTTTCAGGAGAATTGTCTTGATCAGTATGTTCCCTGGCCAACAAGGAAGGAGGAATTGCTAGATCTTGCCTAGGGGAATGAAGTGGGTTAGGTGGAGAATGTCACAGTCAGGAACATCTCTCGAATAGTGGTCATAGTATTGTAAGGTTTAGATTACTTATGGAGAGTGATCAGGAGCAATCTAGAATAGAAATACTTAATTAGACGAAGACTAATTTCTGTGCATTGTGGAGGAATCTGTTTGGGTAAATTGGAGTCAAAGACTGGCAGGCAGAAATGTAATGGAGTGATGGGTGATATTTATAGAGGAGATGGTTCAGGTACAGTCTAGGTAAAATAAGCCTTAGAAATAGGAGCAGGAGTAGGTCATTCCGTCCTTCAAGCCTGCTCCGTCATTCAATATGATCGTGGCTAATCTTCTACTTCAACTCCATCTTCCCTATATCCCTCGATATATCCTATCGATCTGTTACCTGAATATACTCAATGAGTGAGTGTCCACAGCTTTCTGGGAGAGAGAATTCCAAGGATTCACACCCCTTTGAGCCAAGAAATTTCTCCTTACGTCAATTTTACATGGCTAAACCCTCATTCTGAGAATGTGACACCTAGTTCTTGACTCCCCAGGCAAGGAAAACATCCTCCTAGCATTTACCCTGACAAGCCCCTTAAGAATTTTATATGTTTCAGTGAGATCACCTATTCTAGGGATTATAGACCTAGTCTACTCAATCTCTCCTCATAGGACAATCCCTTAATTCCAGGAATTGCATATCAGTCTAGTGGACAAACAGCTCGCTAGTAGGTACATTCCTACAAGAGTGAAAGGGAGGGCAACCTGGATGACAAGGAGTTGGAGAGTAGGATGCAGTAGAAAAAGGGGCATATGAAAGATGTCAGCTTGATAATACAAGGGGGAATCAGGCTTAATATAAAAAATACAGAGGAGAAGCGAAAAGAGACAGTATATGAATAGATTGGCGGCTAATAAAAGGGTCTTCTGTCGTCTATAGGCATATTAATAGTAAAATTGTCGTCAGTGGAGCGGAGCGGTTGAGCTGATTAGGGATCAAAGTGGAGATCTATTAGTGGAGGCAGAAAATATGGCTGAGGTTGTAAATGAGTACTTTGCATTGGTGTTTACCAAAGCTATGGTAAAGGATGACGCTGCTGGGATACTGGATGAGATAATAATAGATAAAGAGGAGATATGAGAAAGGCTGGTGGTATTTCACATGGTTAAGTAAAAACCCATCTGGTTCACTAATGTCCTTTAGGAAAGGAAATCTGCCGTACTTACCTGGTCTGGCCTACATGTGACTCTAGACCACAGCAATATGGTTGACTCTTAATTGCCCTCTGAAATGGCCTAGCAAGCCATTCAGTTCAAGGGCAATTAGGGATGGGCAATAAATGCTGACCTCGCCAGTGATGTCCACATACCACAAACGAATAAAAAAAAATCACCCATCTGGATGGGTTGCATCCTGGGTTGCTGAGGGAAGTAAGGGTAGAAATTGTTGAGGTGCTGGCCACAATCTTCCAATACTCCTTGTACAGGGGTGGTGCCAGAGGACTGGAGAATTGCAAATGTGTTACACCCTTGTTCAAAAAAAGGGAAAAGGATTAACCTGGCAATTACAGGCAAGTTTGTGGTGGGAAAGTTTTTCAAAACAATTCAAGAAAAAGTTAACAGACACTTGGAAAAGCTTCGACTAATAAAGAAGAGCCAGCATGGATTTGTTGAGGGCAAATCACGTTTAACTAACTTGATTGAGGTAACAGAGGGGTGGATGAGGGGAGTTCAGCTGATGTTGTGTATATGGATTTTCAAAAGGCATTTGATAAAGAATTAGCAAGACTGAAGCCCTTTGGATGAAAGAGGAAGCAGCAGCATTGCTACAAAATTGGCGAAGGCATAGAGAACAGAAAGTTGTGGTGAATGGCTGTTTTTCAGACTAGAGGGAGGTATACAGTGGAGTTCCCCAAGGTTCAGTACTAGGACATCTGCTGTTTTTGATATATATGATGGCTTTCAAAATCTGCAGATGACACATAGCTTGACAGTGTAGTAAACAGTGAGGAAGATACTAATAGATTTCAAGAGGAGATAGACAAGCTGGTGGAATTGGCTGAAATGTGGCAGATGAAATTCAATGCAGAAAAGTGTGGGGTGATATATTTTTGGTAGGAAGAATCAGGAGAGACAATCTCTGCTGAATGGGACAAGTTTAAAAGGCCTTGTTAGGGTATTTGTGCACAAAGTTATGAAGGTGCATGACATGTTAACAAAGCAGTTAATATAGCATATGGACCCTGGACTTTATTAGTAGAGGCATAGAGTACAAATGACAGGAAGCCATGCTAAATCTATATAAAACACTAGTATGGTGCCAGCTGGAGTATTGTGTCCAATTCTGAGCACAGTTCAGGAAGAACATGAGGTCTTTGAAGAGTGTACAGAATAGAGTTGTTCCAGGGATGAGGGACTACAATTATATGGACAGACTGGAGAAACTGGTATTGTTCTCCTTAGAACAGAGAAGGCTAAGAGGAAATTTGACAGAAGTAGTTAAAAATATGAAGGCTTTAGATACAGAAAACAAAGGAAACTGTTTCCAGTGGCTGAAGGATCGATAATCAGAGCGCATAGATTTAGGGGGATTAGCTAAGAAACAGAGGCGACATGAGGAAAATATTTTTGACGCAACAAGTGGTTAGGATTTGGAATGCACTGCCTGATAGTACAGTGGCAACAGATTTAATAGTAGCCTTCAGAAAGGAATTGGATAAATACTTGAAGGAGAAAAAAATGGCAGGGATATGGGAAAAGATCCGGAGAGTGGGAGCAACTATGGAAAGCGCCAGTGCAGACTTGATGGGCTGAATGATTTCCTTCTGTGCTGTACTATTCTATGGTTCTACAATGTGGAGCTGCAGATACACAGAACATTAAAATGTCATGAATATGAGCAAAAAATAATCAAGGCTAATGGAATTCTGGCTTGGACCTGGAGGACTAGAATTCAAGGGGGTAGAAGTCATACTTCAGTTATGCAAAGCCCTGATTCGACCACACCTGATACTATGGGCAGTTCTGGATACTGCACCTTAGGAATATATTGGCCTTGGAGGGAGTGCAGCATAGATTTGCCAGAATAATACCTTGGTTCCAGGGGTTAAATTACAAGGAAAAGTAATGCGA
This sequence comes from Heterodontus francisci, assembly GCF_036365525.1. Taxonomy (NCBI): domain Eukaryota; kingdom Metazoa; phylum Chordata; class Chondrichthyes; order Heterodontiformes; family Heterodontidae; genus Heterodontus; species Heterodontus francisci. The sequence goes on from NC_090377.1 coordinate 105,199,880, forward strand.
ACTAGGGTTGTATTACATGGAATTTATAAGGTTAAGGGGTAATTTGATTAAAGTTTTCAAGATATTAAGGGGAGTAGATAGGGAGAAACTATTTCTGCTGTTTGGCGAGTCTAGAACAAGGGGGTACAGTCTAAAACTTAGAGCCAGAGTGAAATTAAGAAACACTTCCTCGTGCAAAGGGTGAAAGAAGTTTGGAACTCTGTTCCGCAAATGGCTAGATCATTTGTTAAATTTAAAACTGAAATTGATAGATTTATTTTAACCAAAGGTATTAAGGGATATGGGGCAAAGGTGGGTATATGGGGTTAGGTTGCAGATCAGCACATTGAATGGCAGAACAAGCTCAAGGGGCTAAATGTCCTACTCCTGTTCCGATAACTGTTTCAGTATGTTGTATTTTGCGTACAAGCTCAGCAAGACAACTTGAATCAAGTGAACATTTCTCTTTCAGGCACAATAAAATTTTAACTTACCATCATTCCACGTTAGAAAAGTCATTTGTCATTCAAACTGGCTTGAAAACACACCACCTCACATGAAACTATCTTCAGCAGCCCCCCCCCCCCCCCCCCACCCCAAAAAGTATTATATTTTCTTAAAATTTGCTAAGGGAGCAGCTGAGACCCGGCTTAGAAATGAGAGATTTTGTATGTGACTGAGCCCTGAGGCAGTAAGAAGGAAGATGGATTTTCTCGCTTTTGTTCAGTTACACCAGGTATGCTGACCAGCAAGTTGGCAATTAAACTGTAAAGGATAGTTCCAGTTAAAATGTGGCTTATTAGCCACATGTAGTTGTTGACTACATGACCTCCACTTTCTCTGTGACATGCCAAAAAGCATACTTTCTCATATATAAATGAACTCCTTTGAGCATTAGTTGAAAGCCAATTCTTTCAGTTTCTGAGAGACTAGTTTGAGCACCTGAATGCTATTTTTAAATGCTATATATCTTACAATCTTTTTTTGTTACTCCTTTTACACAGACTGCCGTTAATTTGTGCCAACCCCATGATAACTATTAAGTATGTTTTTTTATAATAACAAGCCACTAGGTGAAGATTATTGTAGCACGTGATTGTTTTAACATGGATACAAAGTTATGTTAATGCCATGATTCTACAATAATGATTAAAGGGAAAAGTGTAACTGATGGTAATCGTTCTGTAAGTATAATAATAATTTAAGTGTTATGCAAAAAAGGTTACTCAAAACTCGAGCAAAATGAGAAAAATTACAATAGTTTGGCATTTCTTGAATATTTTAAGCTTAAAAATATTTGCAAGTAAAGCCAGCCTATTATGAACAAGGGGTTTTAAATGAGAACAGAAAATGTTGGAAATACTCAGCAGGTCTGGTAGCATTAACGGAGAAAGAAACCGAGTTAACTTTCAGCGCCTTTCATTAGCTCCTTTCATTTGAACTGGGAAAAGTTAGAAAAAGTTAGGTTTTAAGCAAGTGAAAGGGGGGAGGGTGGGAAAAAGAACAAAAGAGAAGGTCTGTGATAGAGTGAAGGGCCGGAGAGATTAAATGACAAAAGGTTTTATTACGCAAGGCCAAATGGAGTGTAATGAGGCAAGTAAAGAAACTAAAGATGTGTCTAGAGGAGATGTGAATGGTTTTTGTTGGTATCCTTACATCTATGAAAGATGATGGACATGCAGCAAACAATCCATTTAGTTGGGGTGTTTTCTGTCGGTGCACCTTTGCTGATGGCTGTGAAAGCCAATCCTTGAGAGGCAGGTTCTGCCACAAGTGCTGCACATGAAGCTGCCAAGTGACACTGTGAGTTAAAAGCAAAATACTGCGGATGCTGGAAATCTGAAATAAAAACAAGAAATGCTGGAAACATTCAGCAGGTCTGGCAGCATCTGTGGAGAGAGAAGCAGAGTTAACGTTTCGGGTCAGTGACACTTCTTCAGAACAGTGAGTTGTTGTTTTTGGCATTGGCACCTGTTGCCAAGCTGCTGTAGCCACTGCTCGTTGTGGTAGTGCACGCCAGTCCACAGGATATGTTGCCATTTCCTTCTTTCACCAGCTAGTGACTCCCAGGTGCAATAGTCGACATTTAGGGCCTCATGTCACACTTGCAACATCCTCGAACGGTCGTCTGGCCCTGGCTACGTCACCATACAGAAGGTCCTTGGGTCTTCCATCCTGCTGTTAAGAAAGTGCTTCCGTTTTTTGTTAAATATCTTTTGATGATTCATATTTAAATGGTGGAAATGGATTCATTTTTTAGAAGATTGAAGATTTCATAGATGCTGGACTTTGTTTTTGCTGAAAAGAATCCATGGGCATGTTTTTTTACAAGGGTCACTGAGAAGTCTTGTTTGAAAACAACCTTTTACTGGAAGTCATATGCCTTAAGCTCAATAAACAGCAGAAACCTTGGTGACCTGGTGAAGATGTTTTCAGAGAAGTGACATGTCAATATTTATGAGGGTCAGGAGGTTCTGACTGACTGTGATTTCCCTTCTGAGATATCGTTTTGGTTCAATTGGGGTGTGGACAGTTTTTGAAAACAGTTGGAGAGTAGCCTACCAGAGAGCAGCCACCACCAGCTCATCCTTTTCCATCTCTTTGAGAAGACCTGAGAATCAAGCATTAAGAAATAGAGAAACTGAAGCAGAATTTATTCTGAGACACCCCTGGAAGGTCTGCCAGATTAATCCTTGATGCTGCTTGAAAAGAACTGCTCTAGAAAAGGTCCCAGTGACCCATCACTGTATACCCGGACGCCAGATCAAAAGGGACAACTGATATCCTTCCATATCTTTTTTTTCAAGAATTAGCAAGTATTTGGCCAAAGTATTCCTTTCTTTGTCTTTCTTTGTAACAGAGCTCTGCAGAGAGAATTTCTGTATTTTTTTCAGTGTGTATGTGAGTTTTTTTGTGGGGTATTTTAAAAGGGAACTTTCATATTTCAATCTGTGTTAGTGCTTTGCTTCTTTACTGGATAAGTTTTGTTTTATAATAAATTGATAATTTTGTTTATTAAAGAAACCTGGTTGGTATATTTTATTCTGGGATAAGGAGTAGAGTTTATGATTGACTGCATCGGTAACTAGGTAAACATTTAAAAATATATGTTGTGACCTGTAGAGAAGCGGGACTAGAAAATATAATGCACTCCTCCCGCCTTGATCGTAACACTGCAGATGTATCTGACCCATCAACACCACTTCTGTTTGATTAGTGCTAACACACTTGGGAGCTCTGCCTTTGAGAGGACTGCCGAATTTGTGATTTTGTCCTGCCAGGATATACCCATAATACGCCGCAGACAGCGAAGATGGAAATTATTGAGTTTCTTTTCCTGGTAGCTGTACAACAAGGTGCTGAGAACACGGGCCTTACAAACCATCAGCTTGGTCCTAAGGATCAGCTCAGTGTTATCCCATGCACATTTCACAAGTCAGACAAAAGCGATAGCTGCTTTTCCTATGCGTACCGAGCTCTGCATCAAGGGACAGATTGTCACCGTGAACCTAAGTTAGCAGAAATTGCTAACCACTTCCAATGGTATGTTACTCAGTGTGTTCCTGGTGGAGATGCAACACCTTGTCCCATGACCACATTTTTCTTGACGTTTATAGTCAAGGAGAACAAATGACATGCATGGAAGAGACAGTCCATGAATTTTTGTAGCTGAGTTTCCGTGTGAGCTACCAGTGCAGCACATCAGTGTAGAGGAGGTCTCTGATCAGGACGTCATGTGTTTTTGACATCGCTTTCAGCCTTGATAGATTGTAGAACTTTACTTCTATCTAGTGTGCAAGTAGACTCCTTCCATATCTGCAGGGAAGGCAAAGGTCAGGAGCATGGAGAAGAAGATGCCAAACAGATTGGGGAGCTAGGATACAACCCTGTTTCACTCCATTCTTCACTCCAAATCTGTTGGAAATGGAGCCATCAAACTGTGCAGTGCAGTGCATGTTGTCACAGAAGGAGCGGATGAGACTGAGGAGCTTCGGTGGACAGACAATTTTTCCCAGTATCTTGTAGAGCCCTGCTCTGTTGATGGTGTCGAATACCTTAGTGAGATCTGTGAAAGTAAGATAAAGGAAACTCTGTTTCCTACACTTCTCTTGTCGCTGGCGTATGGTGAAGATCATGTCCACAGTAGATCTGCCGGCACAGAAACCACACTGTGCTTCTGGGTACGCTCGGTCTGCAAGTAAATGGAGTCTTTTAAGTATGACCCAAGCAAAAGCCTTCCCATGTAGTTGTTGCCATCTCCTCTGTCACCTTTCTTTTTGTATAGTGTGATGATTTTGGCATCACACATCTCCTGTGGAACAGAGCCTACTTTCCAGCAGAGAAGGAGAAGATCATAAAGATGTGGCAGTAGATGGGACTTTCCATGCTTGAGCAGTCCGGCTGGGATTTCATCCTTGCCAGGTGCCCTTCTGTTTGCTAGGCGGTCTATGGCCTTCTTGAGCTCTAGTGATGAGGGTTCTTCATCTAACTCATCCATGACAGGAAGTTGCGGGAGAGTGTCAAGTGCAGACTGGGAGATGTCTGACTCAGGAGTACAACTCACTGTAGTGTTCAGCCCAGCAGGTCATCTGCTTACTTCTGTCAGTGAGTACTTCACCATCTGCTGACTTCAGGGTAGCAACTTTGGTGATGGCAGTGCCAAGTGCCCTCTTGATCCCTTTGTACATAGCTCATAGATTACTTTTGTCATTTGCAGCTTGCATTTCTTGACATAAGTTGATCCAGTGTTTGCACAGTATCTCCTTGTCCTTTGCACGACTGTCTTGGCTATTTTAGGGTTATGCAGTGTCTTAGCTGTTGGGTTTATGTTGTGCATCATGTGGCTTTGTTTATCATGCAATGTCAAAGGGAGTGTAATGGGACAAGGAAAGAAACTAAACATGTGTCTAGAGGAGATGTGGGTGGCAGGATCCTGAATAGCTGCCATCCGAAAAGAAAATGAGAGAAATAAGAGAGGGAAAAAAAAACAAACCAGCAAAGAAAAACTAAAGCAAATGGAAGCAGAGGTTATGATCTAAAATTGTTAAACTTGATGTTGAGTCCAGAAGGCTGTAAACCAGTCAAACGATGAGCGCTGTTCTTCAAGCTTATGTTGAGCTTCATTGGAACACTGCAGGAGACCAAGGACAGAAACGTCAGAGTGGGAGCAAGGTGGAGAATTAAAATAAGATTCTTGAAACCTGCCTATTCTTTTGTCTTTTTCCCACCCTCCTCCCTTTCCCTTGTTCGAAACCTATTGCATTTCTAACTTTTTCCAGTTCTGATGAAAGGTCACAGACCTGAAACGTTAACTCTGTTTCTCTGTCCACAGATGCTGCCAGACCTGCTGAGTGTTTCCAGCATTTTTTGTTTTATTTTAGATTTCCAGCATCTGCAGTATATTACTTATGTAAGGGGTTTTAAGTGATTGGCTCCATAAAAGCTTTAGTTTATTGCAATTAATAATCTTTGAAGTAGCTGGTCTGTATGAAAAATAAATAGCATGATAGGAAGAAGAATGATGCAAGGAAATTTTTGTGGCATTGATGAATGCTTTTGCTTATACATGCAGGTATGTCATAATGAATAATAGGATTAGTCTCTTATTTCTCAGTTGTGATGATTGCGTGTAAATTAATTGAATTGTTCTTGTGATGAGAAATAACATTCCAGTTTCACTATTTTATTGCAAGCTTGTGCATTTGGAAAAATACAAAAAAATCAAGCTTTGAAATCAATGTTTTTTTTTTAATTTCTTAATGTATAACTTCAGTTTCCCTTGGAAAGTGCACTTTTCATTCTGTTAGGTTGTTGCTAGGTGGTAGGTGAGAAGAAGAAATAGCTAGGCAATGGGTTCTTACTTAAAGCCTTCTGTTGGATCAATCAATGGGCAATATTGACATTTGAGAAAATGGGAAGTTAAGTTACAGTGCAAAATTAATACTTGTGTCCCTATATAATAAAATCCTGTATTGTAAAATGGCGTTAGTCATTTCTATAACAACAAGTAATTGTTTGTAGACTTGTCATCCTTTACAGTCTGATTTGTCAATGCTAAACAAAATCCAGTTATGGCTGATATCAATTAGGTGATTGCCTGAGGAACACAATTTGGCATATGTATATTTATGTATGTGTGTGTATGTATTTTATGTGTATATATATATATATATATATGACAGCTTATTTGCACATGAAGCTTTTTATGCTGCATTTCTTTTCTTTTATATTTTAATTTGATTTATTACAACCTCATTGAACAAGCTGTCTATGTAAGCTTCATGGCTGAAACCAATTACTTGCTGAAATGTATGTTTAAAATCAAGGTGTGATAAGTTTTAAAATCTGTACTGTTAATTTAGCATGTCATTTGTGAGACAATTCGTTGCAATATAAATGTGAACAAAATAATTTTTGTATGTAATGATCTTTAAACAGGAATTTTAACCCAAACCAATAAATGTTGTTTAAACTGCAGGAACCATCAATCAAAGCTACTTGTCATTTACTGATGGCTTTTAATATGGTGGAACATTTTCTCAATCCAATTGAAATTAAAACGTTTAATAGAAAATTGGAAATAAAATTCCTTTTTATAAGCAGAAAATGTTTGACAGTATGTTTCTAATATATACAGTGGGCATCTTCTCACTGAATGACTCGTGTTTAGATGTTGATGGTAAAGTGCCTATCATTTCCAGGTGCATATAGCAAATGTAAAACCTGATTTTAGCCATATTCAGCCAAAATGTGGCTCGCTGGACAACGTACGTTATTCTCCCCTGATTGGAAACGTGAGTCACTTCCTTACTTTTAAAACTGACAGTTTATTTGACAGACAAATTCTGTAATTACTGTATAAAATGCTTAACAAGAGCACAGATGATATTGCTTGCTTGACTTTTTGATCAACAAGATTGCCTGTTTTCTTTGCATCATTTCATACAATAAGATGCTACTGTGAGATATTATTTAACTTTTCAAAACAATATATGGGTGCTCATGTCTTTTATGTTGTCCACATTGAATGTAGATACGTTTAATCACAGTCTGATTGTTTTACTTTAAGAGGCAGTAGCAAAGGTTTGCCGTGCGATCAACATTTACAGAAGCAATGCTACGAAAGGGGCATTTGATTTTCGCAACTACTAACAACTTCTACCTGATTTTGTATTATCCTCTCTGCTCATCCCCACCATCTGATGAATAATTCTCTTTCATTTCACTTGTCAGTAGATCAGATGTTGTAAATGCTTACATTTTAAAAAAATATTTGCATTAAAATATATTTAGTATCCAGATATCTCCAATCAAAGAGTTTGATTAGAATGTACACAAAATGGATTAGAGGTGTTTTAGACACAGTGAATTGTATAGTTTGGTATCCTATATTCTTATTCCCAGTTTCTTTACTAACTTTTCCAGAAAAATCAAATATAAATGTTAAGTGCATAAGAATTTTAGGAAGAGAAGAAAAATTATTTTTACAGATCTGCACAACATATCACTCAATTCCTCTTCTCTCTAGAAATGCATGTGTTCCCCTCGAATTCGTTTAAAAAGTTTGATTCAGTGGTATTTCTTGTCAACCTTTTCTATAAATTTATTGCCCTCTGGATGAGAGTTCTCCTCGAGCAGCACATTCTTATACTCTTAATGCTCACCTTGTCCCTCCTGGTATTTGAAGCCTTTATCAATTTCCTTGGATAGTTTTTGTCAATTGCCTTCTTAATCTTGAAAATTTAAATTAAATCAGCTCAGTGCTTCCCCCACACCCCTGCCCCAGCCCCCAGAGAAAGCATGCTCATCCTCCTTAGTGTTTCCTTAACCTTAATTTTCTGATATTGGACATTGTTGCTAGTGTTTGTTTCTGTACCTTTGCAAAGACAGGCATATCCTTCTTATCATTAGGTAACCATAAACACACACAGTATTCCAGGTGGAATCGAACAAATGCCTTATATGCAATTATAGTCTCTTTTAATTTGCACTATATTGCAGTGCTAACTCAACCCATTAACTTATTTGCCTTTGGTACTGCAGATATGTGCTGTGCACATAGTCCATAGATTTAGCCCCAAAACCTTTTTTCTTAACCAGCACTCTACTAATATTGCATTTATAGACAATCCCTCTTTTGGTTCCTTGCTCTCATAATAATGTGCCTTTAATAAACATTTAACTAGATCTGCCATGGACCAGCCCAATTACCTAAAATAGTAAATCCTTCCGAATTCATCTGCATTGTTCCACATTATTTACCTTGCCTATTACTTTTTTTTATTATTACCTACGAATTTGAGACTTTGTTCATGACACCTCCATTCAGTCTACATAAATAGCAATTGGCCCAAGCTTGACTCCCTGGGAAATCTCCTGTCGATCTTGAAATTCCTGGAGAGGGCTTGGTGTGGCAGATATAGGGTGGAGTGGAACAACTGTTTCCCCCACTCCCTGACCTAAAATCCTGATCCTATCTGAAATCCTAGGGTCAGAATCTTTTTAAATGTTTTGGATAAAGCTGCCTGAACAGGACAGAGTGAGAGAGGAGGGCTTTTGCTGCAAGACCTAGCTGCACCAAAGTCTAGAACCATCTTCCCTCGTATGACCAAAGCCCAGGACCCACCACCTCTCCCCAAATTAAATGAATGCCATTTCCCCTATCCAGTGCTACTAAATACCAGATACTTATCTCCAACTGGTACATCTTGCATGTCGTCTTCCCATCTTCCTGTGTATCCTCGATGTCAAAAATGGTAAAAGGTAATAATTCAAGGTTTAGCTAAAAGAATATATACAGAAAATGAATTAATCACTTATGATTTTCATAAAACAAAAGGACAGGATTTCCAAAGCACCAGTAGAAATTGCAGAGCACCATATAATAAAAATGGAATTTCATCTACTTATTTAATCAATGGTCCTAATTCTGTGCCCTACATGGAGCAGACACCCCGCTATTGCTCTAAGATAAATTTACCAACTCACCATGGGTAAAACCAACAGAGATTTGCTCAATATTTTCTTAGTCTTGCTTATATCAAACACTTCCCATCACATTTTGTTGATAATGCCCTTATTATTCCAAGACTACATATTCCCTGATACAGCATGAACAATAAAGTGGGAGATCGTGCAAGTAACAAAAAAAACCTAAAAGATTTACATAATTTTTAGAATAAAATGTCTGTTGCATTTGCCTTTCAATTTTCTAGTAACTCATTTTTGTAATACTAAATATATTTTCTCCTTTCTGATTCATTAATTCCTACTCTTGCTATTCATGAGCCATTTTACACATTTTCTTTCCAGTCTAAATTTTCCCCCCAGTCACCTTGCAACAGTATTCAATTCTGGCAGACCCTAGTCAGTTAATCACCTGCCCACTATATACCCTTAAAAATAACATAACAGTTTTTTCCCACTGTTGGTCTTCCACAAGCAATGCCTTCCCTCTCTTGTACTTCATGAACCCAACCAGTTGCCTGATTCCCCATGCTCAGAGGCCTGATGCAAGACCCTGCTCTAATGCTCGGGAATCCACTTGCAGTGTAAAAAATGAAAATCACAGGGTCACAGCATAATACTCCTTCCCACACTCTGGAATCATTATTAAGTCTCCCCTGTCACTGGGACAGTTATTCAGCAATCCATTCGCTATGGAAAAAAGGAGGAAATTACAACAACTCAGACCTTGGTGGTGGAGGCAGATTCAATCAGGGCTTTCAAAAAGAAGAGAAAAAAAATTGTAGGGCTACAGGGAAAGGGCAGGGAGTGGGACTAGCTAAATAGCTCTTGTAGAGAGCTGGCACTGACTTGATGGGCCAAATGGTCTCCTGCCATGTTGTGACCATTCTATCTTTCTATGTAAAGAGGAGAGAAATAGAGGTAAAGTTTGAAAGAGAGAACTAGAAGTGAAGAAGGATCCGGAGTGTAAGAAACTTTGGAGGAAGGGCAGGAGAGAGCTAGAGAATCAGAAGTGAAGGAAGAGCAGTAGATTGAATGAGAAACAGGAAGAATGTGATGAAGAAACAAGTAAAGAAAGGAGAGACATTGTATTTGCAGACTGACAGATTAGCCAAACACATGCATTAGTGGCCAGGTCTGATGTTCCTCTGTTCCACTTCAAAGTAGTGCCCAAAAATGGTACAATGCAGAGGATTAAAGGGTGTAAGCCCTTTAATCCAAATTTGTTTGTAAATTGCACACAAACTTCCTCTATGGCTTTTCTAGTATCTGCACCTGAGTAAGACTTAGCAATGTATATACAATGCACATAAATGGGAAACCTTGATACTTAAACTTCCTCTAATAACATCAGCTTGGGGTAAAATGCTCACTGGAAAACCCACCATTACTGATTCCAGAACTGCCATTTAGGTGCTACCTTTCTTAAGGGACAGTTTTATATAGTCAAGAAATTATTTTTGACATTTCAAATAAAATAAATTGTTGTTACTTCTGTTTGTGATGCAGAATGGCTGTTAGAATTTTACACTTAGTGATGAATACCATGTTCAGTACTGTGCCACCTGCCTATCTTTTGCTATATGGCATATTTGGAGACAGATGAGGGAAGTGAGCACAACTGCTAGGGTCTTTCACTCAGCCATCAACAACTGTCTCACTATCATGGAATAAGAAACTAATCTCTCCCTGACCTTATAACTGAATCACCTCTCTTGGAATAAAATGCAAACCTCATGATCAAACCAGCACCTTCCTTCTATTTCAGTACCATCATTCTTCATACTTTACACTTGAGATCCCTCTTCCTTCACCTACTGTTTAGTAACATTGTGCCACCTTCTCACCAGCTTCCTCACAGGTAAAGTGTAGGGACTTCTGGTCTGGTTTGGCTGTTGCTGCCATCCCATCCATGGCAGAAGGGCACACACACATTCAGATGAGAAGTAACCTTTAAATAAATGTAACCACCAACATGCAAATTGGAACTTTGTTGGAGTGTGTCTGAATAATAGAGCTCCATTAACTGCAAAAAGATCCTTCTGGTTCTCCCATGGGGCTTTTACTGTGCTTGCCCCTTTAACGATGCTGGTGCCTTTAGATCCTGGGATGTGCCCATGCTCCCTTTTATATCTTTATCGCTGCAGCCAAAATATGGCTTATGGCACCTTCTTTAAGTGATGCCTCAGTAAAGTTTGGCACTCTGCTCCTGGAGAATATATAATGGAGGAAATGGAGAAAGAGGAAGGAAATGAAAATATAAAAACCACAGGACACAGGAATCTGAGAGAAGCTATTACAAAAATTAGAGAGTAGCAACACAAAACTAAATATAAAAATCTCTTGCTTTTGGCTGACAAAAACATTACTAAGCTTCTTATACCAAATGAGACACCATCTTGTATCCCATATTGATTAATAAAATAAATGACTGACTGAATTACTTTTGGCTACTTTTTAATAAACATAAAACTGTAAACATCCAGAAAATCGGGCAGCACTGTTTTAGTAACGCTGGAAAATGAGAGAAGAGAGAAACATTGTTGTGGAGGAGGGAGTTGTTTATTGTGATGACCGAATTGAGGGGAAAAATAGAGATGTCCAACACAGATAAAACCTTTCTGGGTGGGCTGGCCTGTTGAGCAGGGATAGTGAAAAGGAAGCAACCTATTGGAGGAAAGTGGAAGAGAAAGTTCTGTTGAGGCAGAGGGAAGGATAAGTGGTAAAAGAGAGACTCCTATTAAGTAATAGAGGAGGGAGATGAGGAAGAGAAATAAAAACAAAAAATGCTGGAAATATTCAGGTTAGCACCAACCATGGAGGGAGGAACAGAGTTAATGTTTCAGGTCTGTGACCTTTCATCAGAACACATCTTGCATGTTGAAGGCAGAGAATAGCTTGTGCATATCCACTTTACTTGAATTGCGCCTCCCAGTGACTTGTAATAAAATGTTATTAACATTGGCTTTGGAAAGCTCACCATCCTTCCTATAAACTGAATAATGATGTATGATCATGTTTAAAATCATGAAGGGTTTAGAGATGGTAAATAAAGTGAAACTGTTTCCAGTGGCTGAAGGGTCAATGATGAGAGGGCTCAGATTTAAGGTGATTGGCAAAAGAACCAGAGGTGACATATGAGGAAAACACAACTAGTGATGGCCCTAAGTTAGGAGTTGGAATGCACTGCTTGCTAGGGTGATGGATATGGATTCAATAGCAGCCTTCAAAAAGGGAATTGGATAAATACTTGGAGAAAAAAATTGTAGGGAAAAAGAGCAGGCGAGTGGGACTAAGTGGATTGCACTTCAAAAGAGCCAGTGCCAATGGGCCAAATGGCGGCCTCCTATATTGTACTATTCTATGATTCCATAATTATTGGTATCATCATGAAAATGACGGGAAGAAAAATGCACCAGATTCTCTGCACTGTGTTCAGTTCACTGGTTGTGAATTTATCAGTCCATTCAATTGTCCATTTCTACTTGGTCCTGTTCCAGGTATAGATTCTAAATTTGGCTCCTGCTGAAATCTCCTGTAGCATCTAGTGGTAGGACAGGGGTTTGCGGCCTCAATTTTCAACATGTTTCATTCCTAATCTCCAGCACATCCCACCCCCAAGGTGAGAGAGATGATTTGGTTTTCAGTAGCATTGATAGAGCAGCCTACCTTTCCTCCTTGATATGTAATATAGAAGATGTTGCCAAAACCTATTTGTTGCTCCTTTAAAATTAATTATCAGATATTAATTATTAGGAATCACATTGTTATATTGAATTGATAGCCACATAAAACATGACACATGAAATGTTGTCTTTAATCTTCACCACTTTGGCTGATTGCGTACACCAGAGTTAAACAGCTAAATGACACTGTTACTGTGTTGTGTTTTTATTTCTACCGTTTCATCTTTAATTATCTTCTCACGTTTACCTGCATTTCGCAGCAATAGCAAATCTTTTTCCTGCAGATGCTAGTAGTTACTTGTCTCAGCAAGTAATCCTCCAATCAGTGTCAGCACTTCCTCCACTGGTCCCCATTCTTATGGAATTATTGTGTAGCTACAAATTCCCTCCAGAAAAACTCAGCAACTGGCCTTGGTATTTAACTACTATTTCATTGAATTAGTCATTGCAACATCACCCAGTCATTTAATGAGCTTTCTTGAGATCAGACGTTTTGTTGAACAACTATAAAAGCCAGATGACAAATGTCAAACCTGTCAAGAGAACACAAAAGGCTGGTTGTGTTTCTATGGTTTCAACAAGTCAAGCCTTTAAGCTAATGGTTACATTTTGCTTATGGCAAAGAGGTGATAGTTTTTCTATCACCATTGCATGTCAGTTCTCAGTAAATCAGAATCAGTCAACAGAAAACTAGACAACAAAATATCAACTACATGTCATAAGTCAAGAATGCTGACCTTGTTTTTTAAATTTACTATCTCATCCATCTTACAAAAATATTAATCTGAAAGTAAAGCCATGGTAGTTGGATTCTGTCTTTTTTTTATTCCTAATGTCCTAGACAGTTTCAGGAGCTAAGGAGTGAAATGCTACAGCAATTGCTGTAGCAATGTCTGGAAAATTTTGTTTGCATATTGAATCAAATAAACAAATCCAGATTTTCTGGAGACCCAATTCAAAGATGGGCTAAAATAACATCTACCTTGAATTGTTAAATTACAGCAAGCTTAAATATCTACAAAACTTGAACGTACCTCTTTTGCCCTTTTTCCACACCATCATCATTGTCCACTTGTACATAAGATAAATAACTAACCTACACTATTGCCTTGTCTTTTGCTGTTTCAGTCAATACCATTTAATTCTAAACTTCTTTTCAACTTGTCTTTTAACTGTATGTAGCATCGCAACAAGCCAAGTTATTTTTGATTGAAATATTAATGGAGATTAAATGGCATAATCTGCTTCCTTGTATTGTTGCTGTTTTTTCATTTGGACAGCTGAGCTAAAATCTACCAAAGACAAAGCTGATGGCAATCTCCCTTCCCTGCTGTTGATCACAGGTTGCTAAAAAGTGTTCTTTAGCCATTAAAGTGTAGTCCTTGAGCACAATTTTCTTGAACTGGAGCGCATCAAGAAGCTGCGAATTGAGTGCGGATAATGTATTAATTGGTTCAACGACAGAAACATTCTTATTGAATCAACATAGCGAGAGCTCAGCATTGCTACTAACTTGAATAATGCCCATCCTCGGAGGGTTTGGCATAGCAATCCTGCAGAGAGTGTGCTGCACACCCCGACCGTGTTATCTCACCCTAATCTGAATTTGAAATATCTTTATCTTTGAAAAATAACAATATGGCAAAAACATTCTGTTAATGTTCATTGTTTTAACCAAGCAGATACGTTATGTTTTGATCATGCATTAACCTTCTAAGTACTGAAAGCCCCCTGTGCCTTTAAAAATACATGATGCAAATTTTCCAATATAAATTATCAAGTACCATTCGAATATAAGTTACTGCAGAATATTTCTTAAGCATTTTTTCAATAAACTTAAAGGATGATAATCTTATATTTTAAGCATTTTACTGCAGTCCTAAGAGGTTCCTCTGGCTTGAGGGGCCGAATGGCCTACTCCTGCTCCTAATTTGTATGTTTGTAGGTTAATTAGTGACTTTCTGTTGATGCTAAAACATTGTTCTCATGTTCTTCAGGTGCAAATAGTTACCAAGAAAATAGATGTGAGTCACATCACGTCAAAGTGTGGGTCTTTCAGCAACATACACTATAGACCAGGTACCTGTTGCCTGTTACCTACTTGGCTGATCTTGGACACGAGCTTTACCATTCTATTTATTTACAATATATTTCAAAATATTAACTTTGTGTAGGTGGAGGACACATTAGAATTGAAAGTCAGAAACTGGATTTTAAGGAAAAAGCTCAACCCAAGGTTGGCTCGCTTGATAATACACGTCATACTCCAGGAGGTGGAAATATAAAGGTAGGAATAGAACTGGGCAATAAAGGTTGTACTTAATGACATAGTTCAGCCTTGCTTGATTAAACTATTTCTTCAGTCTTAAGTTTCTTCAGCCTAATTCTGTCAGGTGCAACCTCATGTTTTCTTCCTCTTCGCTTCTGTAAACATGAGGCACCCCATTTATTTCATTACTTTACATCCTCCAGGACATGCTCTGGCCAACCTCTGGGTACATGCCTTTAATAATGGTATATGCAACTTCAAATAAGCAATTGGCATGATCACTAGATTATGGTTCTCTAAACATTATTGGCAATACTGGAAGGCTGTCACTGAACACAACATCGGAATCTTGTCTGCAAGTTAAGAATGGCAACATCTAAAATCTTTAACTGGACTACTGTTTCTTGTATTTCCTTGACAGACCTCTGGTACCTTTGATATTCAAACATGGGTGTACATTCTAATCTCCATGCTTCCAGTGTTGCATGCTAGGGGTGCATCTTGGTAATTCAACTGCAATCCTAACATGTGATGTTCTGTGGGAGAGCTGGAAAAGAACATTTATCCTGTGGTGATGCTATATTGTGCAAAATAAAAAACTCGGTATAGTAAAATGGAATATCACCAGTTATAATTTCTTTCCTATTGGCTACCATTGTCTCCACCAGAAATCTGTATATTCTCTTTATTTTCTGAACAGATCGAAAGTCACAAGCTTAGCTTCCGTGAGAATGCCAAGGCTCGTGTGGACCATGGAGCAGATATTGTTACTCAGTCCCCAGGACGATCTGGTGCAACAACTCCTCATAGACTCAGCAACGTCTCATCTTCTGGAAGCATCAATTTAATGGAATCGCCACAACTTGCCACACTTGCCGACGATGTTACTGCTGCACTAGCCAAGCAAGGATTGTGATTTTGCTCCACAAAATTTTAATTGTTTGTTTGTAGCATGTGCTTTGAGCCTTCACAAGCTCAAAGTGGGATTGTGTTTATTTCTTTCAATTAAATATTGATCATGTCCTAAGACTATAGTGAATAAAAACAAAATCTTGTTTCATTCATGCCAGGTTTCTGGCTTTAAATGGATACAACTATTGTACACCACACATAGCAATGTTGTTTCTTAGCTCTACTTGCATGGACTGATGACAAATGCATTTACAATGTTTAATGCCTGAAGGCACTGTTGAAATGGATCAGTACTCTGAAAGCAGTTGACATGCTTTATTCCCAGTTACTCATTCAATATTGAGCGAGTTTGTCCTTATAGGCGAGGGAAGGCATCTATTCTTAATATTTATTGCAAGATGAATAAATTATTGCATACTTGTGTTACATGGGAATAAAAGTGTAAGTGCAGAAACTAGTAATATATGTAAAGAATCCCTGTACTTTTAGTTCGGGAAAGAAAAGCAGTCTAGTAAGTTAAGCAACAGAAGTATTAATGTCAAAACATGACATGAACACAATGTTATTGTGCCCATTCACAAGGTCATGGTATTTGGCATTTTTACAGTACAAGTTGTAACAAAAATGGGAATGAAGTTGCTCAGAACTATCATGCAGCTACTTTAAATAGGATGCATTTCCTATGCTGAGGATTTATATCTGATTAGAATGTCAGTTCATTGCTAGATTTCTATATATGCTGACTTTTCATATTCTGTTTGATCAGCTGTTTGATACAGTATAATAGATATCCTGTGTGGCAAGTTGTGTTATCCCTTATATACTTGAAGTTATGCTTTTATTCACAGTATCTGTGTTTCTGCACCTTTTGGTGTTACTGTTTAGGATAAGGTAGCTGTTAGCAGTTATACTTGTTAGATTTATCTCTCAAAAAATTAGCATGAAGAGCTCATTGTAACAACCAAAAGCTATGACCTTGTTTTAGTGCCAGATGCAAGTTTGTTGATGTATTGCTAGCTAAAAGATTTCAAACAATTGCTTTGTAGACTTTTGATGTACTGAGGGGGTCACAGTAGCATTTGGTGTGCACTGTTTTCTGTTTATTACACTTGGCAAGCCTGTTTAAGTAGTGGGTGCTTATGAAAGAAGGTGCTTTTTAAAATATATATATAATTTTATATATATATAATATATATAAAAATATATATATTATGTGTATCAATCATGATCAGGATGTTGGAGTATTTTCGTTCAGATTTGTTGACTTCAATTCAGAATTACTGTAGTCATACAGGATATTTCTCTGAACTCTTAAGTCATCTTAGTGGATTGTATTCTCAGTTTTTAGTTAAAATTAATATCTGAAAATTCATTTGTAGCTGAAGAAGGAATGACAAGTTTAGAATGCAATCAGAGGTTGTAGAGAGGCAGTATCTTGTTTCACAGAGGTGGATAGACTATATCAAAACTTATAAAAATTGAACCTGAAAGTATGTTTTGTAAATGCTGCAAATGGACAGTGTCTTTAACAAATATTAAACAAATGAAGACCACCTTTTTCACTAGCCTGTAAAAAATACATTGAAAAGTAAATTAATCTTTTGTTGTAGAAAACAATGTATTTTAAGATTATCTGAATATGTTGAAAAATGCTGCATATTTTTCATTTTTTAAAAATACAGCTTGTATTGAACAATACAGAATACTGTCTAACAGGAAGTAGTGGAAACTTTGTGAAAGTCAGGTATTAAGTGAAGGTCTGAAGTTTATGATTTTAATTTCCTGCCATATTACTCCAACAAAATTTTGAAAAATGTTACTTCAACTTTTTACAAGAGATGAAGGAAAAGTGGGGCAAAATAAGATGCTATGTCCTGGTATATGCTGTGGGATTTTAATGTACTTTAGAGAAGGTGTTTCACGTCCTGTCATTCTGGAGTCTGTTAAAACAGAATGATATTTTGGGATTGGCTAGTGTTAGCTTGTACATGTTTTAAGTCAAATTTGCACTTGTGTTTGTTGCTGTAGAGTGATTTCCCAAATAAATTGCTTCTCATCTGACACTAATAAAATTCTTTGTTGCTTATTTTGAAACTGGGGAATTTTTAGACATTGCTTGAAATTGGGCAACCTGTTGCAGGTTGATCTCAAGTCTAACATTCAGCAGTTCAATCGAGGTCAATCTCATCCAGACAAAAGCCACAAGACTAAGATTATAGTATGGTTTCATGACACAATTGACTAAACAAATTAATTTTTGCGAGGGATAATTGAATCAAAAGTTTAGTTAAGTAAATAAGCCAGAGTTATGGTGTATGCATATTTACATACATTATGCATACTTGAATGTGGTGACTTTATGGTTCACCTCATATTGGCATTCTAGCTTCTCCTCCTCCCAGGTATTGCATTGAGTTACTTTGCATTTTCTGACACTTTCTGCATTTTTAAATAGGATACAATGTTATATTAGATAGCAGCAAGATCTAATGTAGCACTGTCCTTTTAATTGTGTCCTATGTGGTTGAGCCTTACTCTCAGCATCTGTGAATCAACTAAGAGGTGCTGAATGCAACTTTATCCAAAAGAAGGGGAAAAAATTCTATCTTCCTGCAAAGCAATCACTTAATTTGTGTGAAACTTTCTTTCTAGCTCCCTTCCACCCTGATGGTACAATCACTAGCCCTCCTTTTAAAAACAAGCTGACTTTTTGGCTAAATTTCCCCTCCAATTTTCAATTAACTCAATAAGGAACCTTCTTCTATTGTTCCACTCTGTTCTACCATTATGGCCAGGATTGAATTCTCTCAGTACCTGGACTGTTGGATCATCTATTCTCTGAACTCTAAAGAACTCTGATCTTGATTGTCTCCTATTCTTTGTCCTTTAGATGTGTGCCTCTGAACCTGCCCTGGCCTTTGCAAATTCCTTATTCTCTCATTTCCTTTCTACCCTGATCAGATCATTTCTTTCTGTATGTCGCACAAACTTATGAACAGGCCTAAGGCTGCAATTTTCAGCCCTGAAAAGTGCCCAGTCTATGTGAAATTACCCTGGAAGGGTAATGTATCCCAAAAATTTGAACAACAGGTGAAGCTAGCTGTTTCGCGCTGCAACAATGCAGTAGCAACACATGTGGTGTTTTCCATTAACAGGATGCTGCCGTCAAGCCAAAAAGACGTCCTGCCTATCACACAAATGAATAATGTGATATATGAATTACAATGCCAGTGTGACAGTAGGTATATCGGCTGTATATCCCGAAGACTGGCGGATCGTATCAAACAACATGTCCCTTCTGCTGTTTGCAACAGGCAAGGCCAACCAGCCTGTGCTTGCAAAACTCAAAGCACAGTGTCCAACATTAGATGTGATTCTGCGATTGGACAGCATTTGCTAAATAATTCTCCGTGTGCTAAGAATTACGCTGACAACCAATTTAAGATTGACAGTAGGGCTCGCAGAGTGGTACATTTGCGCGTACTGGAAGCTACATATATTAATACACAGGATCCTGTTCTTGAACATGTACAAACATTACGCTTGTTTCAGCTAAACAAAATAAGTGACAGCCATTCGCTGGTTCATTCCTCAGGGCAATGCCTTGACCAATCAGAGTCAAGCTGCCTGGTTTAAATTTCAAACAAAGCTTGGCAGTTAACAGTCAGTCACCATAAACTGATACATTGTCCATGGCAACGCCTCTACCAATCAATTCACTTGCCAACCAATCAGCACTCACTTCTCATACAGTATAAAGTCACTGTTTTCCCTTACATTGGTATTCTTTCAGATTGTCCTGATAAGTGCAAGGCGAAAAACTTCGACAACAAGTCTCTATTTTCAGCAATACTCAAGTTCTGTACAATTAATATTCCATGGCATAATTTTAAGGCCCTTGTTTCTCCAAATTTCAAATATCAACAGATATCACCTCCAACATTTGATAACTTTGTCCTTATTTCTTCATTTATTTATATTCTTGGCCTAACTATCTCCCCAAACCAAATAACAGAACTCACAAATCTGCATTGCTGAAAGTGCCACAGGCTGGATTTTACCATCCCTTTGGCAATTGGCTGGGAAGTTGGAAGGCTGGCAAAATGGTGTGGGAAGGCATGGAGTGGAGTGTCCATTATTTTCCCACTGCCATGCCATTTTGCCAGTGGTGGGAAAGATGGCAGATGGCCCACCTGCCCAGAGCCCAATTAAGCTACTGAAGTGGCTAATTAAAGGCCTCTTCCTGCCTCAGCTGGCATTTTGTCAGAAGCTGTGGGACCCTCCACTGTGTGGGAAGACCATTCAGTGAAACCTGGGGGTTGAGACCTCCTTTTTGGGCAATCTTTAGCCCACAGTGAGGCCCCCAGCAGCAATGGCCGCCTCGCAGCCATGGTGCCGCCTGCCCTCCATATAACCCCCACAGCCACCTCGCTGGGGCCTGCCTGACTGGACCCGGTGCCCCTAGACACCACCACCTGACTGTGAGGGCACATAGCCATTGATGTGCCTCATCCTGTTGGTGCAGTCCCCAGCAATGGCCACCACTAATGATGGCGCTACTGAGACTGCTGAACTGCCAGCCCTGTCAGCTTTTGGGGCAGGCCACCGACCTTCATAGGGACGGCAGCCATTTAATTGGCTGCCACCGAAAAAATGTGGCCCCATTTCCCGCTAAAGCAGGGTTGCCCTCTGCTTTTGACCCCAATGGCAGGGCCCCTGCCTCCTCCATAAAATTCTGGACACATTTCTCTTTCATACCAAACTTTCTTTCTTTAGTAAATCTCAACTCTCCATCAAACCTAAATCCATTCAAGACTTGAATACTGCTCCTATATCTGCAGAGACGTTTCTAACACCACCTTCACATTCCTGGATGGTATACAAGAAAAATTATCCTCTTTCCTGCATTCTTGCTTTGTTGAAATACAGAACTCACACAAGCCTTCAGGGTTCCATTTCCATCTTAGCTGTATAAATCATTGAGACTTACTGTAAGTAATAATACAGATGATCTGGTAATGTAATAAAAACAGTATAGATGCACACATTTTCTGTTGTTTGTTCCATTTCCTGAGTTACATTTTGCAGTATCCTGTAACTCCATTTACATTTTCTGCCAGACTTTGGCTGAAAATTCTTATTTGTTAAAAAGCAACAAATAATAGCAGAAGAAATAAACAACCTGCCAATCAGCAAGTAGTAAACAAACAACTCGAATCAATCTAAATTATTTTTGATAATTCTTCCATCGGTAGTTCCATGGATAATTCTTTCTCAGTAAGATTAACAGCTTCATATTAAAAGTGAGGTTCCTAACATAATGTCAAAAAAAATTCTGAAAAAAATTATCAGCAGACTTCTCTATTTAGTTACAGTCCCCACAATTATACAATCCATGCGTTTCAAACGCAGCCATCTATATCAGGTAAATCATTTCCCATTAGCATTGAAGTCAATTACAATGGTGCTGCTTATAACACCTTAAGGGAGCCTACTATTCAAGCAGCAATGGACGCATTTGTCATGTTAATGTTCCTAAATTGCTGCTGGTCATCAGGATTAGGTTGTTAACTTTTGAATTCTTCCAGCACATTTCAGAAACCTGTGCATGCAGCAAAGTTTTCTGTGCACTAAAAACATTAATTAATAGTATTAGTTTTTAACAATGGCTCAGATTTTACTCACAGTGGCAAAGGAACAGCTTTCACCATTTACCTTATATACAGTTGCCCATAGACTTTTTGCGGGTTTGTCAGCAGAGATTTTTACTAATCTGGCATCTCTTTCCATGTGGCACCATCTATAGGGAATCTGTGGTGTCTGTAAGCAGGACAAGCAGCAGAAAGGCTCTTCAACCAATGAGGTATCCTTATTGAGACATGCAGATTGCAAACCAGGAACTACAAAACAGGAACTATAAATTACATTTAAATCATTGTACACAGGAAGCAAAATAAAAACTGGGACATACAAAGGGGATTAAAGGAGAGAGGTAAAAGAAACAACAGAAAAATATTTTGAAGTTTTTTTTTAATCTGCAACATTAACTTTTTTAAGGAATGAGACTCCACACTTCTAAAATTAATTTTTCCGCACTACACAGGTTGTTCAATAATTGTCATATTGCGCCATTAAAACTCACCACTGAACTTTTTTGTCTGTCTTCAGTGTGGAACTAGTGAACTAGTGTGTAACTGCCACAAGTTCACACCATTACAGTGATTTTCCTGTCAAGTCTATTGGTGAGGATGGCAACAGTGCATCCTGTGGAGGAGCAAGGTATCTGTGACAGAAACTTATGGATTTCCATAATAAAAACAGAAAGTGCTGGAGAAACACAGGTCTGGCAGTGTCTGTGGAGAGAAACAGAATTAATGTTTCAGGTCTGTGATCTTTCATCAGAACTGGCAAAGATTAGAAATGTAGTAGGCTTTGAGCAAATGAAAAGGGGGAGGGGGGAAGAAGAACAAAAGGAAGGTGTATGGTAGGGCAGAGGGCAGGAAAGATTAAATGACAAAGATGTCATGGAACAAAAGTCAGTGAGTAGCTGTAGCTGCAGTAAAAGACAAAGCATTTGTCCAGAGAGAGCATTAATGGCAGAATAATATTACAGCTCTGTCTGAAAGCAAAAACATGAAAAACTAGTTTAAGACTGGTACATGGTTAAAAAAAAAATCAAAATGGCGGTCATGGTCTGATGTTGTTGAACTCAATATTGAGCCAGTAGGCTGTAGTGTGCCTAATCGGAAGATGAGATGCTGTTCCTCGAGCTTGTGTTGAGCTTCACCAGAACATTGCAGCAGGCCAAGGACAGAAATGTGGGTGAGAGAAGGGTGGTGAATTAAAATAGCAAGCAACTGGAAGCTCGGGGTCATGCTTGTGAACTGAGTGGAAGCGTCCTGCAAAGTGGTTACCCAATCAGTGTTTGGTATCCCCAGTGTAGAGGAGACTGCATTGTGAGCAGTGAATACAGTACACTAAATTGAAAGAAGTACAAGTAAATTGCTGCTTCGCCTGAAAGGAGTGCTTGGGGCCTTGGATGGTGAGGAGAGAGGAGGTAAAAGAACAGGTGTTACACCTCCTGCGATTACATAGGAAGATGAGATGTTGGGGGTGACTGAGGAGTGGACTGGGGTGTCGTGGAGCGAATGGTCCCTTCAGAATTCTGACAGGAGAGGGGAAAGGAAGAGGTGTTTGGTAATGGCATCAAGCTGGAGGTGCCAGAAATGACAGAGGATGATCCTTTGGACATGGAGGCTGGCGGGGTGGAAAGTGAGGACAGCAAGAACCCTATCATGGTTCTGGGAGTGAGGGGAAGGGGTGAGGGAAGAAATGTGGGAAATGGGTCAGACACCCTCTGCCCTGTCACAGACCTTCCCTTTTTGTTCTTCTTCTCCCCCGCCCCTTCCACTTTTTTAAAATTCATTTATAGGATTTGGGCGTCACTGGCTATATCACCGTTTATTGCCCATCCCTAATTGCCCTTGAGAAGGCGGTGGTGAGCTGCCTTCTTGAACCGCAGCAGTCCATGTGAGGTAGGTACACCCACGGTGCTGTTAAGAAGGGAGTTCCAGGATTTTGACCCAGCAACAGTGAAGGAATGGCGATATAGTTCCAAGTCAGGATAGTGTGTGACATGGAGAACATAGATGGTGGACAGGCTTTGGGGAGTCAGGAGGTGAGTTACTCGCCGCAGGGTTCCTAGCCTCTGACCCGCTCTTGTAGCCACGGTATTTATATGGCTACTCCAGTTCAGTTTCTGATCAATGGTAGCCCCTAGAATGTTGATAGTGGGTGATTCAGCGATGGTAATGCCATTGAATGTCAAGGGGAGATGGTTAGATTCTCTCTCGTTGGAGATGGTCATTGACTGGCACTTGTGTGGCACAAATGTTACTTGCCATTTATCAGCCCAAGCCTGGATGTTGTTCAGGTCTTGCTGCAATTCTACACGGACTGCTTCAGTATTTGAGGAGTCGCGAATGGTGCTGAACATTGTGCAATCATCAGCGAACATACCCACTTCTGACCTTATGATTGAAGGAAGGTCATTGATGAATCGGCTGAAGATGGTTGGGCCTAGGACACTTCCCTGAGGAACTCCTGCAGTGATGTCCTGGAGCTCAGATGATTGACCTCCAACAACCACAACCATCTTCCTTTGCGCTAGGTATGACTCCAACCAGCAGAGAGTTTTCCCCCTGATTCCCATTGACTCCAGTTTTGCTAGGGCTCCTTGATGCCATACTCGGTCAAATGCTGCCTTGATGTCAAGGGCAGTCACTCTCACCTCACCTCTTGAGTTCAGCTCTTTTGTCCATGTTTGAACCAAGACTGTAATGAGAGCAGGTGCTGAGTGGCCCTTTCGGAACCCAAACTGGGTATCACTGAGCAGGTTATTGCTAAGCAAGTGCTGCTTGATGGCACTGTTGATGATACCTTCCATCACTTTGCTGATGATTGAGAGTAGAATGATGGGGTGGTAATTGGCCAGGTTGGACTTGTCCTGCTTTTCGTGTACAAGACATACCTGGGCAATTTTCCACATTGCTGGGTAGATGCCAGTGTTGTAGCTATACTGAAACAGCTTGGCTAGGGGTGCGGCAAGTTCTGGAGCACAGGTCTTCAGTACTATTGCCGGAAGATTGTCAGGGCCCATAGTCTTTGCAGTATCCAGTGCCTTCAATCGTTTCTTGATATCATGTGGAGTGAATCGAATTGGCTGAAGTCTGGCATCTGTAATGCTGGGCATTTCAGTAGGGGGCCGCAATGGATCATCAACTTGGCACTTCTGCTAAGATTGTTGCAAATGCTTCTGCCTTATCTTTTGCACTGATGTGCTGGGCTCCCCCATCATTGAGGATGGGGATATTTGTGGAGCCACTTGCTCAAAGCATATTATATTTCTAACCTTTGCCAGTTCTGATGAAAGGTCACAGACCTGAAACATTAACTCTGTTTCTCTCTCCACAGATGTTGCCAGACATGCTGTGTATTTCCAGCACTTTGTTTTTATTTCAGATTTCCAGCATCCGCAGTATTTTGCTTTTTATTCTGGATTTCAATGTTTAACTGTGCATCCTAAAAGTTGCTGTCAGATTTACCTTGTAATAACAGTGAGCGCTGGTAATCTTTTTTTTTACATTAGAACATTACAGCGCAGTACAGGCCCTTCGGCCCTCGATGTTGCGCCGACCTGTGAAACCATCTGACCTACACTATTCCATTTTCATCCATATGTCTATCCAATGACCACTTAAATGCCCTTAAAGTTGGCGAGTCGACTACTGTTGCAGGCAGGGCGTTCCACGCCCCTACTACTCTCTGAGTAAAGAAACTACCTCTCACATCTGTCCTATACCTATCACCCCTCAACTTAAAGCTATGTCCCCTCGTGTTTGCCATCACCATCCGAGGAAAAAGACTCTCACTATCCACCCTATCTAACCCTCTGATTATCTTATATGTCTCTATTAAGTCACCTCTCCTCCTCCTTCTCTCCAACGAAAACAACCTCAAGTCCCTCAGCCTTTCCTCGTAAGACCTTCCCTCCATACCAGGCAACATCCTAGTAAGTCTCCTCTGCACCCTTTCCAAAGCTTCCACATCCTTCCTATAATGCGGTGACCAGAACTGCACGCAATACTCCAGGTGCGGCCTCACCAGAGTTTTGTACAGCTGCAGCATGACCTCGTGGCTCCGAAACTCGATCCCCCTACTAATAAAAGCTAACACACCAAATGCCTTCTTAACAGCCCTATTAACCTCGGTAGCAACTTTCAGGGATTTATGTACCTGGACACCAAGATCTCTCTGCTCATCTACACTACCAAGAATCTTCCCATTAGCCCAGTACTCTGCATTCCTGTTACTCCTTCCAAAGTGAATCACCTCACATTTTTCCGCATTAAACTCCATTTGCCATCTCTCAGCCCAGCTCTGCAGCCTATTTATGTCCCTCTGTACCCTACAACATCCTTCGGCACTATCCACAACTCCACCGACCTTCGTGTCATCCGCAAATTTACTAACCCACCCTTCTACACCCTCATCCAGGTCATTTATAAAAATGACAAACAGCAGTGGCCCCAAAACAGATCTTTGCGGTACACCACTAGTAACTAAACTCCAGGATGAACATTTGCCATCAACCACCACCCTCTGTCTTCTTTCAGCAATTTCTGATCCAAAGCTCTAAATCACCTTCAACCCCATACTTCCGTATTTTCTGCAATAGCCTACCATGGGGAACCTTATCAAACGCCTAACTGAAATCCATATACACCACATCCACTGCTTTACCCTCATCCACCTGTTTGGTCACCTTCTCGAAAAACTCAATAAGGTTTGTGAGGCACGACCTACCCTTCACAAAACCGTGCTGACTATCGCTAATGACCTTATTCTTTTCAAGATGATTATAAATCCTATCTCTTATAACCTTTTCCAACATTTTACCCACAACCGAAGTAAGGCTCACAGGTCTATAATTACCAGGGCTGTCTCTACTCCCCTTCTTGAACAAGGGGACAACATTTGCTATCCTCCAGTCTTCCGGCACTATTCCTGTCGACAATGACGTCTTAAAGATCAAGGGCAAAGGCTCTGCAATCTCCACCCTGGCTTCCCAGAGAATCCTAGGATAAATCCCATCTGGCCCAGGGGACTTATCTATTTTCACACTTTCCAAAGTTGCCAACACCTCCTCCTTGTGAACTTCAATCCCATCTAGCCTAGTAGTCTGAATCTCAGTATTCTCCTCAACAACATTTTCTTTCTCTACTGTAAATACTGACGAAAAATATTCATTTAACGCTTCCCCTATCTCCTCTGATTCCACACACAACTTCCCACTACTATCCTTGATTGGCCCTAATCTAACTCTAGTCATTCTTTTATTCCTGATATACCTATAGAAAGCCTTAGGGCTTTCCTTGATCCTATCCGCCAATGACTTCTCGTGTCCTCTCCTTGCTCTTCTTAGCTCTCCCTTTAGATCCTTCCTGGCTAGCTTGTAACTCTCAAGCGCCCTAACTGAGCCTTCACGTCTCATCCTAACATAAGCCGTCTTCTTCCTCTTGACAAGCACTTCAACTTCTTTAGTAAACCACGGCTCCATCGCTCGACAACTTCCTCCCTGCCTGACAGGTACATACTTATCAAGGACACGCAGTAGCTGCTCCTTGAATAAGCTCCACATTTCGATTGTGCCCATCCCCTGCAGTTTCCTTCCCCATCCTACGCATCCTAAATCTTGCCTAATCGCATCATAATTTCCTTTCCCCCAGCTATAATTCTTGCCCTGCGGTATATACCTGTCCCTGCCCGTCGCTGAGGTAAACCTAACCGAATTGTGATCACTATCACCAAAGTGCTCACCTACATCTAAATCTAACACCTGGCCGGGTTCATTACCCAGTACCAAATCCAATGTGGCATCGCCCCTGGTTGGCCTGTCTACATACTGTGTCAGAAAACCCTCCTGCACACACTGGACAAAAACTGACCCATCTAAAGTACTCGAACTATAGTATTTCCAGTCAATATTTGGAAAGTTAAAGTCCCCCATAACCACTACCCTGTTACTCTCGCTCCTGTCGAGAATCATCTTCGCTATCCTTTCCTCTACATCTCTGGAACTATTCAGAGGTCTATAGAAAACCCCCAACAGGGTGACCTCTCCTCTCCTGTTTCTAACCTCGGCCCATACTACCTCAGTAGACGAGTCCTCAAACGTCCTTTCTGCCGCCGTAATACTCTCCTTGATTAACAGTGCCACACCCCCCCCTCTTTTACCATCTTCTCTGTTCTTACTGAAACATCTAAATCCCGGAACCTGCAACATCCATTCCTGTCCCTGCTCTACCCATGTCTCCGAAATGGCCACAACATCGAGATCCCAGGTACCAACCCATGCTGCAAGCTCACCCACCTTATTCCGGATGCTCCTGGCGTTGAAGTAGACACACTTTAAACCAAGTTCTTGCTTGCCAGTGCCCTCTTGCGTCCTTGTAACCTTATCCCTGACCTCACTACTCTCAACATCCTGTACACTGGAACTACAATTTAGGTTCCCATTCCCCTGCTGAATTAGTTTAAACCCCCCCGAAGAGCACTAGCAAATCTCCCCCCCAGGATATTGGTACCCCTCTGGTTCAGGTGAAGACCATCCTGTTTGTAGAGGTCCCACCTACCCCAGAAAGAGCCCCAATTATCCAGGAAACCAAAACCCTCCCTCCTACACCATCCCTGCAGCCACGTGTTCAACTCCTCTCTCTCCCTATTCCTCGCTTCGCTATCACGTGGCACGGGCAACAACCCAGAGATAACAACTCTGTTTGTTCTCGCTCTAAGCTTCCACCCTAGCTCCCTGAATTTCTGCCTTAAATCCCCATCTCTCTTCCTACCTATGTCGTTGCCATTATTATTACAGCAAAATCCAGGTAGTGTTATTTAATTTGCCTTTTTCAATGCTTTTGAATTGATTGGCAAAGCCACAGATTGCCCACATAATTCCTATATGCAAGATTAGTACATTCTCTTTCATGCCAAAATACAGGCTTATTAATATTTAGACCAGTGAGTAATTTATAGCAGTTCTTCCTCAATTTGTTTACTTAACATAATTTTATATTAATTATTACTAAACATTTATATTCATTTATCAAAAAGGAATTATTCTACATTAGACAGATGTACAAATATATTCTTATAGCAATTGTACAAAGACATTTTGCATTGGTAGTGCCACAAAAGATCAAATTCCTATCTGTCATATGTTAAAAGTCTTACATAGATGAGACACCTCCTCCACACATTAATTTTACTTCCTATGTTACACTTTTTGAGTAATTCTGTATATTTCTAGATTTCAAAGGAGCCAATGTTTGCCATCACACTTTATTGCTTGGCTTAAAGAAGACAGCAGTAATTCAGGAATGCAAGAGTAAGAATGTACAAATGAAAAGTAAGGTGAGCAGCTGCAAAACTGACAATGAGAAAGTACCAACAATTTATGTAAACAATCCTGAATGACCAGTCAGGGGAATCTGCCAATAATTTAAATAGGGTAATCAACTGAAACACTAAAAATTATTATTTTTTAAAATAAAAACATCCACCCTCTATCCCAGTTCCCTTCCTTAGCCATTTGACCTTTTGCACATTTTGCCCATGTTCCCTGCATCTTTCCCAGCACTGAGGCAAGAAATTGATCAAAATATGATAAAAATGCTTTATAAAATGAAAAACCTATTTCCCATCTCAGTGCATGGCAGTAGGAATAGTTGGGAGAGGGTTTAATGATCAGCATGTTGCAAGACCATTGGATATATAAACAACGACTCCAACTAGCTATAAGTAATGTCGATATCTGGTATTATGGTACATTGTTTCATTCGAGATATTGCACTCGTTGAAACAACACATTCTGGAAATTAATGTCAACGCAACATAGGATATCTACTGGTAGTGTAAAAAGCTGCAATTATCAGAAACTGACAAATAAAAGGTAAAATGGTGACACTTAAATGGATTAAGACCACTGAAATAAATGAATTTATGAATACAATAAGTGAAATATGAAAGACCAATTTAATTTTTTTTTCAGGGCACAAATTAACAATCACAAATTCATATCAATACACTTGCTATTTTAGGAGGTGCAAGTAAATTGAAGCTTTGTTCTAATTTTTAAATTCTGCATTTTGTTATTATTTACAGTTATTGTGGCTCTGGATTTTATTGCCTGAAGCAATTTGTCCCATGCCTCAGTGTGTATCTGATTCTCACTGTGGTCATTTTTGTTTGTTTCGGGTGAACACAAATAGGTGATGGGCTGTACTCTACTGCATCACTGCCTTTAATGCTCTGCCCGCACGACTTAATTGGCCTGATCAATTTTTGTGTTGGAGTCTCATTGACATTGAATTAGTGAGTTGGCAGCATATCTTACTGGCTGTTCGCCAATTGGGAGAGTGTAAAATCCTGCTAAGTGTCCACTACTTAAAGGCCAAAAGCAGACTCTCAACAGTGGTTAATGGAAAGCAATAACAGGTTGCAGAACATTGTTCCGGAGCCTCTTGATTCTCTGGTGTAGCCATGGAGATTCTCATGAAGCATAGAATCATAAAATGGTTACAACACAGAAGGATGCCATTCAGCCCATCATATCTGTGCCAGCTCTCTGTGAGAGCAACTCAGCTAGTCCCACTCCCCTGCCTTTTCACCGTAGCCCTGCAAATCTCTTCTCTTCAGATAATTAACCAGTTCCCTTTTGAAAGCCAGGATGGAATCTGCCTCCATCACACTCTCAGGCAGTGCCTTCCTGATCCTGACCACTCGCTGTGCAAAAACGTTTTTCCCCATGTTACATCAGGTTCTTTTCCCAATCACTTTAAATGAGTGTCTTCTGGTTCTTGACCCTTCCACCAATGGGAATAATCTCTCCTTATTTACTCTGTCCAGAAACTGTCATGATTTTGAACACTTCTATCAAATCTCCTCTCAACCTTCTCTGGAGAAGCTGGGATTGTTCCCCTTAATCTAGCCTCATAACTGAAGACCCTCATCCCCAGAACTATTCTCATACATCTTTTCTGCACACTCTCCAATGCCTTCACATCCTTCCCAAACTGTGGTGCCCAGATTTGGACACAATACTGCAGTCGGGGCCGAATCAGTTTTTTTAATAAATGTTCACCATAACTTCCTTGCTTTTGTATACTATGCCTCTATTTATAAAGCCAAGTGCGGAACAGGAAGGAGGCGCCTCAATAAGTTAATCAGCAGCAATGGACATACGAACATACGAATTAGGAGCAGGTATGGGCTACCTGGTCCCTTGAGCCTGCTCCACCATTCAATAAGGTCATGGCTGATTTGTTTGTAACCTTGACTCTACATTCCTGCCCACCCCCAATAACCTTTCACCCCCTTGCTTATCAAGAATCTATCTATCTCTGCCTTAAAAATATTTAAAAACTCTGTTTCCACTGCCTTTTGAGGAAGAGAGTTCCAAAGACTCACTACCTTCTGAGAGAAAAAAATTTCTCCTCATCTCTGTCTTAAACAGTGACCCCTAGTTCTATATTCTCCCACAAGGGGAAACATCCTTTCCACATCCACCCTGTCAAGACCCCTCAGAATCTTTTATGTTTCAATCAAGTTGCCTCTTACTCTTCTAAACTCCAGCGGATACAAACCTAGCCTGCCCAACTTTTCCTCATAAGACAACTCGCCCGTTCTAGGTATTAGGCTAGTAAACCTTCTCTGAACTGCTTCCAATGCATTTACATCCTTCCTTAAATAAGGAGATCAATACTGTGCACAGTACTCCAGATGTGATCTCACCAATGTCCTATATAACTGAAGCATAACCGCTCTACTTTTGTATTCAATTCCCCTCGCAATAAATGATAACATTCTATTAGCTTTCCTAATTACTTTATGAATCTGTATACTAACCTTTAGTGATTCATGCATTAGGACACTCAGATCCCTCTGCATCTCAGAGCCCTGCAATCTCCCACCACTCAGATAATATGCTTCTTTTTTATTCTTCCTGCCAAAATGGACAATTTCACACTTTCCCAAATAATGCTCCATTTGCCAGGTCTTTGCCCACTCACTTAACCTATCTATATCCCTTTGTAGCTTCCCTTATGTCCTCTTCACAAGTTACTTTCCTCCCTACCTTTGTGTCATCAGCAAATTTAGCAACCATACCTTCGGTCCCTTCATCCAAGTCATTTACATAATTTGTAAAAAGTTGAGGTCCCAGCACTGATCCCTGCAGCACACCACTTGTTATATCTTGCCGACCAGAAAATGACCCATTTATGCCTACTCTCTGTTTCCTGTTAGCTAGCCAGTCTTCTATCCATGCCAATATGTTACCCCCTACACCATGAGCTTTTATTTTCTGCAATAACCTTTGATGTGGCACCTTATCAAATGCCTTCTGGAAAACTAAGAACAATATATCCACCGGTTCCCCTTTATCCACAGCACATGTTACTTCTTCAAAGAACTCCAACAAATTGGTTAAACATGATTTCCCTTTCACAAAACCATGTTAACTCTGCCTGATTACCTTGAATTTTTCTAAGTGCTCTGCTATAACGACTTTAATAATAACTTCTAACATTTTCTCTAAGACAGATGTTAAGTTAACTGGCCTGTAGTTTTCTGCTTTTTGTCTCCCTCCCTTTTTGAAGAAAGGGGTTACATTCTCTATTTTCCAATCTAATGGAACCTTCCCTGAATCTAGGGAGTTTTGGACAATTAAAACCAGCGCATCAACTATCTCACAAGCCACTTCTTTTAGGACCCTAGGATAAAGTCCATCTGGACCGGGGACTTGCCAGCCCACAGCTCCAACAATTTTCTCAGTACCACTTCCCTGGTGATTGTAATTTTTTTGAG
The DNA here is from genome assembly GCF_036365525.1 of Heterodontus francisci. Taxonomy (NCBI): domain Eukaryota; kingdom Metazoa; phylum Chordata; class Chondrichthyes; order Heterodontiformes; family Heterodontidae; genus Heterodontus; species Heterodontus francisci. The sequence goes on from NC_090377.1 coordinate 105,232,118, forward strand.
TTCCTACCTCCATTCCATTTCCTGATTTACAGCTATTTCTGGGATGTTACTTTTATCCTCTATAGTGAAGACTGAGGCAAAATATCTGTTCGTCATCTGCCATCTCCTTATTTTCCCTTATTAATTCCCCAGACTCACTTTCTATAGGACCAATGCTCACTTTGTTAACTCTTTTCTTTTTAAAATATCCACAGAAACTCTTACTGTTTTTATATTTCTAACTAGCTTTCTCTTATACTCTAATTTTTCCTTCCTTATCAATCTTTTAGTCATTCTTTGCTGTTTTTATATTCTGTCCTATCTTCTGACCTGCCACCCATTTTTGTGCAATTATATGCTTTTTCTTTAAGTTTGATGCTATGTTTAACTTTTTTAGTTAACCACGGATGGTGGGTCCTCCCCTTGGAATTTTTCTCTCTTGTTGGAATGTATCTATTCTGTGTATTCTGAAATATCCCCATAAATGTCTGCCACTGCATCTCTATTGACTTATCCCTTAACATAATTTGCCAGTTCATTTTAGATAGCTCTGCTTTCATGCCCTCATAATTGCCCTTATTTATGTTTAAAATACTTGTCTTGGACCCACTCTTCTCTCCCTCAAACTGAATGTAAAATTCCATCATATTATGCTCACTGCTACCTAGGGGTGCCTTAACTATGAGGTCATCAATTAGTTCTGTCCTGTTGCACAATACCAGGTCTGGTACAGCCTGCTCTCTAGTTGGCTCCAGAATGTGCTGTTCTAAGAAACTATCCTGAAAACATTCTATGAACTCCTCATCTAGGCTACCTTTGCCCATCCGATTTTTCCAGTCTATATGTAAATTAAAATCCCCCATGATTATCACAGTACCTTTCTGACAACCTCCCAACATTTCTTCCTGTATACTCTGTCCTGCCATGTAGTTACTGTTAGGAGGCCTGTACACCACTTCTACGAGTGACTTCTTGCCTTTATCATTTCTCATCTCTATCCAAACCGCTTCTACATCCTGGTTACCTGAACTTAGGTCATCCCTTTCTAATGTGCTAATAATCCCGATCATTAATTAACAGAGCTACCCCTCCTAGCTTCTTGTTCTTCCTAAATGTCATGTATCCTTCAATATTCAGGTCCCAATCTATGTTATCCTGCAGCCATATCTCTGCAATGGCTATCACATCATGCTTATTTATTTATATTTACGCTATCAGTTCATCTTTTTTGTTTTGAATGCTATGTGTATTCAGAAACAGAGCCTTTATGGAGTAGTTTAGTAAATCAATGCCAGTTTCAGGGATGGTTGAAGTGAAGTAAGAAATTTAATGACCTCGCCAGGACTGCCAAGGTAAGGCACCCTTCATATCTCTCTCACTCTGTGCATAGCCCTGCACCATCCTGCCTTAGCATTATCAATCCTTCCCTCCTCCAATTCGAATGCCTCTCCTTTAATCAGAATGGGACACTTCATTATCACAAAAGGGAAACTGCTGCAGATGCTAGAAATCTGAAATAGAAACAGAAATTGCTAGAAATACTCGGCAAGCCAGGCCACATCTGTGGAGGGAGAAATAAAGTTAATGTTTCAGGTCTGTGACCTTTCATCAGACCTGGAATATGTTACAGATGTAACAGGTTTTAATCAAGTACAGGTGAAGGGAAAGACAGGAGGGGAGGAAAGAACAAAAAGGAAAGTCTGTGACAGAGTGGAAGGCAGGAGGGACTTAATGAACAATAGAGTAATTTCCAAAACCTGTCTCTTTGATCAAGCTCTTGACCAACTGTCTTAATATTTCCTTGTGTGGTCCAGTGACAAATTTTGTTTGATAACACTCCTGTGAAGCAAGTGCCTTAGGAGATTTTACTACATTAAAGGCATTATATAAATGCAAGTTGCTGGTCTTGTTGTTTGGATCAGTAGTCCTTTGTTCTATTTAACCATCTCCCAAGCAATTCTCAAGTTTTTCTATTTCTTTGCCTGTTCATGTGTGTGTTTTGCCCTTTCTTTTCCTGATTTTTTTTCTTTAAAAATGCTGTTCATCTGTGATATCTTCCAGATGTGAGGAAATGTCAATGGCTTCTGTCTCTCCACAGATGCTGCCTAACCTGCTGAGTATTTCGAGCTTTTGCTGTTTTTTTCCAGAGTTTTAGCATCTGCGGTACATATATTTTTTAAATTACTTATTGTCCCCAGTAATTCTGAATAACATCTACAATGGTGGAGTTATTAACATATCAATACCGCTCACCCCCACATCCCGACGTGGAGCTTTAGCATACGGCTGTAAAGAAGTTTTTTAAATATGCGCAAGCTCACTTTAATTTTAAATGCATACTTAAATGTCTTGTCTTTGGAAATATTGTGACAAGTTCCAAAATGCAACAGTTACATTATAGCTGCATGTTTTATTTCAAACCTGTGATATTCCTGCACCCCCCCCCCCCCCCCCGCTTGTTACAGCCCTGCAATATACTACGCTGGAAATTACATCTTTTGAGATATTGCTGCCCATCATGATCTACATGATGTGTTATGTCCTTGCTCTGAATGTTATCTACAATGTATGATATTACTGTTGTATTTCAGTCCCAATGACTGGACGGCACAGTGGCGCAGTGGTTAGCACCGCAGCCTCACAGCTCCAGTGACCAAGGGTTCGATTCTGGGTACTACCTGTGTGGAGTTTGCAAGTTCTCCCTGTGTCTGTGTGGGTTTCCTCTGGGTGCTCTGGTTTCCTCCCACCTCCAAAAGACTTGCAGGTTGATGGGTAAATTGGCCATTGTAAATTGCTCCTAGTGTAGGTAGTTGGTAGGAGAATTGGTGGGGATGTGGTAGAGAATATGGGGTTAGTGTAGGGTTAGTATAAATGGGTGGTTGTTGGTCTGCACAGACTCGGTGGGCCGATGGGCCTGTTTCAGTACTGTATCTCTAAATAAACAAAAATAAATAGTGTGAGGGAATGAGAGAGATGTCCCCTGAATTTTTTTCGTTGTGGGTTCCTTTCTTTCATTCCAAATACTGGCAAGATCTCCCCACCAATATTTTATATGTGGCTGTACATCTGAAACTGGCAAATACTCCTCCTGAGAAAAACGGTAATGATCTGTCTTAGGTTGTTGTGATATTTAATCAATACTGGTGTTTAATTAATAGGTAACTAAATGTTAATAAAGCAGTGGTTTTCAACGTTTCCTTGTTTGCGCTGCCTTTTAAATATTGGCACACTCCCAACTTCGGAAAAACAGTCATAGCTGCCCAAAGGAAAACGGTGCGATCATTGCAAACAAAAACCTTTTGTTAGCATCCAGCAAGGCAAATAATACGCCAGAAAGTCAATAACTACAGAGATATGACTTCATTGCATCGTATTTAATATCCTTGCGCGGTGCATTTCGCACTACGTGACGCATTTGAGAAGAATATCCGTGCATGGTATATTATTGCAAAGACTATGGCGTTTTTTTTTTATCGCATGGTATCGTAACCCGCTCCAGCTTTTAATGCACACGATATTGAGCGTTTCTGCACACTGCGCGTCGCTTTCTCACCGCACTTCAATCGATGCCTGCATTTGAAATCACATGTGCAGCACTGCCCTCCCGGCCTGATTGACAGATGAACAAGCAGCCGGGCGCTGTCCGCTGGCGCAGGTGCTGAAGCTGGCGGCACGAGCCCGCTCCGGACAGCGAGTCCCGGTGGAGGAGGTAGCGGGTGGCAGGCGGGCCGGAGCCGCAGCTGGGGCTGCAGGAGCACCGATAGCGGCATGGTGAAGCGCAAGAGCTCAGAGGATGCGGAGCGGCAGTGTAGCCGGGGCATCCCTCTCGCCATCCAGACCTTCCTGTGGAGACAGACCAGGTGAGGGCAGCCGCGGCTACCGACCGCAAATAGAGCCCCGGGCCCGCCGGGGGAGCCCGGGTCGCCCGCTCTACGCCCCACCGCCGGCCCGCTCAGCTGCACGTCTGGAGTTAAGTCAGCGCCAGAGGCCGGACGGACGTTAAAGGCCGAAACTGGGGTTGAGTGGGGTAGGAGCTGGTAGTTTAAGGTTTGGAAGACGTTTTATTCCAGATTATCATAGATTGACGAAGGATGATACCCAGAAGCAGGCCATTCAGCCCGTCGTGTCTGTGCTAGCTCCTTGAAAAAGCTATCCTTTTGGAAAGCTATTACTGAATCTGCTTTCACCAGCCTTTCAGGCAGTGCATTCCAGATCCTAACAACTCGTCGTGTAAAAATAAATCTTCCCATCAATGGGCCTGGTTACAACTTTGTAAATCAATGGGGTTTGCGTGAGTTAAAATCTCAGCCTTTATTGTCAATAAATAGAGATCGGTTGACCTGAGTCTCTTGCAGACTCCCAATGCTTCTGCTTTGGTTGTGTCGGCATTACAGGCTAACATCCATAATTCTGGCAACAGGGGCAGGGCGAAGAGTCCTAAGTCTGCCTCAACTAGCACAGGAATTGAATGCACACAGTTGGTGTTATTCTGAACTACATGCTAGCTAACTGGCCCCCTAAATCATTTATTGTCTCCACTTTCATCACCCTCGTTGGCAGCGAGTTCCAGGTCTTGACCACTCGCTGCATAAAAATGTTCTTCCTCACATTCCCCCCTGCATCTCTTGCCCAAAACCTTAAATCTGTGTCTTCTAGTCCTTACACCATCAGCTAACGGGAATAGCTACTCTTTGTCTATTCTACCCAAACTTATAAGAATCGTGCACATCTTTATCAAATCTACACACAATCTCCTTAGCTGCAAGGAGAACAACCCCAGATTCTCCAACCTAGCCTTCTAGCTAAAATCCTTCTTTGCTGGAACCATTCTGGTAAATCTACTGTGCACCCCCTCTAGGACTCACATCCTTCCTAAAGTGTGGTGACCACAACTGGACGTAATACTCCAATTGTGGCCGAACCAGAGCTTTATAAAGGTTCAGCATAACCACCCTGCTTTTGTTATCAATATCTTTATTTATGAAGCCCAAAATCCCATATGCCTTGCTAACTATTTTGGCAATATGTCCTGCCACCTTTAAAGATCAATGTACGTGAACCCCCAGGTCCCTCTGTCTCTGCATACTCTTAGGAACTGTACCATTTAGCTTATATTGCCTCTCCCTACCCCTGTTATTAAAATGCTTCACCTCACATTTCTCTCGATTAAATTCCATCTGCCACTTGTCTGCCCATTCTTTGCCTATCTATGTCCTGTTGAGGTCGATTGTTATCATACTCACTGTCTGCTTCCCAAGTTTGATATCATCGGCAAATTTTGAAATTTTACTTTGTATCCAAGTCATTTATGTATATTAAAAAAGCAGTGGTCCGAGCACTGAACCATGAGGAACACCACTGTCTACCATCCTCCATGACTCACTGTTTTCTGTTCTTAAACAATTTTTTAAAAATCCAATCTAACACTCCTATTCCACAAGCCTTAATTTTAATAACCAGCCTTTTATTTGGGACTTTGTCAAAGGCTTTCTTAAGATCCATACAGACAACATCCATTGCCTTTCCTTCATCAACCTTCTCCATTACTCCATCAAAAAGTCAATTAGATTAGTCAAACATGATCTGCCTTGTACAAATCCATGCTAGCTCTCCCTAATTAGCTCAAACCTCTACAAATGACTGTTGATTTTTTTTTCCTGATTATTGCTTTTTAAAACGTTATCCACCACAGATTTAAACTGACTGGCCTGCAGCTACTAGGACTGTCCTTCCACCCTTTCTTGAATAAGGGCATTATATATTTGCCACTCTCCAATTCTCCAGCACCTTCCCCATATCTAGGGAAGATTGGAAGATTATGGTAAGCCCTTCTGCTATCTCCACCCTCAGCAACCTGGGAGGCAAGCCACCTGCACCAGGCAACTTATCCACTCTAAACATAGCCAGTGTTTCCAGTGCATCCTTCTTATCAATTTTCACCTCATCCATTACCTCCACCAATTATCTTGCCAGCACCCTGTGCCTCAGTGAACACCAATACAAAGCATTTGTTAAGTATTCTAGCCTTGCCTTGCACCCCTCAGCATATATCACCCTCTTTGAGCTGAATATTGTTGAGCTCCCAACATCGGTCTCTGTGGCGGGTGGGGGCGGGGGGGGGGGGGGTGGGGAGATCGCAGCAGCAGTGGCCCAATCTTCCTGGCGGCGGCGAGGCTCCGTGGCGGACTCCTGCCACTTGGCGATGGGGCCTGACTTTAAATATTGAAATTAACTTTATGCATATGTTTAAATCCAATTCCCCATGATCTTACCATCAGATCCGGATCTTCAGTGCCACGGGCGGTACTCATGCGCCTTTACTTTCCCTTCCAGGGAAACCTGCTGCCACCGAGGTGGAGAAGGGGAGATCAGAGCATTTTTAGTGTAGGGGGAGGGATAGGGGTGACCTCTGCCCTTTGTGCAGTTGTGGGGGGGAGAGGGATCAACTCTGCCCTTTGTGCTGTTGGGGGGAGAAGAGGACAACTCTGCAATTTCAGTTTTTTGAGCTGGGGGTTGGGGAAACAGGTCAAACATTTATTTTTAGTTCAGTTGGGGTGGGGGAAACTCTGCATTCTCAGAGCAGGGTTGGTAGCCCTTTTAAAAATGGCGCCAGTGCCTGCACAGAGACAGGTGATACCGTTCATGGCGTCGCTGAGGCCACCCCCACCATGTGATTGGGGCGGCGGCTGCCCTGCATATTTAAATGAGCACCACGCGGCCTGCTTGTGCGGGCTGCCATTTTTTCACCCGCTGCCCCTCCTGGTGATGGGAAAATAAAATCCAGTCCTTTGTCCCTCGTAGGCTTCACCAATCTTTTACTGCTCGCTTACTATTTACATGCCAGTAGAAGATTTTTGGGTTCCCTTTTGAGTTAATTGCCATTTTTTTCTCTCACACTCTCTTAGCGCATCATATTTTCCTCTTCACTTCCCCTCTCAATTTTTTGTATTTGACCTGGATCTCACTTAAAGAATTCACCTGACATTTTTTGTTTCATCATATTCTCATTTCCTCATCATCCAAGGAGTCCTGCCTTTAGTTCCTTACCTTTCACCCTTGTTGGACTGTACCTAGCCTGTACCTGAAACATCTCCTTAAAAGATTGCCCATTGTTCCGTTACAGTTTTTCCTGGCAATCTTTGATTCCATTTTATCCTGGCTAGATCCCTTCTCATCCCCTTGAAGTTAGCCCTCTTCCAATTTCGGAGTTCTACTTTAGATTATTTCTTACTCTTCTCCATTGCTGATCTAAACCTTATGATACAATAATCATCCTTTGACAAGTGTTCACTTGCAGACACTTGGTCCACTTGGCCTGCCTCATTCACCAGCAACAGATCCAGTAATGTATCATTCCTAGTTGGACTTAGAACATTCTGGTCAAGGATGTTCTCCTGAACACATTTCAGAAATTGCTCCCCTTCCTTTCACTTTAATATTTTCCCAACCGATATTCGGGTAATTAAAGTCTCCCAATATCACCTCTCTATAGTTCTTGGACATCTATTGTGATTTCTTTCCAGATTTGCTCCTATATATCTCTCTCTCACTATTTGGAGGCCAATAGAATACTCCCCGTAGCGTGATCATACCCTTTTTGTTTCTCAACTTTAACCAAATGGATTTTGTCTTTGCTCCTCTCTTTCCAACATTAGAGTGCCTTCCCTAATCAGTACTGCCATCCCACCTCCCCCTTTGTCTTCCTTATTTTTTCTGAACACTTTGTATCCTTGAATATTAAGCACCCAGTCCACATCATTTTTAAGCCATGTTTCCATTATTGCCACTGCATCATATTCCCACATGGCTATTTGTGCTTGTAGCTCACCAGCCTTATTCACCATGCTTTGTGTATTTACATTGAATTGTGGAGAGAAGGAGGAGGAGAGGTGACTTAATAGAGACATACAAGATAATCAGAGGGTTAGATAGGGTGGATAGTGAGAGTCTTTTTCCTCGGATGAGGATGGCAAACACGAGGGGACATAGCTTTAAGTTGAGGGGTGAAAGATATAGGACAGATGTCAGAGGTAGTTTCTTTACGCAGAGAGTAGTAGGGGCGTGGAACGCCCTGCCTGCAACAGTAGTAGACTCGCCAACTTTAAGGGCATTTAAGTGGTCATTGGATAGACATATGGATGTAAATGGAATAGTGTAGGTCAGATGATCGGCGCAACATCGAGGGCCGAAGGGCCTGTACTGCGCTGTAATATTCTAATTCTAAAAAAAAAAAATTCTATCTCTCCCTTCAATATTCCACTTCTCCACAGTTTGAATTTGCTGACATTGCTGATGTGTCTTTATTCCAGACTGTGTAGGAGCTATTTTAGGGGATAAGTATGAGAGTATATCATTATATTTGTTAGTTGTTGGGCAAAGGATAGACTGGTGATATTTGACAAAATAGGAAAAGACTGGATACTTTACAATGAGTTATAATGCTGCAATATAGTCAAAGACTCAGGTGGTTTACTTTTGCAGGTCATACCTTTGTCGTTCAGACCCTAAGCCTGGGCCACCTTTCTGGAGCCAGTGGGTCTGCCAATTGTTTTAATCTTAATATTTGCTATTTTTACATAATGCGCATGAAAACACGGCTTTTTTATCACCAAAGTATACATTGTGAGATGCATTCTTTGTACGTCATAAGTAGATTATTAGATAATCACACAGGTAAAAGAGAAACAGATTGGTAGCTTTCATTTCCTCTTAATGGTACAGTCTTTGGTCATTGAGAGAGAATGATTTGTGTTGAGGATTTTTTTTTATTCATTCATGGGATGTGGGCATCACTGGCCAGGCCACCATTTATTGCCCATCCCGAATTGCCCTTGAGATGGTGGTGGTGAGATGCCTTCTTGAACCACTGCAGTCCATGTGAGGTAGGTACACCCACAGTGCTGTTAGGAAGGGAGTTCCAAGATTTTGACACAGCAACAGTGAAGGAATGGCGATATAGTTCCAAGTCAGGATAGTGTGTGACTTGGAGAGGAACTTGCAGGTAGTAGTGTTCCCATGCATTTGCTGCCCTTGTCCTTCTAGTTGGTAGAGGCCGCGGGTTTGGAAGGTGCTGTCTAAGGAGCCTTGGTGCATTGCTGCAGTGCATCTTGTAGATGGTACACACTGCTGCCACTGTGCGTCGGTGGTGGAGAGAGTGAATGTTTGCGGATAGGGTGCCAATCAAGCGGGCTGCTTTGTCCTGGATGATGTGGAGCTTCTTGAGTGTTGTTGGAGCTGCACCCATCCAGGCAAGTGGAGAGTATTCCATCACACACCTGACTTGTGCCTTGTAGATGGTGGACTGGCTTTGGGGAGTCAGGAGGTGAGTTACTCGCCGCAGGATTCCTAGCCTCTGACCTGCTCTTGTAGCCACGGTATTTATATGGCTACTCCAGTTCAGTTTCTGATCAATGGTAGCCCCTAGAATGTTGATAGTGGGGGATTCAGCGATAGTAATGCCATTGAATGTCAAAGGGAGATGGTTAGATTCTCTCTTGTTGGAGATGGTCATTGCCTGGCACTTGTGTGGTGCAAATGTTACTTGCCACTTATCAGCCCAAGCCTGGATATTGTTCAGGTCTTTCTGCATTTCTACATGGACTGATTCAGTATCTGAGGAGTCGCGAATGGTGCTGAACATTGTGCAAGCATCAGCCAACATTCCCACTTCTGACCTAATGATTGAAGGAAGGTCATTGATGAAGCAGCTGAAGATAGTTGGGCCTAGGACACAACCCTGAGGAACTCCTGCAGTGTTGTCCTGGAGCTCAGATGATTGACCTCCAACAACCACAACCATCTTCCTTTGCGCTAGGTATGACTCCAACCAGCAGAGAGTTTTCCCCCTGATTCCCATTGACTCCAGTTTTGCTAGGGCTCCTTGATGCCATACTCAGTCAAACGCTGCCTTGATGTCAAGGGCAGTCACTCTCACCTCACCTCTTGAGTTCAGCTCTTTTGTCCATGTTTGAACCAAGGCTGTAATGAGGTCAGGAACTGAGTGGCCCTGGCGGAACCCAAACTGAGTGTCACTGTGCAGGTTATTGCTAAGCAACTGCTGCTTGATGGCACTGTTGATGACACCTTCCATCACTTTACTGATGATTGGGAGTGGACTGATGGGGCGGTAATTGGCCAGGTTGGACATCCTGCTTTTTCTGTACAGGACATACCTGGGCAATTTTCCACATTGCAGGGCAGATGCCAGTGTTGTAGCTGTACTGGAACAGCTTGGCTAGGGACGCGGCAAGTTCTGGAGCACAGGTCTTCAGTACTATTGCCGGAATATTGTCAGGGCCCATAGCCTTTGCAGTATCCAGTGCCTTCAGTCGTTTCTTGATATCACGTGGAGTGAACTGAATTGGCTGAAGTCTGGCATCTGTGATGCTGGGGACTTCAGGAGGAGGCCGAGATAGATCATCAACTCGGCACTTCTGGCTGAAGATTGTTGCAAATGCTTTTGCCTTATCTTTCGCACTGATGTGCTGGGCTTCCCCATCATTGAGGATGGGGATGTTTGTGGAGCCACCTCCTCCAGTTAGTTGTTTAATTGTCCACCACCATTTACAGCATGATGTGGCAGGACTACAGAGCTTAGATCTGATCTGTTGGTTATGGGATCGCTTAGCTCTGTCTATCGCATGCTGTTTATGCAGTTTGGAACACAAGTAGTCCTCTGTTGTAGCTTCACAGGTTGACACCTTATTTTGAGGTATGCCTGGTGCTGCTCCTGGCATGCCCTCTGGCACTCTTCATTGAACCAGGGTTGGTCCCTTGGCTTGATGGTAATGGTAGAGTGGGGGACATGCCGGGCCATGAGGTCACAGATTGTGGTTGAGTACAATTCTGCTGCTGTTGATGGCTCACAGCACCTCAATGATGCCCAGTTTTGCATTGCTAGTTCTGTTCAAAATCTATCTCATTTAGCACGGTGATAGTGCCACACAACATGATGGACGCTATCCTCAATGTGAAGGCAGGACTTCGTCTCCACAAGGACTGTGCGGTGGTCACTCCTACCAATACTGTCATGGACAGATGCATCTGCAGCACGCAGATTGGTGAGGATGAGGTCAAGTATGTTTTTCCCGCTTGTTGTTTCCCTCACCACCTGCTGCAGACCCAGTCTAGCAGCTATGTCCTTTAGGACTCAGACAGCTCAGTCAGTAGTGGTGCTACTGAGCCACTCTTGGTGATGGATATTGAAGTCCCTCACCCAGAGTACATTCTGTGCCCTTGCCACCCTCAGTGCATCCTCCAAGTGGTGTTCAACATGGAGGAGTACTAACTCATCCGCTGAGGGAGAGCGGTAGGTGGTAATCAGCAGGAGGTTTCCTTGCCCATGTTTAACCTGGCCATGAGACTTCATGGGGTCCGGAGTGGATGTTGAGTACTCCCAGGGCAACTCCCTCCCTACTGTATACCACTGTGCCACCACCTCTGCTGGGTCTGTCCTGCTGGTGGGACAGGACATATCCGGGGATAGCGATGGCAGTGTCTGGGACATTGTCTGTAAGGTATGATTCTATGAGTATGACTATGTCAGGCTGTTGCTTGACTAGTTTGTGGGACAGCTCTCCCAACTTTGGCACAAGCCCCCAGTTGTTAGTCAGGAGGACTTCGCAGGGTCGACAGGGCTGGGTTTGCCGTAGTTGTTTCCAGTGCCTAGGTCGATGCCGGGTGGTCCGTCTGGCTTTATTGCTTTTTAATGACTTCGTGGCAATTAGATACAATTGAGTGGCTTGCTCGGCCATTTCAGAGGGCATGTAAGAGTCAACCACAACACTGCATTGTGCTGTAAGCATGTGACATTTCTGCTAGTGGTGAATCTGTTTCATCGAGTCATTACGGCACAGCAAGATGCTATTCAACCCATCGAATCCATGCTGGCTGTCTGTGGAGCAACCCAATCAATCTTCTGTTTTTGTTTTGCACTGGTTTCAATAACTAGCATATTTAATTGCCAAATAGCTTTAACATTTAAAATAAAAATACTCTTCCAACAAAAGAAGGATCTAACCCACATGTGCTTTTTATTGGGTGGGGAGGGCGTGATTTTTTTTACGAAGGTGTTTATTTTCTCCTAGTTTGCCCCAACAATACAGCAGCACCGAATGGGTGACCTACTGCTATGCTTCCTCTAATGCCATTCTGAGTTTACAACTGGGAAGCAAGCAAAATGAATTTGATATTGATGTTCTCCCTTTTTTCCATCCCCATGTTTATTTGTCTAGATTTGCTATCTAGCCCCCCATGTCAAAACAACAAAGGTACATGAATTGAAGAATCACTAGTGTTGCACAAGTTGAAGTGATTAGACCATTGTGATGAACTCACAGATTTTGGAAGCCCGTTTCATTGGAGTAGCTCTGCCTCGCCCTGTCCATTTAGTATAGCAGCCTAAAAGAGCATTAAGTTAACCATTAGCTGAGTACTATTTCAAAATTAAACTTATGTATTTGTATGAATCAAGGAGGGGAGAATTGATGTTTCTATGTTAAACTAATGGTTAGTTTCGCTGTTTTGGATAAAAAAATATTAATAGTGGATTTGCTATATCTTATGTGAAATTCATTGTATCTGATTCGCACTATTCCTGCATTTATATAGCACCTAATGCATCGATTTAGGACTGTCATGCCCAGTAAAGACGTGTTCCTACATTTAAGGTACAAAATTTATTCAATGTGGACTTTTTGAAATTGACTTTTCCTTTAAATAAGTGGACAATGTGCTGCAAAAGATGGCTGCTGAAGATAAGATGACCTGGCCTGTGTATTCAAACACTGTCTAGAAAGGACAAAATGATACATTCCAGACTAAGAGGTGTCGACTATACCCATCCTGAAACCATCAAGGGACATTCCTGAATTGAATGGTTTTCTTCTGAGACAAAGAAGGTGTGATGTAGCAGCATCTTAACAGAATGATACTCATCCAGACAGCAATAGATAACCATGGATTCCATATCCTGGTCCATTGTGTGGTCACACCAGACGAGAAGGCCATGTGTCAAATAACAGAAATGCTATTATGATGAATTGTGACTCTCTGGAGAGAGTGGGGGAGATCACAGCAATATCACAGAAGGCAGTCCAGCGAGGGGCTGTGGAAAGATCCAGCCTAAACTAAAAGAAGCCCTGCTTTTAATTTTACACTTCAACTTGGTGCAGTAGAGAATTGAAGTAACCTCCACCTGCAGCCTGAAATGTTAACCACCAGAAATCTACAACAGCTCAACAAGTTCAAGACTACAAACACCCAGGCCTGTACCTTTAAAAGAGACTATTCTACTTAGAAGATTCAACAGGTTTACCATAAATCAGGAACACCTACTACACCTTGAACTTTGATCCTTACCTTCTGTCTATCTTCTATTAAGAGCGCATGTGAGAGTGAATTTGTGCATCAGTTGTGTTGCGAACACTTTGGGGAATGAATATTGTTTAATAAATAGTTAACTTTCTCTTTTAAACGTACAAGAAACGTACCTTAAAAATACTCAGGGGCTAACTCATCATTTTAAACAAAACACGATTGTGGGAACCACCCATACCTCTTACCACCTATTCATAACAGGACTCAACCTCCAATACCTAATTTCTTTGATTAGAATTTAAAACTGTGTAATCTTTTTGGTGGAATTGTATTTGGGTAAAACTATTTGAATAAGTCATTGAAATATTTAAGGAAGCTGTTTTAATACATTGCTATTATTACTAGGAATGTGAATTCTTACTTGAAAGCAATTTCCTTTATTTGACCTGTCTGGCTGATGTGCATTTTCATCATGCCACTGATCTGAAGGCTGCAACATTATTTCAAAAGAAAATTATATAAAATTAAAATATATTCTGCACAGACTGAGAATTACTGTAAAATACACTGTATTGGTTGCAGAAGACTAAAAGTTGCATGTGGCTTTAATGCTGGGTAGCCCATTGGAAATCTGTCAGTCACACTGATGCATAGATCTCATGGGTCTGTAGTTTGTAAAAATCTGCTTATAAGTGTGACATTCCAGGTTTTCCGGTTGGAAATATTCAGTAAATTTACACATTTTCCTGATTTTACTTTAAAAACTAAATTATTATTCAACAGAAAACCTTTGTCAGATATTTCAGATTTGAAGGTATGAGGAACTGTAGGTGCAGATGGGTCCACCTTGCCATGCAATGCTATTAGAATTCATTTTGGGACTGGTACACTTATGAGACAGTTAAGCAAAGTTTAGTACCTACTCTTGAGTACCAGAAAAGTGCTTTCTTGATTTCGGCTAATTTGGAAGCAAGTTATAGGTTGAGGGCCAATAGTCTTATTCACATTGGTCCTAAATCTGTAATGTGTTAAAGTACAGGTCTAGAATCAGTGTGCTTCAAGGCTAAAAATGCATCTGCCCTGATTTTTGGGCATGGGATCACAATTTGTGATCTGCCTGCACCAGTTGCGTGGAGGTGAGCAGCACACAAATTTGGTGCTCCCACCTCATTACCATGATTGCAGTGTGGGGCCGTGCTATGCTGCTGGCTGCCTGTTCACATTGCCGGCTGCCTCTACACTTAACAGGGGGTGATCAGCATTGTGCTGATAACATGTTGCAGCCAGCCTGCTCCTCTTAAAGGCAGAATGTCCCTCTTAAAGGGAAGCTGCACTGAATAAAGTTGATAGAAATTAAAACGTGGTAAATGAAACACCAGAGCAGAGAGAGGGCTCTAGCATGACAAATGTGACACTGGAGGCACCAGTCATGGAGGTGGTCAAGAGGAAAGATGCCATGGTTTTGTGGTGGACCAGGAGGTCCTTAAGGACTATACTCAGAAGTGTGCGGGAGCAGGTGGCCCGGGAGGTCAACTCCCAGAGATTGGACCCGTAGACCTGGCAGCAGTGCTACAAGAAGTCTAATGACTTCAGAGGTGGTCAAGGCCAGTGAATGCATCTTCATATGACATCTCCTACCCACCACAACACCAACCTCATGCTGCTCAATACAACACCTCTCCCTCATACACTTACCAATCCTGCAAACCTCACACCCATATCTTGCCTCCACATACTTCCAGCTTTCAGCTATGGCAGGCACATGACTCAAATACAGTGCTACACAATCACGAACATTCTGCCCTCTCTCTTGCAGGACAAGGTGGTACACTATAGAAAGGAGCAGAGTAGAACCAGTGGGGGACAAGGATGCCTACATCTCCTAAGCCCTACTGAGGAGATGGCCCTCTGCATCATGGGGCCGGCTGCAATGGGTTCCATGGCATCCAGCATCGCTGAGAACATTGAGGATGACGATATGTTCCTGCATTATACCCCTTCTCAACTCTCAGCATGGCCTCATCCTGCTATCTAGCATAATGAACAAGCTACATGGACCTTTTGCTTCCTACCCTACTGCCCTTCTCATACCCCAGTCTTCCCCTTCTGGTTTCTGTTGTGTTTCCTTCTATCATTCAAACACAAACTCACCACTCAAGTAGGACTGGTGAACTACTGTGAGTTCCTTATTCTGAGATTACTGTATATTACTGAAGATTACTATACACATCGCTGGAGAGCTCTTACTAGTACGTATTGCTTGGTCATCTAACACATTCCAACTACTGCGTGATGTGACAGATGACATCATATCCTGTCTGATGATGTATGCAGGATTATTGACCTACCCGCATAAAAACATACTACAACATCCCCTTTTTTTCTAAAGTTGGGATTACACACTTATAATAAATAAACAGAAAATAACAGGGATGTCATAACACTTTACATTTTAGTAAAATTTCATGCATTGAGAGTTCACAACTTTACGAGTTTACAAGATTCTGAAGCGGCACAGTGGCGCAGTGGTGAGCACCGCAGCCTCACAGCTCCAGGGACCCGGGTTCGATTCATGGTACTGCCTGTGTGGAGTTTGCAAGTTCTCCCTGTGTCTGCGTGGGTTTTCTCCGGGTGCTCCGGTTTCCTCCCACAAGCTAAAAGACTTGCAGGTTGATAGGTAAATTGGCCATTATAAATTGTCACTAGTATAGGTAGGTGGTAGGGAAATATAGGAACAGGTGGGGATGTTTGGTAGGAATGTAGGATTAGTATAAATGGGTGGTTGATGTTCGGCACAGACTCGGTGGGCCGAAGGGCCTGTTTCAGTGCTGTATCTCTAATCTAATCATAAAGATAGTTTGCCAGTATGACCTGGTCTGGTCACATTGAGACTTTTTTGAGATCTCTGACTGTTATCACTGTCTTGATTCGTAGGTCTGTTGCTTTCTTGCACAACAACATCGTGTTGGTTGTCTTCACCATGATCTTCCACAGTGCTGTGTTCAAGTCTCAGCTTCAAACGTGTTCTATTTGCGATAAGATTGCTAGGTGTTTCCTAATTAGACATCTCCCTGAGTTGGCATTGATTCCTGCTTAATGTCACTCCATTTGGTGTCACCACTTCATACAATGTCGGCTCACGACAAACCTTAGCTATTTCAGCTGGAAACCTGATTCCCTCTGTTGGATGTAGAACCCGAACATTTTGTTGTCCTATGGTCAAACTTGGCAATTCTTTACTGATCATGCATATCCTTCATCCTCTCCTGTTTTTCCAGTAATTCGTCTTGGACAACTGTTAACTTGGATAGGTGGTGGCCTGGAAGTCTCGTTTGGACTTGCCTTCCAAATATGAACTCAGCTGGTGTTGCCCTTCGATGTAGCATTGCAATCTGGAAATCCTGCTTCATTTCCTGGAATTTAATAATCAAAGACTTAACAGTACAAACTATTCGCTCTGCTAGGCCATTTGATCAAGGATAATGCGGTGATGACATAATGTGATCAAGGCCCCACCTTGCACACGTCTCAAAATGGCTTTTCCATGTACTGAGGACTGTTATCTGAGACAATTTCTTGTGGTGTCCCAAACAAACTGGAAATGGCACTCAGTGTACTGGCAACGGCTACACTCCATGTATTGTGTAGTTGTCGAATTATCAGAAACTTGGCAAAATATCCATCACCAGTAGAAAAACATCACTATGCGTATTAAATAGTCTGTAGCAATTCTCGTCCATGGCTGTGATGGAATCTTATGAGGTGTCAATGGCTCCTTGATCTGGCTTGGCTGGTGTGCCTGACATGCCTCGCACATTCTCACAGCTTTCTCTATATCACTGCTGATCCCTGGCCAGTATACAGTTTCTCTCGGCAGACGTCTAGTGCGCTCAGTGCCCAAGAGAGCCTGGTGTAATTGCGTCAGAATGTCTGGTCGGGGTAACTCAAGGTATTCAGTCTACCCTTGAATATTATGCCTCTGGATAGTCCTAATTCATCTCGGTAGGCCCAAAATTGTCTTAAGGTTCCCAGGAATTCTTGTAGAGCATCAGGCCAACCTTCGATTATGGTTTTCCATAGTGCCTGGAATACTGGGTCTTTGGATTCTCTTCTTGCAATTGTTGGTATTTGTGTTTCCCAAAATTCATCAGATCAACTTGTAACACATCTTCGACTTCTGTATCGAGTGAATCGACTTGCAAATCCAATGGAACATCTGCATTCTTTATTGGATTTGGTAGCCTGCTCAAGGTGTCTCAAGTAGCCATCAAGTTGCCTGGCTTATAGTGAACATGGCAATCGTATCCTTGAATTTTGATCAACAATCGTTGCAACCTAGGTGGTGCATTTGCCAATGGTTTTCATCATATCATTTCAAGGGGTTTCTGGTCTTTTTCACAATGAATCTCTTTCCAAACATATATTTATGAAATCATGTTATGCAAAATACTAGAGCCACATCTCCTGTTCTATATTGGAATAGTTCACTTGCGCTGGAGACAAGCTCTTTGATCTGAACCTATGGGTTTTCCATCCTACAGAATGCAAGCTCTGAGTCCCTTCTGTGATGCGTCTACCTCCAAGGTAGTTTTTTTCCTTGGGTCATAAAACTGGATTGAGGACGTTTCCTCTGACAGTGACTTTTTTAAAGCCTCAAACATGTGCTGATGATCCTCTTGTCATATGAACGGTACTTCCTCAATTGCTTACGAAACAATGATGCCTTCTGAGCAAAGTTGGAAACGTATGGTGTGAGAAGTTAAACAATCCCAGACAATGCTGTAGATCCTCCCTGTCCTGTGAAGTAGGCATGTAGTATTTATCCTCTAGTTTGTTTGGATCTGGATGAATGCTGTTGCTCGAATATATAGAACTGAAAAAGTTAATGTGATGCACATTCACCTCGCATTTTTGACTATTAAAGACAAGGCTTTCACAATGCACATGAATCCCGGCATCTCTCCAGTGCAGTCCATGTGCAGTTGGAACAAATCCTGGCTGATTGGTAATCCATAAAGCAATCTTTGAAAACAGTGCCTTCCGAAATGTTGTCAACTCCATTGAGCCTTCTGCCAGATGGACAGACCAGTAACTGTTTTTAGCATCCAACTTGGAGAAGAACTTTGTACCAGTGAACTTTGGATGCAACTTCTGCAATGTTGGAATCTTGTGTGGGCATCTTTTCAATGCATTAGTTAATATGTCTCGGATCTAGACATACCCTAATCGTTCCGTCCTTCTTTACCACACAAGTGATTGAATTGCACCAGACCGTGTGCTGTTGCATTTTATGCATAATACTGTCTTGCTCCATTTTATCCAGTTCGACTTCTAATTTGCCTTGGATATGAATGCTGCATTTTCTCAGGAGGGTCTGTTGACAAATTGGATCCTCTCACAGGTGTTGTAAGACTCCAAGCCCTTTAAAACTGTTGATTGTATTGAACTGGTCTGAGTATTTAGATTTCAAGTGGAAGACTGACTCAATGGGGTTGTTCTTGATATCTGGTATCCCCACTGGTACCTTGTTGATCCCATGAATAGTAACGAGCTTAAGGTCTCTGCATGCTGGTAGGCCTGCAATAGCTGGACCTAGTGTATCAACAAGATAAAAGACCTGTGGTGACCATGCTGATTGATTATGGCTGCACTTCAGTGTCATTGTACCAATGCAATGAATCGCTGATCCGTTATATGCAGTTAACTTAGCTGTGAGTATGAGTGGTCTGCAGACAGAGCGGGGGAAAGAATGGTTCATTTGCCAGTTCAACGGAGGACTACGTCGAAGATGAGTCTGCTGCATAGAACTCAGATGAGGACCTCAATGGGGCATTATACAGTAGTATGTAATGGGCATGCACAGCAGTATGCTGGATGCATTGGCTAACCTGCCAGACAGCCTCCTGTCACTGCCAAGGAGCACAGAAGCAAGTTGGCAGAGGGCATTGCACAGAGCTTCCTCTCTCCGTTGCCTCTGCTCCATCTCCCTGTCATGCTACAGACATAGTGATGGTGGCACTGCGGCCACCATACCTGTTGCAACTTTTGCACTGAATTTTTTTGGGCCCCACTGAGACAGGTTCGCAGGTGGGTCCCATAGAATTGCGATAGGATACACGGGGTGGAGGGCCCGTCACCTCCACATCACAGCACAATTTTGTCAGAGGTGGGATAGGCCTTCCGGCCCAGAGGCCAATTGAGGCCCTTAAGTGGCCTATTAACGGCCACTAAAAGGCCTCTTCCTGTTGCTGCTGAGATTTAGCCTGTGGCGGGGTTGAGGGGGTCCTCTTCCACGTGGGGAAGTCACCCAGCAGAATGAGGTGACCTCCCTGCAGGCTTGTGAGGTGGGGGAAGGGGTGCGAGTGGGTGCAGTGGGGGCTGATGGCTCCTCCTCTGTGGGCAATCTGTGGCTGATGGAGGGCCTCTTCTGGCAAAACCTGCATCTCCCTGAGCCACCCTGCTCCTGCACTAAACTCCCACCGCCCCCCACCCCCCCCAGCACCTCGCTGAAGCCTGCCGGTTTGGCCCCGGCGACCCCACGTCGCTTACCTTAGATCCAGGCTCCAGCGCTGGGCCTGGGCTGTTAATTGGCCCAGCGCCGTAGAATCGTTCCGGGGGAGTTCCAGCTGGCCGAGTCGGGATTTCTCATGCCTTTTCGGCCCACTGCCAGGAGCCTCGCCATGGGCACAAATCCAGTCCTTTGTGTGGAAAGGTCAGCCACTCCTCCGGCCTCCCTGTGAGGATGCAGCAACACTCCTTGCTAAATCCAGGAACTCACCATACCACTTCCAAAAACACTCCACAGCACTTCCAGACATTTTGCAATAGTGGAAGTTCTTAAAAATTGTCTTACCTGCAATTTGGGTGCCTGGCCTGTTAATTGCCCATTAATTGTGTTCACCTGCATGCCGGTGGTGGGCATTAATTGGGCTGTAAAGAGACACTTCATGAAACTGTGGTGTGGTTGATTTAGGAGGTGATGTTGGTAATATTTAACTGTGCAAATAAAGACTGAGTTAAAGACTGGCTCCAGTACTATCCTTCACCAACTGGCATTCTGGATTGGCCCTCTAAATAATGCTACTGCTGGGCCCTTCTTGCAGGTCAGTGCTTGCTGTTTGCAGAGTGACATATAAATTTGTTGCCTGGACCTGCGTGGTCCAATTTGAATATCCGGCGGCACATCATCCGGTGGGGCTGTGTGACATCAGAATAGCGCTCCTTCACAGGCTTCCGCGTCATGCTGGAAATGCCGCTACAGGCACCCTTCTCAGGGACACGCTGCTCCAGAAATTCGTGCCCTTAATGTATAATTTGCTCCCAATTTACCGATTCAGATGTTGTAATTCAAAGAATAGTACTTTTTAACTATTTTGTTAGGAATCATTTAAGTCATTTCTTTATTTTTCAACATTATTCTTCCTGTTGAGAGGGATTCTTTTCCCTCTCCACCACCGCCCTCCCCACCCAGCCCTCTCCCTTTCCAAGCTATTTCTTGTTTCCTCTGTTTTCCTATTTTCTTTCTCTTTTCATTTTTAGGCATTTGTTTATATCTGGGTATAATCCAAAAAATAAGCATGTGAAATTGTCAGCAGATCTGTTTGCCAGTTTGGCTCACCATCTGTGTTTCTACTGGCCAGGCAGATCAATTTTTAAAAAGAACAGCTGGTACCAGACCTGGGATTTTGTGTCTCTGAAGAGCACCGCTGTCTTTAAATAGCTACAGAAATTATGATTAATGTTTTCATGTCTTTGTTTCTCTGTCCTTTCTTTCTGATCTGTTGAATATGTCTTTGGCTGAGCACTAGGAAACTGGGTAGTAAGAGTTATTTACCCTGTCACTGTAAGAGAGCTAAATTAATATCTGCAGAGAGGCAGTCATTTGCTCATGGCTCTTTTGTGCCTGTTTAGCTGTATGCTTTAGTTAAATCAGCTTGCTCATTTATGGGATCACTCATTCAAGTCAGTCTGTTTGATCATGTAATTAGAAATCAGTTCCTTTATAAACAAAAACATTACAAAAAATTGGAAATATAGGAAATAAAAGGATGTTAAACTTAATTACTTTGAAATTTTAGCTTTTAAAGTGGTACTGATGAAGCCACTCTTCCCCATTAAATTGAGCATGTTTTTTGTATTTTTGCAAACAAAATAGAATTTTGTATTAAACTGTTCGTATGATTAATCCATAAGTTGTTAAAACAAATTGCACTGCAGTTGAAATTTTTCATTTTTATTTTGCAGTGCATTTCTGAGACCAAAGCTGGGCAAACAGTATGAAGCCTCCTGTGTGGTATGCTATCTTATTTTAACATTGCATGTGTACTGTGGTTACTAAGGTAGCAATGCATAATTTCTGTTCAGCTCTGAAACATGACACAACTGTAGGAAAGCACCTGTTTTCTGTATGGCGCTATTAAATGTTATTACCACATGACTGGCTGGCTTGCTACTGAGCTCAATAATCATCCTCTTCACCACCAGTCCACAGTAGTCACAGTCAGTACTACCTACAGGATGCACTGCAGTGACTCTGCAAGATTACTTTTATAGCATTTCCCAGCTCCTTAACCTCTAACACCAAGAATGACAAAAGCAGCAACATTATGGGAACACTATCATCTGAAGTTCCATCTAAGTCACATGCTGTCCCAACTTGGACATAAAGCACTGTTCCTTCATTGCTGCTGGGCCAAAATCCTGGTATACCCTACCATCAGCACCAGTGTGCATCAAGGGCTACTGATCCTTAACATATAACCATCAGCGGAAGAGCTGGGCCCATCACCACCTTTCTTTGAGCAACTAGGGATAGTCAATAAATATTGCCTTGCCAGAATGGCTCACATCCCAAGAAAAACAAATAATCATTTTAGTTTCTTTATTATTATTATTGGTGGTAGGGTCAACCCCTAAAGAATGGAAATAATTATTCACCCTTCATATCAAATGTTGACAGCAATATTCCGTATATTTTTGTTGTTTTGACAGTAAAAAGTCTATCTTGGTGATGGCATAGTAGAAGGCACTGTAGATAATTCTTAATTTGAATTGATCCAAGTATTTGTCAGCTTTTTTTTCCATTGGAGGGTGAACATTTGCCAGTAGATAGCGTGGCTGCTGCCCTTCCTCTGGACTGGCAGTGAATCATTCATAGTGGCAAGAGATAGGTGTGTTGGAAGAACATGCAAATAATGGTTCGATTATTCAGAAGTGCTTTTCAGTGAAATGTTTATATCACAGATTGTGGGGATGGTAACTGTGGAAACTCTTCATTTGGATTCAACATACTAACTTGTTGGAAAAGGATACACATAGGTGAACCGCCTTACTGATGGAAAAATATGGTGTTTTAAGTGAGCAGTAATATGATTAACAGCATTTAGTTTACATGCAACATGTGGCATTGCATGTGGTGTTCCAGAACATTTCAGCAATCATCCATATAATAAATAAACTACTACACCATTAAAAGAACATGCATCTTACTTTCTTCAGAAAGCTTCTGGCCAACACTCAAATAACAAAGAAAGGTACGGCATTAAAGAAACATATTCTAAGATCTTAACTACAGGACCCACCAATCTTAGTATAATTGTTTACGTTGTAAATGTTTAACATTGTTTTAAATGGTTAATTAGTCTTTTTTCTGACTATAATTTTCACACAAAAAAACTAACCAATTGGTGTGGATTTATGGATTAGAAACTGGACTGGAATAATGACATTCAAGCTGCTGTACATAGTTTTAAGCTATTCTTTGCTCTTTCTAATTTGCACTGTTGCTAGGTGGAGGTTTTTGATCACCATTCTGAATGATGATGTTTTTCTAATGAAATGAAATATAGCCATAAAGTGGTCTAAGCCTCCATCTGCACCACACTTAGAGTACAAGGTGTCCATTCCATCTCCTAGAAGCTCTAAGCAGGAAGTACTATGGAGGGTTACAGGAACACTTATCTGCAACACATTTGTATAGTGAAGTGAACTTAGCACCAATAGTATTTTTTCTTGTGGAAGGAATGCATTAATTTATTTTAACTGTTTTAATTGGTTTCTAGTCTTTTGAACGCGTATTGGTGGAGAGCAAGTTACATGGTCTCTCGCCTGCACTCTCCGAGGCCATCCAGAGCATTACACGCTGGGAACTAATACAAGCTGCCTTACCACATGTACTCCATTGCACAGCTACACTACTGTCAAACCGAAATAAGCTTGGTGAGTTTTTGCACATTCTCCTGTGCCTATTGATTTTTCTAGAAGATAAACCGTAATTGTATTTTCCACATATGGAAGCATTTTGGATATTTGATGTGGAGTTTAGAAGAATAAGAAGTGATCTTATTGAAACATGTAAGATCCTGAGGGGACTTGATAGAATGGATACTGGGAGGATGTTTCCTCTTGTGGGGGAGACTAGAACAAGGGGACACAGTTTAAGGACACCTTTTAAGGCGGAGGTGAGGAAAACATTTTTTCTCAAAGGATCATTAGTCTGTGGAATTGTCTTCCCCGGAAAGCATTGGAGGCTGGGTCATTGAATTTATTGAAGGCTGAGTTAGATAGATTTTTGATAGACAAGGGACTCAAGGGTTATGGGGGCAGGCAGGAACGTGGAGTTGATACCACAACCTGATCAGCCACGATGTTATCGAATGGCGGAGCAGGCTTGAGGGGCCAAATGGCCTACTCCTGTTCCTAAGTCTTATGTTCCTATGTGGCAAATCAGATTTTTTTTTAGTATGCATGCACAGTCCAATAGCTAAAATTTTGATTTGTACTAAATGCTCATATCAGTCAAAATATTGACATTCTAAAAGAATATAATAAAATATGTAAGTTAGTCCTGATTTTTCTCTGTAAATAGACAATAACTATCAGCATTCATTACCAACAGATCATATAGAAATGTCAACTTTGTGATAACTCGGGTATTTCTGTACTGTAGCCGAGCAGGGAGGGATGGTGCTGAAAGCATTGATAAGTTTATCTGAGAGACTGGTGACAGATGGTGGGGATGATGAACAAAGTAAATCAAGATCCTAACTATACCATCCAAGTTAATAACATGTCCATTTTAATTGCTGTAAAAAAAAATTCTAAGTTTCAGTTAACTTTTTTGAGGAGGTAAGGTAAGATTTAAAATAATTCCTAAACAAGAAAGATGCATTCATTCAGAAAAAAAATGATTTGGCTTTCAGTTCATCAGATGGAGTGCCAGTGCTGATGAATGGAACATTTATCACCATATACACACTTTTTTGCTGAATTCCCTTTTGAATTTTGCCACTTGAAACAAGACAGAACTCTGGAATGATGCACAGAAACCATGGAGCTTCCATTTTGTTTCTTTACCACAACTACAAATTCTGTCATCAGGCATATTTAATGGCTGTAATGAATGGATGCTCTTAGTTTTGAAACTTGATCTTAACCTTTGAGTGTAAATTTTGAAATTGAGTCATACAGTATTAGGGATGAATTTTCAGGTTCTGCCAGGGGCAGGAATGGAGGCAGGCGGGGGGACAAATATACCGGTGCTGGCCACCGTGCTAGTTTCCCGGCACCGGTGAGTTTGACCAGGGCGGAAAGAGGGCATCCCTGAAATCCCACCTGATCCATTGGCAATGCCAATTTACATTGTTAAAGAGTGCTGGTACTTCTGTCCCCCCACCTGTGTCCATTCTTCTGCACTATCCATAACATGGCCCTCAATGGCTTCTACTCTGAAGTGTGGACCTTGAAGAGGGGGAGCCTTGGAGCTCATCGGAGGAAGAGGAGGAGCAGGTCGTGGAAGAGGAGGAGGAAATGGAGGGATGATGCAAAACACCAAGTGCCTCGGCTGCACAGGGAGGTGGCCGGGCCCTGCGCAGGGCTCGAGGGTCTTGTCAGGATGCCATCAACGTCAGGGATCATCTGAGCTAGGCACATTTAAGCTGAGGCCCTCTGACCCAGGAGTAACGATATGGTATGCAGCTCACTCTGAACTGCCGGTGCCAACACTTCCATTGAGGACATAGCCTGGAACATGTAAACTGTTACCACTAAAGAAGGATGCACATCTGCCCAGAGGTTTCACCATCACCGTAGATGGACCCTTACTTGCCTTCACCACTTTATACCACTTTTCTTCTCCCACTATTAATAGAAGGATGCTCACACATCTGGCTTCGTGTGTCAATATTTACATGCTGTTCATAAAGGAAAACAGTGCCCAAATACAGGTAGAAGACATCCCAGTGACCCACTCAATGCTCTGCATAGCAGAGGGGAAGCGGTGGCATAGTGGTAATGTCACTGGACTAGCAATCCAGAGGCACAGGCTAATGCTCTGGGGACACAGGTTCAAATCCCACCATAGCACTAGTGGAATTTAAATTCAATTAACAAATCTGGAATTTAAAAAAAAAGCTATGTCTTAGTAATGATGACCATGAAACCATTGTCAATTGTCATTAAAACCCATCTGGCTCACTAATGTCCCTTAGGGAAGGAAATCTGGCGATCTTACCTGGTCTGGCCTACATGTCACTCCAGACCCACAGCAATGTGGTTGACTGTTAACTGCCCTCTGAAATGACCTAGCAAGCTACTCAGTTGTACCAAACCGCTTGAGAAAAGTCTAAAAGGAATGAAACCGGATAGACCACCCGGCATCGACCTAGGCACTGGAAATGACAATGGCACACCCAGCCCTGTCGACTCTGCAGAGTCCTCCTTACTAACATCTGGGGGCTCGTGCCAAAATTTGGAGAGCTGCCCCACAGACTAGACAAGCAACAGCCTGACATAGTCATACTCACGGAATCATACCTTACAATGTCTCAGACACCACCATCACCGTCCCAGAAGTGATGGCACAGTGATATACAATCAGGAGGGAGTTGTCGTGGGAGTCCTCCACATGGACAACAGATCCCATGAAGTCTCATGGAATCAAGTCAAACATGGGCACAGAAGCCTCCTGCTGATTATCACCTGCCACCACCCCCCCTCCACCCCCAACCCCCACCTCCACTCAGCAGATGAATCAGTACTCCTCCATAGTGAACACTACTGAGGGTGGCACAAAATGTACTCTCGGTGGGGGACTTCAATGTCCATCACCAAGAGTGGCTTGGTAGCACTACTACTGACCGAGCTGGCCTAGTCCTAAAGGACATAGCTGCTAGTCTGGGTTTGTGGCAGGTGGTGAGGGAGCCAACAAGAGGGAAAAACCTACTTGTCCACGTCCTCACCAATCTACCTGTTGCAGACGCACCCGTTCATGACAGTATTGGTAGGAGAGACCAACGCACAGTCCATGTGGAGACGAAGTACCATCTTCACTTTGAGGACACCCTCCATCGTGTTATGTGACACTATCCGCCGTGCTAAATGGGATATATTTCAAACAGATTTAGAAGCTCAAAACTGGATATACATGAGGTGCTGTGGGCCATCAGCAGCAGAATTGTATTCAACCATAATCTGTAACCTCATGGCCAGACATATTTCCCACTCTACCATTACCATCAAGCCGGGGGATCAACTCTGGTTCAATGAAGAGTGCAAGAGGGCATACCAGGAACAACACCAGGCATACCTCAAAATGAGGTGTCAACCTGGAGAAGCTTCATCACAGGGCTATATGCACGCCAAACAGCGGAAGTAGCGTGTGATAAACAGAGCTAAGCGATCCCACAATTATCGGATTGGATCTAAGCTCTGCAGTCCTGCGACATTCAGTGGATAATTAAACAACTAACAGGAGGAGGTTGCTCCACAAATATCCCCATCCTCAATGATGGGAGAGCCCAGCACATCAGTGCAAAAGACAAGGCTGAAGCATTTGCAACTATCTTCAGCCAGAATGCTGAATGGATGATCCATCTCAGCCTCCTCCTGTGGTCCCCGCCATCACAGATGCCATTCTTCAGCCAATTTGATTCACTCCACGTGATATCAAGAAACAGCTAAAGGCACTGGATCCTGCAAGGCTATGGGCCCTGATAGTGTTCCGGCAATAGTACTGAAGACGTGTCCTCCAGAAATGGCCGTGCCCCCAGCCAAGCTGTTCCAGTACAGCTACAACACTGGCATCTACCTGACAATGTAAAAAATTGCCAAGGTATGTCCTGTACACAAAAGGACAAATGCAATCCGGTCAATTATTGTCCCATCAGTCTACTCTCGATCATCAGTAAAACGATGGAAGGTGTTGTCGACAGTGCTATCAAGCGGCACTGTCAGCAATAAACTGCTTACCGATGGTCAGTTTGAGTTCCGCCAGGGCCATTCAGCTCCTGACCTCATTACAGCCTTGGTCCAAACATGGACAAAAGAGCTGAACTCAAGAGGTGAAGTGAGAGCCTTTGACATCAGGCAGCATTTGACTGAGTGTGGCATCAAGGAGCCCCAGCAAAACTTGAGTCAATGGGAATCAGGGGAAAACTCTCCACTGGTTGGAGTCAAAGTAAGATTGTCGTGGTTGTTGGAGGTCAATCATCTCTGTCCCAGGATAGCACTGCAGGAGTTCCTCAGGGTACAGGAATATATATGAATATAGAAATTAGGACCAGGAGTAGGCCAGTAGTGTCCTAGGCCCAACCATTTTCAGCTGTTTCATCAATGAACTTCCCTTCATCATAAGGTCAGAGGTGATTCACTGATGATTGCACAATGTTAAGCCCCATTCTTGACTCCCCAGACTCTGAAGCAGGCCATTTCCATATGTAGAAAGACTTGGATAACATTCAGGCTTGGGCTGATAAGTGGAAAGTTACATTTGCACCACAGAAGTGTCAAGCAGTGACCATTTCCAACAAGAGAGATTCCAATCATCTCCCTTTGACATTCAATGGCTTTACCATCGCTGAATCCCTCACTATCGACATCCTGGGGGTTACTATTGACCAGAAACTGAACTGGACCAGCCATATAAGTCCTGTGACTACAACAGCAGGTCAGAGGCTGCGGATTCTGCGGCGAGTAACTCACCTCCTGACTCCCCAAAGCCTATCCACCATCTCCAAGACACAAGTCAGGAATGTGATGGAATACTCTCTACTTGCCTGGATGAATGCAGCTCCAACAACACTCAAGAAGCTCGTCATCAGCCAGGACAAAGTAGCCCGCTTGATTGGCACCTCATCCACCACCTTCAACACTCACTCCCTGCATCACCAATGCACAGTGGCAGCAGTGTGTACCATCTACAAGAAGCAATGCAGCAACTCACCGAGGCTCCTTCGACAGCACGTTCCAAATCCATGACCTCTACCACCTAGAAGGACAATGGCAGCAAACAAATAGGAACACCACCACCTGCAGGTGCCCCCTCCCAGCCACACATCATCCTGACTTGGAACTATATCGCCGTTCCTTCATTGTTGCTGGATCAAAATCCTGGAACTTCCTCCCTAACAGCACTGTGAGTATGGACTGCACATGGACTGCAGCGGTTCAAGAAGACGGCTCACCACCACCTTCTCAAGGGCAAATAGGGATGGGCAATAAATGCTGGCCTAGCTAGTGATGCCCACATCCCGTAAAATAATTTTCAAAAAACAGCCATTTCTACATGGTGCTCCTCTTGTGGCCTCAGATGAAGTGGAGGCAGCCTGCTCACTTGTCTTTGCTTGCGGTTGAGATGCACATGGCAGTTGTCCTTGCAGGGGGAAGCTCCAGAAGTTGCTGCACCTGCGTTATTGCAGGGGCGGCCTCCATCACAGGCTTCTGCTGCACAGATGCTTCCTTTGTCAGTGGATGACCAAGGATGCCGATGATGATGGGGGGTGGCACCCTCACACCCTCATCATCCTCATTGACTGCCTAAGTCCTTGGCTGGCGCTGTAGCTGGCTGGAGGGGAGATTCAGCTGGGTCGCAACTGGCATCCCCTCCAGCCATCCCTGCGCTGTCCCTGCCACTGACCAGTCAAGGCTTCGTGGTGTGGAATGCATCCTGTGAACGTCAATGCCTCAGGGGACTCCAACATGTTGGAGCACATCTGCTATTGCTGGCTGAGGTAGCACCTTCTTTCCTGTGACTCCTGAGGCCCTACATCTGTGCCCAGCTGAGCAGCCCTGTATCTGTTCTCCATCCTCTGAGGGGAACTGTGCACAACTCCTCTGCCTCTGGCACCTCCTCCTGCACACTAGTGCCATGCTCGTCACCCAGTGCCACTCTATCTAACCATGTGTGAGGACCCATCGAGGTAGGAGTATCTGTGCTTGTGGACGGTGAACTTATAAGGTGTGACAGTGCTTCTTCAGATCTTAGCTGGCCTGGTGATGGAGATAGAGAAGGTCTCCTTTGGTGACTGTCTGCACCTGTGAGAGACATGAAGAGATTATGAGAACTAGCCTCTGCGGTGCTGAGGCTTCCCAATGCAACTCAGTCTTCGATATGCTGCTGGACAGGTGGAGTGCAATGCACCCCCTTAATGATTGCATTGCCCTCTCTACCAAGGATGCCCATTTCATCTCGCCCAACTTTCCAATTGTCCATGACCCTGGCGATGTCAAGTCTACTTCCTCCATGGTGGTGACTACTTGAAGGTAGGGAATCCCTCCTCCCATCTGAACACTCTTGTGGGCATTATGAGCCCGTTTCTTCTGCAAGGACAAAAGGGAGTGAGATAAGGCACTGCTGGCCTCTATGGCCAATGCCAACTGCTCCTATTCATTAGAAACTGCATGTTTCAGTGCTGGCACATCCTCAGCAGCCCCATGGCTCTGAGCCATTCTGGGCACACAGTCCTCCCGTGTTCAGGTGCAGCATGCGCCCTGAGGCTCCTCAGCTGGAGTGTCTGCTAGAGGGTCCAACTCCAGGACTGCATGCACGAATCGAAAGGCTGCCCTGCCCCGGGTTTCAGGCCTCTGCCTCTCCTGAGACATTGTATGATTCTATGACATTCCAAACTGAGTGTAAAGCAGTGAAATGGCAGGCACAGTGATGGCTGCCGTAGTCTGTTTAAATCAGTCCCGCACTTGAACAGCCCCAATTTAGTTCCTGCACAGCTGCTAATTGGCCATCAAAACCACATTGAAAATCAGGGCTGCTGACTGTTTCCCCCTGGGGGTGGGTTCAGGACCTGGAAATGGTCCCAACTTCCATTTCCCAGTTCCAGAAGAAAGGTCCTGCCCATAGATGTCATTACAGTACTGAAGGAGGCCATTCAGCCCATCGAGTCCATACTGTCTCTCTGTCAAGCAATCCAGTCAGTCCCATTCCCCCACTCTATCCCTGTAGCCCTGCAATGTTGTTTCATCCATGTGCTCATCCAATTTCCTTCTGAAATCATTGATATCTACGCTTCTATCACCCTCATAGGCAGTGAGTTCCAAGTTATTGCCACTCACTGCATAAAAAATGTTCCTCCTCACATCCTCCTGCATCTTTTGCCCAAAGCCTTAAATCTGTGTCCCTTAGTCTTTGTACAGTCAGCTAATATGAATAGCATTTCTTTGTCTACTTTATCTGAATCTGTCATAATCTTGTACACAGCTATCAAATCGCCACACAGCCTCTTTTGCTCGAAGGAGAACAATCCTTGCTTCTCCAACCTAATTTTGTCGGTAAAATCCCTCATCCCTGGAACCATTCTGGTAAATTTCCTTAGCAACCTCTCAAATGCCCTCACATGTGGTGATCAGAACTGGACGCAATACTCTAGTTGTGGCCTTCCCAGAGCTTTATAAATGTTCAGCATAACTTTCCTGCTTTTGCACTCAGTACCTTCATTTATGAAGCCCACAATACTATATGCTTTGCTAATTACTCTCTCGATATGTGCTGCCACCTTCAATGATCTATGACATGAACCCCCATTCCCACTGTCCCTGTACACTGTTTAAAACTGTGCTATTAAGTCTACATTGCCACTCCCTATACCTTCTGCCAAAATACCTCACCTCACACTTCTCTATATGAAACTCCATCTGCCACTTTACTGCCCATTGTGCGAGCCAATCTATGTCCTCTTGCAGACCATTGGCAGCATTCACACTTTTTGCCACACTTCCAAGTTTGACAATTTTGAAATTTTACTCTGTATTCCAAAATCCAAGTCTTTTATATATTTCAAAAAAACAGTGGACCTAGCACTGGCCCGAGGGGAACACCACTGTTTACCATCCTCCAGTCTGAAAAACAATTGTGTACCACGACTCACTGTTTTTTGTCCTTAAGCCAAACTTTTATCCAAGCTGGCACTGACCCTCCTACTCCATGAGCTTCAATTTTGTTAACCAGCCTTTTATGTGGTACTTTGTCAAACACTTTCCTAAAATCCACAAGTAAAAACATCTATTGCATTGCCTTCATCAAACTTTTCTATTACTTCATCAAAAAATTAAATTAGATTCATGAAACTTTTTACAAATCTGTGCTGGCTCTGCTTAATTAACTCAAAACTCTCCAGGTGCCTGTTTTTTTTTTCCTGATTATTGTTTCTAAAATCTTAACCACCAGATGTTAAACTGATGGGCCTGTAGTTACTAACTATGTCCTTACACACTTTCTTGAATATGGGTATCACATTTGCCACTTTCCAATCCTCTGGCACCTCCCCCATATCTAGGGAACATTGGAAGATTATGGCAAGGCCTTCCACTCTCTCCACCCACACTTACTTTAGCAACCTGTGATGCAAGCCATGCAGGTGACTTAACCATTCTAAGCATTACCAGACTTTGCTGTACATCCTGCTGATCAGTTTTCACCCCATCCATTACCTCTATCATGTCTGTTTCTGCTGTTTTTTGTCAGCATTTTCTTCCTCAGTAAACACCGAATCAAAGTACTGATTAAGTATTCTAGCTTTGCTTTGTGCCTCTAAGCATCTATCACTCTCTTTGCCCCTAATAGGACCCACCCTGCCTCTCACTACCCACTTACTATTTACATGCTGGGAGAAGATTTATTTTGTCACACTCCAAAAATGAATAAACCTGTCCATCCTGCCTTTTTCTAATGCTAGTTATATAATAATTAGAAATGGAATGGTAGAGCATGAGAAACATACATGGTATGTGTCCTTATTACTTTAGATGAGCAGGGGATGAAAAGGGTGCATTATAAATATTTTTATAATTATTCTAAAATTGATAGTGTTACGACCAGGTGAGAAAGAGGTCTAGGGTTCCCTTTCAGCCTTCACCTGATCTTAATGTAACAGGGTTTTATTTCAAACACACTGTTTTCAGCTCCTCCTTGGTGAATCCTTGTTCACTGCTTTCCAATTATAAGGCAAAGAAACCAGCCAAACAGGTTTTCTTAGGTTTAAAGAAGAAAGGTTGAAATTTATTAAACCTGAACTCTAATTTGGTTTATGCTTATGGATACATGATGCGCCCACACTAGCATGCATATGCGATACACACGTGCAGATAGAGACAGAAAAGAGCAGAAGAAATAAAGTGGAAAAGTTTGAGGCAAAATCTGAAGATGGTTTTGGTTACTGTTCTTCAAGCTCACTGTAGAGTCCTTGATTGTGGCTAGGTCTTGCTTTTTGTTGGGGCCCAGTATTCTCCTTAAACCTTGTTCGATGTAGGAAACTTTTCTCTCTTGAAGTTTACGTGTCCTCAGTGGGTCCAGAGGCTTGTGAGAAAGAGATGGGAGCAGCCAGGAGAGGTTTTCTTAGTCCAGGAGCAAACAGTCTTTCTCTCTCAAGCTGTCTGTACAATTCAAAAAAACTCAGGTTGCCCAGCAGGTTAGTCATGTGACTAGCTTGTTTGACCACGTCTGTTTGTGGATTGGGCCATCTTAGCAGTCATCCTGGAATGTGAGCTTCCTCATCTTCAATGTCTGGTGGTCAAAGTTCATTGTGGGTTGAATGTGTCAGGGAATGGTCCTTTTCTCCACAAGCACTGTCTGTTAGTATGTAAATGTTTTTTCCAGCCACGGCTGATCTGTTTAACAAGTCATTTCCTCGCTCCAGCAACAGTGTAAAAATCAATGTTTATATGACACAATTAATATGCCTCATTCTTGACAGGTGGGGGTCTGCATGACAATAGCTTTTCTTGATAGAAGAAGAGAAATTTACAACACAAGAGTCTATTTGCTCTTTTATGTCTGGTGGCTGTTTGCCTTGTATTATCCTCTGTTTGAAATATAAATCTTCTGAAGATATCATGGTCCTTAGCCAGTCCCTGTGGTAAAGTATTCCATGCTCCAACAACACTCTGCATAAAGGAATTTTTCTTAACATCTTTTCGCATACGGTGACACTTTCAAATTGAGGATTCCTTGGCACTGACTCCCAACTAGAGGAAATTACCTTTCCCTATTAATTCTCAAAAAAACTTCATAATGTCAAAAACCCATATTAAATCTTCTCTTAACCTTTTCTGGTCCAGTGGAAATACTTGCACTTTCAAACCTTATCCTCACAAATAGAAGTCTCATCTGTGGTATTATCCTGAGACATTGCAAATACTCAATTCCGCATAAAGAGAGTATGATAGCCAATTTTACAATTGTGTTGGATTAGATTCTGTTGGATATATAGCAGGGGTCCAGTCTTCAGTTTCATTGCCTGCTGACAGCTTTCAATTAGAGAGAGCTCCAGATGCTTGTTATAACATCGCTTTACATTAGTCACTTTAATTCACAGCAGCTACATTTTTAACCCATTTACATAGATACTTTTAAAAAATGAATAAAACTATCTATGCCATACATACATTCCAAAAAAAGCACATCAAACTGTTTCATCTTCAGACTACCTCTGTTCTCAGCATGCTCCAGTGAGATCATAGCACCCAGGGGGTGATTTGAGTCTGAGATAAGTCAAGGACCTGCCTAAGGCCAGACTAAAGACTTCAAATATGTGTTTTTCTACATTTATCATCAGTCACTGCATTTTCCCCATAGCCATCCAAAATATACAATATTCTGTTAACTCTATTCATGTTTTTCTCTCTTTTGCTCTTTATATTTCTCATTGAGATTCTCATTAAATGCTTTTCCACAGCAATAATGTTAAAATACTGTTCCACCTTTCTCAGCACAGCCTGCTTTCTAAACACAGCATGATGTAATTCATAAACATTACCACAGCAATGGCCTCAGAATTGATCCTGGGGTGAACAAGAACTTCTTGGAAGGAAGGGAGGAAAAATATAACAGAATTACCCTAGCCAGTGTTGAGCACCTATTGTGCACTCACTCATTTGCAATCCACAGTGCTTCACAGTTAGTTAATTACTTTTAAGTGTTGTAACGTAGAGAAATGCTGCAGTTTGTACACAGCAAGCTCCCACAAGCCAGTATCAGGTAAATGACCAGATAATGTGTTTTGGTTGTTGATGTTTGAGGAAATAATACTGTCCAGCACACTGGGAGAATTTATCTGCTCTTCTTCAAATAGTGCCATGAAATATTTTATTTCTGTGTGAAAGGGCACACAACACTTGAGTTGAAAGTTGGCACATTTGACAGTACAGCACTAAAGTGTCAAACTATCTTATGCATTTAAGTGTTTGGAGTAGTACTTGATTGCAGAGGAGGGAGCTCTACCACTGAACCAAGGCTGATGCTTAAATTAGGACAAGATAGCATGTCATGCACAAAGTTAGGACACCTTCATTAAATTTAGACAGCTGAGCATTATGGGGACTATTTTCCCAAAGCCCGGCATCAATTAGGATCCATGCTATTGGGCACACAGACCTTAGGCCTGTTGGTCGCTCAAGGTGTTGAGTGCCAGCACGTGATCAGGTGGTGACATGGAAGCAAAGGGAAAGCACACACAAAGTGAGCTGCTCACATTTAAGGCCTTCTGCAAGTGTTCTTCCAGTTACATATCTGACAAACCTGGCATAATTGAACCTTATCTCATAAGCAGACACAAAAGAAGTAAATATTGTAACTAAGAAAAGCAGATGGAGTGCCACACAAGTACTCATCCTACCAACTACCTTTTGTAAGTCCATCAACTTGGAGGTAGTTATATGTTGACAGCGGTTGTCCGTGCTTGTGAGATTTACATGTGGCATTAGAAGTGCATTTCTGTACTAGCAATAAAATGAACCCTGGAGCAACATGGGTATGCATGTGCTTTTGCCAACCAGGTGAATGGTTTTCTGAGTGCTGTGCATGTTGCCTCTGAAACTGCATCTAAATGTTGTTGATATTGAGTACAAAGATATATATTAAGAGTAGGCTAAATCTGAATACATGTACCATGTCAACTTTCTTGAGCCCTGAAAATTTCATTCACTTGCTGCTACAACCTATTCACAGGTTTACATTATATTTGCAGAGCATCTATTGATATTACTTTGTCAGCCAATGAGTTGCACTGTGTCAGTCAGAGTTGGAGGTAGGATGGGAATTATGCAAGGACTCAAAGCAAAGACTGTATTTTACACAAATAATGTTTATTTAATCAGCAAATAAAGTCTATTTACTTAGCGAATAGCAAAGCAAACAAAGTCTATTTACTCAGCAGAATCTATTTAAATAGCGTACTACACCAGACAGTCTACAGTGTCTATTTAAAAAGTTTTTTTATGAACTCAAGGAAACAGAATTCCTGATTGAAATTACAGCAACTTATTCTGATAAAAGCTGGTGATTTTTCCAGAAAATTGTAGGAAGTTACATAAAAATTATGGGCTGAATTTTGTTGTGCTCCTGACGTTGGGCTCCGTGGCTGCGGGGGGAGCCGGAAGATCGTTGAAACAGCGGCCCGTCACGGAGCCTGCGCCGGGATTACTGGGCTTGACCTTTCCGGCGGCAGTGAGGCTCCGTGGCAGCCCCCACACCGCCGCTCGGCGACGGGACCCAACGTTAAATATTTAAATAAAGGACATGAATAAATTAACATAACTTTCACTGCGATCTTGCCGGCAGTCCGCGATCTTGCATGCGGCGGCTGGTACTCACGTGCCTTCACTTTCCCATCCGGAGAAATCGGGCTTCAACAGTGCAGGTCTGGCAGCCTTTTAAAAATGGCGCCATCGCTTGTGTAGAGGCAGCTGGCGTCGTTGCTGGTGTCGCAGAGCCTGCCACCGCCATGTGATTGGGGGCGCGGACTGCCCGGTGTATGTAGATGAGCCGCCACGTGCTAGATCATGGCGGCATGGCGGTGCGATTTTTTTCGCCCACAGCCTATGTTTGTAAAGCAATCCCAGTCACTGAAGGGGGAATTGCCCATCTCCATTGTGACCAGGAAGTGTGGTGTCACTATATGCAGCCTTATATTTGTAGCTCAAATACCTCCACCCAAGCTTTACGTACATTCAAAGTTAGTGGAGCTGCCCTTGAGTTTCAAAGCCTCTTTGAAGGGCTTCATGAAACTAGTTCCCTAGTGTCCCGTTGTGACAAAAGCCTTTTGTTAAATTATGGATTGGTTTCTTTAATGTCAGTCATAGAATCAATTTGGTTTCTGTTGACTGTTTTTGTATGGGACAGGCCAAAGTTAGTTCTTCCGTGTTTGAGTTTTGATTACTGTCAGATAAAGGAGGGATTAATATGTTAATTGTTCTCATTCAGATCTAAGTATCCTATGTAAGTGTCAAAGAATGACATCCAATCTATTTAACTAAAGGAATATCGTCTTTTATTATGAACAAAAAGAAAAATGCTGTAGATGCTGCAAACGTGAAACAAACAGAAAACACTAGGTCATATAGAGCAGGGGTCACCAACCTTTTCTTCATTGAGAGCTACTTCTGATAAAGGAAAAATATCACGAGCCACTTAAACATATATTGAAAAACCATAGATAGGTAAATGCAAACTAAATATGGAGCTAATATAATTACATTGTAATATATTTAGTATGAAGGAATACTGATC
The DNA here is from genome assembly GCF_036365525.1 of Heterodontus francisci. NCBI lineage: Eukaryota > Metazoa > Chordata > Chondrichthyes > Heterodontiformes > Heterodontidae > Heterodontus > Heterodontus francisci. The sequence continues at coordinate 105,269,205 of NC_090377.1, forward strand.
TTCACTTTATTTCAATGTGATACTTGACACTGCATGCTGATCATCATAACTCGTTGCGTTAAAAATGACACCTCATCTCCCCCTCTGATTCTTTTACTAATTCTGTGTCCACCAGTTATGGACTCTTCTGCCACTGGAAACAGTTTCTCTTTATTTACTCTATAAAAACCCTTCACAATGTTGATCACAACTTTTAACTGTCTCATTACCATCTCTGCTCTAAGAAGAAGGACCCTAGCTTCACAGACCCCAAACCCCTGCTCTTTCCACATTAATTGAATTGTCACATCTCTGGTACCATTCTAGTAAATCTCCTCTGCACTCTCTCTGAGGCCTTGACAGCCCTGGTAAAGTGTGAAGCTGAGAATAATACACAGTGCTCCAGCTGAGACCTATAACAAGTGAGAATTATAACAGTTCCACATAACCTCCTTGTTTGTGTCCCATACTCCCATATCTGGTGCGTTCAAAAAAATGGTGGCCCGCCTGTGTGGGCCGCACGCCAAAGAACTGCTGCAATCTCCCGCGCAGCAGCTCATTTAAATCATGTGGAGGGGGTGAGTTGTCCGTTGCCAGCAATGGCGTCAGCTGCCTGTGCACAGGCGCTGGCACCATTTTTAAAGGGCAGCCAGTCCTGCTGGCACTTTTAAATTTTTAAAGACGTAATCCCCAAAAAATAAATAAATACATTTATAATGCCCCTTTCTCACCGCCCCCCCCCATAACAATTAAAGTAACTATTTGCCCTTCCCCCACAAAACACTTACCTTTTACATCTGACGTTCCCCCCACCAAATTGCACAAAGTTTAACGGTCAACCCTTCCCACCATCCCCTACACCCATTACGTTTATCTGACCCTGTCCACCACCTCGCACTGAAAATCTTAACCTCCTCCCCGCTCCCTACCAGTGTGGCGGCGCGTTTCCCCGGACGGGGATTTGAAGGCATGGGATGCCAGCCACCGCGCTGAAAATCGGGGCAGGCCCTCAAGGTCGCAGGTAAATCTATTTAAATGTATTCATTTTATTGATTTGAATATTTTAATCAAGGTGCCATCTTACAGCGGCAGGGGGGCTGCCATGGAACCTCGCCACCACTAGGAGGATCGGGCAAGGCCCTCACAGCATTGAGATCTGTTGTGGGCCTCATCCGGAACCATCCCCCGCCCCGCTTTCCCACCCGCCACGGAGCCCAGAATGTGAGAATGGACAAAGGCAGTGACCAAGTACACCAGCTCCAAGTAAAATTCCACGCAATGTACTGAAAAACACCCAAAACACAACAGCTCTTTTTTAAGAGCCACCTACAATCTCTCTGAAAAAGCTGCACCAACATCTCTCTATAGAATTGGTTTTAATGCTAAGTAACTTTCTGGAACTTTCTCACTGTCTTTGGGTTTTCTGTTTCAATCTGGTACGCCTTGGAAGATGAGTTTCACTGCCTGGGAGGATCTTTGTGGTTTTCCTGGAAAATGGGGGAGCAGTGAAGTGGTCACCTGCACTGAGCAGGTCAAGTGGTGTCTGCTCAAAACCAGCAGGGCCGCACTCCCTGTGGATTTGGTGGTCAAAAAACTCGACTGTTTCTCCTAAGCACAAATCGAAGACTCTTTTCAGAGCCACCCACCGCCTTATAGGGACAGCAGAAACCTGGGAATGGGAGCTGGGGTGTGTTTTATGCTGGAAATATTATTAAATGATTTACGTTGTGCCCTCATAATATTCCAATCTCTGAATTTCGCCTTACCACCACACCAGGGTTATGGGGAAAGTTTTCATCGTTTCTTTTCCAAACGTGCAGACGATGTTATAAAGTTACTGATTTACCCAGATGGCAGATCTCCCCTCACAGTGAAAAGTAATATCACACCTTCACATCTGCCCATTGTTTTGTTATAATTCAATAATTATTCAAATGACTTATGATGTTACTTCCCCCGAAATGGTATTTCCTGCACTGAAACTGACAGAGTTTGTGAAACTGGTCAGTTTCAGCTCAGTCATTCAGGGTACTGGAATTACTGCAGTTTGAGCCTGCGCTAACCCAAGCCTACTTCTGATTGGTCACCCTGTTCTCATTCACATGTCTTAACCAATCGCAGAGACTCAAATAAGAAATTAGAGCAAATCATTGGCTTTAATTGTTGACCTGGCAAAAATGTTTGAATTAGAAAAAGCTGCCAATTTCAGTGAAGGAAAGAAGCTTTTTTTTAATTATGCTTTTACCATCACAAATTGCTGGCTTTATCCAAGCTACTCAAAGACCAACAGTGAGCTACCAATAGGTCCAAGCTATCTAGCACAGATCAACGAATCAGCCCAGCCTTGATTTGTGGTTTTGAGTGACAGCTGTGTTTCTCAATGACTGTAGTCCTTTGATGAACAGCTCTGTAGTTGAGGTTTTTAGTGTGCATTTTGTGGCTGAGTCAACAGTCAGTCTGCAGCTATCAAAGAAACTGGGCTAGTTTGACTCTGTTATGTAAGAAGTGAACATCAGTTATCAAGGTTCGATGTATGTTGAGATATAGCTCGGGCAGAAGCATCTTTATTGTTTTGAGATTTTGCAATATACCATTTTTGTTGAATAAAATATCTACTGATTCATAGTCTGAGCCATAGGCTGATGGAGTGTATATTCAGTCCACCTACCAAAAACCAGGGGAATCATGTTGGTGGGGGGGAGGGGGGGATGTGGGCACATGGCACATTCCAGTAGTCTGGACTACTGTTTAACAGTGGTTCTCTGTTTGAACTCTGGGTCTGCCTATCCAGGTATTGGGCAATTAAAGATGCACACTATTTATAGGAGATACTGTTAGGAGTAATCCATGATGCCAAAGCATGGCAGAATATCTAACACAAAACACAAAGATGTAACAATTGTCTTCAATTACAGCAATTCTATTCCACACCCTCCGTGCTGCTGTGTTCAACTTCAGTGGAAAAATCAGCAATTTTTTTGATCAGCTTTAAGACAGTGAGCATCAGCCCTTTGACAACGGTTGTTACCTGATATCCCATTCATCGACCCCCAGCATGCTCCCAGATCATCAGGGGATTACACGAAAATGGAACTGATTACTTTGCTCTAAAATAATCTATCTCAACTATTAACATAAATTATGTATTGTTATGTTACAGGCCATCAAGATAAACTTGGCGTTGCAGAGACCAAGCTTCTTCATACACTGCATTGGATGCTGCTGGATGCTCCTTTTGAATGCAGTAATGAGACTACAGCTGCCTTCAGTACTGGACGAGGAGGACGGTCCAGCTGGTCTGGGAGCGGCAGTGCTTTTGTTCACCAGTTGGAGAATCGTGGATCCCCAGGCCAGCCTGGGCAAGGTTGTGCCACAGAGGAGGAGGAGCACACAAGACCCAAGCTATTCACAAATTCAATGGCCACTGTGGAGTTGTTTGTGTTCTTGTTTGCACCTCTTATCAACAGAATTAAGGTAAATTAATAAAAACATTTCATAAATTTCTTTAAACTTTTTGGGTATTTTGAAATTCAGCATAAACAGTGAGCTAACTCTTAGTAAAAACAGAAGGTGCTGGAAATACTCAGCAGGTCTGGCAGCATCTGTGACGAGAGAAGCAGCGTTAAGGTTTCAGGTCTGTGACCTTTCATCAGAACTGGCAAAGGTTGGAAATGTAATAGGTTTTAAGCAAGTGAAGCAGGGGGTTGGGGGGGGAGGTGGGGGGGTGGGGAAGAGAACAAAAGGGAAGGTGTGTGATAGGGCAGAGGACAAGAGAAACGGTCGAGTTTTTTGACCACCAAATCCACAGGGAGTGCGTCCCTGCTGGTTTTGAGCAGACACCACTTGACCTGCTCAGTGCAGGTGACCACTTCACTGCTCCCCCATTTTCCAGGAAAACCACAAAGATCCTCCCAGGCAGTGAAACTCATCATCCAAGACGTACCAGATTGAAACAGAAAACCCAAAGACAGTGAGAAAGTTCCACCAGATCTGCTGAGTATTTCCAACACTTTCTGTTTTTATTTCAGACTTTCAGCATATTTAAGTATTTTGCTTTTAATTCTTCTTAGTGTTGCTCCACTGCATAGCAGTTCATAGCAGATAGCAGTTCACTTAATTGTGTTAGTGCAATTTAACTACAATCTGTGCAGTGTGTTTTAGTCTTCCATTATTGTTATGCTAATCCTTTATAAAACACTGCTTAGTCCTCAGCTGGAGTATTGTGCCCAATTCTAGGCACTATACTTTGGCAAGAATGTCAAGGCCTTGGAGAGAGTGAAGAAGAGATGTACCAGAATAGTACCAGGGATGAGTGACTTCAGTTTTATGGAGTGACTAGAGAAACTGGAGTTGTTCTCCTTATAGCAGGAAAGGTTAAGGGGAGATTTAACAGCTGTTCAAAATTTTGATGAGTTTTCTTTGAGTAAATAAGGTGAAATGGCCTCCACTGGCTAGATGGGTTGGTAACCAGTGGACACAGATTTAAGGTAATTGGCAAAAGAACCACAGGGGAGATGAGGATTTTTTTTACAAAGTGAATTATGATCTGGAATGCACTGCCAAAAACGGTTGTGGAAGCAGATTCAATAAGGACTTGCAAAAGGATTTGGATATATACTTGAAAAGGCAAAAAATTGCCAGGCTAAGGGAAAGAGCATTGGAGTGGGACCAATTGTATTGCTTTTTCAAACAGCTGGCACTGAAACAGTGGGGCAAGTGACCACCTCCTGTGCTGTATGACTCTATAATTTAGAATAGTGTATGTTTTTTATCATGCAGTCCTTGAACTTCATTTGAGCCCATTGCCATCTTAGATATATTGTAGCCATATATTGCACATCATAGTGTGTTCTCGCACCTACACTGTTTGGGATCTTCTTCTCACATGCGTTAAAGTCTTCAGAAGAAGGAATTTTCCTCCACACAAGATCAGGTGGCAGGTTGTTCAACCTTGCCCGTCTAAGAGCGAAGACCAAAGTACGGAAAGTCCTCATCAGGGAACTCCTCTTTGCTGACGATGCTGCATTAACATCTCACAATGAAGAGTGTCTGCAGAGATTCATCGACAGGATTGAGGTTGCCTGCAACGAATTTGGCCTAACCATCAGCCTCAAGAAAATGCACATCATGGGACAGGACGTCAGAAATGCTCCATCCATCAATATCGGCAACCATGCTCTGCAAGTGGTTCAAGAGTTCACCTACCTAGGCTCAACTATCACCAGTAATCTGTCTCTAGATGCAGAAATCAACAAGCGCATGGGAAAGGCTTCCACTGCTATGTCCAGACTGGCCAAGAGAGCGTGGGAAAATGGCGCACTGACACGGAACACAAAAGTCCGAGTGTATCAAGTCTGTGTCCTCAGTACCTTGCTCTACGGCAGCGAGGCCTGGACAACGTATGTCAGCCAAGAGCGACATCTCAATTCATCCCGTCTTCGCTGCCTCCGGAGAATCCTTGGCATCAGGTGGCAGGACTGTATCTCCAACGCAGAAGTCCTCGAGGCGGCCAACATCCCCAGCATATACACCCTACTGAGCCAGCGGCGCTTGAGATGGCTTGGCCATGTGAGCTGCATGGAAGATGGCAGGATCCCCAAGGACACATTGTACAGCGAGCTCGTCACTGCTATCAGACCCACCGTCCGTCCATGTCTCCGCTTTAAAGATGTCTGCAAACGCGACATGAAGTCCTGTGACATTGATCACAAGTCGTGGGAGTCAGTTTCCAGTGATCGCCAGAGCTGGTGGGCAGCCATAAAGGCGGGGCTAAAGAGTGGCGAGTCGAAGAGACTTAGCAGTTGGCAGGAAAAAAGACAGAAGCGCAAGGGGAGAGCCAACTGTGTAACAGCTCCGACAACCAATTTTATCTGCAGCACCTGTGAAAGAGTCTGTCACTTTAGAATTGGCCTTTATAGCCACTCCAGGCGCTGCTGCACAAACCACTGACCACCTCCAGGCGCTTACCCATTGTCTCTCGAGACAAGGAGGCCAAAGAAGAAGATAGTGGTATTTTATGTATACCTACATTACCCAGTAGAAGATAACCACGGATAATTAAAGGGCGGCACAGTGGCTAGCACCGCAGCCTCACAGCTCCAGCAACCCAGGTTCGATTCTGGGTACTGCCTGTACGGAGTTTGCAAGTTCTCCCTGTGACTGCGTGGGTTTCCGCCAGGTGCTCCAGTTTCCTCCCACAGCCAAAGACTTGCAGGTTGATAGGTAAATTGGCCATTGTAAATTGTAAACTAAATACTTTCCAGAAATAATTGTAATGTTAACTATACTTTTTTCCTGTAGTTGCAGAGAAATAAGCACTCTTTAAAAAGTATAATTAGTTCCAATTTAATTTTCCCAGCAGTGTAAGAGAACAAACAGTGCTGTTTCACTCATGCCAGTCCAGGTGCATACTCACTTTTGTGAGTAGTCCAATTTGTCTTTGAAATTTGGACCACCACTGTGTCCGGGCAGGCATGTACATGTATGAGCTTGCACGAGAACAGTATCATTCTAGGTTTGAGGAAACTGGAGCACGGTGCAGCCAAATCATAATGAGACTCCAAAACCATAAAATTTTTCCAAGAAATTTGCACTGCCTTGGTCAGAGATTCAGCTTGACTATTGTGATGTTGCTTCAGTTGATAAGTGAACAGCGATTAAATACATTATGACTAGGTCCATTGACTTGCATAAGAACAAGAACATAAAAAATAGAAGCAGGAGTAGGCCAGTTGGCCACTCGATCCTCCTCCACCATTCAATATGATCATGGCTGATCTGATTTGGCCTTAAATCCACTTTCCTGCCTGCCACCCATAACCCTTGACTCACTTGTGGATCAAAAATCTATCTAGCTCAGCCTTGAAGAAATTCAATAACTCAGCCTCCATTACTCTCTGGGGTAGAGAATTCCAAAGATTAACAACTCTCTGAGAGAAGAAATCTCTCCTCATTTCCGTCTTAAATGGGAGACCTCTTAGTCTGAAACTGTGCCCCCTAGTTCTAGATGACCCCCTGAGGGAAAACATCCTCTCAGCATCTACCCTGTCAAGCCCTCTCAGAATCTTATATGTTTCAATAAGATCACCTCTCATTCTTCTAAACTCCAATGAGTATAAGCCCAACCTGCTGAACCTTTTCTCATCAGGCAACCCCTTCATCCCAGGAATCAACCTAGTGAACCTTCTCTGAATTGCCTCCAATGCAAGTATATCCCTCCTTAAATAAGGAGACCAAAACTGTATGCAGTACTCTTGGTATGGTCTCACACATGCCCTGTACAGTTGTAGTAATACTTATCTACTTTTACACTCCATCCCCCTTGCAATAAATGCCAATGTTCCATTTGCCTTCTAATTACTTTCAGTACTTGAATGCTAACGTTTTGTGATTCATGTGTGAGGACACCCAGATCACTCTGTACCACAGCATTCTGCAGTCTCTCTCCATTTAATTAATATTCTGCTTTTCTATTCTTCCCGCCAAAGTGGACAACCTCACATTTTCCCTCATTATACTCCATCTGCCAAATTTTTGCCCATTCAACTTATCCATATCCCTTTGCAGACTCTTTGCTTTCCCACCTATATTTGTATCATCAGCAAATTTGGCAACAAGACACTCGGTCCCTGCATCCAAGTCATTAAAATAGATTGTAAATAGTTGAAGCCCCAGCACTGATCCCTGTCATACCCCACTGGTTACAGTTTGCCAACCTGAAAATGCCCCATTTATCCCGACTCTGTTTCCTGTTAGTCAATCCTCTGTCCATGCTAATATATTACCCCCAACACCATGACCTCTGATCTTGTGCAGTAACCTTTTATGTGGCACATTACTGAATTCCTTTTGGAAATCCAAATGCACTATATCTATTGGTTTCCCCTTGATCCACCCTGCTTGTTACATCCTCAAAGAACTCTAATAAATTTGTTAAACACGATTTTCCTTTCACAAAACCATGTTGACTTTGCTTGATTGTATTATGATTTTCTACATGCCCTGCTACTACTTCCTTAAGAATAGTTTCCAGCATTTTCCGAATGGCAGATGTTGGGCTAACTGGCCTATAGTTTCCTGCTTTCTGTTACCTTCCTTTCTTGAATACAGGTGGTTTTCCAATCCACTGGGACCTTTCCAGAATCTAAGGAATTTTGGAATATTACAACCAATACATCCACGATTTCTGCAGCCACTTATTTTAAGACCCTAGGATTCAGGCCATCAGGTCCAGGGTACTTGTCAGTCTTCAGTCCCATTAGTTTTCCCAGTAGTTTTTCTCTCGTGTTAGTGATTATTTTAAGTTCCTCGCTCCCTTTTGCCTCTTGATTTTCTGCTATTCTTGGAATATCTTTTGTGTCTTCTTCCGCGAAGACAGATACAAAATGCTTGTTGAAAGTCTCTGCCATTTCCTTCTTTCCCATTATTAATTCCTGAGTCTCACCCTTTAACGGACCAGTGTTTACTTTGATATCATCCTTAACTTCCTTAGCCACAGATGGTACACCCTTCTTTTAGAGGCTTTGGCTGGGATTTTACTGAGCTCCCAACATCAGGTTCCATGGCGGGGTGGGGTGGGGAGTGGGGGGTGAGTTTGTGGCCAGAGGATTGTTCCGGCAGCAGCCTGCCACGAGCCTGACACCAGGAGTGCCGTGCTCAATCTTCCTGGTGGCAGCGAGGTGACGGGACCGGATTAACATATTTAAATTAATGAAATGAACACGTTTAAATAAAATCAACAGCAATTTTACCTTCGGGCTGCAGTCTTCCAAGTGGAGGCCAGTACTCACGCGTCTTCACTTTCCCACCTTGGGAAAGCAGGCACCACTGTGGTGGAGAAGGGGTGAGCTTAGGAATTTTAGTGAAGTGGGGGGAGCGTGCGGAGGGGGGGGGGGGGGGCTCTAATGCAAATTACTACATACGGGCCACCATTTTTTTCACTGCTGGCAGCGGGAGAATAAAATTCAGCCCCACGTCTCTGTAATGGCTATCATATCTTACCCATTTATTTCTATTTGTGCGAACAGTTCATCCATCTTGTTACGAATGCTACGTGCGTACAGATAAAGAGCCATTAATTCTGTCTTTTTACCATTTTTCCCTCTTTTGGTCTTATTTGCTAGTGCACTATTATGTTTTTATGCTCTGTCCCTTCCTGTCACAGTCTGGTTATTGTTACCCGTGTCGATACCCTGCACTATTGCCTTGTCTTTTCTTGTTAACTTTCTAAATCTCCTCTTAAGTGTACCTTCCCCCCTACTATTATGTTTAAGGCCCTCTCTACAGCCCTAGTTATACAATTCGCCAAGACATTGGTCCCAGTGTGGTTCAAGCCCATCCTAACAATACAGCTCTCTTTTTCCCCAGTAGTGGTGCCAGTGCCTCATGAATGGAAGCCCATTTCTCCCACACCAATCTTTGAGCCACGTGTTGAACTCTCTGATCTTATTTACCCGATGCCAATTGGCTTGTGGCTCAGGTAGCAATACAGAGATTACTACTTTTGTGGTTCTGCTTTTTAATGTAGCCCCTAGCCTCTCATACTCCTTTAACAGAACCTCTTTCTTAGTCCTACCTATGTTGTTGGTACCTACGTGGTCGACGATAACTGGATCCTCCCCCTCCCACTCCAAGTTCCTCTCCAGCCCCGAGGAGATGTCCTTAACCCTGGCACCGGGCAGGCAACAAAGCCTTCGGGACTCTCTCTCTCGGCTGCAGAGAACAGTTTCTATCCCCCAACTATTCTGTGCCATACTACTGTTAAATTCCTTTTTATTCCCCCCCCCCCACTTGAATGGTGCCCTGTACATGGTGCTATAGTCAGTTTACTCATCCTCCCAGTAGCCCCTGCTCTCATCCACACAGGCTGCAAGAACCTGAAACCTGTTGGACAAGTGGAAGGGCGGAGGCTCCTCCAGTGCTACCTTCTGGATCCCCGTACCTGCTTCACTCGTAGTCACACCCTCCTGTCCCTGACTACGGACCAAATCTGAAGTACTTAACCTAAGGGTTGTGACTGCCTTCTGGAACAAAGTGTCCAGGCAACTTTCTCCCTCCCTGATGCATTGCAGTTTCTGAAGCTCGGACTCCAGCTCATCAACTCTGAGCCGAATTTCCTTGAACTGCAGACACTGCAGATGTGGTTGCAGTGGATCACACTTGTGTCCACCGGCTCCTACATGCTACAACTGCAACACATCGCCTGCCATGCAATCTTTATTGTATTTTGTTTACCGAATTTGGGTTTCAAGTTTAGAGATAGCACTTAACAGTAAATTGTAGTTATAGTCTGTAGTTTAACTAGTTAAGCTATAAATTTAAGACATTAGTTATATCTCTCTGATACTAGTTCAAACTAGGGCCTTCGTCTAGAGAAAATAAAAGAACCTTAGCGCTCACCAAACAATCACCTACCTGCTTACCTAATTGATGCTTCTGGCCGTCAGCTCTCTTGTCTCACTGTCTTCTGCTCCCCCTCTCAGACCACTCCTTGTTCTGTAAAAGACTAGAACAGCACCTCTTCCCTCACTGTGCTGAATTCCCACACTCATCAAATTCCCAGCTTAAGCACTCTGCCGAAGCAGGACTTCATGCTGCTTCTATTGAATTGCGATAAACATTCCAGCACTACTTTAGAACTAAAGCAAAAATTAACAGAGCACACCTGAAAGGTTAAAATAAAGGTAATCCATAAAGAGGAATCATTGATTGTTGTCTTATAAAATGGGAGAACTCATAGTTGGTTTTAATCAGCTATGAGGCAGTTATTTGTTGATAGCAGTTGCCTGATGCACATCTGTATGTGCCATCTTGTGTTGCACGTTTTCAATCAATGAAAATTTCGATGAGAATAGTCACTGTTGAACATTATTCTATTTTCGTGAACAGGAAAAAGTTGAAGTAAATTTCAATGAGCTAAAAAAACTAAAGATTTTGTCTTTGACTAAAATATGTCAGTATTAACAATTGTGAGTTAAGCTTTTTAAATTTTTTGATAAAATCCAGTCGATTAGCATGGCCAGAATCAATTAAAAGAAAATAGTTTACTCACCATTTCACACATAATGACGTGTTACCTTTATTGATTCTTCTTAGGAATCGGACCTCACCTTTCGCCTAGCCAGTGGCCTTGTGATTTGGCAGCCAATGTGGGAGCACAAGCATCCTGAAGCACCTGCATTTACTGCTCTTGTAAAACCAATCAGAAATATTGTTACAGGTAAGAAAATATTGACAGCTGTTAACATGATATATGTTATTTGGACCTCGCAGTAAAACTAAGCCATCCAAATATAATTATGCGGCTTAACATGTTTGCGTAAAATTCCTTTGCCCACTGATTTAAGGGTGACCCCATTTAAAAGAAAAGGATTATTGCCTCTATTAAAATAACAAAAGGGTTTCATATGAATGCATAAAGCATTTGTATGCGAGTTTTTACAGTGCAATTTCAAAGATTTTTTTTAAAATGGTACTCGGATTTGCTGTTGGTGATATCTATAATCACATAATTTGATGTTTCTGTCACCTACCCTGTATTTTGACCAATAAATACATTTTGGAACTGAATGTCTGACGATAGGTTTTAGGCTGCAAAATTCGGTTCCATTGCACCAGTGGTTTTGGCGCTATGAGAGCTGGTTGAGGTAACAAAAAAGGCGGGAATGCCCTCTCCCAACCACTTGCAGCATGGCCTGTGGCAGTCACCATGTTGTGGAGGACCATAGTACGGGTGGCCCATACATGTGCTGGAAGTATGCAGAGTGGACAGCTTGTGACTTCAGTCAGCGTTCAATGCGGATTTGATACCTTACCTGCATTTTAGACCTCGCGGCTCCATTTAACACCCTCTCTAACATGCTCAGCTAAACATGCCTTCAGCTGCACGAGGGACCTCGCCCCACCAGCACTACTTAAAGACATCACCATCCAACTTGTAGATGAGTTGCTTTTGACTACTTGCTGTTATTGGAAGTACTGGGTTGTTGCAGGAGTTGTGAAATGTTGATTAAGTCAGCAGGAGATGGTGCTAGACATTTGGAATGGATTGTGTGCTTCTGAAATGCGTCTGAACACAGCACTTGCTCATAGTCATGGAAGCTATAGTTGCAGTTCCCCTTGGACTGCAGCATCAGAGGGAGATGGAGTAGAGGCAGCAAAGAAGACTAGCTGCTTACAGAGGGAGGAGGAAAAGGAGTTCACTCAGTAGTTGGCCTTACCCACCTAGGGTCTTCCGGGAGCATTTCTCCTACTTGCACCCAAACCAGAAGCAATGTGTTTGGTGGCTGCACTTGCACCAAAGAGGTGGCCACAGAACTATGTCACCTCTTGGAACCAGACCTGCAACCGCAGAGCAGGGCAAGGGTGGTTCTGCCAGTGGCCATCAATGTGACCATGGGCGTGAATTTTTATGCCAGATACTCTTGAAGACAGCTGTAAGTTTGTTAACAATTTCTGTACTATTATACTTACAAACATCTGCTGGAATGCTGTCTGGGTAAGGGATTTTGCCTTGTTTGGTTGATTTGATTGCCTTTATCATCTCTTCAGTGGATGAAAGAAGAAACAGGCTTTCTTTCTCAGGCAACTGTTCAATTTGATGCAGAGAATCTGCTGAAATTTGGGAGTCTCTGTTGAGGAGCTCAGCAAAGCGCACACGCCACCTTTCCGTTACAGCTGCCTTATCAGTATTTCCATCAGCTGTTAGGATAGGGACAAAGATTGTGGTGAGTGGGCAATATACAGTCTTCAGCACATTGTAAAAACACAGATCATGCCTCTCAGTTCGATGTTGCAGCTCAGTTGCAGAAAAGACCCTCACAAGGGACCAATTAAATCGTCTACTAGACAGCCTCGTAGATGATGCCCTCCCGGAATCAGTGTGGTTTTAGGGCTAACCGTGGGACAGCCGATATGGAGTTTGTAACGAGACAACTACAAGAAAAGTGCAAAGAACTATATGTGCTATTCATAGACCTAACTAAAGCTTTTGACAGTGTGAGTCAACCTGGTCTATGGCACATGCTGTCCAAGCTAGGATATCCGAACAAGTTTGCCAAAATCCCGCGCCTACTGCATGTTGGCATGGTTGGACGTGGTGAGATGTCAGATGCCTTTGCGGTAACCAGTGGCGTAAAGCAAGGATGCGTCATGGGTCCCCAACTCTTCAATCTCTTCTTTGCTGCAATGCTTAAGGAAGCCACCAGAGACATGCCTACAGGCATCAACGTTAGGTTCCGTTCAAGGAAGCTTTTCAATCTCTCCAAATTGCATGCCTCCACCAAAGTCACTGTGGCAGTAATTAGAGAGCTTCTGAATACAGATGACTGTGCCCCAGCTGCCCACAACAAGGAAGACATCCAGACTATGGCAAACAAATTCTCAAGTGCTGCCAAAAACTTTGGTCTCCAACTCAGTGTCTCCAAGACCGAGGTTATGTTTCAGCCAGCACCAGGCACACACTATGAAGCACCAGACATAACCGTTGATGGCGCCAATCTCAAGGCTGTAGAAAAATTCTGATACCTTGTTAGTAAGCTCTCTAAACATGCCACTATTGATAAAGATATCCGTGTACGCATCCAGAAAGCAAGTTCTACCTATGTTTGACTCCATAATCGTGTCTAGAAGTGGCATAGCATTAAGCTGAAGACTACAATTGAACTCTACCAGGCCATTGTCCTTACCACCCTGCTGTATGGTGCAGAATCCTGGATCTGCTGCAGGCCACCACATCAAAGCTCTGGAACGCTTCCACCAAAGACACCTGAGGTCCATCATGAAAATTCGATGACAGGACAAGATCACAAACAACGACGTTTTCCAACATGCTAGGCTCAACAGCATGGAGACCATCCTCCAGAAAATTCAACTTAGACGGGCAGGCCATGTCTCCCACATGGATGATTACAGAATCCCAAAGCAGATCTTCCATGGAGAATTGTCTCAGGGCAAATGATGTCAAGGTAGTCAGAAAAAATGATATAAGGGCACCGTAAAAAAGAGCCTTGCAAACTTCGGCATTGCAGATCACCTCTCTTGGGAAAACTGCAGCCGACCGGCCCATGTGGAGGCAAGCACTGAAGTTTGGTTCAGCATGTTTCGAGGACCATCTACACCAAACTCGTGACATCTGTTGTGCCCAGAGGAAGGCCAGAGATGGCGCAGCTGCAGAAGTTCCCCCAAGCACCAACAATGACAGTTCTGCGGACATCAATGCCAATCCCACATTGGACACCCATCATGAGAGGACCCACAGAAGATGCCAAAATCCTTTACAGCTTGGACATACTCGAACATTGAGGAATCTACCATGGATGTGTGACCATGCGCAGAACATCATGCTGGTGAATGCCTGTTATCCTGGTAGCAGTTATGATGCTTTCATGAAAGATAGGGAAGGAAGGAGAGGTAGCTGTATTAATTAAGGAGAACATTACAGTGCTGGACAGAGAGGATGTCCTACAGGCGTCAAGGACAGAATCTATTTGGTTAGAGCTATGAAACAATAGAGGTACCATTCCATTGTTGGGGGTATTCTATAGGCCACCAACTAGTGGGAAGGATATAAAGGAATCTATCTGCAAGAAAATTACAGAGAGGTGCAAAAATAATAAAGTAGTTATAATGGGGGTCTTTATCAGAATATAGACTGGGATAGTATTAGTGTAAATGGCAGAGAGGGGCAAGAGTTTCTAGAATGTGATCAGAAGAATTTTCTGCATCATATGTTTCCAGTCCAATGAGGAAGGAGGCATTGCTGATTCTGGATCTGGGGAATGAGGTGGGTCAAGTGAATCAATTGTCAGTAGGGGAACATTTAGGGGACAGTGACCATAGCATCATAAGGTTTAGGTTAGCTATGGAAAAGGACAAGGAGCAATCCAGAGTAAAGATAATTAATTTGGAGAGAGCCAACTTCAATTGAGTGAGAACGAATCGGGCCCAAGTAAATTAGAATCAAAGATTGGTAGGCAAAACTGTAACTGAACAATGGGCTGCCTTTAAAGAGGAGATAGTCCAGGTACAGTCAAGGTACATTCCCATGAGGGGGAAAGGTAGGGCAAACAAATCCTGAGCTCCCTGGATGACAAAAGAGATAGCAAGTAAGATGAAGCAGAAAAAGGGTGCAATGACAGATGTCAGGTGGATAATACAATTGAGAACCAGGCTGAATATAGAGGTTCAGAGGGAACGTCAAAAAACAAATAGAAGCAAAGAGAGAATATAAGAAGAGACTCGTGGCTAACATAAAAATGAATCTAAAAGTCTTCTCTAGGCCTATAAATAGTAAAAGGGTGATAAAAGGAGGAGTGGGGCCAATTAGGGACCTAAAAGGGGATTTATGCATGGAGGCAGGGAGCATGGCTGAGGTACTAAATGAGTACTTTGCTTCAGTGTTTACCAAAAAAGAAGGTGCTGATCAAGTCGTTGTGAACGAGGAGATAGTTGCGACACTGGATGGTTTAAAAATTGATAAGGAGGAGGTATTGGATAGGCTGGCAGTACTTAAAGTTGAGAAGTCACGAGGACTGGATGAGATGCATCAAGGGATAGTGAGAGAAGTTAGGGTGTAAATTGCAGAGGCACAGGCCATAATCTTCCAGTCCCTTTTGGATACAGGTCTGGTGCTGAAGGACTGCAGAATTGCAAATGTTACACCCTTGTTCAAAAAAGGATGTCGGGACAAGCCGGGACAACTTCAGGCCAGTCACTTTAACCTCAGTGGTGGGACAGCTTTTAGAAATGATAATTCAGGACAAAATTAATAATCACTTGGACAAATGTAGATTAGTTAAGGATAGCCAACATGGATTTGTTAAGGGCAAAGCATGTTTAATTAACTTGCTTGCGTATTTGATGAGGTAACAGGGCGAGTTGTTAAGGGTAATGCAGTTGATGTGGTTTTCATGGACTTCCAAGAGGTATTTGAGAAAGTGCCACATAAAAGGCTTGTCAGCAAAGTTAGAGCCTATGGAATAAAAAGGACAGTAGCAGCATGGATACGAAATTGGCTGAGTGATGGGAAACAGAGAGTAGTTGTGAATGGTTAATTTTCAGATTGGAGGAAGGTGTATAGTGGGGTTTCCCAGGGCTTGGTGTTAGGACTGCTGCTTTTTTTATATATATATATTATATATTTATAAAATGACCTAGACTTGGGTGTACAGGACACAATTTCAACATTTGCGGATGACACAAAACTTGGAAATATTGTGAACTGTGAGGAGGATAGTGATAAAATTCAAAAGGACATAGACAGGTTAGTGGAATGGGTGGACAAGTGGCAGACAAGATTTATTGCAGAAAAGTGTGAAGTGATTCATTTTGGTAGGAAGAATGAGGAGAGGCAATATAACTTAAAAGGTACAATTCTAAAGAGGGTGCAGGAGTAGAGGGACCTGGGGGTGCATGTGCACAAATCATTGAAGGTTACAAGGCAGGTTGTGAAATTGGTTAATAAAGCATACGGGATCATGGGTTTTATAAATAGCGGCATAGAGTACAAAAACAAGGAAGTTATGATAAACCTGTAAAAAATACTGGTTCGGTCTTAACTGGAGTATTGTGTCCAGTTCTGTGCATCACACTTTAGGCAGGATGTGAAGGCATTGGAGAGGGTGCAGAAAAGATTCAGGAGAATGGTTTCAGGGATGAGGATCTTCAGTTATGTGGATAGATTGGAGAAGTTGGGTCTGTTCTCCTTGGAGAAGAGAAGATTAAGAGGAGATTTGATAAAGGTGCTCAAAATCATGAGAGGGCTGGACAGTGTAGATAGGGAGAAACTGTTCCCATTGGCAAAATGATCTGGAACCAGAGGACACGGATTTAAGGTGATTGGCAAAAGGAGCAACAGAAATACGAGGAAAAATGTTTTTACTTAGCAAGTGATTCGGATCTGGAATGCACTGCCTGAGTGTGGTGGAGGTAGATTCAATCGAGGATTTCAATTGAGAACGGGATAATTATCTGAAGAGAAAAACTTTGCATGCCTATGGGGAAAAGGCAGGGGAGTGGGACTAGGAGATTTGCCCTGGTAGAGCCAGCACAGATACGACGGGCCGAATGGCCTCTTTCTGTGCTGTAACCATTCTGTGATTCTCTGATTCTTTGATTCTTCTTGCGCCAGCCTGCAGTTTCATTCATTTTTGAGCCATCATGTCTAACTAGAGGGCGGTTCCTCAGCGACAAGGGCTATCCGCCATACACGTGGCTGATGACTCCCCTCCACAACCCCATGACACATGGACAGCGCTAATACAGAGAACCATATTGCAATGGGTAATGTCATAGAACAGACCATTGGTATCCTGAAGAAATGGTTCTGCTGCCTGGACCGTTTGGGGAGTTCTCCAGTACTGGTACGAGTGGATATCCTGATATGTGGTGCTCTGCTGCAACTTCCACAAACTGACCATCATGGCCCTTGCCCCAGAGCTTTGGCAATTAGGAGGAGGGAAAGGAGAAGGAGAAGGAGGGAAGGGAGGAGGCTGTGGGCCCATTCACAGTCTGGACAGACTGTCCGTGAGCTTAACTCAGACTCTGTTTCTTCTGAATGAATCCCCATATCCCCATTTCTCAACATTTCCCCATCTTACCATCACTTTGTTATGGACCATCACAGTATCCTCTTTACCACATTCCATTCCCTACCAGGTTTATCCAACAACTCATTCAATGCTCCATACAATGCAGCACTAGTTACCCTTGTGCATTCCCTTAGTGTCTGTCTTGCAGATACCTTTGCCTGACCTAGTGCTACCCCAGTGTCTGCAGCAGGGCAGGTGGAAGGCTGCTGACTTTCAATGGAGGACACTGAAGATGGTCTTGCAGGAAGCCCTCAAGCAGATTTGGGGCTTGAGGGCCCGGTTTCGGACGGCACCACCTTGGCATGGGTGGCAGCAGTCTAGACTGGCTGACTGACCGGCGACATCAGGGGCACTGGCAGAGTGGTAGCTGTGGGAGCATGAATGCTGCCATCCTGAGAGAGGACAACAAGTTTGTGTACCACAGAGCCACTACCACTCCCCGGGTGGTACCTCAGCAATCCTAGTAATCTGCTGGTGCACAGATTGCTGGACTGCAGTGAAAGCATGTATGTCCCTTTGAGCACTGAAACGCAGCCATGATGGCAGCAGTATGAGCTTGCATGATAAGAAGTGGGGCTTGTGTGGCAACAAATAGAGATCTCAGGACCTTATTCTGAGCTTCCACTGCAGTACTCAGACTTTTTGTGGCTTCTGCCTGTGATGTAATGGCAACTGCGACATCGACGAAATGCTGTCATAGAGTTGGCCACCAGTTCCATGCTGGAAATGATGTGCTCCAAGCTCTGCACAAACTCTGTGCCAAGTTGGAGCTGGACTCCCCTGTGACAGTGACAACAGGCTCTGTGGCAGGCCTGCCAACACACGCAACATTTCTCTATTCATGTCCATCAACATTTTCCTGTATGTCACCCCATCGAAGTCCTCATCTGAGTCCTTTGCAGCAGAACTCTTGCGTGACCTAACCCTCTGGGGAGCTGGCACATGCACTGTCTTTTCCCTGGCTTGGTTGTGGCCCACTTATGCCCGGTGACTCACCATGTGCTGATCCTGCCTCTATGTTACCCTTTAAAGTACATGCAGTGCCAGTATCATTTTTTTATTCGTTCATGGGGTAGGAGCACGGCTAGCAAGACCAGCGTTTATTGCCCATCCCTAACTGTCCTTGAGAAGGTGGTGGTGAGCTGCCTTCTTGAACTGCTGAAGTCCATGTGGTGCGGGTACAGCCACAGTGTGCCAGGGAGGGATTTTCAGGATTTTGACCCAGTGCCAGTGAAGGAACGATGATCTAGTTCCAAGACATAGTGTGTGGCTTGGAGGGGAACTTGCAGGTGGTGATGTTCCCATGCGCCTGCTGTCCTTATCCTTCTAGGCGGTAGAGGTAGCAAGTTTGGAAGGTGTTATCAAAGTAGGCTTGGAACGGTGCTGCAGTGCATCTTGTAGATGGTTTACACTGCTGCCACTGTGTGCCAGTGGTGGATGGAGTGAATGTTTAAGGTGGTGGATCGGGTGCCAATCAAGCGGGCTGCTTTGTCCTGCATGGTATGGAGCTTTCTGAGTGTGGTTGGAGCTGCACTTATCCAGGCAAGTGGAGAGTATTCCATCCCACTCCTGACTTGTGCCTCGGACAGGCTTTGGGGAGAAGATGAGTTACTCACAGCAGAATTCCCGGCCTCTGGCCTGCTGTTGTAGCCACAGTATTTATATGGCTGGTCCAGTTGTTTCTGGTCAATGACAATGATGGTCAAGGATGTTGATTGTCACGGATTCAGTGATGGTAATGCTGTAAAATGTTAAGTGGAGATGGTTAGATTCTCTCTTGTTGGAGCTTGTCATTGCCTGGCACTTGTGTGGCGCAAATGTCACTTGCCACCTATCAGTCCACACCTGAATGTTGTCCAGTTCTTGCTGCACATGGACATGGACTGCTTCAGTATCTGAGGAGTCACAAATGGTACTGAACACTGTGCAATCATCAGCAAACATCCCCACTTCTGACCTTATCATGGAGGGAAGGTCATTGATGAAGCAGCTGAAGATAGTTGGGCCTAGAACACTACTTTGAGGAACTCCTGCATCGACGTCCTGGGGCTTAGCTGTTTGACCTTGAACAACCACAACCATCTTCCTTTGTGCTAGGTGTGACTCCCAAGCAGTGGAGAATTTTCCCCTTGATTCCCATTGACTTCAATTTTGCTAGGGCTCCTTGATGCCATACATGGTCAAATGCTGCCTCGATGTCAGGGGCAATCACTCTCGCTCACCTAAGTTGGTGATTGTGAGTGTTAGATCAAGTAACAGGTGTTTCTTCCTCAGAGGTCTGTTTTTCCTCTAGGCATTCATCCTCAGGCGTCACTGCCAGCAGCTCTGCGTGTCTGAAAGCACAATGCACAAGCAAAGGGTTGGGATGAGGGAAAGAGGGGTTTAGGGGAAGGCATGAAGTGCATAATTGCACCATCTGCAGCTTGTACTTCATACCAAATTGCGGGATGAGGGTGAAGTTGAATTTGAGAAGGAGCATAAGGCATGAACATACCATCATCCTGGATGGCTTCACCGGAGTTGCTGCCCACGACCTCAGTGATGACTGCTCCAGTTATCCCCAGCACCATTTCCTCCATGGGGCTGGCACATGCAGCCATGCCTCCTACCCCCTTGTTTTCTGCTGCTGCTTATTAAGGGCCACCCTTTCCTGAAAAAGAAAGGGAAGTGTGTCAGTGAGTGTGTAACAATGTGTTTGAGTGATGTGCCTACGAGGATTGAATATCTGGCAGTATGTGCAAGCTGTGAAATGTGAGTGTGCCGCTCAGCAGTGCTACATTCTGAGGGTAAGTTGAAGCATATAAATGAGAGGTTTGAGTCATGATTGATGTAGATTGCTGGTAGGCAAGTGAAGCGGGTGTGGTATTAGACTAACATGTGAGGGTAGTGATGCAGTTGGTAGGACTTAGCATTTAAGGTGCATTCACTGATCCTGACCACTAGTGCGAAGTCATTAAACATCTTACAGTACTGCATCCATGTCCTTGGCATCAGACTGTTGGCATTGACTGTCTCTTAACCTCCTTACATTTGTCTGGAGGGCCTCCTGACCATCTGAAGGAAGAGAAGCTCTGTCCTCCAGTCTCCCTCCTGCACCAGCCACTCCAGTGTGGCATCAGGAACCTGAGCTTGCCTGTTGTGCCGTTTCAGTTTCTTCCTGAAACTCTTCCAATGTTCCCCAGCCACTTCCAGCCCACTGCTGCAGCCAGAATGTAAGTCACTTTTAAGAGGTGCAGTTTGGCTTGAAGTACTGTAGGCAAGCTTTCATTGGTGATAGCTTTGCGTGAACTTGGGCCCCCATTGAAGCATGCGGCCACCCAGTAGCGCATTCAGTGCTGGGCTGCATGTTACAATCATGGAAATGAGCAAGCAGCATGAGGTTTAAGTACTGCCTGCATCACTCCAGTCAGGAGCGGGATCATTGCACATTGTGATCCCCGTGCCTGAATTCGGGGGCTATCCAATTTAGCCCTCTTAGAGTCAAATAGCAAGCAACCCAGTTTTCCAAGGTTAGCATACTTAAGCAGATTCAGGTGCAGAATTGGACAGCTGGTGGGCATGAAAATTTTTTGCAAGTTGAAATGTAAAAGGGAAGGGTTTAATTGAAGGGGACTGCCTGAACAGAGGGACAAAAATTCTGAAAGGTTTTGGAAAGACTCAGAAAGCAAGTTTTGACAAGGTTGAAGTCAAAAATGGAGAGAAAGAAATCCTAAGGTGCAGGTACAAATCTGCAAGCAAGTGATGGGGTAGCCAGCACCTGACCCCTGTTTGATGGCTGTTAAATTAGCAGTGATGCTGTATGAGGAGCTTGAAAGGAGGGTGGCCCTTTGTGACGTGCCATGATTCTATCAGCATTGCAAGGAGGTGTAGCCAAACTTCACATAAAAAAATAAATGAACAATTGTCACAAATGAAGACTCAAGGGCCAGCAGAAATAAAATGCAAAACCTTTCATTCGCAAAAAGAGTCAAAAGTGACTGAAATATTGCAGATGCAATGTGTTTACCCATGGCCTTTATATTGGCCATTGTTGCAGCTGATTCCCTAGCAATGCGAGATGTTCATGTTAAAGGAATGTCCATATTCTGGAAATGGTGTGCAGGAAGCCCTCCAATCACAAATGAGTATTTAAATAAAGCATCACCTATTTGAGGTGATAATTCCAACAGTGCTAGTCTCCACCCACAAGTGACAAAAATAGAGTTTCAGCAGGACAGAATTTATGCTGCTATCTGTCCAATTTACACTGCTCAAATAGCCAACCAACAATGGGAAATCTGAAGTCTTGTCTGCTTGTGACTTATGACATTTCCTTTCTAGCTAAAAGAACTTCACCCTTAAACAATAAAGGAACACCTTGTGATTCTGACAAAGCTGGAACAATGGTGAGTGTTTAGTTATCTATCTCATTTTCCACTTTACTGTATTTATATCACATAGGAACAAGAGTAGACCATTCAGCCTCATGAGCCTATTCTGCCATTCAATTAGATAATGATGATCTGTATCTTAACATTCATCAATGTGTTGAATTGTGTAGCCGCTTTAGTTTTCTGGATAATTCATTAACATGCTTGACTATGTATTACTACAGAAGCTGTGTTAGTATATTTCCTATATCCATACTGTTACGGAGAGGTGGGAAATGGTGTGGCTGGTTTCCAGTGGTCACCTTCCAATTGACCACAGGTAGTGTTTTGTTTAAATTAGTGTTTCAGTTCCTGTGCTTTCTTGGTCAAATAAACAGACAGTGACAGATTTTTTCATGAGTTTATAACAGAAGATAAACAATAACCAACCGAAATATTCACAACACCACCCACGCATGCATTCCCTCTCTCATGCACGCTCAAGAAAAGATAGAAGGTAAAGGGAAAGAGGTGTTAAGAGTTCAAGGTGTAAAAGTGTGTGGTTTTCAGGAAAAACCTGTAGGATCCTCTTTGATGGTAAGTTTTAAAGTTGCAGGCCTGTTAGCTGGGTGTCTTGCCCTTGCTGGGTTGATAAAGTCTCCTGGCAGTCAAAATTTCAGTTCGAAGATGGTGCTGGTATGTTTTAGTTCAATTTTCATGGGTGGAGGAGCTGTTTGAAAGGCACTCTCTTGCTTCTCTTCTGCAGTTGGTTGCCACCTCGTCTCAGCAAGGTTCAAATGCCTTAGTTGGAATTGATCTCTCTCACAGCCTTGTGTTGGAATTAAAGATAGCTTTTGATGTTCTCTCTGTGGCTGGAAATCCCAGACTGATTTTCATGATTGATGTTCTGAACTTGAATGACTTCTTTGTTCTCCAAAAAGGTTACCTTTAAAAGTAAATTCATAAATGTACCTTTAGGCTTTTAGTTCCTGATGGGTTGTACAATATCTTCTGATGGTAGCCCATTTTGATAAGAGGAGGACTGTTCACACTCTGTTGTGGTACGTGTAGCTGGAGACGTAGTGAGGAATTGTGTGCTAGCGGCAGGGATCTCGTCGGGGGAAACTGACGCCGAGATCCCTGCGTTGCCTTTTGTATGGAAGGCCCACCGAGTTTAGTGCCAATCAGGCACTTAACTGGACAGCAGCTGGCCTTCCATAGGATTGACCCCATCACCAGAAGTCTTGGCATTGCAGAGCTGCTGTCCAATCAGAGGCGGGCAGCTGCAGCGCCACCACAGAGGCAGTGCCTGCTGCTGTAGCTGCAGCAACCAGACATCAAGGAGCAGCGCTGGAACCAGGCTTAAGGTGCGTCAGGGTGGGAGGGTTCTCAAAGGGGTGGGGGTTTGCGGGAAAGGGGGGTTGGCAACAAGGGCAGGGGGCTGGCCCTCAATGGGACCTCCCCCTTCCCGATGCTGGGTCTCTCATTCAGGCACTAAGTACATTTGATCTGGAACCGCACCCCCCCCCGCCCCACCTCAGAGCCGGGAAGCAGCCCACACAGTTTTTGGTACCATGCTTTCCGTGTGACGACAGGGCCACCTGCCGCACGGGTAATTGCGGCTATAGCGGGAAGAGGATCTTAATTAGGGATTAATTACCTAATTAAAGACTCAATTGGCAGCAGGGTGGGATGGCTATTCACAGGTCTTTCCGCTCTGGACTAAATTTTGGCGGAGGCAGGATGGTTGCGGGGTAACATGTCTGACAGCAGGGAGCAAGAATCCCATTCTAGTGAGTGAGGAACCAGTCACCGAGGCAAGGTGGCATTTGTAAACACAGGTGGCAACCTGAATTCCTGTGGAAAGTCAGGATAATCGTACTTGCTGGCTGTTAAAGTGCTGGATAACAAAACGTTTACTGTAAATAGGTTTCAAGTTTAGAAATATCACTGAATGATAATTTGTAGTTATATTAAGTAGTTTAACTAGTTAAGCTACAAATATAATACAATACTTATGTCTCCCCCGGTACCAGTTTAAACTACTGCTGCAGTTTAGAAAGGGAAGAAAAGCCTTAAAACGCACCAGCCAATCATCTACCTGCTCACCTAGTTAATCCCTCTGGGCTTCAGCTCTTAGGTCTCACTGTCTCCGGCTCCATCTCTTGGATCACTGCTTGTTCTGTAAAAGACCAGAACAGCACATACCTCCTCACTGCACTAAATCCCCACACTTAACAAATTCCCGAGTTAAACTGTTAAGCTATTCAGTATATAGCCCTGATTTTGACAGTATAGGGAAATCAGCGAATGCAATTCTGCGTGGTGTGGATACATCCCCTCTGGGAAGGGTGGCCTCTGTCAATTTTGCAGCGGGCATTCCTTTGAATAGGCTTTCTGAGCATGGATAATATGTGCAGGGATATAGGGCCAGGGCTTAAAGCACAATCGTAATATAAATAGCACAGTAAAAAAAATGGAGTTGAATTTCTTTGGGGCTTTTTCACACCACCGGCGTAACTTTGATGGATGTTTTGTGGAAACCCTGCCAAAGTCATGGCACTGGCGTGGGAGAAGCCTCAAGGAAATTCACCCCATTATTATTTTAATTTATTTTTTGTATCGACAGTGTTGTCACTGTACAGACAGTTGGGTAGGCATGCTGAAAATTTATGAAGACTTGATGGCACTTCAGCTTGAGTAGAGGAAGTGTGCAACATTTATTTTCTACACTATATAGGATTCCTTGGGGAAAAACAAACTGAATCACTGACAGGATGTGTTCATTACTGGAAGTAGTTCTGTACAGATTTCTTAGTGGAAGGGTAAAGCACATACGTTCAAAAACTTTCCTTTAACACAGTACACCCTCAACACCACAACTCAGTTCAAGAACTTGATATAAATCTGCAAACCTGCACCTTACCAATTCTGAACAGTGTTGGAGCTCTGGTACCCTGTTCCATTGTGTTGTATTTTTTTAATAGTTTGTATGAAAGGGAAGTAAATGTTACATTTCATTTTTAGCAGCTCTGTAAATTGGCTAGTGATATAAGTGCAAGTTATTCCTTATTGATCATGGTTATTGTGCTGTATCTTGAAATTAAGAATGCCATATAATCTCATTACTTTGAATTGGATATGAACATGCCAGCATAATCATTCAAAAGTTAATTCATTTACTCAAATGATTCAAAGGGTTTTCAGGTCGTTTGTGAAACTGTTCAGCTGGACTCTGTATCTCCAGAAATCAGAATGCAGAGTTGCCATCAAAGGAATTCATTTGATGCAGCAGGTGCCTCCCAGGACAAAGGAACCTCTAACTCCAGGTATTGCTATTTTTCTTTTTCATGTTAGTAAGTAAATGTATTGTCTTTTCTTGTGAAAACTAGTTCATCTTCTATGGCTTACCTGACAGAATAAGTAGTAAATATTTAATACTCAAGTTGAAGCAGCTTTTGCTGCACTTTTTTCTGTTGACCCACATCCTTCCTTGGCTCACATTGGGAAGATTCTTCCAGTCACGTCAAAGCGGGTTTGAAGTTGACTGGGAGCAAACTCGGACATGAGGGCATCTGGTAAGCAGGCCAACGTGTTCCCAGCTCCGGGCAATCTTGCCAGAGGTGGGTCAACAACAGAAGTGGTTAACTGCCTGGCAGTAGCAGGTAGCCAATAATTAGCACTTAAGAGCCTATTGGGGGGATCGGGGAAGACTCTGCTGGAATCTTCTCCACATCAGGGCACCTTCTCACTGAGTGCCAGGCCTGACAGCTCCATGGAGGCGGTCTCCCAATTGCAGGCCAGGGGTCATTTGGAGCCCAAGGCTCCATGCCCCAATGATGGACTGCGAGTAGGAAAGGCCATACCTGCAGCCAAACAGTTCCTCTGGAGGAGTTTCCCCTCTGCTCTGAGGGTGTCTCCAAGGGCTTCGACCCTCATCAGTTCTGATTTTCTGCACGCCTCCAAGGGTATCTGCATTTTGTGCTCTCCTTGCTGCATGAGCAGCACCTACCTCTCCTGGTGGGACTGCTGGCCTTCAAAGTTGCAGGCCTGCTGATTGGGCCTGCAGCCTCAGGAACTCACCTGCTGTCCTTAATTAGATGGAGCCCCCTGAGGTGGCCTGTTATTTGGCTGCAGGGATAGGCACCAACATTTTGTACGACGGACATTTGACAAAATTATTGGCCCAGCCACGGACATGGGGGCAATTAAACTGTATAGCCAACCTAATGCCATCGAAACACAGTCCGATTTAAAATACATAACCTTTCCATTTTCCCCTATAGTCCATGTCTTGTACTTGGCTTCTGATCCTGCCTGCCTCCAACATCACAATGAAGCCAAATTTTTTTCTCTCTTGCTTCACTTTCATCTTTCCCCTTCCTTTCCTTTTCCTGCAGATTTAATTTTCTGTTTCTTGCTACTTTGTAATTCCAAATGTGGAGTAAAGCCAACAGTTTTGTTAACATTTAACATGATCATTTCCATATAAGTCAAAATCATTCCAGCACAAACATTTCTAAATAAGTATTTCTGACGAACTGGCACAGTGACTGTGACCATGGTTCCTCCTTATCTTCCCAGACTCCTCTGAAGTCTTTGACATGGTAGGCCAAATGATCCTCCTTCCATGTCTTTTCTCCTCTGTCCAATTCAGTGATATTGCCTTTACCTATTTCCACTCTTACCTTTTGGATCATGCACATCATTGTCCTCTTGTTGACCTCAGTCACCTTCCATGTACATCGATTTATCTCGTACTACAAATCGAGTACAAATTAACTCTCTGCACTGTTTGCTTCCTCAATCCTCAAGTCCAAGTAATGCAGACTTGAGTGTGTCCGTTGCCTATCTGGTTTAGCCATTGATTACCAGATCTGGCTGGATCACCTCAAGCACTATAGGGACTCACTGGGCTGAATTTTACAGACCCCCAACATCAAGGGCCGAAAAATGCCTCTGGGAGAGGCCAGTCACGAACCTCGACGCTGGGAAGGCCCGGCCCCATATTGCCGGTGGTGGTGCGGCCTCATGGTGGCCCCTGCTGCTCGACGACATGAGCCCAATTTAAAAATGTTAATTAATGTAAATAAATGAATTGATTACTGTCGCGCTGCCACTGTCTGTCCCGGAGCGATTGTCGTGCCGGTGGCTGGCACTCTCGCGCCTTCATAGAACATAGAACAGTACAGCACAGTACAGGCCCTTTGGCCCACGATGTTGTGCCGAACCTTTAACCACTACCTACCCTTCATTCTACTATCATCCATGTACCTATCCAAGAGTCGCTTAAATGCCCCTAATGTATCTTCTTCTACTACCACCCCTGGCAGCGCATTCCACGCACCCACCACTTTCTATGTAAAGAACCTACCTCTGACATCTCCCCGAAACCTTCCTCCAATCACCTTAAAATTATGCCCCCTGGTGATAGCCCTTTCCACCCTGGGAAAAAGTCTCTGGCTATCCACTCTATCTATGCCTCTCATCATCTTGTCCCCCTCTATCAAGTCACCTCTCATCCTTCTTCGCTCCAATGAGAAAAGCACTAGCTCCCTCAATCTTTCTTCGTAGGACATGCCCTCCAGTCTAGGCAGCATTCTGGTAAATCTCCTCTGCACCCTCTCTAAAGCTTCCACATCCTTCCTATAATGAGGCGACCAGAACTGAACACAATATTCCAAGTGTGGTCGAACCAGGGCCTTATAGAGCTGAAGCATAACCTCGCGGCTCTTAAACTCAATCCCCCTGTTAATGAAAGCCAACACACCATACGCCTTCTTAACAACCCTATCAACTTGGGTGGCAACTTTGAGCGATCTATGGACATGGACCCCAAGATCCCTCTGTTCCTCCACACTACCAAGATTCCTGTCTTTAAGCCTGTATTCTGCATTCAAATTCGACCTTCCAAAATGAATCACCACACTTTTCCAGGTTGAACTCCATCTGCCACTTCTCAGCCCAGCTTTGCATCCTGTCAATGTCCCGTTGCAACCTACAACAGCCTTCCACACTATCCACAACTCCAGCAACCTTCGTGTCATCGGCAAACTTGCTAACCCAGCCTTCCACTTCCTCATCCAAGTCATTTATAAAAATCACAAAGAGCAGAGGTCCCAGAACAGATCCTTGTGGAAAACCACTGGTCACCGAGCTCCATGCGGAATACTTTCCATCTACTACCACCCTCTGACTTCTATGGGCCAGCCAATTTTGTATCCAGACAGCCAACTTTCCCTGAATCCCATGCCTCCTTACTTTCTGAATGAGCCTACCATGGGGAACCTTATCAAACGCCTTGCTAAAATCCATACACACCACATCCACTGCTCTTCCTTCATCAATGTGTTTTGTCACATCTTCAAAGAATTCAGTAAGGCTTGTGAGGCCTGACCTGCCCCTTACAAAGCCATGCTGACTGTCTCTAATCAAACCATGCTTTTCCAAATAATCATAAATCCTGTCTCTCAGAATCCTCTCCAATAATTTGCCCACTACCGACGTAAGACTGACTGGTCTATAATTCCCAGGGTTATCCCTATTCCCTTTCTTGAACAAGGGAACAACATTTGCCACCCTCCAATCATCCGGAACTACTCCAGTCGACAATGAAGATGCAAAGATCATCGCCAAAGGCGCGGCAATCTCTTCCCTCGCTTCCCGTAATATCCTTGGGTATATCCCGTCTGGCCCCGGGGACTTATCTGTCCTCATATCATTCAAAATTTCCAGCACATCCTCCCTCTTAACCTCAACCTGTTCGAGCATATCAGCCTGTTCCACGCTGTCCTCACAAACGACCAGGTCCCTCTCACTAGTGAATACTGAAGCAAAGTATTCATTTAGGACCTCCCCTACCTCCTCCGACTCCAGGCATAAGTTCCCTCCACTATCCCTGATCGGCCCTACCCTCACTCTGGCCATCCTCTTGTTCCTCACATAAGTGTAGAACGCCTTGGGATTTTCCTTAATCCTACCCGCTAAGACTTTTTCATGTCCCCTTCTAGCTCTCCTAAGTCCATTCTTCAGTTCCTTCCTGGCTACCTTGTAACCCTCTAGAGCCCTGTCTGATCCTTGCTTCCTCAACCTTAAGTAAGCTTCCTTCTTCCTCTTGACTAGCTGTTCCACATCTCTTGTCATCCAAGGTTCCTTCACCCTACCATCCCTTCCCTGCCTCATCAGGACA
Organism: Heterodontus francisci; assembly: GCF_036365525.1. Classification (NCBI taxonomy): domain Eukaryota; kingdom Metazoa; phylum Chordata; class Chondrichthyes; order Heterodontiformes; family Heterodontidae; genus Heterodontus; species Heterodontus francisci. The sequence goes on from NC_090377.1 coordinate 105,298,310, forward strand.
AACCTATCCAGCAGTCGCAGCAAGTGTTCCCTGAACAACCTCCACATTTCTGTCGTGCATTTCCCTGAGAACATCTGTTCCCAATTTATGCTTCCCAGTTCCTGCCTAATAGCATTGTAATTCCCCCTCCCCCAATTAAATATTTTCCCATCCCGTCTGCTTCTGTCCCTCTCCATGACGATAGTAAAGGTCAGGGAGTTGTGATCACTCGGATCCCCGAGGCGGAACAGTGTTGGGGAGGGGGGAGCAGGTACGTTTTTCAGTGCGGGGTTGGTGGGGGGGAGTGACATCATACTTATTTCATTGGTGTAGGGGATGTTGGGAAGGGTAAAGTTTAAAGTTTATCAACTTTGGAAGGGGGAAGGTCAGGTGCACAAGGTAAGTATTCTGGGGGGTGGGGGGCAGAGTGCAAGGAATTAAATCTATGGTTGTTGGGGGGATGGGCGAGGGGAAAGATATATTAATTTAATTTTTTAAAATTCTTTGACCTTTAAATATTTAAATGTAACGATAGGGCTCGAAGCCCTTTAAAAATAGCGTCAGGGCCTGCGCAAAGGCAGCTGACGCCATTGCCAGGGACAGACTGCCCACCCCCTCCACATCATCGGAGGAGGTGGGGGTGGCGATCCACCCCGCCCAAGTCCGCGATGTGCTGCCTGCGCGGGCAGTCCGCCATTGTTTATGTCCGCCACCCATTACGGCAGTGGATGTATAAATTTCAGCCCACTGTCTCTACCCAGTAGTTCAGGATTATCCTGGAGTGCAAAGGTAATCGCTGGCTTCTTTTCTCCACTACCAATTATCTCCCCAAACGCATGCCCACATCCTCACCTGCAACAAATGCAAGGAACCCATGGTTTTCTTAGTCATTATGATTGATATTATCCATTCAGCTGCTTCTCCTGCTTCCTGTGGCTCACCAAGCCAACCTCCCTTCAAGACTCCCTCCTGATCTAATACTGATTTGCATCTCTCTCTAATTTCTCTAATTTTCTCCTGTTAAGTGCTAAATTTGTGTGGGAGTATTTTTAGTTGTAATTTAACTCCCTTTCTATTAAATTTCACATTAGATTCAATTTCAATGTCATGTGCATTGTACAGTAATACTGATTTAAATATTGATCAGAATGGAACAAAGGCTAATAATAATTATATAACTGTTAATGATACAATATAAATGTGAAATTATATTATGTGTAAGAAATAAATTTGTTGAATGTGCCCTGAGACGATGCTGATAATGATGGTAACCATGATAGGCTGGAATAATGACGTGAATTCAATAATAAATGATACGAAAAGGTATTGCAATCACAAGCCAAATTTGCTTTTATTGCAGTATAATTCTTCAGTTGCCATGGTTTCCGTGTTCTGTTCAGACAGTCCTTTCCAAATACTGTAGGAGCAGAGAGTTGGAATTGCATTGTTAATGCGTTCTTAATTCCTTAGCAATAGATTCATGTATCATCCTGACAGTCATTACAAAAAAAACTAAAATGTAAGGCAGGCAGTAAACTTATAATTAAGTCATTTTTATAATTAGCAAACTAAGGTAAAAACAGACACCTTAGATCACAATAATGACAATATAAATATAAAGGTAATGGAAATATAATACAAAAATGCATTTTGCCTCCAAATGGAAAATAACCAGCACCGCCTGAAACAATATCTGGCAGCATTAAAAACATCACTTTCACAACTTATTTCAGTAAAAAAATAATGGTGTCATGTAACAATGACGTCTAAGCCTGACATTTAGCTTTGACTGACACGGTGCGAGAATAGAAATTATTTGTAGAATATAAATATTTGCCAGTGTAGCTTTTTGGTGATCAACATTATTGAAGGTTATAAATGTAAATATGGACGAAAATGACCACATATTTTTGTTGAAGTGATGGAACACAAATATTCATGAATGAACAATGTAGGTTGTAGTGTGTTATTAATATTTTACAACATTCCTTGCTTTACCTGTAGAAGCCAGATAGAAGCTTCAGTGTTTCGCCTTAGAAGTTTTACCTGCAGGATACCTTGGTAGATTAAGTAAGCTGGGGAATTTACAACTCTGCAAATTCTATATGATTTGTTGGAATGAACAGACTCAACAGGCCACATGGTCTATTTCCATTGGTGCATTTACTTTTGCTCATCATGACTAGCACCATTAGAGCTGATAAATGCACCCAAAGTATTTATCCAATATGCCTAGAGTAAAACTCTCTCAAATTTGCATCAACAAAGTACCTTGAAGCCAATATTAGAAGAGCATGCCTCACTACAGCGCTGCAAACGTATTCTGAAGTTCCCACAAAGCATCCTTATGCCACACTGAGTGATATTGCTAAATTATGTTGAATTATGCTGTGAGTTTGTAACCACAAGGAACTGCATAGAGACTGCCAAAATCATTTCACTTTGAACTAGCAGGAAAAGCAAATTTTCTTTCCGTCTGTCTAGGGTTTTTTTTTAAACTCCAATTTAAGAGCTGAAAGAACAAGCTGGTTTTGTTCCTTTTTTTGACATCTTTATGACTTTGATAAGTTTCCATTGAATTCATCACAATCATTAATTATAAGACCTTCATTGCACACAGACCTCATTTAATTCTGGCCTTTTTTGTCTGCTGTGACATCAACTTCATGCAAAAAAGAAAATAAGTAGCAAAAATTAAATAATGAATGGAAACAGAGGTTTCACAATTAAATAGTTGTATGTATTTTATGTATATACCTTGATCGTATTTTATGTTAAAATTACTTTTTGAAAACATTCTTCGAAAGACTAGTACCTTCTACAAGACTAGAATAAAAATAAAATACATCAATCATAAAATCATAGAATAATACAGCAAGGAATGAGAACATTTGGCCTGTCGAATGTATGCTTGCTATTTCAATGAGCAATCCAGTTAGCCTGCTCCCTGGGTCGTTACCCATCTCCCTGCGATGTTTTCTTCTGCAAGTATTTACCCAATTCTCTCTTGAAAGCTACAATTAAATCTACTTCCACTACCCTATCAGACGTGGCATTTCAAATCCTAACCACGCATTGCGTAAAGTTTTTCCTCATATTTTTATTTTTTTATTTATTTTATTTAGAGATACAGCACTGAAACAGGCCCTTCGGCCCACCGAGTCTGTGCCGACCAAGAACCACCCATTTATACTAACCCTACAGTAATCCCATGTTCCCTACCACCTACCTACACTAGGGGCACTTTACAATGGCCAATTTACCTATCAACCTGCAAGTCTTTGGCGGTGGGAGGAAACCGGAGCACCCGGCGAAAACCCACGCGGTCACAGGGAGAACTTGCAAACTCCGCCCAGTATCACTTCTGGTTCTTTTGCCAGTCACCTTAAATCTGGTTAACAGTCTTCCAGCCTTTGAAAATAGTTTCTTTTTATTTATTCCATCTAAACCCTTCATTATAGTAATCACTACTATCAAATCTTCTCATAGAAACATAGAAAATAGGAGCAGGAGTAGGCCATTTGGCCCTTCGAGCCTGCTCTGCCATTCATTATGATCATGGCTGATCATCCAACTGAGTAACCTGTTCCCGCTTTCACCCCATATCCTTTGATCCCTTTAAACCCAAGAGCTATATCTAACTCCTTCTTGAAAACATACAATGTTTTGGCCTCAACTGCTTTCTGTGGTAGCGAATTCCACAGGTTCACCACTCTCTGGGCGAAGAAATTTCTCCTCATCTCCGTCCTGAATGGTTTACCCCGTATCCTTAGACTATGACCCCTGGTTCTGGACTCCCCTACCATCGGAAACATCCTTCCTGCATCTACCCTGTCAAGTCCGTTAGAATTTTTTAGGTTTCTATGAGATCCCCCCTCACTCTTCTGAACTTCAGCGAGTATAATCCTAACTGACTCAACCTCTCCTCATACGTCTTTCCCGCCATCCCAGGAATCAGTCTGGTAAATCTTCACTGCACTCCCTCCATAGCAAGAACATCCTTCCTCAGGTAAGGAGACCAAAACTGCACACAATATTCCAGGTGTGGCCTCACCAAGGCCCTGTATAATTGCAGCAAGACATCCCTGCTCCTGTACTTCAATCCTCTCGCTATGAAGGCCAACATACCATTTGCCTTTTTTACTGCCTGTTGCACCTGCATGCTTACCTTCAGCGACTGGTGTACGAGAACACCCAGGTCTTGTTGCTTATTCCCCTCTCTCAGTTTAGAGCCATTCAGATAATAATCTGCCTTCCTGTTTTTGCTACCAAAGTGGATAACCTCACATTTATCCACATTATACTGCATCTGCCATGCAATTGCCCACTCACTCAACTTGTCCAAATCACCCTGAAGTCTCTCTGCATTCTCCTCACAACTCACCCTCCCACCCAGTTTTGTGTCATCTGCAAATTTGGAGATATTACATTTAGTTCCCTCATCTAAATCATTAATATATATTGTGAATAGCTGGGGTCCTAGCACCAATCCCTGCACTACCCCACTAGTCACTGCCTGCCATTCGGAAAAAGACCCATTTATCCCTACTCTTTGTTTCCTGTCTGACAACCAATTTTCTATCCTTCGCAATACACTACCCACAATCCCATGCTCTTTAATTTTACATGCTAATCTCTTATGTCGGACTCTGTCGAAAGCCATCTGAAAGTCCAAATAAACCACATACACTGGTTCCCCCTCATCAACTCTACTAGTTACATCCTCGAAGAATTCTAGTAGATTTGTGAAGCATCATTTCCCTTTCGTAAATCCATGCTAACTCTGTCCGATTCTACCACTGTTCTCCAAGTGCTCTGCTATAAAATCTTTGATAATGGACTCTAGAATTTTCCCCACTACCGACGTCAGGCTGACTGGTCTATAATTCCCTGCTTTCTTTCTACCTCCCTTTTTAAATAGTGGGGTTACATTAGCTACCCTCCAATCTGTAGGAACTGTTCCAGAGTCTATAGAATCTTGGAAGATGACCACCAATGCATCCACTATTTCTCAGGCCACTTCCTTAAGTACTCTGGGGTGCATATCATCAGGCCCTGGGGATTTATCGGCCTTCAATCCCATCAATTTCCCCAACACCATTTCTCTACTCTTACAGATTTCCTTCAGTTCTTCTCTCTCACTAAACCCTGTGCTCCGCAACATTTCTGGTATGATATTTGTGTCCTCCTTTGTGAAGACAGAACCAAAGTATGCATTTGGTCAGACATTCCTTTGTTCCCCATAATAAATTCCCCTATTTCTCACTGTAAGGGACCTACATTTGTCTTCACTAATTCTCTTCTCTTCACATACCTGTAGAAACCTTTACAGTCAGTTTTTATGTTCCCCTCAAGCTTGCTCTCGTACTCTATTTTCCCCTTCTTAATCAATCCCTTGGTGTTCCTTTGCTGAATTCTAAACTGCTGCCAGTCCTCAGGTCCGTTGTTTTTTCTGGCGAATTTATATGCCTGTTCCTTGGATCTAAAGCTATCTCTTAGTTCCCTTGTAAGCCATGTTTTGGCTACCTTGCCCGTTTTACTTTTGCGCCAGATTGAAATAAACAATTGTTGCAGTTCATCCATGTGCTCTTTGAATGTTTGCCATTGCCTTTCCACCGTCGTCCCTTTAAGTAAAGTTTCCCAATCCATCATAGCCAACTCGTGCCTCATACCTTCGTAGTTTCCTTTACTAAGATTCAGGGCCCTAGTCTCAGAATCAACTGTGTCACTCTCCATCTTGATGAAGAATTCTATCATATTATGGTCGCTCATCCCCAAGGGGTCTCGCACAACTAGATTGTCAATTATTTCTCTCTCATTACACAATACCCAATCCAGGATGCCCTGTTCTCTAGTTGGTTCCTCAACATAATTGTCCAGAAAACCATCCTGTATACACTCCAAGAATTCGTCCTCTACAGTATTGTGACTAATTTGATTTGCCCTATCTATATGCAGATTAAAGAAACCCATAATTACAGGTGTTCCTTTATTGCATGCGTCTCTAATTTCCTGTTTAATGCAATTCCCAATATCACCACTACAGTTTGGGGGTCTATATACAACCCCCACTAAAGTTTTTTGCCCCTTAGTTTTTCTCAGCTCTGCCCATACAGATTCCACATTGTCAGAGCTAATATCTTCCCTCACTATTGCGTTAATTTCCTCTTTAACCAGCAATGCAACTCCACCGCCTTTTGCTTTTTGTCTGTCCTTCCTAAATACTGAATACCCCCGGATATTCATTTCCCATCCCTGGTGACCTTGCAGCCATGTCTCCGTAATTCCAACTATATCATACCCGTTTACATCTATTTGCATGATTAATTCATCCACTTTACTGCGAATGCTCCTCGCGTTAAGGCACAAAGCCTTAAGGTTTGTCTTTTTAACATTACTTGGCCCCTTCTCTGCTCTGAAGAAGAACAGTCCCAACTTCTCCAGTTTATCCACTGGAACCATTCTAGTAAATCACTTCTGTACCCACTTCAAAGCTTTCAAGTCCTTTCTAAAGTGTGGTGCCCAGAATTGGATGCAATAATCATGTTGGGCTGAACTAGTATTTTATATAGGTTTAGAGTCTTTGTGGTGGGGGTGGGGGTGTTCCAACTTCACACCAGTAATAAGCATTGCAGATTGCTGGGAGTGACGACACCTTGAAGGAATGCAGTCCAGACCATGATACTAATGGGCAAGAGACTGCACAGGGCGGAAACAGCAAAGTGTAGAAATGTAATTGCTATAGGATATTCCATAGTTCGGGGGACAGACAGATGTTTCTGTAACCATCATCATGAGTCCTGTATGGTCTGTTGCTTTCCCAGTGCCACGGTAAAGGTCACCACGGAGAGGGTGCAGAATATTCTGTGCGGAAAGGGAGTGAGCCAGAAGTTGTGATACATGTCGGTACCAATGACATAAAGAGGGCAGATATTAAGGTCATCCAGTAAGACTTTCAGAAGCAAGGGGGGGAAGTTAAAAAGTCGGACCTCAAAGATAGTAAACTCTGGATTATTCCCAATGCTGCATGGTAGCGAGAGTAGAACTAAGAACGTAGGGAGTATTAGGAACATAGGAGCAGGAGTAGGCCATTCAGCCCATCGAGCCTGTTGCACCATTCAATACGATCATGGCTGATAATCTACTTCAATGCCTTTTTCCCACATTATCCTCATATCCCCTCATTGGTATTTAGAAATCTGCCAATCTCTGATTTAAACATACTCAATGACTGAGCTTTCACAGCCCTCTGGGGTAGAGAATTCCAAAGATTCATAATCCTCTGAGTAAAGAAATGTCTCTTCATCTCTGTCCAAAGTGGCTTCCCCTTTATTTTGAAATTGTGTCCCCTGGTTCTAGACTCCCCAACCAGGGAAAACATCTTAGCTGCATCTACCCTGACTATCCCTTTAAGTATTTTGTAGGTTTCAATGCGATCACCTTTCATTTTTCGAAATTCTGGAGAATACAGGCCCAGTTTCCCCAATCTCTCTTCATAGGACAGCCCCACCATTCCGGGAAAAAGCCTGATGAACCTTCGTTGCACTCCCTCTAATTAAACCACGTCCAGCTTTATCAGTTATGTTAGGAACATCCTCAAAAAACTCCAAAAGGTTAGTCAAACATGATTTCCCATTCATAGATCCATGTTGACTGTGCCCAATCAGATCATTATTATCCAAGTGTCCATTTATCACATCCTTTGGAATAGATTCTAGCATTTTTCCAACGACTGATGTAAGGCTATCAAGTCTATAATTCCCTGTTTTCTCTCTCCCTCCCTTCTTAAATAGTGGGGTGACATTTGCTACCTTCCAATAGGCAGGAACTGCTCCAGAATCTATAGAATTTTGGAAAATGATCACCAATGCATTCAGTATCGCCATAGCTACCTCTATGAACACTTTGGGACCTAGAATATCAGGTCCTGCGAACTTATCAACTTTCAGCTGCATTAATTTCTCCAATACAACCTTCTTACCAATACTAATTTCCTTCAATTCCTCATTCCCCCTAATCCCTTGGATCTCAAATTCTGCGAGATTTCTTGTATCTTCCTCAGTGAAGACAGACACAAAGTAATCATTTAGCTTCTCTGCCATTTCTCTATTCCCCATTATAAATGCTCCTGACTCTACCTGTAATGGACCACATTTGTCTTAGCCAAATGCTTCATTTTTACATACTTATAGAAGCTTTTACAGTCCATTTTTATATTTTTTGCTAGCTTACATTCATATTCTATTCTCCCTTTCTTTATCAGTTTCTTTGTCCTCCTTTGCTGTATTCTAAAATCTTCCCAGTCCTCAGGTTTCCTACTGTTTCTGGCAACTTTATAGGCCTTTCCTTTTAATCTTATACAATCCCTAATTTCCTTTGTTACCCATGGTTGACTGCCTTTACTTTTGGGGTTTTTGTGCCTTGAAGGAATGTATAGTTGCTGTAAACTATGTAATATTTCTTTAAAGACTATCCATTGCCTATGTACTGTCATACCTTTAATGTATTTTCCCAATCCACCTCAGCCAATTTGCCCCTCATACCTTCATAATTTCCTTTGTTTAAATTTAATACCCTGGTTTCAGATTGAAGTACCTCACTTTCAAACATAAGGTAAAATTCTATCATATTATGGTCACTCATATTGAAGGTTCTTTTACAACAAGATTATTAATTAACTCTTTCTCATTATATAAAACTAGATCTAAAATAGCCTGTTCTCTAGTCGGTTCCTCAACATACTGCTCTAGAAAACTAACCCTAACACACTCCAGAAACTCGTCCTCACAGCATTAATGCTCATTAGGTTTACCCAATCTATATGCAGATTGAAGTCACCCATGATTACTGTATTACCCAATGTTACAACCAGGTGAGAAAGAGGTCTAGGGTTTCCTTTCCGCCTTCACCTGGTCTTACTGTAACAGGGTTTAATTTTAAACAACCCATGCTTTTAGGCCCCTTCCACCTTGGTGAATCCTTGTTCACTGCTTTCCAACTATAAGGCAAAGACACCAGTTCAAAGAGGCTTTCTTAGTTTTATAAAAGAAAGGTGAAATTTTGTTAAAACTTAAACTGAACACCTAATTCGGTTAACGCCTACGGATACGTGACACGTCCATGCTAGCATGCACACGCGATACAGACATGCAGATAGAGACAAAAAGAAAACAGAAGAAATAAAGTGGAAAAGTTTGAGGCAATATCTGAGGAGGTTTTTTTGCGTTATGGTTCTTCGAGCTCACTGGAGTGTCCTTTATTGTAGGTAGATCTTGCTTTTCATTGGGGCCCAGTATTCTTCTTAAACCTTGTTCGCTGTAGGAGACTTTTCTCTCTTGGGGTTCATGTGTCTTCAGTGGATTTGGAGTTCTGTGAGAAAGAGGTGGGAGCAGGCTGACAGGAGAGGCTGTGGCAAACCAATCAGGAGAGATCTTCTCAGCCCAGGAGCATTCTGTTTTCTGCCAAAACTGTTAGTACAAATTCAAAAAACTCAGGTTGCCCAGCAGGTTAGTCATGTGACTAGCTAGTTTGACCATGTCCGTTTGTGTATTCGGCCATCTTACCAGTCAACCTGGAATGCGAGCTCTCCCACCTCAGTGTCTGTGATCAAAAGTCCATTGTGGGTTGAATGTGTCAGGGAATGGTCCTTTGTCCTTTCCAAGCACTGCCTGTTAATATGAAAGTGTCTTTCCAGCCAAGATCTGGCAATTTTTTTAAAGCAAGTCCTTTCTTCACTTCAACAACTGTTTGAAATTTAATATCCATGTGACAAAATTAATATGCCTCATGCTTGGCAGGTGGGGGCCTGCATGACACCTATGCCACTTGCTTCTCTAATCTCCTGATTAATACCATTCCCCATACTACCAACACTGTTTTGTGACCTGTAAGACAACTCCTACCAATGTTTGCTGCCCCTTGCTGTTTCTTAGCTCCACCCAAACAGATTCCACATTTTGTTCTTCCGATCTGAGATCCTCCCTTACTAATGCACTGATGCCATCCCTTATTATCAGCGCAACACCTTTTCCTTTTTGCCTGTCCTTCCTAAATGTTGAATATCCTTAAATGTTTAGTTCCCGGTCTTGGTCACCCCGTAGCCATGTTTCTGTTATAGCAATTAGATCATACCCATTTACCTCTATTTGGGCCTTTAAATCATCTACCTTGTTGCGAATGCTGCATGCATTCAGGTCGAGTGCACTTAACCTTGTCTTCTTGATATTCTGCATTCTAAAATTAGTTGATGCTCACCTTTGTTTCGCCTGCTTCTAATGTCACTTGCTACTTTTCTACCTCCTGTTACCAGCTTTACTTCCTTCCAATTTGAGCTACCCCTCAGGTTCCCATCCCCCTGACAAGCTTGTTTAAACCCTCCCCAACAGCACTAGCAAATCTCCCTGCGCGGATGTTAGTTCCAGTCCTGTTAAGGTGTAGCCCATCCATCTCGTACAGGCCCCATCTTCCCCAGAACTGGTCCCAATGCCTCAGAAATTTGATGCCCTCCCTCCTACACCAACTCTCCAGCCATGTGTTCAATCTATCAGTTTTCCTATTCCTATGCTCACTAGCACGTGGCATTGGGAGTAATCCTAAGATTACTGCTTTGGACGTTCTGCTTTATAATTTCCTTCCTAACTCCCTAAAATCTGCTTTCAGGACCTCATCCCTCTTCCTACCTATGTCATTGGTACCAATGTGGACCACAGCCTCTGGCTGTTCCCCCTCCCCAGAAGGATGTCCTGCAGTTGCTCCATGATATTCTTGACCTTGGCACCAGGGAGGCAACACACCATCCTGGAATCACGTTTACTGCCGCAGAAATGCCTGTCTGATCCCCTGACTATCGAATTCCCTATCACTATTGCTCTTCCACTCTTCTTCCTCCCCTCCTGTGCAGCTGTTGTGCCACGGACTTTGCTTTGGTTGCACTGCCCCAAGGAACCATCGCTCTCACCAGTATCCAAAATGGAAAACCGATTAGCAAGCAAGCTAGACTCAGGGGATTCCTGCACTGCATGTCTGGTTCTTTTAGACTGCCTGGTGGTCCCCCATTCCCTCTCTGCGTGCATGCTACTAACCTGCGGTGTGACCACATCCCTAAACGTGCTATCCATGTAGTCCTCTGCCTCGCGGCTGCACAACAGTAACTCCAGCCGCTGCTTCAGTTCCAAAACCTAGAGCTCAAGTTTCCGCAGCCAGTGACACTTCCTGCAGATGTGTTCGTCTTGGAGACGAGGTGCGTCCATGACTTTCCACATACCACAAGACGTAGATTCCACATTAATGTGTGGATTGAAGCATGGTGCAGAAGGGAGGCCTTCAGATTCTTGAGGCACTGGGTCCAGTTCTGGGCAGGAGGGACGTTTTCAAAACGGTTGGGTTGCACCTCAACAGGATTGGGACCAATGTGTGGTTGGGGAGGGTTTAAATAAAATTGACAAAATTGACAGGGGTGTGGTCACCAGAAAAGCCTGGCTACCCGACCCGAACCCGACCAAACTTGACCAAATGTGTCGGGTTTGGGTCGGGTCAGGTCTGTATTTGGCGTCCAGCATTCGGGCCCGGTTCGGGTTGGGCTGGACTGTACTGTTTTGTTACGTATTGTTTTTGTTTTAGTCTATGATCTTATTCTGTTTCAAAAATATGTTTGTTCTTTTCAGGTTGGGTAGGGCATTTAAAAAAATTCAAGGACTCGGGTCCGGGTTGAGTTCGGGTTGGCTATTGTCGGGTCGGCCCTGGGTCGATTTTTTATTTTATACTCGATCCAGGCTTTAGTCGCCAGCATATAGAAGTAGAAAAAAGCAATCAGGTGCATAAAGGATAGGAGTGTTGGATAGTACCAGAGAAATAAATAGTACCATATTAGGTAGGAGCAGACTAAGAAGGACTGCAAGGAATACAAAGAGGGGTTTACAATGCATGTATGTAAATGCACAAAGTCTGGTGAATAAGATTGGTGAGCACCAAGCACAAATAACCAGGTGGGAATATGATGTAGTGGCAATAATGGAAACGTGGCTTAAAAATGGTGAGGACTGGGCACTTAATATTCAAGGATACAAAGGGGGGAATTTTGTGCTGACTCCTGTGGTGGGTTTAGAGGCAGGAGAATATAAAATTGGATGGGATAGTGGCGGGGGGAATCCTACCACTTCTCGCCTCCACCAAAATCCAAAATGTAGTCCGGGGCGGAAAGGCCAAATGGCCTTCCTGCCCTGCTGCCAATTGAGGCCCTTAAATGGGCAATTAATCCCCAATTAAAGGCCTCATCCCACCGCCACCGCAATTAGCTATGTGGTGGGCGACCCTGTCACTGCATGGGAAGCACAGTGTGAAAAACTGTGTGGGCTGTTTCCCAGCTCTGGGGAGAGGTGGTGGGGGTGGGGGGGGTTCCCTCGTTAAAAGGCACTTACTGCCTGAACGAGGGACATGGCATTGGGAAGGGGGGACCCCTGCTGAGAGCCACTCCCTTTGCCCTTGCTACCAACCCGCCTACATCCTCCTCCCCCGCAATCCCTACCCTGTGAGACTCCTCCTGCCCTGACCTATCGGTGACCTGGGCTCAGTGTCACTCCTGGGCCTTGGGTACGTGAAGAGCCGGCAACTCTTCGAGGGTGGGACTTACAGCGCCAGGGTCCTTGATCCTGTGGAAGGCCCGCCACTGTCCATTTATATGGCTGATTGGTACTAGGTACGGTCAGCCTTCCAGAGAAAAGATGATGCGGGGTTCTTGGCCCGTAGCCAGCATAAAATCCAGGTCAAATTGTTCAGAAAAGATAGAGGAGGAAAAAAGGGAAATAGGGTGGCAGTACTGATTTGGGAAGACATTGTAGTGTTGGAAAGAGAGGATGTCCTTGAGGGGACAAAGAGAGAATCCATTTGGTTACAGTTGGGAAGCAAAAAGGAGATGATCACACTACTGGGGTATACTATAGGCCTCCAATAGTGAGAGAGAGAGCTAGAGAAGCAAATCTGCAGGGCAATCACAGAGATGTGCCAGAACTACGAAGTGGTGATTTTGGGGACTTTAATTACCCAAATATTGATTGGAATAATATCGCAGTAAAGAGTAAGACGAGGGAGAAATTTCTGAAATGTGTTCAGATGTTCCTTGAGCAGTATGTTCTTGATCCAACTCGGAAGGAGGCATTGCTAGATCTGGTACTGGGGAATGAGGTCGGCCAAGTCGACCAGGTACCTGTGGGGGAACACTTGGGAAAGGGTGATCATTGTATCATAGGGTTTAGATTACTAATTGAGAAGAGCAAGGAACAACCTAAAATAGAAATTCTAAATTGGAAGAGGGCTAACTTCAATGGGATGAGAGGGGATCCAGCCAGAGTAAAATGGAACCAAAGACTGACCGGGAAAAATATAATGGAACAAAAGGTGATCTTTAAGGAGAAGATGTTTCAGGTACAAGCTAGGTACATTCCAACAAGAGTGAAAGGCAGGGGAACCAAAGCCAAGGTAGATAGTGAATACGATGAAACAAAAAATAGGGTGTATGATCCTTGTCAAGAAAATTCTTCAAATGAGAACCAAGCCTAATGCAGTAAGTTGGGAGGGGAATATGAGAATAAAATGGTAGTTAACGTAAAAGGGTACCCAAAAACCTTACACCGCCATGTAAATAGCAAGCGGGTGGTAAGAGGTGAGGTGGGGCCTATTAGGAACAAGGAGGGTGATATATGATTAGAGGCGCAGGGCAAGGCTTGAATACTTAATGAGCACTTTGTATTGGTGTTCACTAAGGCAGAGTATGCTGGCAAGATAATAGGTGGAAGTCGAGATGGTAGAGGTAATAGATGGGGTGAAAATTGTACTGGAATCACTGGCTATGCTTAGTGTGGTTAAGTTGCCTGGTCCAGATGGCTTGCATCCCAGGTTGCTAAGAAACGGGGGGTGGTGATAGCAGAAGGGCTTGCCATAATCTCCCAAACCTCCCTAGATATGGGGAAGGTGCGAGAGGATTGAAAAGTGGCAAATGTGACATCCTTGTTCAAGAAAGGGTGTAGGGACATTTCTAGTAACTACAGGCCAGTCAGTTTGACATCAGCGCTGGGTAAGATTTTAGAAACAATAATCAGGGAAATAAAATTAACAGGCAGTTGGAGACATTTGAGTTAATTAAGGAGAGCCAGCATGGGTTTGTAAAAGCCAGATCATGTTTGACTAATCGAATTGAATTATTTTGAAGAACATACGAACATACGAATTAGGAGCAGGAGTAGGCCACTCAGCCCTTCAAGCCTGCTCCGCCATTCAATAAGTTCATGGCTGAACTGATTACTCCACATTTCCACCCACCCCCGATAACCTTCCACCTCCTTGCTTATCAAGAATCTATCTACCTCTGCCTTAAAAATAATTCAAAGATTCTGCTTCCACCACCTTTTGAGGAAGAGAATTCCAAAGACTCACGACCCTCTGAGACAGAGAAGGCTGATGAAGGGAATGCAGTAGATGTTGTCTACATGAATTTTAAGAAATCGTTTGACAAAGTACCACATAAAAGGCTCGTGGAATAGGAGGGTCAGTGTCAGCTTGGATAAAAAATTGGCTAAAGGACAGATAACAGTGAGTCATGGTAAATGATTGTTTTTCAGACTGGAGAATGGTAGACAGTGGTGTTCCCCAAGGGTTGGTGCTAGAACCACTGCCTTTTTGATTGAGATATAAATGACTTGGATATTGGAATACAGAGTAAAATTTCAAAATTTGCCAGTGATACCAAGTATGGAGAGGTGAGGATGATACCACTCGACTAGCAGGACATAAATAGGCTCGCGGAATGGACAGTGGACAGAGAAGTGTGAGGTAGTGCATTTTGACGGAAGGGACAGGGAGAGGCAATATAGACTTAATGGCACAGTTCTAAAGAATGTGCAGGACAGAGTGACCTGGGGGTCCATATGCATAGATCTTTGAAGGTGTTAGGACATATTGAGAGAGTAGTTATCAACATATGGGATCTTGGGCTTCATAAATAAAGGTATTAAGTATTAAAGCAGAGAGGCTATGCCAGAACTTTATAAATCTCTGGTTAGGCCACAACTAGAGTATCGCATTTAGTTCTGGCCATCATATCTTAGGAAGGATGTAAAGGTACTTGAGAGGATACAGAGGAGATTTACCAAAATGGTTCCAGGTATGAGGGGTTTTCGCGACAAAGTTAGGTTGGAGAAGCTGGGTTTTTTTCTTCTTGAAGCAAAGGAGGTTGTGGGGAGATATGATCGAGGTGGAGGAGATTGTGACACGTTTAGATAAGGTGGACAAAGAATAGCTGTTGACATTAGCTGATGGTACAAGGATTACGGGATATAGATTTAAGATTTTGGGCAAGAGATACAGGGGATGTGCGGAATGACCTGGAACTCGCTGCCTATGAGGGTGTTGGAAATGGCGATGATCAATGATTTCAAAAAGAAATTGGATAGGCACTTGAGGGAAATAAACTTGCAGGGCCCTGGGCTAGAGTGGGGGAATGAGACTGACTCAATTGCTTTGCAGAGAGCTGACATGGACTTGATGGGCTGAATTGCCTTCTTCTGTGCTGTAATGGCTCTATGACTCCAGCAATGACTTTCTGGATTTTGTGCTGTACTCCTCTATTTATAAAGCGTAGGAACCCATATGCTTTATAAACTGTTTTGTTAGCCTATACTGCCATCTTCAAAGGTCTGTGCACAAACAAGCCCAGGTTTCTTCTTGCATCCCATAATAATTGTACCATTTAGACTGTATTGTCCTTCCTCATTGTTCCTATCAATACGTGTCACCTCACATTTTTCTACATTTAATTTCACCTGGCATGTGCTGCACAATCCATGAGCCTGTCTTTCTCCTCTTGAAGTCTATTATTATCTTCCTCATGGTTTACTACACTTTCAAGTTTTGTGTCATCTGCAAATTTTGAAATTGTGCCCTGTATCCTTAAAGTTATTAAAATACATCAAAAACAGCAGTAGTCCTGGAACTGAACCCTGGAACCACCATTATTTCTCCCTTCAGTCTGAAAAACAGCCAGTCACCACAACTCTCTCTTTTCTATCCTTTAGCCAATTTTGTATTCATGCTGCTACTGGCCCTTGTATTCCATGGGCTTCAATTTTGCTAACAAGCCTGATATGTAGGACTTCATTGAAAGCCTTTTGAAAGTGCATAGACACAACATCAATTGCACTGCCCTCATCCAGCCTCTCTGTTGCCTCATCATAAAGTTCAGTCAATTTAGTCAAACATGATTTGCCCTTAACAAATCTGTTCTGGCTGTCCTGTACTAGTCCATATTTGTCCAAATGACTGTTAATATTCTTGCGGATTATTGGGCTGGATTCTATAGTCCTGTAGAAGGTGTGTGGGCTGGAGAATCGGCATGGAGTCATCTGCCACAGAACCTGACACCGTAATGCCAGTTTTCGATTTTCTCAGAGGTAGAGAAGTTCCATGGTGGCACTTCCACCCGGGATCATAATTTAAATCTGTTACATACTGTTTTGCATACATTTATATGTAATTCGCTGCGATCCTACCAGGTGATCGCAATCTTGTGATTGACGCGTAGCACTCATGTACCTGTCTTTGAAAAGTTGGCACCACTGACGCAAGAGTCCTTGGTGCCTCCAGAGGTTAGGTAAGTTAACCGTTGTTATCTAGGGGAACTGGTTTTTAAATTGGACATTGCCAGTAAGCTCAATCCACAGATGCATTGCGTGTGAGAGGGAAAGTGGGAGCTCTGCAAGTGTATTCAGTTGGGAGGGGAGCAGGAGGAACTCGGCAAGTGTATAGTGTTGGGAGGGAGGAACTTGGCAAGTGTATAGTGTTGGGAGGGAGGAACTTGGCAAGTGTATAGTGTTGGGAGGGAGGAACTTGGCACGTGTTTAGTGTTGGGAGGGAGGAACTTGGCACGTGTTTAGTGTTGGGAGGGAGGAACTTGACAAGTGTTTAGTGTTGGGAGGGAGGAACTTGACAAGTGTTTAGTGTTGGGAGGGAGGAACTTGGCACGTGTTTAGTGTTGGGAGGGAGGAACTTGACAAGTGTTTAGTGGTGGGAGGGAGGAACTTGACAAGTGTATAGTGTTGGGAGGGAGGAACTTGGCAAGTGTTTAGTGGTGGGAGGGAGGAACTTGACAAGTGTATAGTGTTGGGAGGGAGGAACTTGACAAGTGTATAGTGTTGGGAGGGAGGAACTTGGCACGTGTTTAGTGTTGGGAGGGAGGAACTTGACAAGTGTTTAGTGGTGGGAGGGAGGAACTTGACAAGTGTATAGTGTTGGGAGGGAGGAACTTGGCACGTGTTTAGTGTTGGGAGGGAGGAACTTGACAAGTGTTTAGTGGTGGGAGGGAGGAACTTGACAAGTGTATAGTATTGGGAGGGGGGAGCTCTGCAAATGTATAGTGTTGTGAGGGGAGGGGGGATCTCGGCAAGTGTATAGTGTTGGGAGGGAGGAACTTGACAAGTGTATAGTGTTGGGAGGGAGGAATGATAAGTGTAGAGTGTTGGGAGGGGGGCACTCAGCAAGTGTATAGTGTTGGGAGGGGGTTGCTCTGCAAGTGTATACTGTTGGGAGGGGAGGGGGGAGCTCAGCAAGTGTATAGTATTGGGAGGGAGAACTTGGCAAGTGTATAGTATTGGGAGGAGGGAACTCAGCAACTGTGCAGGTGTTTTTCGTCAGGGCCCAGTACAGGATACTTAAATGGTGTTGGTATGGTCATGATGCCTCACACTTTTTGAAAAGTTGTGAGTCCATTATCAATCCATACCAGAAAGCTAATGCTGCAATCCTACAGAACTAAAATTAAAACAAACCTTTACCCAGATAGGTGTACTTTACCTTTTGAAGGAAGCTAAGTGTCCAAGTAGGATAGAGATGGGTATGATTCATCCTGTTTTCCTGGATCCCCTTGCTTTGCTGAAGTGTCTCCACTGGAGGTGAGCCCAAGAGGCAGCTGCGGCTCAAGAGGAAGCCCCTAGACACGAGCAGCAGCAGCTGTCAAGGCAAAGAAAAGCCCAAATATGCCAGCGATGTCTGAACAAAACTGCCAGGGAAGACTGCGGCTGTCCAGAGAGGCTGTCACAGAGACCTCTGTGCACTGCTAAATGATGATTTGCGACCAGTGAGTTTTGGTGGTCACCCTATGCCTGTGGCCCTCAAAATTACCATGCCCCAAACTTTTATGCCTGTGGATCATTCTAGGGGTCCACCTGGGACATGTGTGAGGTCTCTCAATCTGCAGTGCACCATTGCATCAAGGAGATGACTAATGATCTGATCAGGAGGGCCTGCGACTATGTATGCTACAGGACAGTCCCTGAGAGTCAGGCCGAGAGGGCCATCGGATTTGGGGCTATTGCAGGATTCCCACAGGTCCAAGGTATAATGAATTGCATGTATGTGACCATCAAGGCTCCATTGGACCAACCTTCATAAACAGGAAGGGGTTTCATTCAATCATTGAGCATGTTCAAGACGAAATCAATAAATATCTGGATATTAATGACATCAAGGGATATAGGGATAGCGTGGGAAAGTGATCTTGAGATAGGTGATCAGCCATGATCTAATTGAATGGCGGAGCAGGCTCGACGGGCTGAATGGCCTACTCCTGCTCCTTTGTTCCTAATGTCCAACTGGTATGTGATTACAGAAAGTGCTTCCTACAAGTGTGTGCCCGCTTCCAGGGAAGCTGCCATGACTCATACATACTTCGCCAGTCCTAGATGCCACTGCTTTTCACTCACCCCACTCGCCTTCAAGGGTGGATTCTCGGGGTTAAGGGTATCCATTGAGGACATGGCTTCTGACGCCAGTAAGGAACCCTGGCAATGATGCGGAAGACTGGTACAACACCTGCCACAGATCCACCTGAGTGACCATTGAGAAGGCTTTTGGTATGCTGAAGATGCGGTTCCGCTTCCTTGATAGATCTGGTGGCGCGCATCGTTGTGGTCTGCTGTGTTCTACACAACATAGCACTACAGAGGGGGAATGAAGAAATATGACAGCATGAGACATCCTCCCATGAAGAGGACACAGAGGGCACACAAGCCCCAAGCACGTATGGAAGATCAGAGTACAGGGATGGAGGCCAGATAGGGAGGCAAGGCAGAGACTAATAATTTAACATTTTCACAATCCATGAATTTCAGTAAATATACTTTCTACCAAAACTCACCATCATGCATGTAGTCTCAAGTTCTCCATCTCCATACTATCTGTCTCTCCAGCATGAATGGCAGCAATAAGTTGAGCCAGTGCCCATGTGACATCATTGGTGCAATGAAACATCATGTTCATTGGCATGTTAATGATGTCACTGGTCGCATTGGCAATGCTGTCAGGTTTATGATTGGATTGCAGGTGTAACAATAACTCCATGGTGGAATGTGGTTTTCAAATAATAAAGGCTGATGTTTGGCAGAAAAGCACATTTAATGAAAGTAAACAAGACATATCTGTCTCACCCGTGAATACCCATGTGTGTCAAGGTGCCTTTTTAATACATTTGCGGGTGCTCTTTTGCAGTGTAACATCTGCGCTAGCAGCTGGACTGGTGGCATGCTGCTGATTAGACTGTCCCTTGGCTGTGATGACTTTGGCAGTCGTCCTCCCAGTGCCAGAGGCTTGGAGGGCCCTTGCTGCCTGAAAGCTTCCTGCACTGGTGCAGGACTGCCCTTAGGCAGCATGATTGCTGGAGCTGGACACACTGGCGCAAGGGCTGACGAACCCGTGTCCACATTCAAATCGCCCCCAGACGTGAAGGGCATCCTCTCCTCATCCCTTGCAAGGCTTGTTGGAACTTCCCTGCTCGCTGGAGAAGGACTAGGAACAGGAAAATTCTCCAGGCTCCTAGTCATTCTCTCGCCCTGCCCCTGCTGATTTGAAGTCATGGCCAAGGCGAGCGTTTGCAGGTCATGGCACATCTGCAGAATATGGCTCTCCATGTGGATCACCAACCTCTCGATGGATGAAGCCCATAAGCCTGGGACATGGCAGCAATCATGGCATGGTTGGACTCCTCCATTGTCTGCTCATGGCTGCACATGGCCTCTGGCATCTCTGCCAGATGTTGCCTTATCTCTCCCTGCAACTTCAGCATGCACTCTAATGTCGACACCAGAGGCTCGTCATCTGCCTGGGGCTCAGCATGGGCCTGGACACTCACAGTCGTCTTGACTATCAGAGGCCCTGGCTCTCTCTGCCACAACCAGCTGCTTGGGCTTTTGTGTTGTTCTCTCATCAGCTTGTGACCCTGATTCTAATGCTGATCGGATGCCCACTGAGATGGGAGTATCTGCGCTGGTGGAAGGTGCAGGAGAGTCATGGGATGGTGCATCCTCTAGTGTTTCTTGCCCTCAGAAGTTGTTGTCGTTCGATCACTGTCAGGAATAATTTGCGAGCTGCGCCCTGAAAGATACAATGTAAAGAAGAGACATTTAGATGTTACGTTACACATGTCACAATGATGACAGCATTGCGTATCTCTATAAAATGTATTTTTGATTCATTCTGTGTTTGGCAACAATCACTCTCTTCGGTGGGACCCTGAGCTTGATGTTAGATATGGCATGTGCTCCTTGGCTTCTGGCTAACTCTAGCGCCTCCTCTTCAGTGTGAAACAAAAGCCGTAGGTCAGACACCCCGCCAATTGTCATGGACACCTCCCTTCTGTTGTGACTCCTCATCTCCTGAAAGATCAAGGATGCAGCTATTGTCAAGTTCCAAACATATCTAAATCACTTAAATACTAACATGGGCCCGTCATCAGCACCTGGGGAATATCTCATCTCTCATACTGACTCTACCTGCCATGGGTCTCAATTGGACTGAGTTAGAAACGAGGGAGACTGATCTCACTTATGCAGTCAGTCATCTGCTATCATTATGCTATGACCTTCCTATCCCGCTTGTGGGCACGCAGATCAAAACAAGCTATCGGGAACTACACAACCTACCTTGGCTGAGCATAGGAGGTCATTGATCCTCTTCCTGCACTGCACTCAGTTGCAACAGGTGACCCCACGGCTGCTAGCCTCCTCTGTGATCTCCATCCAGGCTTGCTTGGTCAGGCGGGAGGACTTCTTCTTGCCATCGCTGAGGAAAAAACCTCCCGCCTTTCCCTTGAAGCCTGGAGGAGAATCAGCAGGGAGGCATCACTGAAGCGTGGGGTCACGCTCGATCGTACGTCTGCCATTGTTATAATGATGCCCGGGGGGGTTGCTGCTTGAAGATAAAGTAACGTTTTGAAGAGCACAGACTTTTAGCCTCAGGAACCTGATGCTGAAAGATCACAGAAAGGAGTAAATGCAGAGCTGGCAGCCTTTTAAAGATGGCGCCAGCACCTGTTCCAACATCAGGTGACCCCATGAACAATGTCACCAGTGCCGCCTCCGCCACGCGTTTGGGGAGGATGGCTTATGTAATAGCGGTGATGCAGCTGCTAACGTCACAGGTAGGACTGTCACCACCCGCTGCCCCTCCCGGCGGCAGGATAATAAAGTTGAGCCCATTGATTCTAACAGCTTCCCCACCACGGCGCAGGCTTGGAGGGCCGAATAGCCTGTTCCTGTGCTGTATTGTTCTTTGACTGGCCCATAATTGCCAGGATTATCCTTCTCCTTACTTTTGAACAAGGACCCAACATTTGTAACCCTCCAGTCCTATGGCACCACCCCTGTATTTAAGGACGGTTAGAAGATTGTGGCCAGCACCTTTGCAAATTTTATCCTTACTTTCCTCAGTAATCTAGAATCCATCTCGTCCAGACTGGATGATTTATCCACATTTAAGTACTTCCAGTCTTTCTAGTATCCGCTCTTTATTTTTATCTGATCCCACATCATGACAACCTCCTCGTTTACCATTGCCTTAGCAAAGTCCTTTCCTCGGTAAACTCAGTATCCCAGCCATGCCTTCTGCCTCCACCAAGAGATCTCCATTTTTGTTCCTCATCGGTCCCACCGCACCTCTAACAGCTGTTTTACTGGATTCCATTATTAGCTGCCCTAATCTATTTGCATACTGTCGCTTTGCTCCTCTTATTTCCTTTTTCACTCCTCTACTTTTTATAGTCAATGTGATTCTCTCTTAGATTATCAAACTGACATTGCCATATGCCCCCTTTTTTCTGCTTCATCCTACTCTCTAACTCTTTCATCATCCAGGGAGCTCTGGCTTTGGTTGACCTCTCTTTTCTCCTTGTGGGAATGTACTTAGACTGTACCCAAACCATCTCCTCTCCAATAGTCACCCATTGCTGCATGACATTTCTGTCTGCCAGTTTTTGATTCAAGTCTACCAGGGCAGACCAGTTCTCAACTCACTGAAATTAGCCCTCCTCCAGTTAAATATATTTTATTCTAGATTCCTGCTTGTCCTTTTCCATAACTAATCTAAACCTTACAATACTATGATCACTATTCCCAAGATGCTTTCCCACTGTGACAGTTCTCCACTTGCTCCACTTCATTCCCCAGGACTAGATCCAGCAATGCTTCCTTCCTTGTTGGGAAAGAAACATATTGATCAAGAAAGTTCTCCTGCACACGCTTCAGAAATTCCTTTTCCACTCTGCCCTTAACACAATCACTGCCCCATTCAATTTTGGGATAGTTAAAGCCTTCCATTATCACTGCTGTATAGTTCATGCACCTCTCAGTTATTTCCCTGCAAATCTGGTGCTGTATTTCTTTCCCACTATTTGGTGGTCTAATAAGGTACACCAAGTAACGTAATAGCTCCTCTGGTGTTTGTTAACTCCAAACAAATAAATTCTGTCTTTGACCTCTTTCTCGCACTGTAATGTTTTCTTTAAGCAGAACTGTTACCATACTTTTTTCCCTGCTCTATCTTTCCTCAATACCTTGTGCCCAGGAATATTAAACATTCAATCCTCCCCTTTTTGAGCCAGTACAGTATATTCCCATGTGGCTGATTGTGCCTGCAGCTCACCTACTTATTAACCACACTTTGTACATTTACACACATACACCCTAAACCTAACTCAGACCTCTTTGTATTTTCTATGATCCACCTAACTATTATTTTATCTGTCTCTCTCAGACCTCTGTGCACCATGTTTCTATGTTACAAAAAAAGACTTACATTGACATAGCACCTTTCAGGTCTGCCTGATGTCCCAAAGTGTTTTACAGCCAATACAGTACTTTTTGAAGTGTCAGTACTGTTGTAATGTATTAAACATGGCAGCCAATTTGCTCATGGCAAGCTCCCACAAGTAACAGTGTGATAACGACCAGATAATTTGTTTCTGTGATGTTGATTGAGGAATAAATATTGACATGGCCACTAGGAGTATTTCTTCTGCCCTTTTTTGAAATGCCATGGTATCTTTTACATCCACCTGGGAGGGCAGACAGGGCCTTGGTTTAACATCTCATCCGACAGTGTAACACTAACTCAGTACTGCAGTGGAGTGTCAGCCTAGATTTTGTGCTCAATTCCTGAAGTGGGACTTGAATTCACAATCGTTTTACTCATCTTGTGTCTGGTATAGAAAATGAATGTCGAAAGGGCTGCTGGAATTTGTCAGTTATAAAATAATTGCTCTAGTCCATGGACTTGGATGAACGTTCCAGAGATTTACACATTAATGTGCAAGTAATTTTGAATATGATTGGAAAGCGTTTTTTCTCACCTATTCTCTATTTTAATAAAATACAAACTATATCTGTTACAGAACTTCAATAACCATACCACTGAGTCAAAAGTCTCGGTATGCCACCTATTTTGATATTGCAGTATTGCGCTGTCTGCTGCAGCCCCACTGGTCTGAAGAAGGTATCCACTGGGCATTGATGTATTATTTACAAAGACTTCGACAGATTCTGGAGGAGAAGCCTGATAGGCCGTCTGAACCTGAAATAACCCACTTACCCAGACCACGCAGTAGTTCCATGGTAGCTGCAGCTCCTTCTCTGGTTAACACCCATAAAACACAGGTATGGAAAGATCAAATTCAGGTCTCTGCTTTCTAATGATTCATCTCTACATCAAAGTGGATTTGTGTTACAAAAAATAATTTGTAAAATAGAATCTCACAAGAAGTTAGTATACTGAGTTAAAAAGATAGATCAATATTTCAAGTTGTCAGTTGTGGCAAAGTAATTAACATGTCTGATTAATATTGAAGTAAATATTTACAAAGATAACCTTAGCACATATACACACACTTTGGTTTACCACAGGAAACCAGTTGCAATACATCATGGCAAGAAGTGACATCTGGCGCAAGTTTAAATTTCATTTAACATCCAAATTAGTATTTCTTTCCCTTCTTAGACCAGTTCCATTGAGGTTCATGACTGATTTTAGAAGAAGGCTTGCTGCATTGGGTAGAGCACCCCACCAGGTGTACAGGAATCCTATTTTCCCTTTTTTGGGGGAATTGCACCATGATAGGTATATTGTGCACAGGTTCCATGCCTTAAGGATTAAATGTGTAAATCTGTAGAAACAATTAAAATGATTGATTTTGCATTTTTCTCCACAGATTTTCTCCACTTTTCAGTTTTGTGCTCACCTGAAAGCAACAATTCATAACTGTGGTTCTATAATACTAGCCACCTGTCAGTACCTTAACCTTATTTCATGTTTAAATCTATACATTAAATTCAGAATTTTCTACTTTGATGGAATCTTGGTATTTCCTCAGCAGCTAGAAGTTCCATTCACCCTAGTGGCCCATGCCTGACTCCAACCAATTTTCTGTGGTAAGAGTAATTGCCATATTGTTTAGGAAGGCTGCTGACGCAATTCCATCTCCATCAGCGAGCTGAACTTGACTGAAGCAAGCCTCAGGCATCTTCCACAGCGCATGAAGGCAAACTGCTTCTGGGACAGCTGAAGAGGAGGTTTTTAAATTTTGTTTAAAATGTAAACTTTTGTGGGATTGAGGAATTGGAATTCATCATTCTGCAAGGAATTCAACTCTGTAGAAACAATTAAAATTTAAATCCCCTCGCCATATGCCATAGCAACGCTGGACACTAGTAGTGTAAATATTCCTATCATCCAGCGTTGCTAGTGTACAAATAAATAAAAGAAAGAACATGCATTTGTATAGCACCTTTCACAACCTAAGGACGTCCCAAAGTGCCTTAAGGCTAATGGAGTATTTTGAAGTATCATCACTGTGTAATGCAGGAAATATTACAGCTAATTTACACATTGCATGATACCACATACAGCAATGTGATAATGGCCAAATCATTGATTTGTTGGTGACATTTGTTGGGGGATAAATATTGGCTAGGATAGTGGGGCGAACTCCCTTGGAATAGTGCCATGGGATCTCTTATGTCCACCTGAGGGGACAGACGGGACCTTGATTTAATGGCTTATTTGAAAAATGGCACCTCCAACAGTGCAGCATTCCTTCAGTACTGCACTGGAGTGTCAGCCCAGATGATCTGGAATGACTTCCTGCTCATGCCCTCTTGAGTTGCACTGCAGATCCAGTGTACCTTCAGTGGAAGATTCTCCCCTGTGTATCAAAAGACCGTATGAGCATGAAGGGGGTCGGAGGGTGGGGGGAAGGGGAGTTGGGGGCATCGCAGCCAAACTGGATTCATACTCAGGTCCATACATAGTATTTTCAGTCAAGGTTCCTGGATAGCAATCTGGAATGGAAGCCCTGGCTGATTTTTCTTTTTCACCTTGCACCTAACCTGGATATGCTAAGGCGAGTGGTAATATACCACGCCATCCTAGCAGATATTTGTTGACTCAGCAGACTCCTAGGCCAACCCTGGAATGTGCATTTACTGCTTGGGCCATCAGGAGATGTTCCATTTCCCTTTCACAATTCTAAGTGCAATGTGGATGAAATATTTATCTTTTCTTTCCTTCCAAACTCATATGTCTCCATTTGCATGCTTGTTGCAGAATGAGCTATATAAACAGAAAACAGAGCAGAGGGTGAAATAAAATATTACCTTTCTGGAGGCTTTATGTATGGATTAGTATCTGGATACACAAAGAAAAAAATACCTTGTTGGTCAGGACTGTTCACTGTGACTTGCAAGTTTCTTCTGTGAACTGCTTTTACTAGCCTGTGAATGACCTATATCCTTGAATCAAAACTCCTCAGGCAATGTTATTCAATGCACACTGACAACAGTTTACTTTCCTCTGAAACCTGGGACACTACCTTACAAATGCACCTATTTTGTCATACATGGCTGAAGATGTGCAATCATGTTGCAAGGTTTGGAGAAAAGGTTTGTGTGTAGCCAGCATAACCTGATTGGCAGTTATATAGTATAATTATTTACAAGCTTATTGTCTGTTGGCATGTACAGTTGATATCATACCAGCAGGTAGGTATAAAGAGCGGCGTTGGCGTACGTTGTAATATCTTCATGTGCTTTGGCTTATTGAATGTTGTGTAAAATCAGTGGAAAAGAAAATTGGATGGAGTGTAAAATAGGCTGATGATTCACAGTCATTATTTTGTGCTATTGCTGTGACCAATTTCACTCCCATGCATGTGAATAAATAAAAAGGTGTAAAAGCTTTTTCCTGAAATATTTTGACCCATTTATTGTTTACACTGCATTTGCAAGGATCTTACTATGAAGTGCAACGAAGAAGAAAAATCCCTCAGTTCCGAAACATTTTCCAAAGTGTCCGTGACAAACCAGAGACGACAAGCTGTTCCTGACCTGTCTACTGATCTAGGAATGAACATCTTCAAAAAGGTGGCAAAATCTTTCATAAATATTTATTAAGCCAGACAAAAAATACATTTTAAAAGCAGTATTACTGATTTAATCAATATTCCCTGTACACCTATCATTGATATTTACTCTTTATGTTCCCATTCTCCGTTATACACTTTAGAACAGGACCATTAGTATATAAGAAATAATTGCCAGTACTGCTGAGTGCCGATAGTACACTAATTGGGCCGAAGTCTGCAGTATTGGAATTGATTTTATTTGTTTAATATTTGTTTATGGAGCCATAAGCTTAGATTTTCTGATCATAGTTATTTTACTCTGGCAGTAACTGAACTAAATAAATGAGTTAATGCATGCGTTAAAGTAATGTCAGTTGGAAAAGCTAGGTCATAAGTTCACAACTTAAACTACTGCGGCCTAAATGTTAATGTAAAAGATTAGTTTGTGACCCTCATGAAATGTATTATTCAATAATAAAATTGATTATCTTACTGGTGTACAGTTCAAGAGTCGCAAAGAGGAGCGTGAACGTAAAGGCTCAATCCCATTCCATCACCCGGGTAAAAAGAGGCAGCGACGCATGGGAATGCCATTTCTCCTTCATGAGGATCATTTAGATGTGTCACCAACTCGAAGCACATTTTCATTTGGGAGCTTTTCTGGAACTGGAGAAGAAAGGCGTGGTTTGGAGAGAGGTGGATGGCAAGCTACAATACTGGGTGAGCCAAGAATAGTAAATGCAGTTGCTTACTGTAAATTAATGTTGCTGTAATGTGACTAGTTCTTTTGCATTACAGTTTCCTTCCATAAAATATTTAAATTATCTTATTGGGTCATATAGTCAGAGGGTTGGACTTTTGCCAAGGAAGTGGGAAACAGGAGCCGTGTTTATTTTTGAGTCAGAAACCGACTCTGGTGGGAAATTGATTAAAGTCATGATTTGCACATGGGTGAACCCTTAATTGATATGGAGATGGGTTTCCTGTCCATCTGGAGCCAGTGGGGAGGGGAATGGAGGCAGGCCAAGTGGGAAACTGATTTAGACCTCCACAGCCATCTTAACTGAGACTGCTGGCTATCCTGAAGAAGCCTTCCACTACTCCAAAGGGAAGTGAAATGAGAGAAGAGAGATGGAGGCCTGGCACCGAGGGCAGGGTTGCCGCTCAGTTCATTGATGCAGACCTGGATCTCATGTTGGAAGCCATGCAGGGGAAGAGGGAGGCCCTTATCCTGGAGGGTGGCAGGAGGAGGCCACGAGCTGAGACCAAATAGGCCTGGCTCCAGATTGCTGCCGCCATCAGTGGCAGAAGTGAGACGAGGAGAACTTGGAACCAGTACGGAGAAAGGTTCAACGACCTCATACTTTCTGGCTAGGTGGGTGCAACCCCCAACACTCCTTATAGATCTCAGGGCTTGCGCCCTCCAGCACACACACCACTTGAGGAGCCACGGGCACATGCTGCTCCTGAACATGGGAGGGGTGTGTGCTCAGGCCACTTACTGACCCCTCAGAATGGCTCACAGCCAGAGAGCTACTAAGGACCTGTCATCACTGAGACATGCAGCTCCTAATGTAGAGGGGCAGAGGACATTGCCCATAAGAGGACAGCACTGCCTTATCTTGCTATCTTTTGTCCTTGCAGGAGAAACGCACGCACAATGTGAGGGAGAGGACCCGAACGGGAGGAGGGGTGTTCTTCTATCGAATATCCCCCATGGAGTAAATAGCAATGGAGATAGCCAGGATAGTGGTCGAGAAGGCAGTTGGGCCTTGCAAAACAGGAGCTTCTGGTGGACCTGGAGATTAGAGAGGGCAAATTGTTCACTCAGGGACTGCAGTGCATTCCACCCCGTCCGGAAGCATGTCACGCACTGAGTAACATTGGGTAGCCTCAGCACTGCAGAGGTTTCTACTCTCCGAGGCTAACTCTCATCATCTCTTCTTGTGTCTCCCACAGGTGCAGACGTCCAACCCAGGACATCCTCCCCTTCTACCTAAGCTGCACGAAGATGAAAAAGCACCATAACACCTTATGAGCACACCGTCCATCAGTGCAGATACTCTCACCTCAGTGGGTCCTCACGCACATGTAGATAGGGTGTCACAGGGTGATGATCAGGGCACTAGTGTGCAAGAGAAGGTGCCAGAGGCAGAGGGAGCTGTGGTGAGTTCCCCTCAGAGGATGGAGGACAGACACTGCCTTGCTCCTCTGGGTCCAGGTGCAGGGCCTCAGGAGTCACTGGAAAGAAGGCTGTACCTTGAACAGCAGGATGAGATATACTCCTTTTTTTTTATTCATTCATGGGATGTGGGCGTCACTGGCCAGGCCAGCATTTATTGCCCATCCCTAATTGCCCTTGAGAAGGTGGTGGTGAGCTGCCTTCTTGAACCGCTGTAGTCCATTTGGGGTAGGTATACCCACAGTGCTGTTAGGGAGTTCCAGGATTTTGACCCAGCGACAGTGAAGGAACGGCGATATAGTTCCAAGTCAGGATGGTGTGTGACTTGGAGGGGAACTTGCAGGTGGTGGTGTTCCCATGTATTTTCTGCCCTTGTCCTTCTAGTTGGTAGAGGTCGCGGGTTTGGAAGGTGCTGTCTAAGGAGCCTTGGTGCGTTGCTGCAGTGCATCTTGTAGATGGTACATACTGCTGCAATTGTGCATCGGTGGTGGAGGGAGTGAATGTTTGTAGATGGGGTGCCAATCAAGCAGGCTGCTTTGTCCTGGATGGTGTCGAGCTTCTTGAGTGTTGTTGGAGCTGCACCCATCCAGGCAAGTGGAGAGTATTCCATCACACTCCTGACTTGTGCCTTGTACATGGTGAAGAGGCTTTGGGGAGTCAGGAGGTGAGTTACTCGCCTCGGGATTCCTAGCCCCTGACCTGCTCTTGTAGCCACGGTATTTATATGGCTACTCCAGTTCAGTTTCTGGTCAATGGTAGCCCCTAGGATGTTGATAGTGGGGGATTCAGCGATGGTAATGCTGTTGAATGTCAAGGGGAGATGGTTAGATTCTCTCTTGTTGGAGATGGTCATTGCCTGGCACTTGTATGGCGCGAATGTTACTTGCCACTTATCAGCCCAAGCCTGGATATTGTCCAGATCTTGTTGCATTTCTACACAGACTGCTTCAGTATCTGAGGAGTCACGAATGGTGCTGAACATTGTGCAATCATCAGCGAACATCCCCACTTCTGACCTTATGATTGAAGGAAGGTCATTGATGAATCGGCTGAAGATGGTGGGGCCGAGGACCCCACCCTGAGGAACTCCTGTAGTGATGTCCTGGAGCTCAGATGATTGACCTCCAACAACCACAACCATCTTCCTTTGCGCTAGGTATGACTCCAGCCAGCAGAGGGTTTTCCCCCTGATTCCCATTGACCTCAGTTTTGCTGGAGCCCCTTGATGCCATACTCTGTCAAATGTTGCCTTGATGTCAAGGGCAGTCACTCTCACCTCACCTCTTGAGTTCAGCTCTTTTGTCCATATTTGAACCAAGGCTGTAATGAGGTCAGGAGCTGAGTGGCCCTGGCGGAACCCAAACTGAGCATCACTGAGCAGGTTATTGCTAAGCAAGTGCCGCTTGATGGCACTTTTGATGACACCTTCCATCACTTTACTGATGATTGAGAGTAGACTGATGGGGCAGTAATTGGCTGGGTTGGACTTGTCCTGCATTTTGTGTACAGGACATACCTGGACAATTTTCCACATTGCAGGGTAGATGCCAGTGTTGTAGCTGTACTGGAACAGCTTGGCTAGGGGCGCGGCAAATTCTGGAGCACAGGTTTTCAGTACTATTGCTGGAATATTGTCAGGGCACATAGCTTTTTCAGTATCCAGTGCCTTCAGTTGTTTCTTGATATCACGTGGAGTGAATCGAATTGGCTGAAGTCTGGCATCTGTGATGCTGGGGACTTCAGGAGGAGGCCGAGATGGAGCATCAACTCGGCACTTCTGGATGAAGATTGTTGCAAATGCTTCAGTCTTATCTTTCGCACTGATGTGCTGGGCTCCCCCATCATTGAGGATGGGGATATTAGTGCAGCCACCTCCTCCAGTTAGTTGTTTAATTCTCCACCACCGTTCACGACTGGATGTGGCAGGACTGCAGAGCTTTGATCTGATCCATTAGTTATGGGATCGCCTAGCTCTGTCTATCACATGCTGCTTTTGCAGTTTGGCACGCAGATAGTCCTGTGTTGTAGCTTCACCAGGTTGACACCTCATTCTGAGGTATGCCTGGTGCTGCTCCTGGCATGCCTTCCTGCACTCTTCATTGAACCAGGGTTAGTCTCCTGGCTTGATGGTAATGGTAGAGTGGGGGATATGCCAGGCCATGAGGTTACAGATTGTGGTTGAGTACAATTCTACTGCTGCTGATGGCCCACAGCGCCTCATGGATGCCCAGATTTGCATTGCTAGATCTGTTTGAAATCTATCCCATTTAGCACGGTGATAGTGCCACACAACACGATGGGCGGTATCCTCAATGTGAAGGCGGGACTTCGTCTCCACAAGGACTGTGCGGTAGTCACTCCTACCAATACAGTCATGGACAGAAGCATCTGCAGCAGGCAGATTGGTGAGGACGAGGTCAAGTATGTTTTTCGCTCGTGTTGGTTCTCTTACCACCTGCCGCAGACCCAGTCTAGCAGCTATGTCTTTTAGGACTCGGCCAGCTCAGTCAGTGCTACCGAGCCACTCTTGGTGATGGACATTGAAGTCCCCCACCCAGAGTACATTTTGTGCCCTTGCCACCCTCAGTGCTTCCTCCAAGTGGTGTTCAACATGGAGGAGTACTGAGTCATCAGCTGAGGGAGGGCGGTAGGTGATTATCAGTAGGAGGTTACCTTGCCCGTGTTTGACCTGATGACATGAGACATCATGGGGTCTGGAGTCGATGTTGAGGACTCCCAAGGCAACTGCCTCCCTACTGTATACCACTGTGCCACCACTTCTGGTAGGTCTGTCCTGCCGGTGGGACAGGACATACCCAGGGATGGTGATGGAAGTGTCTGGGACGTTGTCTGTAAGGTATGATTCCGTGAGTATCACCATGTCAGGCTGTTGCTTGAC
The DNA here is from genome assembly GCF_036365525.1 of Heterodontus francisci. NCBI lineage: Eukaryota > Metazoa > Chordata > Chondrichthyes > Heterodontiformes > Heterodontidae > Heterodontus > Heterodontus francisci. The sequence continues at coordinate 105,330,077 of NC_090377.1, forward strand.
TAGTCTGTGGGACAGCTCTCCCAACTTTGGCACAAGCCCCTAGATGTTAGTAAGGAGGACTTTGCAGGGTCGACAGGGCTGGGTTTGTCGTCGTTGCTTCCGGTGCTAGGTCAATGCCGGGTGGTCCGTCCGGTTTCATTCCTTTTTATTGACTTCGTAGCGGTTAGGTACAACTGAGTGGCTTGCGAGGCCATTTCAGAGGGCATGTAAGAGTTAACCACATTGCTGTGGGTCTGGAGTCACATGTAGGCCAGATCAGGTAAGGACAGCAGATTTCCTTCCCTAAAGAACATTAGTGAACCAGATGGGTTTTTACAACAATCGACAATGGTTTCATGACCATCATTCGACTTGCTTTTAATTCCAGATTTATTAATTAAATTCAAATTCCACCTTCTGCTGTGGTGGGATTCGAACCCCCATGTCCCCAGAGAAATGCCCTGGGTCTCTGGGTTGCCAGTCCAGTGATAATACCACTACGCCACTGCCTACCCTATCTCTGCTAACGTTCATTTTTAAAAAAATTCTTTCGTGGGATATTGGTGTCGCTGGCAAAGCCAGCATTTGTTGCCCAACTTTAATTGCCCTTGACAACTAAGTGACTTGCTAGGCCATTTCAGAGGGCACTTAAGAGTCCATCACATTGCTGTGGATATGGACTCACATGTAGGCCAGACAAGGTAAGGACAGCAAATTTCCTTTCCTGTGGGATATTCGTGAACCAGATGGGTTTTTACTGAGACTAGTTTTCAATTCCAGATTTTTTATCAACTAATTGAATTTAAATTCCACCAGCAACCATGGTGGGATTTGAATCTCTGTCCCTAGGGCATTAGCCTGGGCCTTTGGATTACTAGTTCAATGACATTACCACTATGTCACCATCTCCTCACCAGCCCTTTGTGCCCCAAGCAATGCTTGGTCACCTCTCTGTGCAGCGGAGCATTTCTTTGTTCAGTGTCATCTCCCTTTGCCTCCACCTTTTCCTCTTCTCCCACCTCCTGCTCCTGCTGCTCCCCTGATGAGCTGTCACCTTCCAGGGCCTTACCGTTCTCAAGGTACACACTTCTCTGGAGGGCCATGTTATGGAGAATGCAGCAGACTACCACAATAACAGACACCTTTGGAGGGTGCCACCCGACCTGTCCAGGCATCAGATTTGCATCTACAGAAGCCTGATGGCCTGTTTAATGGTGGTCCTAGTGAGCAGGTAGCTTTGGTTGTGTCGCCTCTGTGCCTCTATCAGGGGCTTCATAGACGGGTGAGTAGCCACGTCTTCAAAGGATATCTCTAGTCCCCTAGGATCCATCTACGTACTTTGGGGGTTGGAGTGAAGATCTGAGGCAGCTGACGGAGGATGAAGGAGTCATGGCCAAGAATGCGAGCACACAGATGCAAGAAGCTCTTGTTGTGGTCACAGACCAGTTAGACGCTGAGGGAGTGGAAGTCCTTCCTGTTGATGAAGCTGACTGGCTCGTCGCTGGTGTCTTGATGGCCACATGGGAGCAATCGATGATTCCCTGCACCTGGAGGAATCCAGTGATGGCGGAAAAACCCAATGCCCTCTGTCCCTGCAAGACCATGTCTGTCATAAAATGAATGTACTGTCCAGCCCTGGTAAGAGGGCATCAGTTACCTACGAGATGCAGTGGTGTGCAGCCATTTGCACAATGCCACTAAGGTCTGCAGTTGATCCTTGGAAGGGCCCAGAAGTGAAGAATTTCAAGGCCTTAGTGACTTTAATGGCTTCTGGCAGAGGTGCGAGGTCTTCGGTGATGAGGTCACAGATGTTGGTGACTATCTGCCTGGAGAGTTGTGGTCTCCTAGGGCACTGGGCCTCGGTCATATCCAGCTAGCTCCACCTTCGGCAGTAGATTCTGTGCTGAGGATATGGCCTCCATTTCCTTCCTGTCCCTCATTCCTCTCCTGAGTTCTACTGCTCGGGGTTCAGCCCTTTCTTTAAAGGTTGTTGCTCCTCAACTGTGATTGGCAGCCTTGTCCCGGCCTGTTCTGCCCATGCAATGGCAGGAGGGTGACGACTCTGTTCAATGTCCAAGACCACTGACCCATTTATGGGGCCAGGGTGATTCCCTGGGGAAGCCATGACAGGCTCTCCACTCTTTACCAACCTCCCTTTAGCTGATTTGCAGTAGAAGGCATGTGTAACCTGTGGGCGCCTGCAAATTTATTTCCTTCAAGTGCTTATCCAATTCCTTTTGAAATCATTGATTACCTCCACTTCAACCACCCTCGTAGGCAGCAAGTTCCAGATCATTACCACATGCTGCATAAAATAGTTCTTCTTGCCCAAAATCTTAAATCTGTGGCTCCTTATCTTTCTGACATTAGCTAATGGTGACAGCTTTTCTTTGTCTACCTTAGCTAAACCTGTCATATTCTTGCATACCTCTGTCAGATCTCCCCTCAACCTGCTTTGCTCTAATGAAAACAACCCCAGCTTCTTCAACCTAACCTTGTAGCTAAAATCCCTCATCCTTAGAACCATTCTGGTAAATCTCCTCTGCAGCCTCTCAAGGACCCTCACATCCTTCCTGAAGTGCGGTGACCAAAACTGGATGCAATACTCTAGTTGTGACCTAACCAGAGCTTTTATCAGGGTTCAGTATAATTGCTCAGTTTTTGTACTCAATACTTCTATTTTTGAAGCACAAGTTAATTTTGCTAACTATTCTCTCAGTATGTCCTGCCAATTCAAAGATCTATGCACCTGAACCCCTAGATCTCTCTGTCCCTGCACACTCTTTAGAACTGTGCCATTAAGTATATATTACCTCTCCCTATCCCTTCTCCCAAAATGCATTACCTCATACTTCTCTGTATTAAATTCCATCTGCCCATTCTCCTAGCCTATCCATGTCCTGCTGCAGTTTTCATGTTACCAAATTTGGTATCATTAGCAAATTTTGAAACTTTGCTCTGTATTCCAATATCGAAGTCATTCAAAAATGCAGTGGTCCTAGCACTGACCTTTGGGGAACATCACTGTCTACCATCCACCTGTCTGAAAAACAACCATTTACCATGACACGCAGTTTTCTGTCCTCATACCAATTTTTTATCCAAGCTGTCACTGGCCCTCTTATTCCGTGAGCCTCAATTTTGTTCACCAGCCTTCTATGTGGTACTTTGTCAAATGATTTCTTAAAATCCATATAGACAACATCCACTGCATTCCCTTCATCAACCTTTTCTGTTACTTCATCAAAATATTCAATTCGATGAGTCAAACATGACCTGCCTTTGACAAATCCATACTGACTCTCCTTAATTAACTCAAATGTCTCCAAGTGCCTGTTAATTTTTTCCCTGATTATTGTCCCTAAGACCTTACCCACCACTGATGTTAAACTGACTGGCTTGTTTCTAGGATTGTCCTTACAACCTTTCTTGAACAATGGTGTCACATTTGCCACTTTCCTATCCTGTGGCACCTCCCCTGTAGCTAGGTAAGATTGAAAGATAATGGAAAGCCCTTCTGCTATCTCCACCTCTAATTACTTCAGCAACCTGAGATGCAAACCATCCGGACCAGGCAACCTATCTACTCTAAGTGCAGCTAGCCATTCCAGTACATCCTTCCTATCAATTTTCACCCCTTCCATTACTTCTACCATTCCCTCTTCTAATGATACTTTGTCAGTATCCTCTTCCTTAGTAAATACCAATACACTGGACTCATGAAGTATTCTAGCCTTGCCCTGTGCCTCGAAGCATATATCACCTTCAGAATCACAGAATAATACAGTGCAGAAGAGGCCCTTCGGCTCGTCGAGTCTGCAGCAATGCATTAAAGACACCTGACCTGTCTACCTAATCCCATTTGTCAGCACTTGGCCCATAGCCTTGAATGTTATGACGTGCCAAGTGCTCATCCAGGTACTTTTTAAAGGATGTGAGGCAACCCACCTCTACCACCCTCCCGGGAAGGGCAATCCAGACCGTCACCACCCTCTGGGTAAAAAAGTTCTTCCTCAAATCCTCCTTAAACCTCCTGCCCCTCACCTTAAATTTGTGATCCCTCGTAACTGACCCTTCAACTAAAGGGAACAGCTGCTCCCTATCCACCCTGTCCATGCCCCTCACCTTCTTTGTCAGTATTAGACTTCACCCTGTCTCTTACTACCTGCTTGCTATTTACATGCTGGTAGAAAATTTTGGGGTTCTGTTTTATGTTAATTGCCATTCCGTTCTCATATTCTCTCTTTGCCAATCTTATTTTCCTCTTCACTGCCCCTCTCAACTTATTGTATTTAGCCTGGTTCTCTGGAATTTAAGGGTATTTTACTTGCCTTACTAGCTTTTGCCATTTATCTACATTTAAGTTATTACCCCTCCTCTGTACTGTGCACCTTTGTTGTCTGAGAAGGGAGCCAAACAACTTGCTCCCAGACCTTTCACCATGTCGATACTGAGCCAACTTCCCATCCCTGCCTATTGATAGCTGCTTGATCTGTGCTTGGTGTCCCCTCAATATTCTAAAGCCTTGAAATTGCATTGCAAATATTAGTATAATAATGTTTAAAGAGGTCATTAAATTGCTTAGTTAGCTGATTTAATAGAGTCATTAACTTGTTTAAAAAATAATTTAATAGCAAACTAATTAATTCATTCCAATATCATTAAGTGTCCAAGTAATAATCTTTGCACAGCGTAATTTGAAGACTTAAGGATTTGTGTTAAGGATTTCGCCAAATGTCAATCACAACGTTGAACCAGTGTTAACCCTCTGACAAAGAGGCCAGAATTTTAGGTTGCAGCTGTGGCCTGCCTACCAGCTAAAAAATTGGGGCAAGCCTGTCTCCACAGAGCCTGGAAGCCCTGCAGCAATTTTACGTGGCTTAGGCCCTTAATTGGCCTCTCTGAGGCAGGAAGTTCCGCCTCCAAGAGCTGCTGGTCCATCATATTGTCGGCAGATCTTCAGTTCCAGCAGCATCACCGGCAGTGGTGGCCACTGCTAGGACTGCACACAGCCAGAACCAGGAACAATGGAAGAGGCCCTGGACAAGGTAAGTGGGGATCAGGCCTCGCGGGGGATATTCTGCTGGGCTCCAGCAACTCAGGGAGTGTCGATTGAGAGGGTGGGGGGAGGTGTTTCAGTCGGGGCAGTTGTGATGCTGGGGGTGCCCTCTGTGGGGCACTGGGTGCCCGATCGGTAGGGCCCCCGCCAACCCACAAGGAGGTTGCCAGGGTTTACTGGGTGGCCTCCTCAGGTGCTGAAGTGTCCATCCACTGCTGGTAATAGGAGGAGGCCTGGGCCTGTTTGCTACCTCCCCTGCCACTGGTAAAATAGCAGCAGGGGCGGTTAGACAACGGGAATGGCATCCTCTGGCTCCCACTCTACTCCACCCCCCCCACCCCCCCAGATCCCAGCCCTGTTCTGGGGGGCATAAAATTCAAGCCACAGTTTCATATAAGTTATATTTCTATTTTATCTGGCATTTGAATCTGTGTTTCTTGGAGGATTTTTATGGATGCATTTTAAAAAAATGTTCTTCTTCTTTCACAGGAAAGTTCACCCGACGAGGGAGTTCAGATACAGCAACAGAAATGGAAAGTATGAGTGCTAAACATTCCCATTCCCATCACACATTGCTGAGTGACATACCTGATCACTCCAACAGTCACGGAGATAATACAGTTAAAGAAGGTGAGGTGCATGTTCGTTGAAACTGTAGACACCCTGGAGTAGAGTTTCTGTTTTTGGGCATAGTTGACCAGTGGTAACTTGGTGCAGTTTGGTTAATACAGCTGAAAATCGGAAAATAAGCATATTTAATCACAGTGTGAGTCCACCAGTTGTGAGTAACCCAATTTTAAATGACTGAAAATGACTTCTAAAAAATGTACAGAACCATTTGCTAGTTGTATTGGGGTACAGTAGTCAGTTTCTTAGTAAATTAAAAACAAATTACATTCAGAAGCTTTTACAATGTGCCTATTTAGTGTCCATGTGCCCAAAAGAAACAGCTTAATTTTTAGAACCTCCTGAAAGTCCTTCAAACAAGCACAATTAGCGGAATCTCCCAATGATGATTACTTCATCCTGAGGGCTTGGACAGTTTGGTATGTGGAGCCGACTTCTAGTGCAATGTTTTCACCTAGTTGAAAAGATTGCAGAAATTCTATTTGTGCTGAAGATGATCGTGCTTGTCATTCCATGATCTTTTGCTTGGGTTGTGTCAATTTCAGGCAAATTGCACCAAGAAACCAGCAGAACCAAGTGGAACCTCTATCCCCCTCTATTTATGGAACCTCTATCCACTTCTATTTATGGTGCAAAATAATTCCAGTGGGAACAATATTGATGTACCTTTCACAAAAATTCCCCTTTTTAAATAAAAAAGAGAAAATTTCATCAGCTTGAATGAATCAAGATTCAAAATGTCCTACTGTCTTCATTGGATCCTACCTGCACCATGCACTGGTGAAACTCAATTCTGTACATTGGCGTGTTTAACTGATGAGTGCTAACCATAGCTGTGCCATTTGTGAACTCAGGCTGTTCTTGAAACACCTTAGAAGTGACAATGGCAAAGCCCCTTTGTTAAGGAATGGTAAATGATCTAATGGGAGCTAAAAAGTGATCTACATCGACAAAACAATATTAATTTAATTGGAAAAAATTCTAAATTGTTATGCATTACAAAATGTATTAAATGGCTCAGAATTTTCTGGAGACATTGCAATGCAACAGTTACATTATTAGGTTCGTTTTCCAATGGAAAAATCCCAGAAATCTTGGCAAAAGTAAGTTATACCATTATTTATGCCACGCCATAATTTCTTGGGGCTATTTCACCTCTCCAGCACCCTCAACGAAACTGAAAAGTTGATTATCACAGCTCCGACTCCAGCAAAGTCAATGGCTATCATGTATTTCCTGGATTTATATTAGTTTTCTCACTGCAGCCATTAGGCTGAAAAATAATAGCAGAAGCACATGACTTAAATTCGTCAGTTAAAAATCTCTGCTCTTTCTTGATATATTGGGGGTGAAATTGGCCTACACTAGCAGCAGAAATGGGCTTGTAGTGAATTTGCAGATGATTTTTCCACTGAGGTTCACAGAAAGGTAGAATAACTGGCTGCCAATTCACTACGAGCCTATTTTGTGCGACTGGCGTAGACATTTTCAACCCCATTTAGTTCTTAGTTAAAACCTAGAGAAATGCTTCTTGCTCATCATTGTGTGTTAGGTTTAGTGTACATTGTGTGCAACTTGTAAGGCACTGAAGTGCCTCCATATGCCATTATGAAAAGTGAACATGAGGGGAAAATTAGTTTAGGCCTGTTTTTGGCATGCACATACTGTCTGAAACTGGGCCTTGGACCTTATCTAATTAATTCTGGCAAGTTTCTGGCACCTGTCACGCCACCTGAAGCAGCTTCCTGGTTTCCCCTGGATTACTTTAAGCCGCTGCAGGATGCAGTCTCGTAAAATTGGAACCTTTTTTCTGCACCTGAGAAACAAACAAAATTAAGTCCAATATTGCTCCTGGTTTCTTTACTCTGCGACTTTGTACGTAACTTAAATTACTATTGTCATCTACGAAATAAATAGTGAAAAAAATCTGTAATTTGGAATGTTCCTGGAACTAAATCGAGCAGCTGCATGTGTCTAAATCTCAAATAATTTCCTGCAAGGGAACCAGTTCAGCATAATGTAAGGATTTGAAATTCAGGTTTCGGAGTCTCAGATCATGCCAATATTGACCTGCTTAATTGATGCAGAAAGGTAAACTATTGGTTACACCGTTTCTGAGGTCCCTGATTTGCCATTATGATTGCTGTAAGCTTTCCAGGAAATTTTGGAGTAAATTTGCATGAAAAGATTGGGGCACAAAATGTCATAATTAGTGGCATACATTGCCATTTATGTTATTCAAGGAAATTTAGGCTCGTTGTATTATGTTTTAAGTTTAAAATGTTAACTATTGAGTTCAAAGTTGTGAAGTGAAATCTTTAATTTTATATTTTGCAGTACGATCACAGATTTCCACAATCACTGTAGCCACTTTCAACACCACAGTAGCCTCCTTCAATGTAGGGTATTCCGACTTCTTCAGTGAACACATGCGAAAACTATGTAATCAAGTGGCTATACCTGAACTACCCCATGAACCACTGGCATGTGCCAACTTGCCCCGCAGTCTGACTGATTCTTGTATAAACTACAGCAGCCTTGAGGAAACAGAAAACATGGAAGGAACTAACAATTTCATCAAGAAAAATGGGATGCTTGATCTAGGGGTAAATGTTTTAGAATAAAACAGAATGTTACATGGCTTTGGGAAGTGCAATGAGCAATGAATAATTAAGATTTCAGTGATTCAGAATTTCAATCATTCAAGAAAACCAATGTGATGTTTAAAGAAATGGTATCTATTTTGTGATTATCTCCCGTCTACTCTTAATTACGCCCCCCCCCCCACCCCCGTCCCCTTCCCTGCTCCACCCTCTCAGCTCACCCCCTCACAACCCCGTCCCAGCCCGCCCCCCCCTCGCACCATCTTCACCCCGCACCCCCTTCCCCTGCACCCCCCCCCACCCCCTCCCTCTACCCCTCCCCCTTGCATCCCCTCCTCCCACCGGCACCATCCTACACCTGTGTAGGGGCCCCAACAACCCCACTGCCTTGTGGGCGTCTCGGGAGAGACCAAGGCTAAGGGAGTAAACCCTAACAGAAAATCCGGAGCGGAACCCCGTAGGCGGTCATGTGTCACCTTTGGCATGTTTCCGGCAGTTCCTGCAGCCATACTGGTGCCAAACGTCGTGTCCTGCACTCCTTTGGACCCCACCAGAAAGGCCGAGAGGGGGGTTTTGACGACTGGGCAACTCTCAACCTCCATAAATTTGCCCAGGCATGCGCCATGGAGAGGTCACTCCATAGTTGCCTCACAGCGACTGAAACAACACGGAAGGCAGCAGTTACGGGTTATAAGTCCAGATAAATTGGCGTAGAAACTGGGCGCCACGGGTTGCCTTTGTCGGTGGGAGAGGTCATTGCACCTCACTGGACAGCTACCGCCCGCCTCAAACCGGGCAGCCCCCGGTCAATAAGGTTCTGTCCCGCCACAGTCTGCCTGCTTCAATGGGTGCTTGGAGCTCAGGGTCATTGCCCGAAAGGTGGACTGATACACCGCACCAAACAACATGAAAAAAGGAAAGAAGGTACCAGCCCTTCGCTTTGCAAGCTGGAACGTCAGAACTATGTGTCCTGGCCTGTCGGAAGACCTTACACAAATCAACGATTCTCGGAAGACCGCCATCATTAACAACGAGCTCAGTAGACTCAATGTGGACATTGCAGCACTTCAGGAGACTCGCCTCCCCGCGAGTGGCTCTCTAGCAGAGCAAGACTACACCTTCTTCTGGCAGGGCAGGGATCCTGAAGAACCAAGACAGCATGGAGTGGGCTTCGCCATCAGAAACTCCTTGCTCAGCATGATAGAGCCTCCCTCAAATGGCTCGGAACGCATACTGTCCATCCGACTGCTCACCACCTCTGGTCCAGTACACCTACTCAGCATCTATGCTCCAACACTCTGTTCCGCACCTGAAGCTAAAGACCAGTTCTATGAACAAACTCCATAACATCATTAGCAGCATCCCCAACACCGAACACCTATTCCTGCTGGGGGACTTTAATGCCAGGGTTGGGGCCGACCATGACTCATGGCCCTCCTGCCTTGGGCGCTATGGCGTTGGAAGGATGAATGAGAACGGGCAGAGACTGCTTGAGTTGTGTACCTATCATAACCTCTGCATCACCAACTCGTTCTTTCACACTAAACCCTGTCACCAGGTTTCATGGAGGCACCCAAGATCACGTCGTTGGCACCAGCTAGACCTCATTGTCACAAGGCGAGCCGCCTTAAACAGTGTTCAAATCACACGCAGCTTCCACAGTGCGGACTGCGACACCGACCACTCCCTGGTGTGCAGCAAGGTTAGACTCAGACCAAAGAAGTTGCATCATTCCAAGCAGAAGGGCCGCCCGCGCATCAACACGAGCAGAATTTCTCACCCACAGCTGTTACAAAAATTTCTAAATTCACTTGTAACAGCCCTTCAAAACACTCCCACAGGGGATGCTGAGACCAAGTGGGCCCACATCAGAGACGCCATCTATGAGTCAGCTTTGACCACCTACGGCAAAAGTGCGAAGAGAAATGCAGACTGGTTTCAATCTCATAATGAAGAGCTGGAACCTGTCATAGCCGCTAAGCGCATTGCACTTTTGAACTACAAGAAAGCCCCCAGCGATTTAACATCCGCAGCACTTAAAGCAGCCAGAAGTACTGCACAAAGAACAGCTAGGCGTTGCGCAAACGACTACTGGCAACACCTATGCAGTCATATTCAGCTGGCCTCAGACACCGGAAACATCAGAGGAATGTATGATGGCATGAAGAGAGCTCTTGGGCCAACCATCAAGAAGATCACCCCCCTCAAATCTAAATCGGGGGACATAATCACTGACCAACGCAAACAGATGGACCGCTGGGTTGAGCACTACCTAGAACTGTACTCCAGGGAGAATGCTGTCACTGAGACTGCCCTCAATGCAGCCCAGCCTCTACCAGTCATGGATGAGCTGGACATACAGCCAACCAAATCGGAACTCAGTGATGCCATTGATTCCCTAGCCAGCGGAAAAGCCCCTGGGAAGGACAGCATTACCCCTGAAATAATCAAGAGTGCCAAGCCTGCTATACTCTCAGCACTACATGAACTGCTATGCCTGTGCTGGGACGAGGGAGCAGTACCCCAGGACATGCGCGATGCCAACATCATCACCCTCTATAAAAACAAAGGTGACCGCGGTGACTGCAACAACTACCGTGGAATCTCCCTGCTCAGCATAGTGGGGAAAGTCTTTGCTCAAGTCGCTCTGAACAGGCTCCAGAAGCTGGCCGAGCGCGTCTACCCTGAGGCACAGTGTGGCTTTCGTGCAGAGAGATCGACTATTGACATGCTGTTCTCCCTTCGTCAGATACAGGAGAAATGCCGTGAACAACAGATGCCCCTCTACATTGCTTTCATTGATCTCACCAAAGCCTTTGACCTCGTCAGCAGACGTGGTCTCTTCAGACTACTAGAAAAGATCGGATGTCCACCAAAGCTACTAAGTATCATCACCTCATTCCATGACAATATGAAAGGCACAATTCAACATGGTGGCTCCTCATCAGAGCCCTTTCCTATCCTGAGTGGTGTGAAACAGGGCTGTGTTCTCGCACCCACACTTTTTGGGATTTTCTTCTCCCTGCTGCTTTCACATGCGTTCAAATCCTCTGAAGAAGGAATTTTCCTCCACACAAGATCAGGGGGCAGGTTGTTCAACCTTGCCCGTCTAAGAGCGAAGTCCAAAGTACGGAAAGTCCTCATCAGAGAACTCCTCTTTGCTGACGATGCTGCTTTAACATCTCACACTGAAGAATGCCTGCAGAGTCTCATCGACAGGTTTGCGTCTGCCTGCAATGAATTTGGCCTAACCATCAGCCTCAAGAAAACGAACATCATGGGGCAGGATGTCAGAAATGCTCCATCCATCAATATTGGCGACCACGCTCTGGAAGTGGTTCAAGAGTTCACCTACCTAGGCTCAACTATCACCAGTAACCTGTCTCTAGATGCAGAAATCAACAAGCGCATGGGTAAGGCTTCCACTGCTATGTCCAGACTGGCCAAGAGAGTGTGGGAAAATGGCGCACTGACACGGAACACAAAAGTCCGAGTGTATCAGGCCTGTGTCCTCAGTACCTTGCTCTACGGCAGCGAGGCCTGGACAACGTATGCCAGCCAAGAGCGACGTCTCAATTCATTCCATCTTCGCTGCCTTCGGAGAATACTTGGCATCAGGTGGCAGGACTATATCTCCAACACAGAAGTCCTTGAAGCGGCCAACACCCCCAGCTTATACACACTACTGAGTCAGCGGCGCTTGAGATGGCTTGGCCATGTGAGCCGCATGGAAGATGGCAGGATCCCCAAAGACACATTGTACAGCGAGCTCGCCACTGGTATCAGACCCACCGGCCGTCCATGTCTCCGTTATAAAGACGTCTGCAAACGCGACATGAAATCGTGTGACATTGATCACAAGTCGTGGGAGTCAGTTGCCAGCATTCGCCAGAGCTGGCGGGCAGCCATAAAGACAGGGCTAAATTGTGGCGAGTCGAAGAGACTTAGTAGTTGGCAGGAAAAAAGACAGAGGCGCAAGGGGAGAGCCAACTGTGCAACAGCCCCAACAAACAAATTTCTCTGCAGCACCTGTGGAAGAGCCTGTCACTCCAGAATTGGCCTTTATAGCCACTCCAGGCGCTGCTTCACAAACCACTGACCACCTCCAGGCGCGTATCCATTGTCTCTCGAGATAAGGAGGCCCAAAAGAAACTCTTAATTTGAAGTTGCTTATTTCAAATTTTCTGCTAATTTGAATTGAATTCATACAAAAAATGCCTCTTGTGGTGTTTTATTAAAATTGCTTCATTTGAGCTGCAGGATAATTGGTTTTCAATTAGCAGGAGCAAACTCAATCAAGAAGCTGTGGTCACTGTGCACATAAGGTAAATTAAGAGCTGGCTTCAAAGTATGTAACAGAAAATGTTATAGAGAGGTAGAAAGCATTGCTATTATGTGGTTGAATTTTATTTTCTGCTATGCATGTATTTAATAGATTTTTAAGTTGTTTATATAGCACAGGAAAATGTGTATAGTTACTTATATGGGAAATTTGAATATGGATCACAGGTTATAGATTTTGTCATAATACTTGCTCACAAGATGATTCCAATCAGTTGCTTTGCAGAATGATGAGCATTCTGTAGTGAAACAGCAATCATTAATACTACAATGTGATCATTATTACAAGTCAGTGACATGGAGTGCAATCAGACCTAGTTGATATACACAAAAAGCTTCTGCTAAAAATAAACTGGAGCAAAAGATTTTACCATCATGCAGCTGTATGTTGTCAATGAGGGCTAATATAGGTGTGATGATTTACATTATTCTTGAGGTTTTTTTAACTTACTTAATCATACGTGGGATATGGGCATAGGTGGAAAGGCTATTATTTATGGCCCGTCTCCAGTTGACCTGGAGAAGGTACTGGTGAGCTGCCGCCTTGAACCTCTGCTGTTCGTGAGATAAAGGTGCTCCCATATTGCTATGTAGGGAGTTCCAAAATTTTGATCTAGCAACAATGAAGGAACGGCAATACATTTCAAAGTTAGGATGGTGTGTGACTTGGAGGGGAAGTTGGAGGTGGTGATGTTCCCCAGTGCCTGCTGTGCTTGTCCTTCTAGGCAGTTTAGGTTGAGGATTTAAAAGGTTCTATTAAAGAAGCATGGGGAGTTGCGCTGGTGGTAGAGGGAGTGAATGTTTAAGGTGGTTGACAAGGGTGTTGATCAAGCGATCTGCTTTGTCCTGGAAGCGTGAGTTTCGTAAGTACTGTCGGAGCTGCACTCTTCCAGGCAAGTGGAGAGTATTCCATCACACTCCTGACATGTGCCCGCTAGGCAGTGGAAAGGCATTGTGGGGGTCAGGAAATGAGTCACTTGGTATAGAATACCCATACCCAGCTTCTGATCTGCTTTTATAGCCACGTGTGGCTGGCCCGATTAGGTTTCTGGTCAATGGTAAGCCCAGGATATTTATAGTGGGGGTAGCTGAAGATGGTGATCCCATTGAATGTCAAGAGAAGGTTGTTGAACTTTCTTTTGTTAGCGTTGTTCATTGCCTCGCACATGAGTGGTGCAAATGTTACTTGCCATTTATCAGCCCAAGCCTGAACGTTGTCCAGGTCTTGCTGCATGCGGGCACAGACTGCTTAATTTTCTGAGGAATTGCAAACGGAACTGAAAAATACAATTATTAATGAACATCCCCACTTATGATCTTTTGATGGAGCGAATGCCACTGATGAAGCATCTGAAGATGGTTGGCTGTAGGACACTGCCCTGAGGAATTCCTGCAGTGATGTCCCAGGGCTGAGATGATTGTCCTCCCTCAGCTGAATCAGTATCCTCCATGTTGAACACCACTTGGAAGAAGCACTGAGGGTGGCAAGGGCACAGAATGTACTCTGGTTGGGGGACTTCAATGACCATCGCCAAGAGTGGCTCAGTAGCACCACTAGTGACCAAACGGGCTGAGTCTGAAGGACATATCTTCTAGATTGGGCTTGTGGCAGGTGGTGAGGGAACCAACAAGAGGGAAAAACCTACCAGACCTTATCCTCACCAATCTACCTGTTGCAGGTGTCCATGACAGTATTGGTATGAGAGACCACCACACAATCCTTGTCAAAATGAAGTCCTGTGTTCACACTAAGGATACACTCCATTGTGTGGTGTGGCACTACCACTGTGCTAAATGGGATATATTCAGAACAGATTTGGCAGCTCAAAACTGGGCATCCATGAGGCGCTGTGGACCATCAGCAGTAGCAGAATTGTACTCAAACACAATCTGTAACCTCATGGCCTGGCATATCCCTCATTCTACCATTACCATCAAGCCAGGGGATCAATCCTGGTTCAGTGAGGAGTGCAAGAGAGCATACCAGGAGCAGCACCAGCCACACCTAAAAATGAAGTGTCGACCCGGTGAAGCTACAACACATAACTACCTGCATGCCAAACAGCATAAGCAGCATGCGATAGACAGAGCTAAGCTAACCAATGGATCTAATCAAAGCTCTGCAGTCCCGCCAGATACAGTCATGAATGGTAGTGGATAATTAAACAACTAACAGGAGGATCAGGCTCCACAAATATCCCCATCATCAATGATGGGGAGCCCAGCAAATCAGTGCAAAAGAAAAGGCTGAAGCATTTGCAACCTGTTCAGCCAAAAGTGCCAAGTGGATGATCCATCTCGGCCTCCTCCTGAGGTTCGAGCATCACAGATGCCAGTCTTCAGCCAATCCAATTCACTCCACTTGATATCAAGAAATGGCTGAAGGCACGAGATACTGAAAGGTTGTGGGTCCTGACGACATCCCTGCTGTAGTACTGAAGACGTGCTGCAGAACTAGCCGTGCCCCTAGCCATCTGGCATCTACCCAACAATGTAGAAAATTGCCCAGATATGTCCTTTCCACAAAAAGTAACACAAATCCAATCCAGCCAATTACCGCCCCATCGGTCCACTCTCGATCATCAGCAAAGTGATGGAAGGTGTCGTTGACAGTGCTATCAAGCGCCACTTAAACAGGAAAACTTGCTCACTGATGCTCAGTTTGGGTTCCGCCAGGACCACTCAGCTCCTGACCTCATTACAACCTTG
The DNA here is from genome assembly GCF_036365525.1 of Heterodontus francisci. NCBI lineage: Eukaryota > Metazoa > Chordata > Chondrichthyes > Heterodontiformes > Heterodontidae > Heterodontus > Heterodontus francisci. The sequence goes on from NC_090377.1 coordinate 105,345,395, forward strand.
GCCCAAACATGAACAAAAGAGTCGAAATCCAGAGGTGAGTTGAGAGTCACTCCCCTTGATATCAAGGAAGCATTTGACCGAGTGTGGCATCAAGGAACCCTAGCCAAAGCAAAGTCAATGGGAATCAAGGGGGAAACTCTCTACTGGTTGGAGTCATACTTCATTATAAGCAATGGTCAGAAAACAAAGGGTAGATAATTTGATCTGAAGGACAATCAACCCACAGCACTTAAATCGATGGTACACTGCAGGGAGAGAAAGGCACTGCTATTTGATCACCTGTTTGAGCTTCCACCTTAAATTCAAATCCTATGTAGCTTGACAAATGACAGCACAAGCTTAATTCAAAGGACTGTCCATTACTGGTGACGTATATGACACATCACATGCCAGACAGTTTTATAAGGTACGTGCCAATTGTCCTAAATCATTTTTAAGGCATATAACTTATTGAATTGCAAATAAACCACATTATACATACTTATCCTACTCTACTTGTAGGCTTTAAGTCAAACATTTTGTGTGCTTAAATATCCTGCAGAGAACATCCCATAGTTTGAAGTGTAATGAGATAGAAGTCAAACCAATGTTGCCTTGGCAGAGATGATGTTACAACTTGAGTTAGATGGGGGCAGCATAGATAAAGCACCGATGAATGAATATTCATAATGCATGTTTGCAATCAAAAATAATTTGGAAGGGTTGGACTATTTACGGCCTGAAATATTACTTGGACTCCACTGAAGAAAAATTAAGACAGTAAGATTTCATTATATTTGTAAGGATGTGAATCTCTATTTTTGTTCCAATTCCCTTGCTCTTCATGGGGCATGAAGACCTCCACCAACAGAGTTCAAAGCTGCCAGCTGAGATGCACCCTAAAGTGAGTTAGTGATCAGTCTACTTCCAAATTTAATTCCCACAATACTGCAGCTGTTATGATCTCAGCCATATGGGAAACCAAACCACTGTCTTCAACTAATGTGCTATCACACAATGCTGCTCAAATGCATGATATCACGGCATGTTTTCAAGGGAACTCAGATGGCATTTGATCAAGTGTGGCATCAAAGAGCCCTAGTAAAACTGAAGTCAACGGGAATCGGGAGAAATTTCTCCACTGGTTGGAGTTATACCTAGCACAGAGGAAGGCGGTTGTGTTTTTTTTTACTCTTCCATGGGATCTGTGTGTTGCTAGCAAGGCCAGAATTTGTTGCCCATCCCTAAATTGCCCTTGAGGAGATGGTGGTGAGTTGTCTTTTTGAACCGCTGCAGTCCATCTGGTGTGGGTACACCCACAGTGCTGTGAGGGAAGGAGTCCCAGGATTTTGATCCAGTTACAGTGAAGGAATGGTGATATATTTGCAAGTCAGGATGGTGTGTGACTTGGAGGGGAACTTGCACATGGTGGTGTTCCCTGCTGTCTTTGTCCTGCGAGGTGGAAGAGGTTGCAGGTTTGGAAGGTGCTCTCGAAGGAGGCGTGCTGAGTTTCTGTAGTGCATCTTGTAGATGGTACACAATGCTGCCACTATGTATCCGTGATGGAGGGAGTAAATGTTTAAGGTGGTGGATGGGTTGTCGATCAAGCAGGCTGCTTTGTCATGGATGGTGTCGAACTTCCTGAGCATTGTTGGAGCTGCACTCATCCAGGCAAGTGAAGAGTATTCCATCACACCCCTGACTTGTGCCTTGTGGATGGAGGACAAGCTTTGGGGAGTCAGGAGGTGGGTTACCTGCTGCAGAATTCCCAGTGTCTGACCTGCTCTTGTAGCCACTGTACTTATACGGTTGCTCCAGTTGAGTGTCTGGTCAATGGTAACTGCCAGGATGTTGATAGTGTGGATTCAGCGATGGTAATGCCATTGAATATCATGGGGAGATGGTTAGATTCTCTCTTGTTGGAGATGGTCATTGCCTGGCATCTGTGTGGAATGAATGTTACTTGCCACTTATCAGCCCAAGCCTGAATGTTGTCCAGGTGTTGCTGCATATGGACACGGACTGCTTCAGTATCTGATGAGTCGTGAATGGAACTGAACATTGTGCAATCATCAGCGAACATCCCCACTTCTGACCTTATGATGGAGGGAAAGTCATTGATGAAGCAGCTGAAGATGATTGGGCCTAGGACACTACCCTGAGGAACAGTGTCCTGGGACTGAGATGATTGGCCTCCAACAACCACAACCATCTTCCTTTGCGTGGTTCGAAAAAAAAGTTGCAATAGAGTTTCCACTTTGGGCACAAATGGGAAATTGTGCCCAAAATGCACTTGAAATTGCACTGGTTAGGTTATAATTCAAGTTTCTGCTAAAATTCATTGGCACAATCAACATAAAGTCTTCCATGAACCAGTGCAATTGGGTAGTGTAGTAGAATGCAACTGTTCATTTTTTCTTTCCATCAAAAATGTATTGTGTAATGTAATTAAGAGTGGCAATGTGGTCTAGTTTTATCAATGCAGCTGAAAATGGGTTTATCAGCAAAAATAAGCATTTTTAGTGAGAATGTACCCCTACTTGTGAGTACCCTGATTTGAAATCACTGAAAATGACTTAAAAAAAACTATACTGAACCATTAAATATTTTTATTATTGCACAGTAGTCAGTTTCTTAGTTAATTAGAGGGCCCTGAATTTGGGGGTGGGGGGGGGGGGGGTCGGTGGTTTACGGTGAACTGTCAGCGTTCACTGCTGTTGTCCCTCCGAATTGACTACAACTTCAGGATTTAGCGCAAGCCCAAATTAATGTGGAAGTCCATGTTGTGGTCTGTCATTCACTGCTCTGCCACAGGCTGCACTGTGGACTGCACCCCCCTCCCCCACCCCCCCCCCCCCACCTCCCCCAGTGTGATTGGCTGCTCGGACAGCTTGATGACATAATCGCCGTTTGACGTAAAACCCTGTTAAATTATAGTACATTCAGTTGCATGTCAGGCGAGTTAAAGCTCTCACCACAAAGACTTCTAGATCTCTCAGTGCGACTTTCTTCGAGATCAGTGGCGGTCGCCCTTGCTTCATCACTGACTGCAAAGTTCTGCCAATATTTTTTGATATGGAAAGCTTTTTAAAATGTGCCTACTTGTGCCTTTGCACCTAAAATAATGAGTGTGATTTGAAGACCCTTCCCAAACCATGCAATCTGACAAATTCGAACGAGGGCCATGGCCAGTTTTGTGGTCGCTGTCAGATTCGGGCAAACTGGATCTTGAACCAGCAGAAAATACGGGCAGAAGTGTTTTTTTGGATGTAACTTATTTCTGTTTTAAATTCCTTGATCCTCTGTACTGGTTTGGCTGATTGTGTTGGAATCTTGGCCCAAAACCAGTAGAAGCAGCCAAAAACCCTATCCTCAAATCTTTGCTTTGTTTTTAATGCAGAACTATCTTGAGAGTGCCAAATACATTTGTTTATATTAGTCAAAGGATTCTCATTAACAACCATGCTGATTCCTTTACTTTTAAATGAGGATCTTTACATAATTTTAACTATTCAACTATGTGTAATGTCACAATGCTTGGTATTGTATTTGTAAATTAACTACTTTTTTTTACATTTTTAGGTCATTCTAAAAGCTTTGTTCGTGGTGCTTAACCATGATATCAGTTCTCGTATATGTGATGTGGGGCTTAACATCATTGACTGCCTGCTGCAGCTGGAGGTGGTTCCATCAGTGGATAAGAATTACAAGATTGAAGAAAATAAGGATAATAATACAGATGAGAAATGGCAGAAAGAAACAGTCAGCCAGCGAGGAGCACCAGGAGAATCATCCAGTGCATTTGCAGCTGCACCAGACGATGGAAATGCAAGTGCAAGTGCAAGTGGAGGCGGAGATGGTAGCGGAGGTGGAGGAGGAGGAGATGATGGAGACAAAAAAAGCAAAAATCAGGAGCAGGTTTGTTGTTGTTTTCTATAATTGGCTTTCAAAAGTTGCAAAGTTTGTGAAATATAACATTTCTTACCAATAAACTAATCAGGGATTCGGTCCTTTTAATTGTCAATTTTGTGGTTATTGATAAAAAGAGCAGTAATTGGGGATTGCAGTGCAAGTGTTCTGGACTCTCATTAAAATAGAGAGTAGCTGCAGTTTTAATTTTTAAGTGTGTCTCCACATGTGTTAGAGATATACAAAGTGAAGAAGTAAATGTTTTGTTTAGAAAATTATTCTGTTTATGGAGCTTATTTTGAAGAAACTCTACTGTTCAATGCACATGTTAATTTATACAGCACCATCATGTTATTTGGAACTTGAGGCAGGCTTAATTCCTGGAACAGCCTAATATAAAATTCTTTTGTTGTATTACATGTCAGAGCACAAGCATGATTTTTCTTCCAAATTTCGGAACAAATTACCAAGCATTTATTAAAACTAAAATGAAACAAAAAAGTGAAGAAAAAAAATTGCAGCGGCTAAAAATATAATGGGCTAAAATTTACAGTCCCACCACTGTGCCCGCCTGTGCGGGCCACACGTCGCAGAGCCACTGCAATCCCAATGACATGGAGTGGGGTGCAGGCTCTCTGCCCCCGGAAATGGCGTCAGCTGCCTGTGCGCAGGCTTCGAGCACTACCGTTCAATTTAAATGTTTAAATATACATTGATTTTAAAAAATTAAATAAATTCATCTTGCTCCTCTCCCACCCCCCAATAACCATAGAATTAATTACTTGCCTTCTTCCACCCCCCAACATACTTAGCTTGTCCACCTGACCTTTGCCCCCACTAATTGCATTATCTTTACACTATAACCCTTCCCACTGTCCCCTACACTGATGATATGACTTTGGCCTTGTTCCCCTCCTAGCCCCTCGCACTGAGAAACTTATCTCCTCCCCAGTCCCCACCAGTGTTCCGCCTCGGTTCCCCGGACGGGGATCCGAAAGCGTGGGAGTGCCGGCCACCGGCACGAAGGTCACACCGGGACAGACAGCGGGGACGTAAATGTACTTAATTCATTAATTTAAATTTATTTAAATATGTTAATGGCGGTCCCATTGCCGAGCGGCAGGGGGTGGTGGGGGTGCCATGAGGCCTCACCGCGGCCAGCAATATCGGGCCGGGCCCTCCCAGCGTCAGGGTGCATGGCAGCCCTCTCTCGGAGTCGTTTTCCTGCCTCCCCCCACCTCCCATCACGACCCCTGGTGTCGGGAGATCTGTAAAATTCAGTCCAATGTCATCATGTCACAGATTGAATTGATGTTCCCTCCTCCATTCTATGGCCTGAATTTTATTCGGGCGCTGCGCTGCGGCACCCTATAATCTCAGCGGGGTGCCCGCATTTAGCAGCCGCCACAGAACCCCCACGATATTTCGCGGGGGGCTCATTATCATCACTACGCCGAGCCACCCCCCCCCCCCCCCCGTATTACGTGGAGAGAGGCGGGACATTCGGCGCAGTGAGACACATTTTGACAACTGTGCAGCAGGTACTGGGGCCTTATTTAAAGCACCCCAACACCTGCTTCCCAACAGCTGTCAAAGAAATACTTACCTGACTGCTGAAGAGTGGGGCTGCTGTCAATCTGGCAACAAAGCAGAAAGTGCTGGAGAAACTCAGCAGGTCAGGCAGCATCTGTGGAGAGAGAAGCAGAGTTAACGTGACCAAGTTCACAGACCTGAAAGTTAACTCTGCTTCTCTCTCCACAGATGTTGCCTGACCTAGGTTACCCCAGCACTTTCTGCTTTGCTCCCACTTACTTACCCTGCTGTGTCCCAGTGTCCTATGAAGTTGCGATCCTCTTCTTCCACTCAAATGTAATATCCCTTCTTGTAGGTGTGCACACCTGGGTGAACAATCTTAATTTTGCATATTCCAGGACGTGAGACTTAAATATACCATAAAAGGCAAATACACAACGGAAATAAAACCATAATTGAAGAATAATTACCTACTATGAGCATCTAATCTTCTGACTGTGAAAAGCCGCAGACTAATATGCGTTTGGAATCTGTATTCATTTCTCTGCTGACTGTTATGTGACATGTAACTACAATTATACGATCTTTGTTAAAAAAAGGAACATATGTTCATATTCTAGCTGCATTTCCAACAATAAATATTACACCAATAAATATGATCAGCTGCTGCAGAGCAAAGTGTTTGTGAACATGTGTTGGTGTGTAATAGTTGAAAAACCATGACATCAGCACAGATTTCCTCACCAGTCCTGCATTGGTTTTCAAACATGTGCAAGACAAATCTTGCAGCCAGAAGTCAGAACTGTTACATGGTGGTGTTACCTTTGCATTTAAAGGACCAGACCAAAAGCCGAGGATGGCAGAGGGATGCTCTAGGGTGGCCCCACAGTTCAGCGATGTCTCCCTGCTCACTCACCTCCAGGCTGTGTGGGCAAGCTGGGAGGTTCTTTTCATCAGCGATGGTAAGAAGAGGCCCTCCCGCCTGAACAAGGCAGTATGGCTGGAGATGGCAGAGGAGGTGAATAGCCATGGGGCCATCTGCCGTCAATTAGTCCAATGCTGAAAGGGGGTGAACAAGCACTCCTCCAGCCAGCCGGGACCCGCTAGGCCTCTTATGCACAGAGTATGAGCGCCAAAGTCATCCACAGCTAAAGGGCAATCAGATCAGCAGCCTTCCTCCAGTCAGGCTGCGAGCACAGAGGTTGCACCAAGAAGGAGCAACCTCTCCATTTACAGAGAACACACGGACAGAAATGGGAAAGCATGGGTGTCACAGCAATGTAAATATGTCTTTCTCTAAATGTTCCTCACCAACATGTGTGTCCTTTTCTCTATGTAAATGGTGTGCGCCAGCATGTAGCACCAATGTCACATCGTTTTGCACCGTTGGCCCTTCAGGAGAGCCAACGTATGCAATAATATCATTGCCATGCCACCATTACTCATGAGCATCTCCACGGATGCAGTGACATGGACATTGGCTCAGTCAGCTGCTGCCTCTAATGATTTACATAGGAATGCTGCAGATGTGCACTGGTGCACAGCAGTGAGCGAGGGTGATGTGTGGCTTGCAGAGCTCATGTCGGTTCCTATGGAGCAGACAGCCTTTGTCTGATAAGCCACTGCCGTACATCCCGAGCTCACTGCTAGCCCTGCGTGCTGAGCCTGGGTGCCATCTGCCCTCCCATGCATCTTTCATGTTGTAGGTCCTCTGCATCCTCCTAGTCCGAGGAGGAATCCTGTTGACGTCTCTCCTCATCATGCCAGGCCTGGCCCCTATTGGGTGCATAGTTGTGCAGAGCAGCAAAGAAAGGAGCTGGCCTTTTCGGCATCACCCTATCCATCCGGGCATTGGAAAGGCTCTTTCAGCATGCTGATCTCCTACTCAATGGTGGCTCTTGCCGCTCAGGGGCTGGCATTGTATCTCTCCTCTGCAGCAGTGGTGGGGTCTCTCACTAGTGTCGGGAGCCATGTCTGCAAAGGATAGCCCTTATCTCCAAGACGCCACCCCTCTATCTGAGCCAGTTCAGTGAACAGCAGTGGCAGCCGGGACTGGCGCAGGTCCCAGGTGTCATGGCAGCTGCCTGAGAAGTGGTCACAGATTTTCATGAAGCATCTGCGGTGATCACATACCAGCTTCACCTAGATTGAGAGGATTCCTTTAATGGTGGCATCTGCAGATGGTAACCTGGCAGGAGGCCTGAGGGCCAGATGATTACAACCAATCGTTCTCCGGCAATGGTGCCGAAACCGATGGCCCTCTGGGCCTGGCTGCCTGAAGCGGACATATTCTCTGGCCCTCTGGTGCAGGACATTGGTGACCTCTCTGATGCAGCGGTGCACTGCTGACTGTGTGACCCCACAAAGGTCTCTGGTGGGCCCCTGAAAAGCCGCATAGGCATCAAGCTTGAGAACTGCTGCCATTATGAGGACCAAAGGCATAGGATGTTCACCGAAGCCTATGGGCTGCAGGTCATCTTTGAGCAGGGCACAGAGATGTGTCACCACCCTGTCTGCATGTGCAATCACCTCCGACACTGGTGCCCTGACAACCAGTGGCATGTCACTTGGGGCCTGTAGATGCACGGCATTCGTAATGGTGAGCTTCCCTTGGGGGCTGCTGCTCACGACCGGGGCCTCTACGTGGATCGCACCAGCCTGTTGATTTTGCCTCTGGCGCATACGGATCCTCAGGAGCAGAGGATCACACAATGTAGGATGAGCCATACCTATTTCCATGTGATAAATAAAGTTGAACCATTCATGTATTCGAAGGTTCCTAACAGGGCAGGGATTGGTGTTGACGGGTACATCAGCTGCTTTCATGGATCAACTATGTGGCGTGCCATGGCACTGCCCATCTTGGCCAACACTCAGAGTGGCACAGCATGACCACATCAAGATCCTACCAGATGAATCGATTGACCCCACCATCCATATAACCTTAATGCTCCTACCCTTTCTGGTACCCTCCCCACATACAGGGTGACTAGAGCGCCATTGCTCCTTCACAAACACAAACAAATGCAGAGTGTATACTATTTACGAAGGGACGGTACACAGTACCTCCCTTCATGCCTGTAGAGCTTTCCCTCCAGTAATCCCAGACTCCCTCCCTCCTCCCTTTAAGAATGCAGAGCTGTGACCCCTGTAATCCCCCCTCCTCCCTTCTAGTATGCAGAGTGAAATCTCTGTGATTCCCCCCTCCCTCCTTCCTTCCAGTATGCAGAGTGAGACCCCTGTAATTCCCCCCCCTCCTCCCTTTAAGAATTCAGAGTGAGACCCCTGAGTATCCCCCCTCCTCCCTTCCAGCATGCAGAGTGAGACCCCTGAAAACGGAACTTATCTTCTGTCGCAAAACCTTCTGCCTCCTATGACCCACCAGCTTTTCTAATCGTGAACGGGATGGCACGTGACGGCTGCCCGTTCAAAGTAAAATCAGGAAGTGTCAATGGAGAGGTGGTGGGCTGCCTAATCTGCAGAGGTAAGTACCGTTTAACATAATCTAATTGGGTGTCACTGCCGTGCGGCGGGGGTGCTACACCATGGTTCCCCCGCCGCCGGTAATTTGCAGCGGGCCCTTCTCGACGTCGCAGGTCAAGGCGGGCCTCTCCCCTCAGAATTTTACTGGCTCCTGCTTTTAATTCAAACTATTTACAGCTACATAATAGCAAACCTTGAGGGAATACCTTAAGGTAAAAAATCTGGAAAGGTATGTTAAAAGTCTCACACTCCAACTGTCCTTAAAAATATAAGAGCATCTAATAAGTAATGACCTCTTGTTTCATAAATCCTATTCCTTTCACAATGCATGTACAACCTGCTCTATCGTGTACTTTTCCAACCTATTTAATCTCTTGAGATTAGTTTCCCTCGCACAAAATTCTAGATTACCTCTGTAACTTGCATTCTACATTCTAGACCGGTTGCTTCTTTGGTGTGATACTTCCAAGATCCTAGCATCATGGTTCACAACAACATTTGATTTTCTCAGGTCGTACCCATTCTTATAACCTACAACTGATATACATTCAGCTCTTTAATGAAAAATATTCATGGCATAAAATTATAGCATTATTTTGGGAGTCTGTTCCATGTATCCCAAACTCAGTCAGAAAGAAAAATTCTTCAAATCTCAAAATTAGCTTGAGGCTGGTTAGTTTTGTTCTCATACTTGCTAGTCTTTTGCACACTGTCTAAATTAGAAAGTCTACTGAAATCTATATGATGCAGTCCTCTAAAAATAGTGCAGAGAGGAATTTATTTATTTTGGAAATGTTTTATAGAGGGCTGTAGAGTCTGTTTCTAAAATATTCTAAGTATTACTTTGTTTTCCTTTTTTTTGATTAACTTTCTCCAAGTTACGTATTGCTGTCCAACCAAAAAGGTGGAAAGGCAGATGACCTACTGCAGTTTTTTTTCTCAATTTTGCTTCATAGCTGTAAATTTGTTCGTAAGTGGTCAGGTACTGAATTTGAGTCGACCTATAGTCCGGGGTGGGGAACGGTCGATATTGCTACTTCTGGCTGCTTAGGATCCTGACACCTACTGGATAGTGTGTATATGTGATAGATGAGTGAAGAAGGATCAGCCTTAGTTATAATGTCTTCCTCAGTCAAATAGACATGAACAATCACCACTTGATGAGGTATCAGAGGGAATGGTTTGGAAATTTTTCCCCTTAATGGTATGAAATATACTAAATTATTCTGAAAATCCAGCATTTTTCACTTGAGTACAAAAACCCTGTTACTTTTCTCCACAAATGTAAAAGTAGATATTACAGAAGAAAATCATTCTTCAACCCAGCTTTTGTGCAAATGTTTGCAACTAGTCTCTTATTGTGTAGCACTAAATTGTATTTATGTTTACTTAGGATGAAGATACCCCAGGTGACATTCATAAACTTACGTTAACAATGCTTATCAAAATAGTGAAGTCACTGGGATGTGCATATGGTTGTGGTGAGGGCCACCGTGGACTGTCAGGGGATCGTCTCCGCCTTCAAGTAAGTGGCTTCCATTTACAAATGCTAATGTTAAGATTCAAAATATTGTAGAGGTGACCAAGAAATGTCACAAAGTAAGTGGTACTATTCTATGTTTGGAGGCTAAGGCACTTTTTGTGAGTAATGTAAATGTTTTTTTTACAATTGCTGGTTTTTCAATTCACCCCAAGATAAGTCTATTAAAATTAGGGCTATTTTTCTGATTTACCCAAAATTATAACTCCATCATATCGTAGCCTCCTTTAAACTCAGTTAAAAATATTTCAGCTCAATTATTAACACCTTTATTGGGCCTGCCATGTCTTAAACTCCAACTGCTTAGGATCCTGAACTAATTGTAAGTTGAGCCACTGCCAGCTTTGAACAGAATAAATAGGATATTTTTCAACGTTATAGAACTATGATCTAGTAGTGGTAGTATTGTACTAAATTGTATCATCTTTCAATCAATCAGCTTATCATTATTTATTTCGTTAGAACGATATAAACATGAATGAAATAATATTGCTTTGTTAATCTTTCACTGAAACATATCTGATGCTTGCAACAATTTTACACAAATTTGTGCACAGTACTGTTAGCTAATACTAAGAATTGTTTATTTTAAAATGTATTAATCATTTTAGGCACAGAACTGCCTTACTAGATTGTACAAACTTAGCAAAGTACAGTTTCGTCAAACTCTGCGGGAATATGTGAACAAGGATTCCCTGAACAATGTAGTGGATTTCTTACATGCTTTGCTAGGGTTTTGCATGGAACCAGTTACTGACAGTAAGTACAGCAGCTCTTTCAATCAACTATTCCTTTTTTTGTATGTGGCAGTCATGAAGTATATAATCGGTATATAAAGGGTTTGATTATATACATATAGTTACAAGAGAGCTATTTGGATTTTATTACAATCCAGTAAAAATCAGTATTCTTCCCATTTCATTGTTGTTCTTCTTTCTAAGTTTTCCATGTTGCATTCTGAAGCCTCTTGAGTTGATCAGCAGCACATCTGTATGAATAGTGTAGGGTGAGTTGTCCACTAAATCACTCCCATATAATGGAAAAGTACCTAGCCCTCCTTGTATTTTTCTCTGTTAGCATCGTTGAGATGGGGAAGTCTTTGTGTGAAGAATCACAAAAACAACATGGTATGGTACATTGGTGCACCAAACTACTGCATCATCAACATTTGGAAAACTGAATGGGAAATGTGAGGATAAGATTCTGTAAAACTGGAGATTGATGCTTGAAATCATAATTCTTCCCCCCAAATTTTAAATCAATCTCTACATCTAAAAGACTGAATAAATAACATTTTCTTCCTAAAAATTGCAGCTACCATTTTTCCTGTTAAAGAGAGGGTGGGGTTACCTAGAGTTCACATGTAGTACATAACTAAGTGGTCCTACCCTTCCATAAAACTCAACAGCTTGCATGAAGGATCTAAAGCTTCCTGTCTGTTGTTAAAAATCTCACGGGAATTTCTTTCTGAGAAATCCCCAAGATGTGGATGTCCTCTCCTCATGTTCATTTTTTAGTTTCTTTAACAGCCATTTATTTTCCAAAAATTTATCTTTAATAGCACTAGGTATTCAGATCCGATCAGCTGGGGGTTGCAACATCCGCTTTAGGCGCCCCAGCCTCTTTGAAACAGGAAAATTGGTGGCTCCAATCGGGAGGCCTACCACAGGTAAGTACATTTTACTTATTCCTTTATTCATAAATGTAGGAGGTGATCTTAAAAATGTTGCATGGGTAGGCTTATGATTGCAAAGCCTTATTCGGAAATACAGCATTGAAGTTATTTAAAATTGTTTTGGCTTTAAAGCTTTTTGAAGTTAAATTAAAATAAATTATGAGATTAAGAAAAGAGGTTTAATCCATGTCAGTATGCTGTTTGTGTTGGAAACATTGAAATTGAAGTGTTATATATTGGGAAAATGATTCCCTAATTTGTATTTTTCCATTCAAAATGACAGTTATTGAGAAGTGTGTACTGTTCCTTTGGAAAAGCTTTTGAAAGAGTTTTTTTCTATGTGAGACCTACAAGCATTGTTGCCAATTTCAGTTGAAGAGAAGAATTTTACATTGTTGGACCAATTGGTAAATACACACAGGTACGGAAACCATAATTTCCAGGAAGGGTTAGTGGTGAGTAAGGTTTTAGAAACAATGATCAAGGAAAAAGAAATCAACTGGCATTTGTAGAGGTTCGCGTAAATTAAGGAGAGCTAGTACGAATACGTAAAAGGCACATTGACTAATCTAATTGATTTTTTTAATGATGTAACAGAAGGTTGATGAACAGAAAACAATGGATGGTATTTATATGGATTTTAAGAAAGCATTTGACAAAGTATCACATAAAAGGCTGGTTTCCAAAATTGAGGCTCAAGGAATAGGACGGTCAGCTTGGATGAAAAAGTTGGCTTAAGGACAGAAAACAGTACATTATGGTAAATAGATGTTTTTCAGACTGGAGGATGGTAGCCAGTGGTGTTTCCAAGGTTCAGTACTAGGGCCATTGCTTTTTTGATAGATATCCTCGGATGGTGATGGCAAACACGAGGGGGCATAGCTTTAAGTTGAGGGGTGATAGATATAGGACAGATGTCAGAGGTAGTTTCTTTACACAGAGAGTAGTAGGGGCGTGGAACGCCCTGCCTGCAACAGTAGTAGACTCGCCAACTTTAAGGGCATTTAAGTGGTCATTGGATAGACATATGGATGAAAATGGAATAGTGTAGGTCAGATGGTTTCAAAGGTCGGCGCAACATCGAGGGCTGAAGGGCCTGTACTGCGCTGTAATGTTCTATGTTCTATAACAACAACAACATATATTTATATAGTGCCTTTAACATAATAAAATGTCCCAAGGCGCTTCACAGGAGCATTATGAAATAAAACATGACACCAAGCTACATAATGAGATACTAGGTCAGATGACCAAAAACCTGGACAAAGAAGTAGGTTTTAAGGAGTGTCTTAAAGGAGGAAAGTGAGGTAGAGAGGTGGAGCAGTGTAGCGAGGGTATTCCAGAGCTTAGGGCCTAGAAAACTGAAGGTGGGCCACCAATGGTGGAGCAATTAAAATTGGGGATGCACAAGAGGCCGGAATTAGAGGAGTGAAGTTATCTCGGAGGGTTGTGAGGCTGGAGGAGAATTCAGAGATAGGGAGGGGCAGGGCCATGAAGGGATTTGAAATTCAAGGATGAGAATTTTAAAATCAGGTTGTTGCTTTACCTGGAGCCAATAAATGATTTGGATATTGGAATACAGAGTAAAACTCAAAATTTGCCAATGATACCAAACTTGGAAGTGTAGCAGATAGTGAGGATGATACCAAGTGACATAGATAGGCTAGCAGAATGGGCAGACAAGTGGCAGCTGGAATTTAATGCAGAGAAGTGTGAAGTGATGCAGTTTGGCAAAAGGGATAGGGAGAGGCAATATAGACTGTCATGCAGGCCCCTACCTGCCAAGAATGAGGCACATATATTTTGCCACATGGACATTAAATTTTAAAATTGTTGCTGGGAAGAAAAGAAGGCTTATTACAAGGGGTTGCCAAGCCCCTGGCAAGAAATGCATTTTTTTTTTCATACTAGCAGACAGTGTTGGAACAAGGGAACCAGTCCCTGCCCCAATACACAGAAGAGACCTGGTCAAACCAGTCGGTCACGTGACCACCCCTGCTGGCCAACTAGGGGAGTTTTAAATTGGAAAAACAGAATTTGAACTCAGAAAGCTGTTTGCTCCTGAACTAAAAAGACCTCTCGTGGCTGGCTTGCCGCCGCTTCTCCTGTCTGCTCTCATCTCTCTCACCAGCTTTGGAAACCATTGAAGACATATGAACCCCAAGAAAGAAAATTCTCCTATAGTGAACAAGGTTTAAGAAGAATACTGGGCCCCAACGAAAAGCAAGATCTACCTACAAGCAAGGACGACAGTGAGCTCGAAGCACAGTAACATAAACTCCTCTTCAAAGATTGCCTCAAACCTCTCAAATTTATTTTTCTTCTGCTCTTTTCTGTCTCTATTTGTATGTGCTTATCTTGTATGCGTGCTAGTGTGGGGCGCGGCATGTAGCCATAGGTGTTAACCGAATTAGAGTTTAAGTTTTGATAAATTTCACTTTTCTTCTTTAAACCTTAGAAAGCCTGTTTGTGCTCAATTCTTTGCCTTTATAATTGGAAAGCGGTGAACAAGGATTCACCAAAGGGGGAGCTCAAAACACAGTGTGTTTAAAAACATAAACCCTGCTACAATAAGACCAGCTGAAGGCTGAGAAAGACCCCGAGACACCTTTCTCACCTGGTTGTAACAGAAATTTTGGTGCTAGTGTCTGGAATTTTACCCACAGATAAATGAGAGAAATTGGAAGTGGGAAGCCAAATTGTTCCCAATCAAAAAAAGAGCAGGTTTTCAATATAGATTTTCTTGTGGTTGTGTGTGCTTGAATACTAACATATCTGCAACTGAAGCGAGTAGCTCTCCAAGCCAGGGTGAAGTAACTTGAGATAAGTTAAAAGCACTGCCTATGGAGGAGTTGAGAAAAATGGCTCTGCAGTGTGGGATCACTGTACATAGCAAGGCTAGGAAGTCTGAACTCCTAAGGCTAGTGGCCAACCATTTTTCCCTTGAATCTGAAGAAGCAGAAGCAGTGTTAGAAGCCAAATCTGACAGGGTATTGTTAGTAAAGATACAACTGGAACAAAGGAAACTTGATTTAGAAGACAGGGAAAAAGAAAAAGAGAGAGAGAGAGGCAGGAGAGGGAGAAAGAGAGAGCCTTCCAAAAGGAACGTGAAGAAAATGAAAGACAGAAGAAGGAACAAGAGAGAGAGAGGAGAGAGAGAGAAAGAATATTCTGGAAAGAATGCGGTTGAAGCGGCTTGACTTAACTACTGGGCAACAGAGTAACCCCAGTGAAAGCATGGCCAATATGGAGGAGCAGAATTCAGGCTGGGTATAAAATTGCTAAAACTCGCTCAATTAATTCCAAAATTCAATGAGGAAGAATGTGGAATTTTATTTTGTGTCTTTTGAGAAACTGGCAAGGCAGTTAAATGGCCAGCTGAGACCTGGTCTCTTTTAATACAAAGCAAGCTAACTGGAGAAGCCCATAAGATTTATTCCTTGTTGCCAGATGAGAGTTCATCAAATTATGAACTGACCAAAAATGCTATTCTCAAGGCATATGAATTAGTACCCGAAGCCTACCGCCAAAAGTTTAGACCCCTCAAAAAGCAAGCTAATCAAACTTATCTGGAGTTTGAAAGAAGTAAGCAGCTGGCTTTTGACCAGTGGCTGTGGGCTCTTAAAATACAGCTCAGCTATGAGACTCTCAGAGAAGTAATTCTGTTAGAGGAATTTAAAAACGTTCTCCCATTTTCAATAAACACCCATGTAAAGGAGCAATGGGTTCAGGGAGCCTGGCAAGCAGCAGTTCTTGCCGATGAGTTTTCTTTAATTTATAAGTTGGTTTCCCAGGGGAGACCCTTTCCTAATCACCCCCACAAATCTGAAAAGGACAAAGGGTGGAAAGGTGATATCCGCCCAGGCAGTCCTGGGTGAGAACGGAAAGCAGGAGACACAGGGACACTCCTCCAGGCAAAAAGGAAGGTACTGTGAGCAAGAGTGAGACCCAGAGACCTGTGTGCTCCCATTGTAATAAGGCAGGGCATTTAAAAGCTGACTGCTGGAAACTAAAGGGAAAACTGGTAGGGTTAATCAGGGCACACCCGCTCAGTGAAGACGGGACCCTGATGGAAAGCCCAGCAGAACAAGCTGTGACTTTAACTGCAGCAAGATTGCAACCCAGGAAGCTTAATACGGCCAGTGCAGGAAAAGTTAATAGAATTCCTGAAGGTTATCAGGGTTTTGTGTCTGAAGGGAAAGTAACCCCATATCCCTCGAGTGGGGCCTACAAGCCCATAATGATTCTCAGGAACACAGGGTCCACTAGATCCCCTTTACTGGGAAAAGGCCTGACCTTTCCCCCAGAGAATGCAGTGAACGCCAAAATGGTGGTGAATGGTATTGGAGGGTGTATGCCTGTACCTGTACACCGGTTGCACCTGGAATGCGACCTAGTTTCGGGATTGTACCTATTTTGCCTGTGGACGGGGTTGACCTGCTCCTAGGTAATGATCTAGCAGAGGTGAAGGTGGTAGCCCACACCCCCCCTCCCCCAGTAGTGAGAGAAAGACCACAGGAGGTCAGAGAGACAGGGCCGTGGCAGGAGATGGTTCCCTGCAGTTTTCCTGAATGTGTAGTGGATCAGGCCATGATCAACCAGCTCCCCCGGAGGAGACTGCATTGGCACTGCAGGCAGATGACCATGAGGTCTGCCTGTCCAAGACTTTCTTTGGAAAATTAGGAGACTCAGGGAATGAATTAAATGGATTTTCCCTAGGTGAGGCTCAGCGAGCCGACCCAATATTGCGAGAGTTAGCACAGTCTGCCCAATCTGAAAGTGAAGCAGAGGGAGTCCCTGATTGCTACTATTTAAGGAATGAGGTACTAATGAGGAAATGGAGTTCTCCTTACAGACCTGAGGGCGTGGAGTGGACAGTAGTTCACCAGTTAGTGGTGCCACAGAGTACCGGGGAGAAGTATTAAGAAGGGCCCACGAGACTACAGTGGCTGTACATGCCAGTATATGAAAGATCAAAGCCCGCATAAGACAACAGTTTGACTGGGCAAAACTCCACAAAGATGTGGTGGAGTACTGCAGGTGTTGCCGTATGTGCCAGGTTGAGGGGAAACCCCAACCTACGGTGAAATCTGCACCCCTAAGTCCTGTACCAGTGTAAGGAGGACCCTCCAGCAGAGGGCTGGTGAACTGTAAGGGACCCCTGCCGAGAACCAAAGGGGACAGGCAGGCACACGGCTGGCAAAAGTTTAGAAAGAGAAGGGGAAAAAGTGACTAAGAGGGTAGGTTAAAGGAAGTCCGGGAGGAATCCCGGATGAAAATCCCTCATGTCTGGTCAGTCAATCCTGAAAAATTAAAAAAGTTAGACCCCACATCCTCCTATGTAAATACAGACTCTAGAAGCACGCCACCAGAGTTGCTAACAGCATTTACAGGAACCTTCAGAGACAAAAAGAGACCTCTAGGGGGCGCAGAAACCAGGAAGGTGATGCCTCACCTAATTGAAGTGCCACAGGAGAGTGCAGTCAAGTCTGCACACATACCTGCAGGCAGGAGGTGTCCCAGAGAACAATGGGGAGATTAACAAAGAATCCTCCCCCACTGTCAGAGAAAAAGGGAACCACCCATCCCCTGAAGTCAAAAGTCTTTGCATGACTCAGCAAAGCACTGAAAGTGAGTTCGGGATAGAACTGCCCATGACGAACTCTCTTGAAAAAAAAACATTACCTCAACAGGAATAAAGCCCTAGGCAGTCATTGCAATGGGCAAACTGAAGAAAAGCTTCCCCAAAGAACCACATGGTTACTGGGATGCGAAAAATAGGAAATTAAAGCAGCCCTGGCACCTAGAAAAAACAATATTTAATAGGCTTTAAGAGTTATGAATGAATGGAAATGAATGAGAGAAATGCATGTTTTTCTTCCTGAATCTTATATTTCTCTCAAACCTTTTAATGAAATGCACCATTTTTTTTTCAAATCTCATTATATTTCCCTGGGTGTGAAGGTGTCATGCAGGCCCCCACCTGCCAAGAATGAGGCACATATATTTTGCCACATGGACATTAAATTTTAAAATTGTTGCTGGGAAGAAAAGAAGGCTTATTACAAGGGGTTGCCAAGCCCCTGGCTGGAAAGACATTTTTTTTCATACTAGCAGACAGTGTTGGAACAAGGGAACCAGTCCCTGCCCCAATACACAGAAGAGACTTGGTCAAACCAGTCGGTCACGTGACCACCCCTGCTGGCCAACTAGGGGAGTAAATTGGAAAAACAGAATTTGAACTCAGAAAGCTGTTTGCTCCTGAACTAAAAAGACCTCTCGTGGCTGGCTTGCCGCCGCTTCTCCTGTCTGCTCTCATCTCTCTTAACAGCTTTGGAAACCATTGAAGATATATGAACCCCAAGAAAGAAAATTCTCCTACAGTGAACAAGGTTTAAGAAGAATACTGGGCCCCAACGAAAAGCAAGATCTACCTACAAGCAAGGACGACAGTGAGCTCGAAGCACAGTAACATAAACTCCTCTTCAAAGATTGCCTCAAACCTCTCAAATTTATTTTTCTTCTGCTCTTTTCTGTCTCTATTTGTATGTGCTTATCTTGTATGCGTGCTAGTGTGGGGCGCGGCATGTAGCCATAGGTGTTAACCGAATTAGAGTTTAAGTTTTGATAAATTTCACTTTTCTTCTTTAAACCTTAGAAAGCCTGTTTGTGCTCAATTCTTTGCCTTTATAATTGGAAAGCGGTGAGCAAGGATTCACCAAAGGGGGAGCTCAAAACACAGTGTGTTTAAAACATAAACCCTGTTACAATAAGACCAGCTGAAGGCTGAGAAAGACCCCTAGACACCTTTCTCACCTGGTCGTAACAAGACTTAAATGGCATAGTTCTTTAGAGTGTACAGGAACAGAGGGATCTGGGCATCTGTGTGCATTGATCTTTGAAGGTGCCAGAAAATATTGAGAGAGTAGTTAGCAGAGCATGTGGCATCTTGAGCTTCATAAATAGGTATTGAGTACAAAAGCAAGGAAGTTATGTTGAATCATTATAAAGCTCTGGTTAGGCCACAGCAGGATTATTGCGTCCAGTTCTGGTCACCAAACTTTAGGAAGGATGTGAAGTTCCTTGAGCAGCTGCAGAGGACATTTATCGGAATGGTTCCACAGATGAGGAATTTTTGCTACAAGGTTAGGCTGGCAAAGCTGGAGTTGTTTTCCTTGGAGCAAAGGAGATTGAGGGGAGATTTGATAGAGGTGTACAAAATTATGACAGGTTTAGTTAAGGTAGACAAAGAAAAGTTGTTTCCATTATCTGATCATACAAGGCCTGGGGGACACAGATTTATGGTTTTGGGTAAGAGATGCAGGAGGAAATGTGAGGAAGAACTATTTTACCTAGCAGATGTTAATGACCTGGAATGCGCTGCCTACAATGGTGGTGGAAGCGGAGACAATGAATGATTTCAAAAGGGAATTGGAAAGGCATTTGAGGGAAATAATCTTTCAGGGCTGTAGGAATGGAGTGGGGGTTGGGAGTATTGTTCTACATCTGATCCGTTATAACTCTAAGGTCCCAGTGCTGAATTAACTGATTTAGACCAGAACAGCAGTGGTTAGTGTTACAGTTGGCCTCAGTGCAATTGAATAAAGAAGGGGAAGAATACATGTAGTGTTAAACTCCTGTGTAGCAGCATGGATACAGAGTTGTTTGACAGATGGGAAATAAAGAAACAGAGCAAATAGGTGGTGTTGGGATCGGACAAATATTGGAAATGGTGTATCCCAGTGGCACTTGCTTTGTTACCTTTTGTCCTCACTATATAGTTAAGATTTGGACTTGAGTATGGGGAACACAGTTTCAAAATTTGTTGATGACACAAAAGTAGGAGGACTGTACATGATGTCATGAGAGCATATACAGATTGGCGGAAAGGGCACAAGGTTTTCATTGAAATTTATTGTGCATAAGTGTGAGGTAATATATTTTAAGCTTTTTGGAAGAAAGACAAGGAAGCATACACCCAGTGGAAAGAAGCTGAAGATTGTGGATGAACAGAAAAATCAAGGTGTTTAAATATGTAATTATCTGAAACTGTGACTTCAGGTAGATAACACCATTAATAAATGCTAACAGTCTTTTGGATTTTAGAAATAGGTGTTACGGTCAAGGAGGGGTCGAAGGTCTTCCTTCTTTTCCCTCTCCTTGTTTGACCACAACAGATTTAATTCTTTCTTAAAGTGGATATACTGGCCATTTCAGTAGGTGTTTGATTACTTACTTGCTATGATCATAACAAGAACCAATTGGACAGGTTTTCTTGAATTAACAAAGAAGGAGGTTAGCTTTATTGTACTTAAACCGAACTAATAAAATAATAAATAATGCGCCAACTTTCACTCTCACACACACACTAGAGGTTTACACACACACAAATAAGTTACAGAGTGGGGAATGTAGATTGGTTGAGTTAGAGTCCATAAAAAAGGTATACAGTCTGTGGAGTTTGGTGATTTGGCTGGCTTCTAGCTGAATTCAGTGATCCTGAGGCTTTTAGTTTGAAGAGGTAAATGACTGGCTCGATGAGTCTCTTGGAAATAGCGATGCAGATGATTTCCTCCAACGGGGTTTCTGATTGTAGCCGGAGTATGCAAAGGTAGTCAGTCAACAAGCAGGATTTGCTGCAGAGAAAACACCATCTTAAAACCACAGATGGGGAGGGGCTTGTCTCATGACAGTCACTGTGATTCAAATATAGCAGTTAGCTGTATTTCTCTGCTTTCTGACGGAATAGGTAGTTCCTTTAAACTTCCTGGATCATGGTTCTTGCTGGGAAATATAGCCATTTTGTCTCCCTCGTCACAGTCCTTTGCAATGTAGGATACAGTGTAACAAACTAGGTGGTCATCTTAAGCTACCAGCAGTCATCCATTTTTCAATGTTCTTTCTAAATTTCTTCAAAAAAATTAAAGTCAGATCTCCAGTCAGTGGACCAAAGAAAATCAGCGTTCAACAAAACACATTGGCGCAACATAGGGGCAAGAATAAAGAAGCTTTAGTACATTTGCACAAATCATTGGTTAAGCTCCAGTTAGAGTACTGTGTGCAGTTTTGGGTGCCCCATACAAGGAACAGTAAAGCAATACAGAGCTGGATTTTATGCATGGCCCGCAATAATATGCCGATCAGGTCACCCTCCCCCCACCCCCAATCATGTGGAGGGGGCAGGCTCTCCGACGCTGGCAATGCGTCAGCTGCTTGTGCACAAACGCAGGTGCCATTTTTAAAGCCGTGCTGGCTAATTTACATTTTTTAAGTTATACCCCCCCCCACAGTACTGATTTAAAAATCTGCCGCCCCCTTCCCACTCCCCAATAACAATAAAATTCATTACTTGCCCTCTCTCCAACCAAAGCACTTACCTTCCACACTTGATCGTTCACCCGCCCAAACTGAACAAAGTGCACAGGTCACCCCGTCCCCACCAACCCCTACACTAATGATGTAAATATGACCCTGTCCCTCCTCCCCACACTAAAAATCTTAAGTTCCCTCCTTCCCCACCACCACAGCATGTGGGAAAGTGAAGGCACATGAGTGCCAATGCCGCTCAGAAGATCAATTTTATGTAAATGTATGTATTCAGCTAATTTGAATATTTTAATCCGGGTCCTGTCACCCAGCCACAGGGGAGCCGCCATGGAGCCTCGCTGCTGCTGGGAAGATCAGGCCCGGCCCGGCCCTCCCGGCACTGGGCTCCGTGGCGGGCCGCTGCCGGAGCAATCTTCCGGCTCCCCCGCCACAGAGCCCGTTGTTGGGAGCTTTGTAAAATCCTGGCCACAGAGTCTTCATCCAGCAAGTTGATGCTAGTGATGGGAAATTATAGCTATAGGAACAACTTGAAGTAATAGGACTATTTGCATTGCAGCAGAGAAGTTTAGGAGAAAATTTAATAAACGTTTTTAACATTTCAAAGGGAAATACTAATTTCTCCAATTGGGAAGTAAGTGATTGGGGTTGTCAAGTTAAAATGGCCACTAAGACATTGAGGACATTGATCAGAAAAAAATTCTTTATGCTGAGTTGTTGGAACATGAAATGCTTTGTCCTAGATAAATGCTTTTGTCCTATGTTGCATAGTTGAGGCAGAAACTATTGCATCTTTAAGGAAGAAAATGGATATGCATTTGAAACAGAGCAAGTGAGTGAGATTAGTTTTAGATTGCTCTAGTAGGGAACCAGCACAAACATGATGGCCTGAAAGGTCTCCTTCTGTGATGTACACCATTGTCTGTAGATGTCAGGTGAATACAAGATTGGCTTGGCTGTGATGCTCCTATAGTTGAACAACCTGCAGCGATTCACCATCTAGGCTCACATATGGAAATTATCTGTTTTGTTGAGGTACCGGGGAATGGCTTTTAGAGAGGAACTAGCAGAAGAAGTAGACCACTCGAGCCTGTTCCCCCTTACAATAAAATTCTGGCTGATCTTCTACTTCAACTCCACTTTCCTGCCCTATCCCCTTATCCCTCGATTTCCTTGGTGTCCAAAAGCCTGTTGATCTTGCTTTTGAATATACTTATTGATTGAGCATCTACAGCCCTCTAGGGTAAAGAATTCCAAAGAGTTACAATCCTCTGAGTGAATAAATTTCTTCTCATCGCAGTCCTACATGGCCAAATTCTTATCCTGAGACTATAATCCCTACTTCTAGATTCCCCAGCCAGGGGAAGCATCTTCTCAGCATCTATCCTATCAAGCCCGCTAATAATTTTATACGTTTCGATGAGATCACCTCTGATTCTTCTAAGCTCTAGAGAATATAGGCTCATTCTACTCCATCTCTCTTCATGGGACAAGCTTGTCATCCCAGAAATCATAGCCTTCATTACAGCCCCTCGAGGGCAAGTATATCCTTCTTTAGCTCAGGAGATCAAAAATGCAAACAGGAGGCTGGATTTAATGGGCTCCCCAGAGACAGGCTAGGGGGTGAAGGGGGATCATAGAATTATAACGGGAGGTGCACCGCAATTTAGCTGGGGGTAGTATAGGTCGAAGACAGCCTTCTCACCCAGAGGCCAGTTGAGGCCCTCAAGAGGCCTATTAACAGGCACTTAAGGGCCTCTTCCATCGCCGCTGGCATTCAGCCAGCGGCAGTGAGGAGCCTCCACCACGCGGGGAAGTCATCTAGTAAAACTAGGCAACCTCCCTGCTGGCTTGTGGGTGGGGGCAGGGGGGAGAGGGGGTTGTGTGGTCGGGTGGCAATCTGTGGCCCATGGAGCGCCCCTGGTGGAAACCACCCCACCTTCCTCAACCCCACTTCACCTGCACTCAATGCCCACCCTCCCTCCTCCCATCGTCGGGGCCTGCCAGACTGGCTGCGGCAATCCTGCCTCACTTACCTGGGGTACGGGTCTCCACCGCTGGGCCTGGTTTCAAGGCCTCCTGCAGTAATGGCAGTGGCCACCACTCCCAGTGGTTCTGCCAATACTGCTGAGCTGCCGGCCTTCTAATTGGTCGGTAGCTCTTGCAGGCGGGATCCCCATCTTTAAAGGGATGGGGATCCCGGCACCAGGTTGTTAATTGCCAGAGCACCATTAAATAAAGCAGGGGTGGGGGGTGATTCCAAATGACTGAGGTGGGGTTCCCACTGCCTTTTTTGCCCAGCGCTGGGAGTCCCGCCGGCTCCACTAAATTTAGCCCAGTACTCTAGGTGTGGTCTCACCAATGTCCTGTATGATTGCAGCAAGGCTACCTTACTCTTAACTCTGACCCCTTGCAATAAAGCCTAACAAACTATTTGCCTTCCTAATTGCTTGCTGTACCTGCATGTTAACTTTCTGTGATCCCTGTACAAGGACACCCAAATTCCACTGCATATCTGCATATTAACTCATCTCTTATCTTTAAAAAAAAAATATTCTATGATTCTGTTCTTTCTACCATAGGGGATATTTTCACATTTTCCCACATTGTACTCCATCTGCTACCTGTTTTTTCCCACTCATTTAACCTGCCTAAATCCCTTTACAGCTTCTTTGCAACCTCCTCGCAGCTTATTTTCCTAATTAGCTTTGTATCATCAGCAAACTTGATACATTACACTCAGTCCCCTCATCTAAGTCATTGATATAGATCCACATTCCTAATAATAGATTCTAACATTTTTCATACTACTGATGACAGGCTAAGTGGTCTATAGCTCCCTGTTTTCCTTCTCCCTCCTTTCTAGAATAGTAGGATTACAGTTGCTACCATCTAATCCATAGGGAGCATTCTCAAATTTAGGGGATTCTGGAAAATGAAAACCAATGCATCCACTACTTCTGCTACCACTTCTTTGATATCCTAGATTGTAGGCCTTCCTGTGCAGGAGATTTGTTGGCTTTTAGTCCCATTAATTTCCCAGTACTATTTCTATACTAATTAATTACTTTAAGTTCCTCATTCTCACTAGACCCTTGTTTCCCCACTATTTCTGCTTTTATGGTGTGTTGTACTGTGAAGATAGGTCCCAATTATTTGCTTAATCTCTTTGTCATTTCCTTATTCCTCATTATAATTTCTCCTCTCTCTACATCTAAGGGACCCACATATGCTTTTGTTAATCTTGTTCTTTGTACAGACTTATACAGATCTTACAAACTGTTTTTTATATTTTTATATTCCTTGCTAGTTTACTCTCATTCTGCTTTCTCCCTCTTTATCAATTTTTTGATCATCCTTTGCTAATTTCTAAAGCCCTCCTAATCTTCAGGCTTGCTCTTTTTGGGAAGATTGTAAGCCTTTCTTTTAATCTAATACTCTAGTTAGCCACAGTTGGACCACATTTCTTGTGGCGTTTTTGTTCCTCAAAGATGAATGAATGTTTGTTAAGAGTTATGAATATTTTCCTTAAATGTTCACCATTGCTTATCTACGTTCATATCTTTTAATCTAATTTTCTATTCTACCCTAGCCAACTTCTCTCATACCTGTGTATATGGTTTTATTTAAACTTAAGACCCTAGTTTCATACTTAAACACATCACTCTCAAACACAATGTGAAATTCTATTGTATTATGATCACTTCTCCCCAGAGATCCTTTACTGTAAGATTACTAACTAACACTGTCTCATTACGCAATACTGGTTCCCTTTTTGCTTCCTGGACATACCATTCTAGAAAACATGATAGAATGCATTCCACGAACTTGTCCTCCAAACGTCTTTTGCTAATTTGGTTTACCCAGTCTATATGACGATTAAAATCCAAGCAATCATTCCATTGCCCTTGTTACATGCTGCTCTAATTTGCTAATTTATACCCTGTCCAAAACTGTAAGTACTTTTAGGGGGCCTATAAACAACTCCCACCAGTGTGTTCTATCCTTTGCTATTTCTTATCTCTACCTATTCCGATGCTATGTTCTGATTGTCTAGGCTCAGATCCTTTCCACTCCTGTCTTTATCTTATCCTTTATTTTCAGGCTAATCCCTGTCCTTTTCCATTTTGCCCATCTTTTCTAAAATTCAAGTTCACTGGAATGTCCCAAATTTGGTCACTCTTCAACCACGGGCACAAATTTTGCTCCCATATGGGTGCGATTATGGAGGTGAGTGAGAGCGAAAATTTGCATCACCAGCCAATGTGCCGGTTTGCCAGCATTATCCCACCTGGACCATTTTCCTGGAGGCGGGATCGGGGTCGGCAGGACCACCCAGCCGCAAGTGGCTGGTAGCCAATTAAGGGGCCTTTTTAAGGTCTATTGTCAGAGGCCGACTAGAATTTTCCAGTCAGCCTGTGGGCCCCATGAGGTGTCGGAAAATAGGCCAGCTGCCTGAAGGCTCTCTCCTGGTGGCAGACGGTGGGGTCAGCACTCCAGGCAGGCTTTGAGGCCCTCCCCACCTACCTGCCCACAGGCCGTCCTGTGGAGGAGTTCCCCTTCCATGATGGTGGCTCAGTAGCTGTGGCCATTTTTTATATTAAAAGTTTTAAAAGTTGCTGAGAGGGCACTTCAAGATGGAGGTGCCCTTTCTCTTTCTTACCTGCAATGGCAGGCAGCAGTCAGAACCCCCTCAAGACACTAATTGGCCAATTTGTGGGAAAGAACTGCCAAGTGACTGTTTCCCACACAGTACGGGGTCATGATGCCCATTTGACCCTGATGTTGGGGTCCCGACTCAAAATCCTGCCCCATGTCTCAGTAACGGCTACAACATCAAACCCATTTGCCTCTACTTGTGACATTAATTTATCTGTCTTGCCATGAATGCTTCATGCATTCAGATATCATGCCTTTAATGCTAACCTTTTGCTATGTTATTCCCTGATTTGATCTTTAGACACTAATGCCCTGTTAGCTTTGTTAAAATTCCTGTCCTTTCCTGACTCACTCTGCTTGATTTAAATCAAATCACTACTCTGCTGTACAGCCTTAACTTTCTTCTTTAGAAAGGTGACATCTCCAACAGTGCAGCACTCCCTCAATACTGCACTGGAATGTCAGCCTATATTTTGTGCTCAAGTCTTTGCAGTGGGACTTGAATCCACAGCCACCTGAAGTGAGGGTGTGCTATCCACTGAGTCAAGGCTGACACTTAAGGAAAAGAGGATATTGGGTCACATGGGAAGTAACATTTAAAAAAAAAACGAGTGGAAATGAGTTAAAATCATGGAAGTAAATCTTCTATGGTTAAAAAAGTTTCAGTTAGTAACAAGAACAATTCAATAATAACGTTAAAAAAGTACATTTAGAAATTGGCTATTAAGTCAGGCAGTTGGAACTTCATAACAAAAAAGCAGCTATTATTTGCAAATTACCATGTTAATTGGTATGCTGACAGCACCTGATGTAAGAATAAATAAATAATTTGCAGAATGAGTAAGAGGATTAAGAATGTCTGTAAGAAAATTGTTATATTTGGTCAAAAAGGACAGAAGGATGTGAATATGGGCCTTAATAAATGAAGTATTCATTTGTATTTTCTATACATTTAGACAAGGCTGGGTTTGGAAATAATTTTACCACTGGTGACAGTAAATCAATTGCACGGAGTATGGAAGCAATTATTGTGAGCTGCATGTTCAAGCCTTTGATCACACGATGTGCCTCCACTACACACGAATTACACAGTGCTGAGAATCTGGTAAGAATCTCTTTTGGAAGCCAATTTGTTGTGAGTTTGATATTGTCTTCATGGTATGTCACTTTATAATAATATTTGCTTGGAAATTAAGTTTCAAGAGAAGCTTCTTACTATGAAGTCAATAAAAAACAGTCTTTAAACTTTACCTCAAGTCAAGGGGCGGGGGCTGCTAAATTCAATAGCCCCCAAAAACAGGCTTGGAGATTGCAATGCACCATTAACCCATGACGATTGACTGCAGCGCAGGCAGCAGGCCAACTTTGTACAGGCTGCTGTTCTAAATGATTTCAGCGTCCAGTGTGCTATCCACTGAGCCAAGGCTGACACTTAAGGAAAGAAGGATATTGGGAGGCATGGGAAGTAACATTTTTTTTTAAATGAGTGGAATCTTCTATGGTTAAAACAAGTTAGTAGCAAGAACAATTGATATGTTGACAGCAGCTGATGTAAGAATAAATAAATGATTTGCAGACCAGTGAGAATGAGTAAGAGAGTTTTAAGAGGATTAAGAATGGCTCATCAGTGCTAAATGGCTGAGGATGGGGCCAATGTTGTGAGTGGCTAGTACCAGTTAAAGCTAGCCTGCACTGCTTACAGTTAGCCTGCAGCTTTCAAAGAGGAGGTGCATTGTGGCTGGAGCAGTTGCTAGCAAGCAGGCTGGAAGTGAATCTGATCTGAAAAAGAGTGAAAATTGGCACAACGTGGAAGAGAACATGCTCCAAAGTCTTTGGACACTGCACTGAGGCCTTGGTGGAGGAGTTGGAAAGTAGGAGAGATGCCCTGTATCTTCATGGAACCAGGAGGCCCACGAGACACGTGCTGAGAAGGCAGTGGGAGCAGATATCCGTGAAGATCAGTACCGGAGTCAAGCCCTGAGGATCTGGATGCAGTTCCACAATAAGTTCAGTGACCTCTCATGAGTTTTCAAGGTCGGTGAATGCATCTTCAAATGCCATAACCTACCAATTGCACTATTAGCCTCAACCACTGCTCACATCACCATATCCCCATCACTCACCTACCAACAATCTCTATCAATCAGGACTCATATCTGACATTCATATGCTGCACCTCACTGTCATACACTTAGCACTGCTGCATGCCTCACACTCACATCTCACAGCTTGTACAAACTGCCAGCTATTCAACTATGACCGCCACATCATCCAAATAGATTGCACAACACTCATTGACACTTCCTTCTGTCTTGCAGGACATGGTGATGCACAACTGAGCGCAGCAGGAGCAAATCAGAGGACGATAGGTGATCCTGTATGTTTTGACCCCCATGGAGGAGACGGTGCTGGCCATTATTCGGATGCATATTGCTGAGGCCGTGGCTTGTCTGAAGCCATTGAAGGTGGCAGTATCCTCATACCTAATCCTCCTTCTTGCATCCCACCTCCTCTTCACCCCACACACTCTTCTGATTTACAAGCTGTAGATGGTGTAAGCATGCACCTGTTATTTTCCTTACCTCCCTCCACTACAACCTTACCTATGTGCCTTTCTCTAAAAATGTGCAAACTGGCCAGGCAGTGACAGAACCGCAAAAGATAGTGATGATGAAGACGCACTATCACTCAATTTCACACTTGCAGCCACCAGCTCAGATACTGACACTGTGTGCAATTTAGAGGAAAGCATAGAGGCGGGATAATCACATCTTGAGACACCGGGCACTAGCGGCCTGCAGCCAGGGCTGGGGAAAGGATACCGCAGGTGCCAGCTTGTGGAGGACAAGTTTGCACATGAGTTCTATTGCCGAGGTGACTACTTTGATGAGGCAGCCTAGAGTAGAACGCTGCTGGATATGCACAATGAAATACTTGGTGCACCGGCAGGCCTGCCAGAAAATCTGTGATCAGTGTCAAGGAATATGGAGAATCCAGCACCAACTTGACATAGGACCTTGCGCAGAGCTTGGAGTCCATCTATCCAGCATGGAAGTGGTGACCAATTCCATCAGCAGACTTGTGGACCCAATCATAATGCAGCATCTGATGGCCAATAGAGTCAAACAGCACAGAAACAGGCCCTTTGGCCCATCGTGTCTGTGCTGGCCATCAAGCCCCTGCCTATTCTAATTCCATTTTACAGTACTTTGCCCGTAGCTTTGTATGCTATGGCATTTCAAGTGCTTATCTAAATACTTCTTAAATGTTGTGATGGTTCCTGCCTCTACCACCTCTTCAGGCATTGCGTTCCAGATTCCAACCACCCTCTGGGTGAAAATTTTTTTCATGAAATTCCCTCTAAACCTCCTGCCCCTTACCTTAAATCTATGCCCCGGTTATTGACTAAGGGAAAAAGTTTCTTCATATCTAATCTATCAATGCCCCTCATAATTTTGAAAACCTCAATCATGTCCCCCCCTCAGCCTTCTCTGCTCTAAGGAAAAGCCTTTTCAGTCTCTCTTCGTAGGTGAAATGCTCCAGCCCAGGCAATATCCTGGTGAATCTCCTCTGCACCCTCTCCAGTGCAGTTACATCCTTCCTATAGTATGGTGACCAGAACTGTACACAGTACTCCAGCTGTGGCCTAACTAGCATTTTATACAGCTCCATCATAACCTCCCTGCTCTTATATTCTATGCCTCGGTTAAAAAAGCCAAGTATCCCATACGCCTTCCTAACCACCTTATCTACCTGTGCTGCTGCCTTCAGTGATCTATGGACAAGTCCCTGTGACCTTCTATACTTCCTAGGGTCCTACCATCCATTGTATATTCCCTTACCTTGTTAGTCCTCCCAAAATGCATCACCTCACAGGATTAAATTCCATTTTGCCACTGCTCCATCCATCTTACCAGCCCATCTATATTGTCCTGTAATCTAAGGCTTTCCTCCTCACTATTTACGACACCACCAATTTTCGTGTCATCTGCAAACTTACTGATCATACCTCCTATATTCACATCTAAATCATTAATGTGCACTACAAACAGCAAGGGTCCAGTGTTTTTTCATGTCCCCGCTTGGCTCTCCTAATTACTTTTTTAAGTACGCCCCCCCCTACACTTTCTATACTCCTCTAGGGCCTCCGTTGTTTTCAGCGCTCTGAATCTGCCATAAGCTTCCTTTTTTTTTCCTGATCCAATCCTCTATATCCCTTGACATCCAGGGTTCCCTAGACTTGTTGGTCCTACCCTTCACCTTAATGGGTCCATGTTGGCTCTGAACTCTCACTATTTCCTCTTTGAATGACTCCCACTGGTCTGACGTAGACTTTCCTACAAGTAGCTGCTCCCAGTCCACTTTGGCCAGATCCTGTTTTATCATACTGAAATCGGCCTTCCCCCAATGTCTCAGCTTTCATGATAGCACAAGCAGCTTCCACCAGAAGTCTGAATCTGAAGCTCAGACTGAAGTCATACAAGGTCCGCTTTCTGCCATGTAAACTCAGACTGCTTCCATCATGACTGTGGATTACAGTGTGCAAAGAGGCTTGGAGCTTGTCACAGCAGTCCAGCAATATGCCCTCCAACAAATTACTAGGATTGCCGAGGGACCACCCTGGGGGGAATGGCAGTGGCTTCATGAAATACAAATTTGCTGTGTTCTCGCAGAACGACACCATTTGTCCTCCCACTACCTTTGCTAGTCTGCCAGTGTCCTTGATGTTGCCGGTCAGCCAGCCAGCCCAGACTGCTGCCGCCCAAGCCCAATCCAAAGCCAGGCCTCCAAGGCCATCTGCAGTCTCCAGCACTGAAAGTCAGCAGCTTTCCACCAGCCATTTTGCCACCACTGGAGTAGCACTGTTTAGGAGCACTAGGATAGACAAAGGCACACTAAGGTAGGCACTAACACAAAGGCAGTTACTCGACCGTTGTATGCAATATGGCATGATTTCATTTATAAATTTGGTTTGGAATGTTTATTTTGTGGTGGTTCTTATTTTTGCATTGCGGCCAAATGAATGCTTTGATGGTCAGTGACAGAGGGAAGGTAAGGTGTAGGACTGTTGGTGAGTGGGGAATTGGGGTCATGGTTACTGGTATTGCACGCAGATGAGTTTTCGCTGTTAACCATCATAACTGGAACGATGACTAAAAACAAGTATGATTAAACCACTTTTGTATCACGAGGGGTTTAGTAATTTTTATTTTAAACCCAAACCTAAAAGACATATGGCTGACTGCAATCAGTCCATTTTGCATTCGTGAATCTTCAGCATATTGATATAAACTGTATTTGTATAAATTCTTTTCTTCAGGGGCTTTATTGCGACATTCGGCAACTTATTCAATTCATCAAAGAGGCTCACGGGAATGTTTTTAGAAGGGTGGCACTAAGCGCTCTCCTAGATAGTGCAGAAAAGGTAACGCCTGGTAAGAAACCTGAAGACACTGAAGAAAAGAAAGTGTCAGTTGGCAAAAGGTATGCTACTCTTATGGCTTCAACAAAATTGATTTTTTTTGGTGACTGTATGTGTGACTAATAGTGCAGTTATAATTTGAAGAGGTAAAATGAAAAAGTGCTTAACAGTTCTTGTTTTCGTAAGAGAGAAATGTGAGGGGTGTTGTGCATCATTAGTATCACAATGACACCACATGCAGAACTAATTTGCATTATCCCCCTGTGGCCTAGAAATTTGAATGCGCAGCACTTGTTTTACAGGTGGAAAATGGATGCTGTAGGATTCCATATAAAGTGCACACTCACTCTGTGCAGGAAGTGCTCTGCATGCCATTTAGTTTAGAGTGCCCTATAGTTGCCTAGGGCACCTGGCTGAAATTGGCATTATGCAGATTGAAACATAGATATGGAATTTGCTGACAATGTGTGATACTGGTCTTGCACCTATGGCGTGTGTCATAGAGTTATACAGCACAGAAACAGGCCCTTCGGCCCATCGTGTCTGTGCCGGCCATACAGCACATACAGCATTATATTAGAACAGAAGTTCCAGGAAATTGTGGCATGGGTGACATATATCATTACCTACACCACTTCATAATTTCCAAGGACTTTGGCACCCCTCTGCCCCATTAAAATCAATAGCGATTGCGAATTGCTGCATTTAAGCCAGTATTCATGCCACTGCCACTTGGACTTTAAAAAAATGGCACTGGAGACCTGGTAGCAGTGTGGTTTATTTATTAAAAATGGTTTCTTATGATGCCTCATTATCCACGCTGTGGACACAAGATAAATCGGAAGAGAATCCCTAGCCCCATTCTCAAAAATCAAATTACAGTTAACATTACTGCCTGCAGGAGTATAGAGATCAATTTAAGCAGCCAATAAGTCATTGATCAAAGCAATGTCCTTGACATACATCATTGGCATTGTAATAATTACCATCATAATAAGCATTAGTGTAATGGAATATTTCCCATTACTTTACTGCTGTTGAGTTCCGTGCTTGATTATTATCATCGTGAAAAGAAATCTTACCATTCAATTAACTACTTCACACATGCTCATTTCTAATTATTCCCATATTGATATCCCAAAGCTGATTCACAGACGCATGGACTTGAATTGATTCACAGTGTACGGTTACATTCTTGGCCTTCCAATACTGTATGCATATGCAAACAGGTAATCTGGTTCACGTTGTGTCAAATAACATGCAGTGTCTCCCTGAGGAAGCTAATTGTGGCCTCAAAGTACAACAGAATAATGAAGGGTAGCACAATAACAGTGAGTGCTTATGTATCCCCTTAACTTTCTCCATTCCATTTGTTAACTGCGTGGTGAAATCTCCATGTAACACTTAAATACCTGTTGAAAGATAAATCAATTTATTTAGAATCTCATTGGGACATACCTACACGTTCTGTTACATACACATGGCCCCTGAAATGGGTTTTACCTTAAAGAATAAATGAACCTTAAAAGCCTTTGTGGTAATTTAGGTAAATTTGAGAAGAAGTAAATGTTACAGTCTGCTACTAGCAAGCACCTTTTATAACAATAATCTGTTGGTATATTGATAGTTCAGAAATTAAGGAAACTGAATGCAATCAGAAATATATACAAGCTACAAAACTGACTGGATCAATACATTGGCCATTGGCTATACAGTTTCTAATTTGCCCTTATGCTCACTGCAGCGTATTATAATCAGTTCAGCAGCAAATTTTGACTTTAGGATCAGGGAACCTAATGGTCTAACTTATTGCACTCGTCATCAGTATTGCCATTGTAGCACATTCTGAGCCATAGGAACACGAGTAGGCCTGTCAGTTCCTCAAGCTTGTTCTGCTATTCATTTTGCTAATGGTTAATCAATAGTTCTTGGACTGTGCCAGTGGATTCACCGCCCCGTCCCAGCAATGTCCATTAACTGTGCACAAACTGTGCCCTTGCCATCCATGAGCTGATTGTGGATGATTGCATCAACATCCTGGCCTTGATGGAAATCTGGCTGAGGAGTAATGACACCTTCCCCCAAAATGAAACTTTCCCGCCAGGCTATACCTTCCACCACTTGCTCCACCCAAACTGCCGCAGTGGCAATTTAGTCGTTATAATCAAATCACACTTTAGTTTGCTCATCTGGCACCTTTTTTGAGCTTCTCATCTTGTTCCACCCCTCTCTCCTCTCATTTTAAATCCTTTACCATCCACCAAAGTACCAAGCCAAGTTTCTCACCAACGTATTTTCACTGCTTTCCTCCCTCAGCCTCTGTATTGAGCGACTACTCATCTTCAGTGATTTCAACCTCCGTTTTGGCTCATCATGCTCTCTCTCCTCTGAGTTCATTGCCCTCTATCCTCCCTAAAAATCTCCCTCCGTATTAAACCCCCCTACCCTTATTCATAGCTATCCTTTTGGCCTTGCCATCTCACATAGCCTTGCTACTTTGTCCATGTCAGTCACAGATAAGGCCATTTTTGTTCACTTCCTTATAAAGCTCTCCTCCCACATCTCCCTTCCTCCTCACAACTCCACATTCTTCTTGCGTCCGCCTCAGAAAAAATTGTCCCCTAAATCACATGTGTCGGGTTCGGGTCAGGTTGGGCCGAGTCTGGGTCGAGTCAGGTCGGGTCGGGTTGGGTAAGTCTGCTGGTAAGTATTGAAATTAAAAAAACTTACCTGAGCTGGGAGTCTGGGACGAAACTAAGTCTGTGCAGTGAGCGAGTGACATCGCAATGATGTCATCGCGCATGTGCTGCAGCTTCGTGGAGATTCCGAGTCCGAAGGTGAGTAAAGGGATGGTCGGCTCGGTCAGGGTGGGTTCAGGTCGGGTCGGGCTCGGGGCAAAATCGGAGGGACCAGGGCTGGGTTGGGCTTGGGTCTGCGGTGGTTCGGTCGCGTTCTTTTTTCCCGACCTAAGCAGGCCTCTACTCCCGGATTCTACATTCCTCTGCCAAAATTGCTCACCTTTCTGGGATCATCCTGGAATACAAAGAATACCCTGGCTTCTCTTCTCCACGATAAACCTCCTTAAATCCCTCTCCCATACCTCTTCCACCCTCACCCCCAACAACAAGTGCAAGACGCTCATGGATTTCTTTGACAGTAAGACTGAGACCATCCGTTTAGCTGCCTCTGCTGCTTCCCTCCCTTCCCCTCGTCCCATGAGGCCAAATTTCCCCTGCCCTAGCTCTGAAAACACATATTCCTCTAGTTTCTCTCCTATCTCCCCTTATGTCCTCTCCATGCTCATCTTGGCCATGAGACCCATCTTCATTTCTTCTACCCTGTTCCCACCAAACTGCCGACCACCCAAATTTAAGTCTTGCCCCACATGTTAGCTGATATTGTTAATAATTCCCTCACTTCAGATACTCGTTCAAATCTGCTTTGATTACCACTTTCCTCAAAAAAAAAAGAAATTCTTGACTGCCAACTTTCTTTCTTTTTCTCTCCAAAGTCCTTAAGCGTGCCCAGCTTTACCACAACTGCGTGTTTGAATCACTCCAATTGTGTTTCTGCCCATGTTACAGTACTGAAATTACACATATCAAAGTTATAGATTAAATCCTATGTGACTGTGACAAAGGTAAACTGTCTCTCCTCTTCCTTCTCGACTTGTCTGCAGCCTTTTACATTATCATTCTCCAATGCTTCTCCTTTGTTGTCCACCTTGGTGGGATTGCCCTCTCCTCATTCCATTTTTAACTATCCATTCATAGAATCACCTACAATGGTTTCTCTTCCCACTCCCACACCATTACCTCTGGAGTTCCCCAAGGATGCATCCTTGCCCCCGTTCTATTTCTCATCTGCATGCTGCCTCTCAGCTACATCATCTGTAACCACATCATGCTTCACATATTGACCCCTTCACTGTCTCTCATTTGTCACACTGCTTGTCCAAAATCCTGCTAAATATTGGGAAGACCAAAGTCATTGTATTCAGACTCCCCCACAACCTCCATTCCCTAGCCACTGACTCCATTCCTCACTCTGGCAGCTGTCTAAGGCTGAAGCAGACTGTTCGCAACGTTGGCATTGTATTTGACCCCAAAATGAGCTTCTCAGCACATATCTGCTCTATCTCCAAGATCGCCTACTTGCACCTCGTGACAACGCTTCAGTGCATCTGCTGAAACCTTCATTTATGCCTTTGGCACCTCTAGACTTGAATATTGCAATGCTTTCCTGGCCAGCCTCCCATCTTACACCAGACATAAACATGAGGTCATCTAAAACTCTGCTGCTTGAATCCTAACTCGACCCAAGTCCCATTCAGCCATCACCAATGTGCTTGCTGACCTACATTGACTTCCTGGTCCAGCAATACCCCAATTTTAAAATTCTTAACCTTGTTTTCATATCCCTCCAAGGCCTCAACCCTCCCTATCTCTAGCATCCTCGAGCTCTGAACTGTCTTTGAGATCTCTGTGCTCGTCCACTTCTGGCCTCTTGTCTAAGTCCTATGCTCTGGAATTCCCTCCTTAAACGTCTCCACCTCTCTACCTCTCTTTCCGCCTTTTAAGCCGCTCATAGCCAAGCTGTTCCATTTCCTGACACCCTACAGCTACAACACTGGCATCTACCCAACAATGTGGAAAATTGCCCAGCTATGTCCTGTCCACTAAAAGCAGGACAAATCCAATCAGTCCAATTACTGCCCCATCAGTCGACTCTCGATCATCAGCAAAGTGATGGAAGGTGTCGTCGACAATGCTATCAAGAGCCACTTAAACATCACAAGCTTCTCACTGATGCTCAGTTTGGATTTTTCCAGGGCCACTAGGCTCCTGACCTCATTACAGCCTTGGTCCATTCATGGACAAAGGAGCTGAACTCAAGAGGTGAGGCGAGAGTGACTGCCCTTGACATCAAGGCAGTATTTGACAGAGTGTGGCATCAAGGAGCCCTAGTAAAATTAAAGTAAATGGGAAACAGGGGAAAAACTCTCCACTGGCTGGAGTCATACCTAGCACAAAAGAAGATGGTTGTGGTTGTTGGAGGCCAATCATCTCAGCCCCAGGGCATTGCTGCAGGAATTCCTCAAGGTAGTGTCCTACGCCCAACCATCGTCAGCTGCTTCATCAATGACCTTTCCTCCATCATAAGGTCAGAAGTGGGGATGTTTGCTGATGATTGTATGATGTTCAGCACCATTCGCGATTCCTCAGATACAGAAACAGGAAGACCTGGATAACATTCAGACTTGGCTAAGAAGTGGCAAGTAATATATGCGCCACACAAGTGACAGACAATGACAATCTCCAACAAGAGAGAATCTAACCGTCTCCCCTTGATATTCAATGGCATTACCATTGCTGAAACCCCTGTATCAAAGTCCTGGGGGATACCATTGACCAGAAACTGAACTGGAGTTCACATACACATAAAAACTGTGGCTACAACAGCAGGTCAGAGACTAGGAATTCTGCGGCGAATAACCCACCTCCTGATGCCCCAAAACCTGTCCACTATCTACAAGGCACTAGTCAGGAGTGTGATGGAATACTCTCCACTAGCCTGGATGAATGCGACTCCAACAACACTCAGGAAGCTCGACACCATCCAGGACAAAGCAGCTCACTTGATCTGCACCCCATCCACTACCTTAAACATTCACTCCCTTCACCACTGACACACAGTGGCAGCAGTGTGTACATCTACAAGATGCACTGCAGAAACTTACCATGCCTCCTTCGACAACGCCTTCCAAACCCATGACCTCTTCCATCTAGAAAGACAAGGGCAGCAGATGCATGGGAATACCACCATCTGCAAGTTTCCCTCCAAGCAACACACTATCCTGACTTGGAACTATATCCCCATTCCTTCACTGTTGCTGAATCAAAATCCTGGAACTCCCTCCCTAACAGCACTGTGGGTGTACCCATACCGGATGGACTACTGCGGTTCAACTAAGCCACTTACCACCAACTTCTCAAGGGCAGTTAGGGATGGGCAATAAATGCTGGCCTGGCCAGCGACACCCACATCCCATGAACAAATGAAATTAACCTACCTTTTTGTCCAAGCTTTTGATCATCTGTCCTAATGACTCCTTATGTAGCTCAGTGTCAAATTACACCTGTGAAATACCTTGGAATGTATTATATTGTGCTTTTAACATAGTAAATGAGTTGTTGTTATCCTTTTTCCTTTTATTGGCTTTTGTTCCATCTCCTATGATATTCTTACCTCACAAAAATCTATTGATCTCAGTCTTAAATTTCAATTGGCCTAGCACCCAGTCTTTTGGAGGAAAAAGTGCTTCTTGATTTTAAGAGCGTAAGAAATAGGAGTAGTCATTCAGCTATTCAACAAGATCTTGTACCTCAACTCCATCTTCTCACACTTTTCCCTTGATTCCCTTGGTATCCAAAAATCCATGAATCTCTGTTTTGAATATGCTTAACGATTGAGTATCCACAGCCCTCTGGGGTAGAGAATTCCAAAGATTTACAACCTTGAGTGAAGACATTTTTCTTCCTCTCAGTCCTAAATGGCTGAGCCCTTATTCTGAGACAGTGACCCCTACCTCAGGACTCATCAACCAAGGGAAATATCCTCCCAGCGTCTACCCTGTGAAGCCCTTTTAAGAATTTTATGTTTCAATGAGATCACCTCTCATTCTTCTAAACTCCAGAGAATATTGGCCCAGTTTGCTCAGTCTCTTATCCCAGAAATCAGTCTAGTGAACCTTTGTTGCATTCCCTCTAAGGCAAATATATCCTTCTTTTGGTATGGAAACCAAAACTGTACACAGGTGTAGACTCACCAAGGCCCTATATAATTGAAGTAAGGGTCTTTGCTCTTATACGCCAATCCTTTTGCAATAAAGGCTAATATAACATTTGCTTTCCTAATTGCTTGCTATACATGCATGTTAACTTAGTGCGATTCCTGTACAAGGACACACAAATCCCTCTGCATATTAGCATTTGCTAGTTTCTTTAAAAAAAATCAGCTTTTCTGTTCTTCCTACCGAAGTGGATATTTTCACATTTTCCCACATTATACTCCTTCTGCTCACTCACTTAGCCTACTGATGTCCCTTTGCAGCCTCTTTGCATCCTCCTCACAGCTTACTTTCCCACTTAGCTTTGTATCATCAGCATTCGTGGATACATTACACTTAGTTCCCTCATCAAAGTCATTGATACAGATCATAAATAGCTGAGGTCCAAGCACTGATTCTTGCAACACCCTGCTAGTTACAGCCTGCCTGCCCGCCCAAAAATTACCTGTTTGTTCCTTTTGTCTGTTTTCTGTCCATTAGCCAATCCTCAATCCATGCTAATATATTACCCCCAGTCCCCGTTGTGTTATAACCTCATCAAGTGCTTTTTGAAAATTCAAATATACTACATACACTGGTTCCCCTTTTATCTACCCTGCCAGTTACAACCTCAAAAACTCTAACAGATTTGCAGTACCTACATGTTTCAGTCTACTAATCTGAAAATAGGAACATGGGCTGAAGGGCCTACTCCTGCTCCTATCGAGTCTGCCCCGCCATTCAATACGATCATGGCTAATCTTCCATTTCAATGCCTTTTACCCACACTATCCCCATATCCCCGTTTGTCATTTGTATTTAGAAATCTGTCAATCTCTGCTTTATTCATACTCTATGACTGAGCTTCCACAGCCCTCTGGGGTAGAGAATTCCAAAGATTCACAACCCTCTGAGTAAAGAAATTTCTCCTCATCTCTGTCCTATGTGGCTTCCCTTTTATTTTGAAATTGTGTCCCCTGGTTCTAGACTCCCCAACCAGGGGAAACATTGTAGCTACATCTACCCTGTCTATCCCTTTAAGTATTTTGTAGGTTTCAATGAGATCACCTTTCATTCTGCGAAACTCTAGAGAATACAGGCTCAGTTTCCCCAACCTCTCTTCATAGGACAGTCCCACCATCCCGGGAACAAGTCCGGTGAACCATCATGCCACTCAGTCTATAGCAATAATATCCTTCCTAAGGTAAGGGGACCAAAACTGCACACAGTACTCCAGATGCGGTCTAACCAATGTAATGTATCCATGTTTGCTGATGATACAAAGCTAAGTAGGAAAGTAAGCTGTGAGGAGGATGCAAAGAGGCTACATCCTTGACCCTGGCAGCAGGGAGGCACACACCATCCTGGAGTCACATTTACTGCTGCAGAAATGCCTGTCTGATCTCCAGACTATCAAATCCCCTATCACTATTTCTCTCCACTCTTCTTCCTCCCCTCCTGTGCCCCTGAGCCACCCGTGATGCCACAGACTTTGCTCTGGCTGCACTCCCCCAAGGAACCATCGCTCTCACCAGTATCCAAAGTGGAAAACCGATTAGCAAGCAAGATAGACTCAGGGGACTCCTGCATTGTCTGCCTCCTTCTCTTATACTCCCTGGCAGTCACCCATTCCCTCTCTGCCTGCATGCTCCTAACCTGCGGTGTGACCACCTCCCTAAACATGCTATTCACGTAGTCCTCTGCCTCGCGGGTGCACAACAGTGACTCCAGCTGCTGCTTGAGTTCCGAAACCCATAGCTCAAGCTTCTGCAGCCGGTGACACTTACTGCAGATTTGTCATCTAGGACACGTGGTGTGTCCAGGACTTCCCACATACCGCAGGATGTACATTCCACTTGGCCGAGTTGACCTGCCATACTTTAAAAACTTTTTATTACAATGAGAAGTAAAATAACTTATCAGTTACTCACCAATCAGCTTCTTTCCCTGTACTGAAGAGAGAGGCAACTACTGGAGGCTGAAAAAAGGTGAAAGAAAGAAAGGAGCCCCTCCCTCACACACAAAACTCACACTTTACACTCTGTGCACTCAAATTTATTTTTTTCTTAATTTATATAGTTCCCCTCCTTACCGAACTCCCTTCTTAACACTCTGTACCCTCCAGCAGCACTCAGTGCAGACAAGCAGCACTGAGAGTCCCCTGAATTTATACTCTGAAAACAATGCTGTGTCAGCTCTGCTAGAGCTCTGAATCGAGTCTAAGCTAGCTAACTAATTAACTAGCTACAGCTATTCACAAGCGTTAGTATACCCCTGTTTAAAACTGCAAGAAACCTAACTTACCTCTTAACTGAAAGAGGAATTTCAATTAATTGCTAGATGTAAACGAAACAAAAACTAGTCTTGAGAGATTAGCCCTTAACATTCACTCACTCATCAAACTCCCTTCTTTAGACTCAGTGTAGACCCTTATATTCCTACTGTCTGTTGTTTGTATGTTAACCACTCCTTAATCTATGTTAATCACTCCTCAATCTATGTTAATATATTACTCCCAATCTTATGAGTCTTAATTTTGTGTTATATCCTCTTGCATGGCAACTTATTGAATGCATTTTGAAAATCCAAATGCACCACTCTTTTTTTATTTTGTATGGTAATATGAATTTGGTTGATTGCAGAGCTGAAGGAGCATCAAGCACCGATAAAGCACAGGCTTCAGCGGCGCCGGACGAATGCCGTAGTCTTGTCTCCAGTCGCCCTCCTCAGACCCCAGAACAGTGAGTGACAGGAAATTGCTTAAACATTCTTATGTTCTTTCATTATCCCTCACATACCAAAGCAGTCCCTTTAAGTTATTTCTAATGTTGTTCTACTTGCACCCAATCCAATGCTATATATAAGTTCTTTTATTTGAATGAACATTCCACCCTTTTCTCCTGTTATCAGCGAGAGTGCAGGGTTGTACAAGAACAGTGCTGCACTATGTCTGAAAAAAATGCTTTGCTTCCTTTCTATTTTTACATTTGACTCAAACAAGTAAGTTATTTTGATGGTTAAGCTGATTGACCACTAATTTAATCACTTTAGGGTGAACAGTGTTATAAAAACTGGTTAAAGTTCAATGATACTGTTATTGGATAAGGTTTGCCAGCATTCTGTGTCTGAGAAAGACTTTAACATCTGTAGACCACCTAGGAGCCATGCTTGTTACCTCAATTACTTTCTTATGGAGCCTAATGCAGGTTAAATCAAATTCTGTGAGATAGAATAGAAAGCCTCAGAAAGGAAAACTGATGGAACATATCTATTTCGCTCACCAGCCGTACCTTTTACACTCATACCTAAGCTGCCTGGATAAATCATTCAAAGGAACAATGTAGCTTTTATTTGCTGATCATAACCAAAAATAGTTTGCTATTACAACTGTAGTTTTCCATTATCCTTTTATGCTGGCCTTAATTATCCTCAGCTGTGTTTTTTATATTTGGTAATTGTATCTAGTATAATTAGCAAAATACTTCTTTTTAGATTAATTCCTGTAGAAACCTCCTTGTTTAGTCAATTTGGATTACCTTGCTTTGAATCCTCCTTAATATCTGAGGCAGATAAAACATCCTTGAGCATCAGCATAAACAAACTTAATTTTCCTCTGTATCACATTAACGTGTACGCCAACATACTTTTCCCAAATTTTCCCTCACATGAAAATCA
Source organism: Heterodontus francisci (assembly GCF_036365525.1). Classification (NCBI taxonomy): domain Eukaryota; kingdom Metazoa; phylum Chordata; class Chondrichthyes; order Heterodontiformes; family Heterodontidae; genus Heterodontus; species Heterodontus francisci. The sequence continues at coordinate 105,387,423 of NC_090377.1, forward strand.
GGTACTAACATTAAATTATTGGTAGCATTATTTACCAGACGAGCCGAAATCCAACAATGTAATGAACTCCAGTTCCTAGATGTTCAGCTCCACATGAAGAGCAAATATCATCTTAAATTCCTAGGTTGTATTAAATCAAATAAATTGCCCTCACTAGTACTCTCCCTAACCAGATTAATAAGAAAGCAATCATAACAGTATTGACAAATAACTCATTTTTTGCCTCCCACTGAACCTTGTTGCACAGTATCAGACAGATAGTTGAATCCTGCATGCGAACAACACCACCCTGTTCAAAAATATAAACAGAAAAAGCTGGAAGTATTCAGCCTGTTCAGCTGCTCTTATAATTTGATTTGTTCCAATTGCTGCTATGGAAGCCTGTAACAAAGGCCAAGGATCAGCTTTGGATCAGCACAATGAATCAACTGCACCCAAATTGTTTCAACTCTGTCCTTAGTTTAGTTTTAGTTTAGTTTAGAGATACAGCACTGAAACAGGCCCTTCGGCCCACCGAGTCTGTGCCGACCATCAACCACCCATTTATACTAATCCTACACTAATTCCATATCCCTACCACATCCCCACCTGTCCCTATATTTCCCTACCACCTACCTATACTAGGGGCAATTTATAATGGCCAATTTACCTATCAACCTGCAAGTCTTTGGCATGTGGGAGGAAACCGGAGCACCCGGAGGAAACCCACGCAGACACAGGGAGAACTTGCAAACTCCACACATGCAGTACCGAGAATTGAACCCGGGTCGCTGGAGCTGTGAGGCTGCGGTGCTAACCACTGCGCCACTGTGCCGCCCTGTTGACCAATATCTTTCCTCTCTATTGCAATGATGTTCTTTTTCACAAATAATGCTACATCTTTTCCTACTTTGCATTTCCTATTTTTTTGGAATCCCTTGCACCCTTTCATCTGAACTTCAAATTCATCACTATGCCCCAACCAGGTTTCATAGATACGTAGCATATTGAATTTCTCCATGGAATCATGTGTCCACATTCCAACATCTTATTCGTAGTACTAGCGTAAACATAAAAGAATTTAAAAGAATAACTAAAAAAGCATTTATGTAAATGCCTTTAACGTTAAAAGTCCCGAGGCACTTCAGAGATAGCTGCTTAGAAAAATGATACAGAGTCATGAGAAGAGTAAGCAAAGTAACCAGAAGCATGGTAGAAGCGATGCGTCTAGAGGTTTTTAAAAGAGAAAAGAGGTGGGGATGCAGAAAAATTTCGGAAGAGAAGACAAGAGAATAGAATCCAGATGGCTGATGACTCTGCTACGAATGGTAGAGAAAATGCAGATGGGGGGAGGGTTGCACAAGAGGCCAGATTTTGAAGAACATTTGTGGGAGGTCGGATACAAATCTGCAGGAAGTTGTGGAGAAAGTGTGGCAAAACCTTGTGGGTATTTGAAGATGAGGACAGGGATCTTAAATTTGAAGCATTGGGGGATAGGGAGCCAGTGTAGAGTAAGGAAGATAGGAATAGTGTGCAAGTGGGTCTTAATGTGCAGTAAGATACATGCAACAGAATTTTGAACAACTTGGAGTTTATGGAGGGTGAAGGATGGGAGGCCAGTATAGAGAGTATTAGAGTAATTGAAGACATGTCTCAACAGCAGAAGGGCTGAGGAAGTTGTAGAGCATGACAGTGTGTGAAGGTGGAAGTAAACAGTTTTTGTGATGGCGAGAATATAGGTCTAAAGCTCAATATTTGGTTGAATAATTGGAACACCGAATGTTGGGCCAACACCCTGCATTGCTGTGTACAGCAAGGTTATGCAGTATGTAGCACACCAGCAAAATACAGGAGACTGTTTGTGGGGAACTTTGTAGACTGTCGATCTGTCAAGACATCTGAACTTCTACATCAGCATCCCTATGTTGTGCTCAGTAATGGTCCTGATGGTCTTCTTGCTTTGATTATACTTGTATTGCTCAGTTTGAAGGGGTTGTGGAGAGTGTCATGAGACAGGTATATAGGGAATATTTCTTGTCCCCCAGCAGCTATCCTTACACATTCTAGAAGGATTAATATTGGAATGGTAGACAATCACATGATAATGCATTATGACAGCTGCCTTGGTGCCTTACACAAATCTGTATGATCTTGTTTCTGTCCTGGGCATTCATGCAGTAGTATCTTTTATACTCACGAATGCTGCTGGCTGGTGTTCTGGTGCTCTGATGACAATGTGTGTCGTCGATGAAAGTGAGGGAAGCCAGCGCTGCTGCAAATTCATGAGTGCTCTTATGCTGATTGAGTACTGATCATCTATGGTGAACAGGGCATTGGTCATCTGTTTAATGCTGCTGTGTACTGAAGTTTTGGAAGTGATGTCCCCTATTGCAGACTGGGAGGAGCCAGTGACAAAGGAAATGTAGGGCTGTAGTGACTTTGACAGCCATTGGTAAAGCATGACTACCCCCACCCACCCCACCCTCATCCAACAGGCAGCATGTCCTGTTGCAAGAGGCTGCAGAGGTCTGTAACAGCTTTCCTGAAGAATTACAGCCTCCTGATGCACGACACTTCAGAACATCCAAGACACTTGGCCTGAACACCCTGTGTGCCGTTTATGGCTTTCTATGAGTGGCCAGCTCACCTACTGTCCTCGAATATATTCTGCTGGTGCTGGTTGTTGAGGTTGCTGCTGCTGCTGCTCCTTTTCTTTCAACTGTTTCTCCATCCAAATGAAACTATCAACAATAGCACCCATTATAATCTGATAAAACTTACTGCAGGTAATAAGTGCAGAGGGGGCAGGGGGTGTTGTGCACAGAGTGAGAGAGAAGTGATCTGGCAGCTGGAACTCTTCTGGCAATCCAAATAGCACAAAGTTCATGTGATCCAGTTCCTGCAGGCGAGTGCTGTTTAAATACTAATTCATTGGTCTGAGAGACCAATCCGACTAGGCTTCACTGGCAGGTGATATTTCACCAATTTCAAGTTAAAATGGTGTTGGGGCACTAATTGCATCCTGGGATCCCAAATTCCATGTACTCATGAGGCCCCCACCTGTCTGGACCAACTCCCAACAACTGCGTGGTTAAAATGCAAAGCAGCTTTAGGTATTCCGCTATATAAATCTCCTGCTGGGCCCATTCCTGTCACGTCAGCAGGGTTAGAATTAGGCTTCAAAGTCTAGAAATTACAGTAATTACTTATTGCACAAAAACTGTGCAATGTTGCATGCTGATATTAAATTTTTAATGTTATTTTAAGAGATGTTAAAACCATTGTGGGAGTACCATTGCCACTAGGATTGTAGTGATTCATGGTGAAATCCATCCATCACCTTCACTGAACAACTAGGAATGAGCAATAAATGTAGCTTTGCTGATGTTGCCCACATCCCAAGAACAAAGAAAAAATTGTGCTGTGACATTGCTCATAATAGTTTCCAGGCTTGCATTTCAATGTCTAATTGTACCTGAGTTTATTTTTTTAAATTTATTTCATGGGATGTGAGCGTCTCTGGCAAGGCCAGCATTTTTTGCCCATCCCAAATTGTCCTTGAGAAGGTGGTAGTGGTGGTGAACTGCCTTCTTGAGCCACTGCAGACCCAAGATAGTTTCATGTATTTTAAGAGGTGGACCATAGGCTTCATTTTGTGGCTATTGATGGTCTTTGTCTAACTGTGAGGTCCTCAGAATGTAGTCAGTCTTCTTGTCTCCAACGCTTAGTAAAATCAACTAACAACAGTGTATTTTGCAGTTACCACTCAGCGTGAGTCTTTTGTGAGGGATGTGGGTGTGGTGGGGTAGGTAAAGGAGGTCAAAGGACCTTAAGACTAATATGTGATTAGTTCATTACATTTTCAAAAAGTTTCCTTTGGAAACATTTATAAGCATTGCACGAATCTCATCTCTGTTGTGCTGCTGGAGGCAGTGATTTGGAAGAAATCCCCCTCTGGAGGTTGCTTGCTACTCCAGCAGCCACTTCTGGCACGGCTTGCATGGTCGCCATTTTGCAAATACCGCCCATGTGGGTATCCCCTGCATGAGCCAGAATCAGCTGAACCAATACGGTCCTGATGTCACACAGCCCTACCAGCTGATGTGATGCCCATTGTCCTAATTTGCACCATGCAGGTCCAATGAATGAATTTGTAGTCACTGAACAAGGATCAGGTGTTCAGATGCAGGATGGGCTCAGCACTAGTGTTAATTAAAGGGCCAGGTACCTAAGTTGCTGGTAAGGAAATTCTTGAGAATTTCTGCTATTGCAAAATCTCAAGAAGTACTGTAGAGTGTTTTTCGAGGTGCTGTGGTGAGTTCTTGGATTTGGCAGGGAGTGTTGCTGCATCCTCAAAAGGAGGAAGAGGATTAGGTGACCTGTCCACACAAAGGTTGCAATAGGCAGTTGCAGTGCCTCTGGGTCAGCAGCACGATAGGGAGATGGAGCAGAGGCTGTGGAGAGAACAAGCTTTGCACAATGCTCTCTGCCAAGTTAGATCCAGATTCCTCCATATGCCTTGATAGTGACAAAATTCTGTCTCATCCTCATCTGAGTCCCCTGTAGCAGGCCTGGTCTGTGACCTTTTCCTCCAGTGAGCTGACAAGTAAACCATCCTTTACCCTTGGCCTAGGCAAGTGACCAGGTTTCATCAACAGTGGTGTGGCGTTGCTCTATCTCCTCCTCCTGGGGCTGCTGTAGCTGGGCAGATGGCAGTTCTTGGATGCTTGAAAACAGAAAATCAAAAGGGGAAAATTGGAGTTGGGTAAGGAGGATGGGTTGGGAAACAAATGTCACACCATCTGATGCTTGCTCATAATACCAGATAGCAGGATGAGGGTGAGCTGATATTTGAGAAGGGGCATTAGGCAGGAACATAATGTCATCCTCAGTGTTCTCAGCGACGCCGGATGCCATGCTGTCTGTCACAACAGGCCCCATGATGCGGAGAACCATCTCTGCCATCAGTCTCAGGACTTGTAGACGTCCCTGTCAGTTCCACTCCGCTTCCTTCTACTGTGTGCCACCTTGTCCTACATGATAGAGGGAAGAATGTCACTGTGTTTGGGTTATGTGCCTGCCATGGATGAATAGCTGCAGGTATGTGGAGGCAGTGAGAGGTAAAAGTGAGGCTGGCAGCATAGGTAAGTGTGTCAGGGTGAGGTAGGATGTTCGGATGTTAGGCATGAGTGCTGAGTGCCAGGGTTGCTGATGGGTGAGTGATAGGGGTGTGGTACATTGAGCATGCGGGGCTGGTGGGGATGTGGGTAGGAGATGTCATGTGAAGATGCATTCACTGCCTTATCACCCGCATGGGGTCATTAGACTACTAGTGGCACTGCTGCTAGGTCCTCGGGTCCAGACACCAGGAATTGACCTCCATGGACAATTGTTCCCAACCCCTTCAGAGGGTTGTCCTTGAGGACCTCCTGACCCGCCACAGAACCATGTTGTATCTTCTGCTGTCCAGTTCTACCACTAAGGCCTCCAGTGGCTCATTCATGACCCTGGAGTCTCCTTCCTGTCCTGGTGTTCTATTTTCCTTCTTTCAGAATTGTAGCAGTGGTGTTCAGTGGCAGTCTTCTGTCATTCAGTACAGCTCCCTTTAAGAGGGCCAAACTGCCTTTAAGCGCAGAAGACTGGCTGCACCACATGCTATCAGCATCACGCTATTAGGCTCCCTGCTGAGTGCAGAGGCAGCCAGGAGCCGCTCGGCCCTTTGCTACAATCATGGAAATGAGGTGGCAGCCCCAAAATTGTGTTCTGCCCACCTCCATCGGAACTGGTGTGGACAGATCACAAATTGTGACCTCTGCACCCGATTAACATTACTGCTCAATTTTTAGCCCCTTATGTTTCCACCAAAATGCTGTTTTAATTTCTCAAGTAAATGTGTCGTTCAGTTTGGTAACTCATTCCTTAATGCAGGTCAGGGAACTGAGCAGACTGTTGGTTTGAATGCCTTTGGTTTGTGGAGGATATAAATGGAAGATGTGTTATCTGGTTTGTAGGGTTTTACTCACTGTTTGAATGATACCTTGAAACACTCACCCTATCATCTCCTAAGCTACATCATGATCATCATAGATATGTTTTTATATATTAGAAACAAATATGTAATACAAGTATAATTCAAAGTGCAGGGCCACAAAATTTGGCTCTATTGTGCCTGTGGTTTTCGTGATGTGGGTGCCATTTGAGTACCAAAATGGCATGTGCGCTGCTTCTGCTCACTTCTGGCACAGCTTGCGCCAAACACTATCTTGGTGAGAGCTTTAGCGCGGGTTTAAAAGCATGCACTGGTAATCTGCAGTGTCGGCAGATCATGACGTCATTCAGTGTCTAATTCTGATTTGATACCAATGCTGCCATTTTGAATCTCGCTGCTCTAGTTAATGCCCTCTCTTAAACACGTACAGCTGAACATGTATTCAGCAGCAGGAAGAACACCCACCCCACCGTGGCTATCTAAAGGGATCATCAACATAGTAAAAGAATGGTAATTCAGAGACTTGAAGGGTTTAAAATTGATAAGGAGGAGGTATCTGTTAGGCTGTATGTACTTAAAGTTGTAAGGCACCAGGACCGGATGAGATGCATCCAAGAATACTGAGGGACGTGAGAGTGGAAACTGCGGCAGCACTGGCCATAATTCTTCAGTCTTCCTTAGATTCAGGGATGGTGTCAGAAGACTGGAGAATTACAAATGTTACACCCTTGTTCAAAAAAGGGTGTAAAGGTAAGCCCAGCCACTACAGGCCAATCAGTTTAATGTTGCTGGTGGGGAAGCTTCCAGAAACGATAATTTGGGGCAAAATTGATAGACACTTGGGCAAATATGGGTTAATTAGGGAAAAGCCAGCATTGATTTGTTAAGGGCAAATCGTGTTTAACTAATTTGTTTGAGTAACAGAGGGTTGAAGAGGCCACTGCTGTTGTTGTGGTGTACATGGACTTCCAAAAGACATTTGATAAAGTGCTGCACAACAGACTTGTGAGCAAAGTTATAGCTCTTTGAATAAAGGGACAGGAGCAACATGGATAAGAACATGGCTGAGTGATAGGAAACAGAGAGTAATGGTTAATGGCTGTTTTTCAGACTGGAGGAAGATTTGTAGTGGAGTTCCCCAGATGTCAGTGTTGGGACCCGTGCTCTTCCTGAGATATATATCAATCACCTAGACCTGTTGTACAGGACACAATTTCAAAACCTGCAGATGATACAAAACTTGGAAGCATTGTAAACTGTGAGGAGGATAGTGTAGGACTCCGAAAGGGCATGGACAAGTTGGTGGCATGGGCGGACAAGTGCCAGATGAAAGTTAATGCAGATAAGTGTGAAGTGATTTATTTTGGTCGGTGTTACGCCTGAGGTGAGAGGAGTGCATTGTTAATTCAGTCCCACTTCTCCACAGGTCACAACATATCAATAAATTTTTCCACTTACCAAAACAGTTAATTAGATCGTCTATTTGACCCCAGCATAAAGCACACCAACCAGGTTTCTTTAATAAACAACAAAATTATCTGTTTATTATAAACCAAGTATTAACCAATAATGAAGTAAATATATACGCGAATCGAAATATTAAAGCCCCTTATTTTTTATTCTAGCACACACACACATGCACAACTGGTTAACTGGGACAAAAAAAGGGATTTTTGTTACCAGCCGTTAGAAAGAAATAGAAGGAATAGAAACAAATAACTTAAACTGAAGAGAAGAGATGGAAGACCTTTGTTTTGGTGAGGTGTCCCAAAGTCGAATAGGTAGCTGCCACTAGGAATTTTTCTAGGCAATGATGATGAGCAGTCTGTTTGGGTAGGTGGGTTCAAAGAAATTCAACTACAGAAGGCTTCACATAGGTCTTACAGCAGGTGTGCAGCAACAAAGATTTCAGTTCTCACGTGTCCGATGCACAGTTCTTTTAAAGATGCAAGGTTTTTGCAAACATTCCAGATTTCTTCAAAATCTAGGAGGCAACAGTACAACTTGATATAGGATTTGCTTTTCAAGAGCAGGGATTCTTCAAAGAGAGGCAACAGTTGTCTGGATTTTCTTCTGATCTCCTGGCAGATCCAGAAACAAACTCTAGCTGCCTCTTTTACTCCAAAAATCAGCTGGCTTTTAACAGTTCAAAATTAAACCAACTTCTTTTTTTCAGGCAAGTCCTATGATAATCATAAATCCTGTCTTGTCACAACAAAATAGCTCTTAAGTCAAACGCCCTGCTATGTTTACTTGAAAGTGCATCCAGTACTTTTTTACTGGTCAACCTTTTTGTTGACCTTCCTTTTAAAAAAAAAACAAAATTCAGCCTCTTCAGTTTTAAAATATAGATTCCAGATGAATCAGTGTCCACAATCCAGCTATAATTTCTTAGTTTGCACAGAAAAACAGAAGCGCTCACGTAACATAACAAGAACATGAAGAGACAATATAAAATAAAGGTTACAATTGTAAAGGAAGTGCAGGAGCAAAGGCACCTGGGTCTATATGTGTATAAATCATTTAAGGTAGCAGGACAGGTTGAAAGAGCAGTTAATAAAGCATATAGCATCCTAGGTTTTATTAATAGGGGCATAGAGTACAAAAGCAAGCAAGTTATGTTAAATTTATATAGAACACTGGTTCAGCCTCAGCTGGAGTATTGCATCCAGTTCTGGGGGCCACAGTTTAGGAAAGATGTGAAGACATTGGAGAGAGTGCAGAAAAGTTTCATGAGAATGGTTCCAGGAATGGGGAACATCAGTTAGGTTGATAGATTGGAGAAGTTGGGACTGCTTTCCTTGGAGGAGTGAAGGTTGAGAGGAGATTTGATAGAGGTATTCAAAATCATGAGGGGTCTGGACAGAGCAGATAGGGAAAAACTGTTCCTATTGGTGGAAGGATTGAGAACCAGAGGGCACAGATTTAAAGTAATTAGCAAAAGAAGCTTCTCACAGAGAGAGGGGAGGAGGGCTCTCAACTGGAAGCCTCATCCACCTAGGGTCTTCCCAGAGCAACTCTCTTGCCTCCACCTAAGCCAGGAACAGTTTGTCATCTGCGATTCACGAAGGAAATGATCACAAAACTCTGCCACTTCTTGGAACCAGACTTTGAGCCCCAGAGCTGTACGTGGATGGTACTGCCCGTGGCCGTGAAGGTGACTATGGTCCCAAGCTTCTTAATGTCAGGATCTTTCTAGACTGGACAGATGACATATCTAATGTCTCCCAGTTCACCATCCATTGCTATATCAAAGAGGTGACAGAGGCACTTTACGCCAGCACAGGGGACTTTGTTGTTTTCCATCTAAACAGAGAGAACCAGGCAAAGCATACACGTGGTTTTGCCAGAATAGAGGGTACCCCTGTAGTATAGGGAGCCATTGACTGCACACTTTTGGCTTTGCTGGCACCACATCTCAATGCTGATTGTACTATAACCACAAAGATTACCACTCACTGAATGTGCAGTTGGTGTGCAACCAGCTCAGCACATCATGCTGAATGCCCACTATCCTGGCAGCAGTCACAGTGCTTTCATTCTGTGTCAGTCTGCTGCTCCAGCAATCTTTCAGACTCCATGTCAAACCAGAGGATGCCTCCAAGCTTATGACTCCCCTCTACAACTCAACCACACGTGGTCAGCATGCGTACAATGAGAGCTATACTGTCACAAGAAACATCATCGAGCCCTCTAGTACTTGCTGGAGCAGGTACTCTAATTTTTGGTAGTATGTTGCATCCTCCCCAACCTGGCCCTCATGAAGACACAGCCCTTGAGACCACAGATTGGGCAACCACCTCAGGAAGAGCAGAAGGAGATTGAGGTGCAGCAGGGGGAAGAACAGAGGCAGCAGGCTCATCTACATTCTGCACAGGCTGTCCGTGAACATCTAGTTTGACTCCGGTTTCCGTGAATTCAATCCCTGATCTGCATTATCCAACAACCCCACCTCTTACCATCCCTCAGATATGGACCATCACAGCATCCTGTCGGTCCCATTCCTGAAGTAAAAGCCACTACAAAACAACCGTTCTATACCTTTACTATCCAACAAAACATCTAATATTGCATAAAAAATTCAACTATTCTCCCTTGTGCATTCCCTTAGTGTCTGTCTTGCAGGTGCCTTTGCCTGCTCTGGTGCTCCTGTGCAGTGCTACCCCAGTAGCTGCAACATGGATTGTGGAAGGCTGCTGACTTTCAGTGGGGAGACTGCAGATGGCCGTGCAGGATGCATTCGAACAGCTCTGGGGCAAGAAGGCTTGGTCTCTTGACTGCACAACCTCGGCATGGACGGCTGCCTGACAGGCAACAGCAAGGGCACAGGAGGAGTCGCAGTGGTGGGAGCATGAATGCTGTCATCCTGAGAGAAGACAGTGGGTTTATGCTTCATGGAGCCTTTGCCACTCCCCTGGGGTGGTGTCTGAGTAATCTGCTGGAGCAGACTGCTTGACTGCTGTGAGACCTTGCAAACTCCTTTTTAGCACTGGTATCCACAACTATGATGGCAGCAGTCTGAGCCTGTGTGGCAACAAGTCAAAATTTCATGATCTCTTTTGAGTTTCTCCTGCAGCACTCAGACATTGGGTGGCTTCTGCTTGTGCTGCAATGGAAGTTGAGCCATCAGACATCAGATGCTGCATCATGGTTGATTCCGTAAGAGTTTTCCACCACTGCCACGCTGGAAAGCATGTTCTCCAAGCTCTGCAAAAAGTCATGTCTCAAATTGGGACTGGACGTCTCCATGCTCCTTGGTAATGACAGCAGGCTTTCTTGCAGGCCAGCCAATGCACCAAGCATCTCTGTGTGCATGCCTATCAGCCTTTTTCCATACATTGCCCCATCAAATTCCTCATCTGAGTCCCCTACTGCAGAACGCGTGTGCGACCTTGACCTCAGGGAAGCTTGTACCTATGCTATCCTTTCCTCCAGCCTGGCTGCAGCCTACTCGTGCCCAGTAATTCACCACATGCAGAACCCGCATCTACGCTACACTCTAATGTACAGTGCCAGGACCTGAGTTGGTGGCTACGAGTGTCAAATTGAATGATGGTGTTTCTTCTTCATCAGCCTCTTCTTCCTGTAGGACTTCAGCTTCTAACACCATTGCCTAACCAGGCGGCAGTTCTCGGGTATCTAAAAGCATAAAGGCACAAGGGCAGGGTTGGAGTGAGGGAAGAGGGGGAAGGCAAGAGGTGCATGGTTACACCATCTGCAGATTGTAAATCATAACAGATTGTTGGATAAAGATGATGTAGAAGGTGGATTTGGTAGGAATATACTGTTGTCCTCTATGGTTTCAGCCCTGCCACTGGCCACAGGCTCAGTGACAGATGCTGCAATGATTTCCAGCATTGCTCCTCCTTGGGGATGAGGACGTGCAGCTGTGATTGCCCCCTGTTGGTTATGTGCTGCTACCTTTGATTATGGGTCATCTTACCCTGCAAGAGAGAGAGAGAAGTGTGTAAGTGAGTTTGGTGCAATGTGTTTGGCTGATGGGCCTGGCACAGTTGAATAGCTGGCAGTGTGTGTAAGATGCAAGTTTATTGCTTGCAGCAGTACTAAGTGTGTGAGGGTGAGATGAGGCTATGAGAGTAAGGTACGAGTCATGTTTGTTAGAGATTGTTGGTAGGTCATAAGTGGAGATGTTCACTGATGATTGCACAGTGTTCAGTACCATTCGCAACTCCGCAGATATTGAAATGGTTCTTGCCCGCATGCAGCAACACCTGTAGAACATTCAGGCTTGAACTGATAAGTGACATAGTGACAGGTAACATTCCTGCCACACAAGTGCCAGGCAATGACCATCTCCAACAAGAGAGAAACTAACCATCTCCCCTTGACATTCAAAGGTATTACCATTGCTGAATCCTCCACCATTAACACTCTAGGGGTTACCATTGACCAGCAGCTGGACCAGCCATATAAGTACTGTGGCTATAAGAGCAGGTCAGAGGCTGACAATTCTAATTCACCTCTTGACTCTCCAAAGCCTGACACTATAAGGCACAAGTTAGGAGTGTGATGGAATACTCTCCACTTGCCTGGATGAGTGCAGCTCCAATGATACTCAAGAAGCTTAACACCATTCCAAGACAAAGGAGCCCACTTGATCGACACCTCACCCACCACCTTAAATATTCACTCCCTCTACCATTGGCCCCCAGTGGCAGCAGTGTGTACCATCTATAAGATGCAGCCGCTTGCCAAGACTCCTTCAAACGCACCTTCCAAACCCGCAACCTCTACCACCTAGACGAACAAGGGCAACAGATGCATGGGACCACAGCCAGCTACAAGTTCCCCTCTAAGCCGCACACCATCCTGACTTGGAACTATATTGCCATTTCTTCACTGTTGCTGGCTCTAAATCCTGAACTCCCTCCCTAACAGTACTGTGGGTGTACTTACACCATATTCGTGCGATCCCATTTGGGACCATTAACTTTTAAAAAGAGAACGTCGAATTCCCAGTAATAACTGAAAGCATTACACCACAAGAGTTCATGTTTTAAACAAAAATATTTATGGTACAAGTGTTAAACAAAGCAAAACACTACTAACTTAACATTACAATTTGAAATCACATACTTTAAACTTAAAATCTTAACAAAACATGAATATGTATACTTTAAGAATCAACAGAACACCCCCTTTTGACTTTTACTTCAACCCCATGAGTTCCTGTATACTTTACAGGATCTTGGTAGTTTGTTCACCTCTCCTGGCACCAATCCAAAGTGTACCACAGCTTTTAGGAATTCACTTTGATTTTCCTTAAATTCTCAGCTGTCTTCCGAGGTATGAGATCTCCTGGGGATTCTCCCACTAGCATCCAACACCTTCAGAATGTGGATTTCCCAGCTTGAGTTTGGGCTTACTCAAAACAGAAACACCCCTGGTTCCTGATGGCCTCTTTGCTCCTGAGTCCAGCTGCTCCTAAAGGCAACTACTTTCCAAAAGCCAACTAACTTTCAAAAACCAACTGCCAGTCTGTTTCAGCAAGTACTTCTTCTTCTTTGGCCTCCTTGTCTCGAGAGACAATGGGTAAGCGCCTAGCGGTTGTCAGTGGTTTGTGAAGCAGCGCTTGGAGCGGCTACAAAGGCCAATTCTAGAGTGACAGACTCTTCCACAGGTGCTGCAGATACAATTGGTTGTCGGGAGTGTTACACAGTTGGCTCTCTCCTTGCACTTCTGTCTTTTTTTTCCTGCCAACTGCTAAGTCTCTTCGACTCGCCGCTCTTTAGCCCCGCCTTTATGGCTGTCTGCCAGCTCTGGCGATCACTAACAACTGACTCCCATGACTTGTGGTCAATGTCACAGGATTTCATGTCGCGTTTGCAGAGGTCTTTAAAGCGGAGACATGGACGGCCGGTGGGACTGATACCAGTGACGGGTTTGCTGTACAATGCGTCCTTGGGGATCCTGCCATCTTCCATGCGGCTCACATGGCCAAGCCATCTCAAGCATCGTTGGCTCAGTAGGGTGTATATGCTGGGGATGTTGGCCACCTCGAGGACTTCTGCGTTGGAGATACGGTCCTGCCACCTGATGCCAAGGATTCTTCGGAGGCAGCGAAGATGGAATGAGTTGAGACATCATTCTTGGCTGACATACGTTGTCCAGGCCTCGCTGCCGTAGAGCAAGGACACAGGCTTGAAACACTCGGACTTTTGTGTTCCGTGTCAGTGCGCCATTTTCCCACACCCTCTTGGCCAGTCTGGACATAGCAGCGGACGCCTTTCCCATGTGCTTGTTGATTTCTGTATCGAGAGACAGGTTATTTCTCACTGCTGCTCTCACATGCGTTCAAGCCTTCAGAAGAAGGAACTTTCCTCCACACAAGATCAGATGGCAGTTGTTCAACCTTGTCCGTCTTAGAGCGAAGACCAAAGTACGGAAAGTCCTCATCAGGGAACTCCTCTTTGCTGACGATGCTGCATTAACATCCCACACAGAAGAGTGTCTGCAGAGACTCATCGACAGGATTGCGGCTGCCTGCAACGAATTTGGCCTAACCATCAGCCTCAAGAAAACTAACATCGTGGGACAGGATGTCAGAAATGCTCCATCAGCAAGTACAGAAATTTTAAAAAGACACATGACAAACAGGCACCCCCTGCATCATCTATTTCCATAGCAATGTGGTACATGTAACAATTTAAACTAATTACCTCCAACTCCCACATGAATAATTGATATTGCTAACAATGACAGAGCAATCCCTTCCAGACTATCTGGCTTCAACTCTCAACCAAATAAGGCCACCTGCTGCTTTATGGCTCTCATCTCTCTAGCTCTGTCTCTGTAAGTGCTCATGGAGAGATTTTTGAACTTTAAATCTTGGATGGTCTGCAACTTTGTAAATTCTTGCAGCTATACATTTAATTCCCCAAAACTAAAAATGATCTCTGAAATATTAATACAAACCATGAATTAGATAATTGTAATATGGACTGCAGCGGTTCAAGAAGGCAGCTCACCACCACCTTCTTAAGGGCAATTAGAGATGGGCAACAAATTCTGGCTTTGCCAGCGACACTCACATCCCATAAAAGAATTTTTAAAAGGCAAGTGAAGGTGGTGTGGTGAATGGAGTAGTGTGTAAGACTAGTTGTGCAGTTGGTAGGATATAGCATGTGAATATGCATTCACTGACCTTTTCCACTCACGTGAGGTCATTAAACTTAGAATCATAGAATGGTTACAGAAGAAGGCCATTCGGCCTGCCGTGTCTGTGCTGGCTCTCTGCAAGAGCAACTCACCTATATCTCACTCCCCCATCTTTTCCCTGTAGCTCTGCAATTTTTTCTCTTCAAATAATTATCCAGTTCTCTTTTGGAGGCCTCTATTGAATCTGCCTCCACAACACACTCAGGCAGTGCATTCCAGATCCTAACTACTTGCTGCATGAAACGTTATTCCTCATGTCGCCGTGCTTCTTTTGCCAGTCACCTTAACTTGGTGTTCTCTGGTTCTGGATTCTTCCACCAATGGGAACAGTTTTCCCCTATCTATTCTGTTCAGACCCCTCATGATTTTGAATACCTCTATCAATTCTCCTCTTCATCTTCTCTTCTCCAAGGAGAACAGCCTAGGTTCTCCAATCTATCCACGTAACTGATGTTCCTTATCCCTGGAACCATTCTCATTAATCTTTTCTGCACTCTCTTTAATGCCTTCACACTCTTCCTGACGTGTGGTGCCCAGAACTGAACACAATAGTCCAGTTGAGGCTGAAGCAGTGCTTTATACAAGTTTATCATAATTTCCTTGCTTTTGTACTCTATGAACCCTATTTATAAAACCCAGGATCCTGTATGCTTTATTAACTGTTTTCTCAACTTGCCCTGCCACCATCAGTGCTTGGTGCACATATACTCACAGGTCCTCCGCTCCTGCACCCCTTTTAGAATTGTACCCTTAATTTTATATTGCCTTATTCTTGTGGCACAGCATCAGATCCTCGGGGCTGGACTGCTTTCATTGTCTGCAAAGGCTACTGACTCCCACTGTCCTGGCCTCTTGTGGGAAAGGGACCTCTCTCCTTCTGTGCACCTCCTGCATCGAGGCCCCCATTGCTGCACTGGAGAATCTTGGGGCATGCTCTCTGGCCTATGGCGCCATTTTTCGTGATTTTTCCTGCTTTTCAACTCCTCTTTAATGAGTTCCAGCAGATGTTGCAACCAGAAGGCACCTCTCCTTTAAGAGGTGCAGGCTGGCTTTAAGTAATGCTAGCCTTGCACGAATATTTGCCCTTTGCTGTGATGTGCAGCCACTCAGCAGTGCGTTCCGTCTGCTTCACTTTGAACAGACACAGGTTTATAGTGCATTGTGATCCCTGTGTCCTATTTTAGGTCTATGCAGTTCAGTCCCAAAATTATCATAAACCGAAGCATTTTCATGATTGACCTTCTTACATGTAATGCACTGTGGTAAATAAAATGTTCTTGCGTTTGAATGTACTTTTCTGTTGCAAGATTTTACATGTAATGGTATCGATTGAGTTTTTTTTAACAGAATATTGTTTTTTTAATTACACAGTGAAGAACAAATGCCTGGAGCTCTTTTGGGTCGGAAAGACTTTTGGCGCAAAATGTTTAAATCGCAAAGTGCTGCAAGTGACACAAGTAGCCAATCTGAGCAAGACACTTCTGAATGCACAACAGCTCATTCTGGAACCACCACAGACAGACGGTCACGGTCACGATCACGATCCAGAAGAATATCCCTGAGGAAGAAACTCAAACTTCCTATAGGTAATTTTCTGTTCCTCTAGGCAACATAATGTTTAGTCCTGTTACAAGTATATAAGTAGGTAGGGCATGCGTATATAAAGCATATATAATAAGTATTGGTTTGGGAGAAAAAAATTACATATTAAAATTCAGCTACAAAAGACAGATTTCTATTAAAAGATAAGTTTAAAGTAAAACAATGTCTCATCTTATGTGTTTTTAATTATATCATAGAATCATAGAATAGTTACAGCACAGAAGGAGGCCAGTCATGTCTATGCCAGCTCCCTGAAACAGCAGCTCAGCTAGTCCCATTCCCCTGCCCTTTCCCCATAGCCCAGCAAATCTTTTCTCTTCAGGTGCTTATCCAATTCCCTTTTGAAAGCCACAATTAAATTTGCCTCCACCAAACTCTCAGGCAATGCATTCCAGCTCCTAACCATTTGCTGCATGAAAACATTTTTCTAGATGTTTCTATTGGTTCTTTTGCCAATCACCTTAAATTGTTGTTGTATGGTTCTCGACCCTTCCGCCAATGGGAAGTTTCTCCCTATCTAGATCTATACCCTATATGATTTTGAACACCTATCAAATCTCCTCTCAACCTTCTTTCTCTAAGGACAATAAACCCCAGCTTCTCCAATCTATCCATATAACTGAAGTCCCTCATTCCTGGAACCATTCTTGTAGGCAGGAGGAGTGCATGGTTAATTCAGTCCCACTTCTCCACAGGTCACAACATATATTTAAATTTTCCCACTTACCGAAACAGTCTTATCAGATACTCTATTTTTCCCCAGAATAAAGCACACCATCCAGGTTTATTTAATAAATGACAAAATTATCTGTTCATTATAAACCAAGACTTAACCAATAATAAAGTAAAACATACACACAAATTGAAATATTAAATGCCCTTATTTATCTTAGCCCCACACACATATATACATACACAACCAGTTAACCATAAAAAATAAAAGGGATTTTTGTTTACAAAGAAATAGAGCAAATTAAAATAAAACCACTTCGGCTGAAAAGAAGGTATGCTAAGATGTCCTTTGTTAATTAGGTGTACCAACTGCGAATAGGCGGCTGTCACTAGGATCTTCCCAGAACAGTTCCTTCCAGGTGATATTGAAGATCAGTTTGGCTAGACCTTTCAAGAGATGCACCACAGAAGCTCCAGTCAGGCTTGACAGCAGGAAGCAGCAACAAGGATTTTCTTAGGTTTTATAGCAGCAATGTAGCAGTAAAGGTTTCTTCAAATACAGGATGAAATAGTAAACACACTTGATGCAGGAATTCTTTTCAACAGAGAAAGATATCAGCTGTCTTCTCCTGGCAGACACACAGTAATTGACTTTTTGTAACAGTTCAAAATAAAACCAAAACTGTTCAGAAGCAAGGCGCATGGCAACTGTAAATCTTCGCCTGTCTCTCCTTTGCAAATATTTTTTCCCAAGTCAAAAGCACAACCCCTGCTGGGTTATTTGGACACAGGTGCCTTCCAGTCTGTTTACATTTCACTCATTCCCAAACCTTCTGTTAATCTTCCTTTTTAAAAAAAACATAAAGTTCAGTAATCTCTAGATGAATCCATGTCCATAATTCAACTATAAGTTCTTTAAAACATATTTTACTAAAGAAACAGAAGAAATCTTGTTTCAAATATCCATAATCTGAGGAGAGTATTAAAATTAGTAGGAACTTGCCTTTAATTGTCTGTAAACACTTGCATGCTGGTCAGTGGCAGTTAAGCTTTTTTTTTGTTTCGCTGTTGCTTCTCTAAGAAACTATAAAGGAAGTTATTTTTTCAATGAATGTTCATTATCAAGATATCAAGACTGGAGTTAGTTACAAGGCGTAGCTGTTTTTTTTTAATGGCCTGTTCCTTAGCTGTAGAGAAATGAAGTTAATAAATTGAATAGCTGACAGAGTAAAATGGATAAAACATGACTTTTATTCTGGTAGTAGAACAGAAGAAAATATTCATACTGGTAAAAATGAAAATGCATCTGAAGAACAATAAAGGTTAACCACTTGGGGGTGACACTCCATCCAGGCTTGGATCTGCATCATTTCCTGCTTTTATTTTGCATTTTCAGTATTATAATTATTTATCTTTTTATATCTAATGCGAATAACGTAGTACTTGGCACATGTGGTCCTGATAGACATTATAGGGTAATGAAGTCTGAGACCCTGTTCAATATCCTATTTATAGAAATATCTGTGATGTCCAAGGCCAGTGTGCCTCAAGTGAGCTAGGATCATATGCCCATTGCATTTATTTGAATTAAGGGTCCTCCCCATAATATGGTGAAAGCACTTCCGCAGTCTCCAAGCATTCGATGCCCACCTGTCTTATTACATATTACCAGATCTAAAATAGCCTGCTCCTGTATTGTTCTAACAAACTGTCCCTAATACACTTTATGAACTCATCCTTAAGGCTGCCTTTGCTAATTTGATTAGTCCAATCTATATAAGATTAAAATCGCCCATGATTATTGCAGTACCTTTCCTACAAACCCTCGCTATTTCTTGATTTATATTCTGTCTTACAGTGTAGCTACTGTTAGGGGCCTATAAACTACTCCCACCAGTAACTTCTTTCCTTTGCTATTTCTTATCTCCACCCAAACTGGTTCTACATCTTGATCTTCTCAGCCAAGATCATCTCTCACAACTGTACTGATCTCACCTTTTATTAACAGAGCTTCTTCACATCCTTTTCCTTTCTGCCTATCCTTCTGAAATGTCAAATACCCTTGAATATTTAGTTCCCAGCCTTGGTCATCTTGCAGCCATCTCTCTGTATTGGTTATCGTATATCATATCGTATCAAATATTCTAGGTATGCACCTCTGCTTTGCACAGTTATAGATCAGTACTGATGTCTTCTTATGAGAAATCTGTGTGAAGACTGTTCAGCCCTCCCGCCTAAAAGATTGACAGTGGTTGACATCAATGGAGATGTAATGGGGAAAAAGTTAAAGAATAACTCTTGAGCTGTATACTGGTGCAGCATTATAATGTGTCAAATTGATTGGAACTGGAAACTAAAAATATGTCTCAGAGACCATACAAAGTGTAGAAATGACCATTGAGAATCATGTATTTCATTATAGGAAACTGGCTGAAGCGCTCTTCGCTGTCAGGATTAACAGATGGTGTTGAAGACCTCCTGGACATAAGCTCTGTGGACAGACTTTCATTTATACGGCAGAGTTCAAAGGTGCAGAGAGTATTTTTTTTTTTACTTTTAATGGAACAAAGACTGTTTTGGTTGACTTTTTATTTATAATGCATGCAAGGTGGATAAAGAGCTTGGTTTTATATAGCACTTGATCACATTCCCAGGACATCTCAACATGCTCTGCAATCAATTAATTACTTTTGATGTGCTGTTACCTGTGTTATCTAGACAAACATACATTTGTAATTCGTATCAGTTAATGCCTTCAGCATTTTCCTGTGGGTGCTTCATGCTGCAGTAACTCAACATCAAAATGTACATGTGGCTTTGCTTTCCTGTCTTGGCCCATGGCCTAGGAATGCATATTTGTAAAAGATATTTCTCAATTTATTAATACTACAAAAGTCTTGAGTAGATTTTAAAAAGAATTACCTTTAAAGGTGTGCTGCCAGCTTAAGATCCATTGAAATTCTGTTATACTATTCTGTGGTTGTGTCATGTCATCAGAAGAAAAGTTTATCATAATGGACTGTAAGTGCTTTTGCCAATTAGGAACCTTTTTCAGTTGCTGTGATTTGCAAATTGACTTAAATGTGAATATTGATAGTGGGAGTTATGGCATAACCAGCAGTTAGCAACATTATAGGACGTGTTCCAAACTATCAGGGTGCATTTAACTTGTGTTATTTTCCAAACTGTCTATAGATTTAGCCATTCTAGAGTTTTGTGACTGAGCACTTAGAAGCTATGACTAACTGCAGCAGTAATAGATGACTAAAGTGAGCATTAGTGTGAGATTTGGCACTTAATCTCTCACGTAAAATGAAACAAAATGCTACACTTGTGATACACTGAATATACTGTACTTGGAGTATAATTACCCTTGTTATTTATGACATTTCTAACAAATTTTCTGTACGACTGTACAGAAGGCTATTAAATTAAACCATTGCCATTATTTTAAAACTTTATCTCTTTTGTTCATGTTGAATGTAAATCAAGAAGGCTTGGTTGAAACTAGCTCCATGGCTTCTAAGTAAATGTGTTGTATGTTGAGTCATAATAACCAGGAAGATCCTATGTTCGATTCTTGGCCAGTACTGAGTCAGCCTCTTTGAACCTATGTATACTACTTTGAATCTTAAACTTCCTGGGCTATGGAGAGGAACAAATTGTTCACGGTTCCTGCTCTGAATATCTGCCGACATCCACCAGAAGTGCATTGTGAACGCTAGATGTAGATAGTTGAAATAACTCTAAATGGTTGGTTTCATGCATGAGAACTTCCACTTAACTGAAGCACTGGCAGATCGCCATCCTCTTGGACCAGTTTTGCAGTGAAAATTGCTGAATCAGGAAAGCAAGGTGCAAGGTACAACTTCTGGTTCAGCTCCACTTTAAAAGGCAGTTGCGGACCTTCAAATAACTGCATCAGCATTCCCAGAATTTGTCCAACATGTGTGCTAGCTCTTAGGCACCACCGACATTATTGATGGGAACGCTCCCTATGAACTTAAATTGGGCAGAAAAAGAAGTTCAGTTAGAAACGGATATGTGTAACAGTCAGGCAGAAGTCTTGCCATGTGCATTTCTGTTTCATTAATGCCATCATTAGAATTTTTACCTTTTTATTTCCATGTCAAGTGTTGGCCTTGACTCAGTGGTATCACTTTGATCTCTAAGTGAGAAGATTGTGGGTTCAAACACCATTCCATGGATTTGAGCACATAATCTAAGATGACACCTACAGTGGAGTACTGAGGGAGTGCTGCACTGTCGGATGTGGTTGTCATTTGGATGAGGTATTAAACCAAGGCCCTGTTTTCCCTCTCAGGTGGATATAAAAGATCCAATGATACTTGTTAATTGTAAATCAATTGAGTTTAATTATATGCAGGTGGCGGGAATTAATTGGGGTTTCACTTGAGCACATATAAAGAGACACTTACTGAAAGTGTAGTACGGTTTAGTTAGGAGGTAATGTTTTACTCCAAATAAATGTTAGACTGAGTAAAGGTGGGCTCTAGTACTATCCTTCACCAACTGACTTTCTGGAATGTAACAGCACTATTTGAAGATGAGCAGGGGAGTTCTCCCAATATTTATCCCTCAACCAATAGATTATCTGGTTATTATCTCGTTACTCTTTCTGGGACCTTGCTGTGTGTAAATTGCTTGGTGCACTTCTCCATATTACAACAATTGACTACGCTTCAATAGTACTTTGTTGGCTTTGAAAGGTTTTAAAACAGCCCGAGGCTGTGAAAGGCACTATATAAATGCAAGTTCTTTCTTTACTTCTTGCTTTAAATATTTAATTGCCACAATAATTGTCCATTCAAAAACCTAATTTGTTTCTGCAGTATTGTGATGATGGGACTTCATGCTTATGCACTGTGACTGTCAGCTCTGTTAATTAAGGATGTAATTAATACAGTGGAGAGAGATACGTTAGCTCGAAAGAGTAAGATGTACAATCAGTTTGGGTAGAGATAAGAAATAGGAAAGGTAAGAGGGCACTTGTGGGAGTAGTTTATATGCCTCCTAACAGTTGTTACACTGTAGGACAGAGTATACAGGAAGAAATAAATGGGGCGTGTAAGAAAGGTACCACAATAATCATGGGTGACTTTAATCTCCATGTAAATTGGGCGAATCAGATGTCAAAGATAGCCTGAAAAATGAGTTCATAGAGTGTATTTGGGACAATTTCTTAGAGCAGTGCGTTCTCAAACCAACCAGCGAGCAGGCTATTTCAGACCTGATAATGTGCAATGAGGCAGGATTAATCAATAACCTCATGGTGAAGGAGCTTATTGGTGACAGCGATCATAACATGATAGAATTTCACGTTCAGTTTGAAGGAGAGAAGTGTGGGTCTAGGAGTAAACCTAAATAAAGGTAATTATAAGAGTATGAAAGCAGAGCTAGCTAAAGTGAAGTGGGAAACTAAGTTAAAAGGTAGGACAGTAGAGGTGCAGTGGCAGATTTCTAAGGAGATATTTAATGACAGCAAAGATTTATTCCAGTGAGAAAGAAAGACTCTTTGAGAAGGATGCATTATCGGTGACTAAATAAGGAAATTAAGGATTGTATCATATTGAAAGAAACATTGTACAAATCTGCAAAGATTAGTGGTAGAACCAGCAAAGAATGACTAAAAAACAATAAAGTGGGAGAAAGTAGAGTATGAGAGAAAGCTAGTTAGTAATATAGAAACAGATAGTAAGAGTTTCTACAAGTATTTAAATTGGAAAAGAGTAACTAAAGCTAGTGTTGGTCCTCTAGAGAGCGAGTCTAGGGAACTGATAATGAAATAAAAGGAGGCGTTGAACAGGTATTTTGTGTCTGTCTTGTAGACGACTTAGAAAGCTTCCCAAAGATACTTGAAATATCAAGAGGTGAAAAGGAGTCGGGAATGTAAAACAATCACCATCACCAGAGAAAAGGTGCTGGGTAAACTATTGAACCTAAAGGCTGACAAGTCCCGAAGACCAGATGGCCTGTATCCCAGTGTCATTAAAGAAGTGGCTGCAGAGATAGAGGCATTGGTGATCATCTTCCAAAATTCCTTCGATCCCGGAAGGGACCTAGCAGACTGGAAAATAGCAAATGTAACATCTTTATTCAAGAAAGGAGAGAGACAGAAAACAGGAAACTATAGGCCAGTTAGCCTAACATCTGTTGTAGCGTAAATGCTAGAATCTATTATTAAGGAGGTTATAGCAGGATACTTAGAAGATCATATTGGTATCAGACATGGTTTTGTGAAAGGGAAATTGTGTTTAACCAATTTATTAGAGTTCTTTGAGGAAGTAACAAGCAAGGTGGATAAAGGGGAACCTGTAGATGTGGTGTACTTGGATTTCCAAAAGGCATTTGATAAGGTGCCACATCACAGGTTACTACACAAGATAAGACTACATGGTGTAGGGGATAACATATTAGCATAGATCAAGGATTGGTTAGCCAATAGGAAGCAGAGAGTAGGGATAAATGGGTCTTTTTCGGGTTGGCAAGCTGTAACCAGTGGAGTGGCACAGGGATCAGTGCTGGGGCCTCAACTATTTACAGTCTATATCAATGACTTGGATGAAGGGATCGAATGTATGGTAGCTAAATTTGCCAATAACACCAAGCTAGAAATGAAAGTAAGTTGTCAAGAGCAGATAAAGAGTCTACAAAGGGATATAGATAGGTTAAGTGAGCGGGAAAAAATTTGGCAGATGGAGTATAATGTGGGAAAATGTGAGTTTGCTCACTTTGGCGGGAAGAATAGAAAAGCAGTATACTATTTAAATGGAGAGAGATTGCAGAACTCGGTCATACAGAGGAATTTGGGTGTCTTAGTACATGAATCACAAAAGGTTAGTATGCAGGTACAGTAAGTGAATAGGAAGGCAAATGGAATGTTGGCATTTATTACCAGTGTTACAACTGAAGCAGGTGAAGTGCACTGTCTTTCTCTCGTTCCACTTCTCCACGGGTCACAACATATATTTAAATGTTTACCCAGCTACCAATATGGCCAATTATATACTCTATTTTTATTTCAGAATAAAATTCACCAACAAGGTTTCTTTAATAAACAACAAAATTACTAATTTAATATAAAACAATACATATTCAGTAAAGATGCAAAGCATTAACACACAGATTGAAATATGAAAGTTCCCTTTTAACTTAGCCCAACACACACATAACAGTTAAAGAAGAAATGTTGAGGTTTTCTTGCAGAGATCTCTTTACAAAAAAGACAAAAAGAAAAACTTTGGCCAAATACTTGTTAATTCTTGAAGGAAAAGGAAAGGATATGGAATGATATCAGTTGACCCTTTATTCTGGTGTCCCAAATACTCATTGACAGCTGTCACTGGGATCTTTTGGAGCAGTTCTCTTCAGGCAAAGTCAAGGATTAGTGTGGCAGGATTTTCAGGAGAAATACGGCATTAGGGGTTTCAGCTATCCCTGGATTCCCAGGGTTTCTCAGAGATGTGGAGAAAGGATGAACTGGTCTTCTCTCTTAGCAGGCTGACACCCCCCCCCCCCCCCACTCCCCACTGACTCAAAACAATCCCAAACAAACCAACTCTTGACCACCATAAATCTTGACATGTCACTTCTCTGTAAACAACTTCCATTGTCAGAAGGCACCTGCTTTTTACTTAGCTGAAGACATGTGACTTTCAGTAAGTATGTTTTTAAACAAAGTCCCAAAGTCCTTCCAGTGACCTTTTTTTAAAAAAAAACACAAAGTCCAACATCCATGGAAACTCTTCAATACTCCAAATGAATCAATTTCCACCATTTTAAAGCACGAGCCCTCAAAAAGTTTTTATAAATGGAAGCACTTTCATAACAGGGAATCGAGTGTAAAAGTAGGGAAGTTTTATTGTAGCTGTATAGGGCTTTGATGAGACCACATCTGGAGTGCTGTGGACAGTTTTGGTCTCCTTATTTGAAAAAGGATATAATTGCATTAGAAGCAGTTGAGAAACGGTTCACTTGATTCATTCCGAGGATGAAGGGCTTATCTTATGAAGAAAGGTTGAATGGGTTATACGAACATATGAATTAGCAGCAGAAGTAGGCCATTTGGCCCCATGAGCCTGCTCTGCCACTGGGGACGCAGTGGCGTAGTGGTATTGTCACTGGACTGGTAACCCAGAGACCCAGGGTATTCCCCTGGGGACATAGGTTCAAACTTCACCATGGCAAAAGGTGGAATTTGAATTCAATTAATAAAAAAATCTGGAATTAAAAAGCTAGTCTAATGATGGCCATGAAACCTTTGTTGATTGTCGCACAAACCCACCTGATTCACTAATGTCCTTTAGGGAAGAAAATCTGCTCTGCTTGCCTGGTCTGGCCTATATGTGACTCCTGACCCACAGAAATATGCTTGACTCTTAAAATGCCCTCTGAAATGGCCTAGCAAGCCACTCAGTTGGACATAATCGCTAAAAAACAGTCAATAAGGAATTAAACCGGACGGACCACCCGGCATCAATCTAGGCACCGGAAATGGCAATAGCAAACCCAGCCCTGTCGACCCTGCAAAGTTCTCCTTACTAACATCTGGGGGCTTGTGCCAAAGTTGGGAGAGCCGACCCACAGACTAGTCAAGCAACAACCTGACATAGTAATACTCACTGAATTACATCTTACAAACAATGACAATCACCATCCCTGGGTATGTCCTGTCCCACTGACAGGACAGACCTAGCAGAAGTGGCGGCACAATGGTATACAGTCAGGAGGGAGTTGCTCTGGGAGTCCTCAACATCAACTCTGGACCCCATGAAGTTTCATGGCATCAGGTCAAAAGTGGGCAAGGAAACCTCCTGATGATTATCACCTACCAACCCCCAGCCCCCATCAGCTAATGAATCAGTACTCCTTCATGTTGAATCTTGGAGGAAGCACTGAGCGTGGCAAGAGCACAGAATGTACTCTGGGTGGGGGACTTCAATATCCATCACCAAGAATGGCTCGGTAGCACCACTACTGACTGAGCTGGCCAAGTCCTAAAGGACATAGCTGCTAGACTGGACCTACGGTAGGTGGTGAGGGAACAAACAAGAGGGAAAAATATACTTGACCTCAACCTCACCAATCTGCCTACCACAGATGCATCTGTCCATGACAGTATTGGTAGGAGTGACCACTGCACAATCCTTGTGGAAACGAAGTCCCGTCTTCACATTAAGGATACTCTCAGTCGTGTTGTGTGGCACTATCACTGTGCTAAATGGAATAGATTTCGAACAGATCTAGCTATGCAAAACTGGGCATCCATGAGGTGCTGTGGACCATCAGCAGCAGCAGAATTGTACAGCACCACAATCTGTAACCTCATGGCCCGGCATATCCCCGACTCTACCATTACCATCAAGCCGGGGATCAACCCTGGTTCAATGAAGAGTGCAGGAGGGCATGCCAGGAGCAGCACCAGGCATACCTCAAAATGAGGTGTCAACCTGGTGAAGCTACAACACAGGACTACTTGCATGCCAAACTGCAAAAGCAGCATGCGATAGACAGAGCTAAGTGATCCCACAATCAACGGATCCGATCTAAGCTGTGCGGTTCTGCACATCCAGTCATGAATGGTGGTGGACAATTAAGCAACTAACAGGAGGAGGTGGCTCCACAAATATCCCCGTCCTCAATAATGGGGGAGCCCAGCACATCAGTGCACAAGATAAGGCTGAAGCATTTGCAACAATCTTCAGCCAGAAGTGCCGAGTGGATGATTCATCTCGGCCTCCTCCTGAAGTCCCCAGCATCAGATGCCAGTCTTCAGCCAATTCGATTCACTCCACGTGATATCAAAAAAGGACTGAAGGCACTGGATACTGCAAAGGCTACGGGCCCTGCCAATATTCCGGCGAAAGGACTGAAGACCTGTGCTCCAGAATTTGCCGCGCCCCAAGCTGTTCCAGTACAGCTACAACACTTGCATCCATCTGGCAACGTGGAAAATTGCCCAGGTATGTCCTGTGCACAAAATGCAGGACAAATCCAACCTGGCCAATTACCGCCCCATCAGCCTACTCTCGATCATCAGCAAAGTGATGGAAGGTGTCATTGACAATGCTATCAAGTGGCACTTGCTTAGCAATAACCTGCCTCAGTGACGCTCAGTTTGGATTGCGCCAGGGCCACTCAGCTCCTGACCTCATTACAGCCTTGGTTCAAACATGGACAAAAGAGCTGAACTCAAGAGGTGAGGTGAGAGTGACTGCCCTTGACATCAAGGTAGCATTTGACCGAGTATGGCATCAAGGAGCCCCAGCAAAACTGGAGTCAATGGGAATCAAAGGGAAAACTATCCACTGGTTGGAATTGCACCTAGCACAAAAGAAGATGGTTGTGGTTGATGGAGGTCAATCATCTCAGCTCCAGGACATCACTGCAGGAGTTCTTCAGGGTCGTGTCCTAGGCCCAACCATCTTCCCCTGCTTCATCAATGACCTTCCTTTAATCATAAGGTCAGATGTGGGGATGTTGGCTGATGATTGCACAATGTTCAGCACCATTTGCGACTCCTCAGATACTGAAGCAATCCGTGTAGAAATGCAGCAAGACCTGGACAATATCCAAGCTTGGGCTGATAAGTGGCAAGTAACATTTGTGCCACACAAGTGCCAGGCAATGACCATCTCCAACAAGAGAGAATCTAACCATCTCCCCTTGACAATCAACGTCATTACAATTGCTGAATCCCCCACTATCAACATCCTGGGGGTTACCATCGACCAGAAACTGAACTGGAGTAGCCATATAAATACCGTGGCTACAGTAGCAGGTCAGAGGCGAGGAATCCTGTGGCAAGTAACTCACCTCCTAACTCCCCAAAGCTGTCCACCATCTACAAGGCACAAGTCAGGGGTGTGATGGAATACTCTCCAATTGCCTGGATGGATGCAGCTCCAACAACACACAAGAAGCTTGACACCATCCAGGACAAAGCAACCCACTTGATAGGCACCCCGTCCACAAACATTCACGCCCTCCACCACTGAAGCACAGTGGTAGCAGTGTGTACCATCTTCAAGATGCACTGCAGCAATGCACCAAGGCTACTCAGGCAGCTCCTTCCAAACCTGCAACCTCTACCACCTAGAAGGACAGGAGCAACAGATGCGTGGGAACACCACCACCTGCAAATTCCCCTCGAAGCCACACACCATACTGACTTGGAACTATATTGCCATTCCTTCACTGTCGCCGGGTCAAAATCCTGGAACTCCCTTCCTAACAGCACTGTGGGTGTACCTACCCCACATGGACTGCAGTGGTTCAAGAAGGCAGCTCACCACCACCTTCTCATGGGCAATTAGGGATGGGCAATAAATGTTGGCCTAGCCAGCGACACCCACATCCCATGAAACGAATAAAAAATAATAAATAAAAATAAGATCATGGCTGATCTGTTTGTGTTTCGAGTGCCACACTCCCATTTACCCATGATAACCCTTGAATCCCTTGCCTAACAATAATCTATCTACCTGCGCCTTAAAAATATTCAATGACCCGCCGCCACTGCCTTCCAAGGCAGAGATTCCAAAGTCGCACAACCCTCTGAGAGAAAAAATTTCTCCTCATCTCTGTCCTAAAAGGGCGACCCCTAATTCTAAAACAGTGCACCCTACGTCTGGACTCCCCAACAAGAGGAACATCCACCTTGTCAAGACCGTTCAGGATCTTATAAACTTCAATCAGGTTTCCCCTCACTCTTCTAAACTCCAGTGAAAACAAGCCCACTCTGTCCAACCTTTCCTCATAAGATAACCTGCTCATTCCAAGTATCAATTTAGTAAACCTCCTCTGAACCGCTTGCAACGCATTTACATCCTTCCTTAAATAAGGAGACCAAAACTACACACACTATTCAAGATACGGTCTCACCAATGCCCTGTATAACTGAAGCATAACATCCTTACTTTTATTTTCAATTCCTCTTGTAGTAAAGGAGAGCATTCTATTAGCCTTCTTTATTATCTGCTGTACCTGCATACTAACTTTTTGTGACTCCTGCACTAGAACACCTAGATCACTCTGCACCTCAGAATTCTGCAGTCGTTCTCCATTTAAGTAATACTCTGCTTTTTCATACTTCCTGCCAAAGTGAACAACTTCACATTTTCCCACACTAAACTCCATCTGCCAGATTTTTGACCCCCTCATTCAACCTATCTCTATCAGTCTGCAACCTCCTTATGTCCTCTTCCCAACATACTTTCCTACCTATCTTTGTGTCATCTGGAAATTTAGCTACCATGCCATTGCTCCCCTCATCTAAGTCATTGATATAAATTGTAAAAAGTTGAGGCCTCAGCACAGACCTGTGTGGGACTCCACTCATCACATCCTGCCAATCAGAAAAGGACCCATTTATGCATACTCTCT
Source organism: Heterodontus francisci (assembly GCF_036365525.1). Taxonomy (NCBI): domain Eukaryota; kingdom Metazoa; phylum Chordata; class Chondrichthyes; order Heterodontiformes; family Heterodontidae; genus Heterodontus; species Heterodontus francisci. Next base: position 105,416,749 of record NC_090377.1, read on the forward strand.
GTTTTCTGCCAGCTGGCCAATCTTCTATCCATGCTAATATTTTACCCCCTACACCATGAACTCCTACTTTGCGCAATAATCTTTTATGTGGCATCCTGTCAAATGCCTTCTGGAAATCCAAGTACAGTACATCAACAGGCTCCTCTTTATCCACAGCACATGTCACTCCTTCAAAGAACTCCAACAAATTGGTTAAACATGATTTCCCTTTCACAAAACTATGCTGACTATTCCTGATTACCTTGAGTTTTTCTAAGTGACCAGCTACAAACTCAATCATAATCATTTCTGACACCTTCCCCACGACAGATATCAAGTTAACTTGCCTACAGTTACCTGTTTTCTGCCTCCGCACCACGCACCACCCCCCCTCTCCCCCCCCACCGCTTGAATATTACTACTACTTTCCAGTCTGATGGAACCTTTCCAGAATCCAGCAAATTTTGAAAACTTAACACCAACGCATCTACTACCTCACAAGCTATCTCTTTTAAGACCTTAGGATGAAGTCCATCAGGACCCGAGGACTTGTCAGCCCGCAGCCCCATCAGTTTGATTAGTACCACTTCCCTCGTGACTGTAATTTCACCAAGTTCCTCTCTTCCTTCCACCTCCTGATTTACAGCTATTGTCGGAATGTTTTTTGTATCCTCGATTGTGAAGACAGAAGCAAAATATTTGTTCATTGCATCTGCCCTTTCCTTATTATCTACTATTAGCTCCCCATTCTCACTCTCTGGAGGACCAACACTCACTTGACTTACTCTTTTCCTTTTTAAATACCTGTAGAAACTCTTGCTATCTGTTTTTACATTTCTAGCTAGCTTCCTCTCATACTCTAATTTCTTTCTCCTGATTAGAATTTTTCTTTATAGTAGGAATTTACTTATTCTGACTGTTCCGAAATATCCCCTTAAATGTCTGCCACTGCTTCTCTATTGATCTATCTCCAAGCCTAGTAACCCAGTTTACTTCAGCTAGCTCAGCTTTTCATCCCCACATAGTTGCCCTTATTCAAGTTTAAAATACTTGTCTTAGACCCACTCTTCTCTCTTTCAAACTGGATGTAAAATTCAATCATATTGTGGCCGCTGCTACCTAGAGGTGCTTTTACTCTGAGGTCATTAATTAATCCTGTCACATTACACAAAACCAAGTCTAATATAACCTGTTCTCTGGTTGGTTCCAGAATGTGCTGCTCTAGGAAACTATCTTGAAAGCATCCTATGAACTCCTCATCCAGGCTACTGTTGCCAATCTGATTTTTCCAGTTTATAGGTAGATTAAAATCACCCATAATTATTGCCATCCCTTTATCACAAGCACCCAATATTTCTTCTTGTATACTTCGTCCTACATTGTGGTTACTGTTTGGGGGCCTGTAGATCACTTCCAATAGTGACTTCTTTCTCCTAGTATTCCTCATCTCCACCCAAACCGATTCTACATCCTGATCTCCTGAACCAAGGTCATCTTATAGGTTGGGCCTATAACCGTTAGAGTTTAGAAGAATGAGAGGTGATCTTATTGAAACATATAAGATCCTGAGGGAGTGTTATAGAGTGGCTATCAGGAGGATGTTTCCTCTCGTGGGAGAGACTAGAACTAGGGACACAGTGTAAGAATAAGAGGTCTCCCTTTTAAGACGGAGTTGAGGAGAAACTTTTTCTCTCAGATGGTCGTTATTCTGTGCAATTCTATTCCCCAGAAAGCAGTGGAGGCTGGGTCATTGAATTTATTCAAGGCTGAGTTAGATAGACCAGGGAGTCAAGGTTTATAGGGGGCAGACAGGAAAGTGGAGTTGAGACTACAGCCAGAGCAGCCATGATCTTATTGAATGGCAGAGCAGGCTCGAAGGGCGGAATGGCCGACACCTACTCCTAAGTCCTGTGTTCCTATGTTGCCACTTTGGAGAGGACAGTGCTATCAGCACAGGATTAGGGATGCATTTTTATCACAGACATTAGTTCTTTTGGTTTATAAAATTTTGTGAGAGAACAAATCCTTATTAATTGCTTTATAATTTCATTGCACACAGGTGAAGTTTAATAGTGCGGTTAAGCTCTCAGAAGGTGAGGGCCTGGAGGATGGGCGAGACGAAGAGGAGAACTTCTTCAAGCGTCTTGGTAAATGGCGCTCCGGTCGAAGGAATCCATCTAAGCTTCATCACACAGAAGAAAAAGATGGTATTTGCCATAGCATCCGATTCCAGAATTATTTTTGTTCTTGTTTGTGTCATGCAATTTTTGTTTGATTTTGGCTTTTTAATTATTTGGAGATTTTTTGTTTTAATTTTTTCTTGTTCTCTTCCTCCTTGGTCACAATCTGTAATTGGATAATTAATTTTCAACCCAGTGTCACTCACGTTGATTCATTCTTTGCTTAGGGATATTTTTTGCTTCATGTGTCTGTAAGACTGGTCAGTCATATAATAGTCACATTAAGATGCATTTCATCTTAAAAGTTATTTTCATAGAGAAGCTTATTAACTTTATTTTGACAGTAAAACTCTCTAAAATTGAATTACTTAAACGATTAGGAGCAAATCACTGGCACAAACAACATGAGGTTATGAGTCAATTGCCATTTCTTTTGGCATTCTCACAAATTGTAACTACTTTGTGGGAGTTATAAGAGTGGGTTTAATAACAGGATAACAAATGGATTTTTCAAACAGAAAAGTCAGGTCATGTAGCCCAAGCCTTAACTCTTTTATTACCGTAGTTTTTCTAGTTTTAAATTGTACTATGGTTTAGCTCTGTAAACCTGTTGGATATGACTTTCATTAGCAATAATTTGCTTTTGCATTGACCATGCTACTATAATAACTAACAATTGCTCCAGCCTGTCACAAGCACAAAAATATAGCACCTTACATTATTCGAGTTCTTCCAGTGGCGATACAGAATCCCAGTTTATGTGAGACAAAAGTGTAGCAAGCTACTTGGAATACTTCCTCTCATTATTTGCATACCCCAGAATTCCAGTGAATATGAAACACATACTGAAAATCCATACCACTCAGCATTCCTTCCAGCATTCCCATGCCATTCCCAACAGGGTTCTGCACACTACCTTGTGCTTAAAATGTTGGCAGTCCTCAAAGTAGAAAAGTCTTGATGCATCCAAGGTTACTGAGGAGAGTAAGGATGGAAATTGCAGAGACTCTGGCCACAATATTCCAATCCTCCTCAGCTATTGAGGTAATGCCAGGAGATTGGAGGATTGCAAATGTTACACCGCTGTTTAAAAAATGGGAGAGGGATAAACCTGGCAACTAAAGGTCTGTCAGCATAAAGTCAGTGCTGGGGAAACCTTTAGAGACAAAATTAATTGGCATTTGCAAAAATATGGGCTAATAAATGAAAATTTGCATAAATTTGTTAAAGCCAAATTGTGTTTGAGTAACTTGATGATGTTCTTTGATGAAATAACAGAGAGGGGTGATGTTTGTGTGTATATGGATTTCCAGCGGCTTTTGACAAAGTACTACTTAAAAGACTTGTTAGCAAAATGAAAACACATGGGATTAAAAGGACTGCAGCAGCATGGAGACAAAATCAGCTAAGGAACAGAAAGTAGAGTGCAGTAGTGAATGGTTGTTTTTCAGACTGGAGGGAAATATAAAGTGGTGTTCACCAGGGGTATTACGACAACTGCTTTTTTCATTTTCTTTCATTACGAGATGTGGGCATTGCTGGTGAGGCCAGAATTTATTACCCATAATTAATTGTCCTTGAGAAGGTGGTGGTGAGCCACCTTCTTAACCGCTGCAGTTCATGTGGCAAAGGTGCTCCCACAATGATGTTAGGTAGGGAATTACAGGATTTTGATCTGGTGCTGATGAAGAAATCGCACTATATTTCAAAGTCAGGATGGTGAGTTACTTGGAGGGGAACTTGGAGGTGGTGTTCGAATATGCCTGCTTCCCTCATACTTCTAGTTGTAGAGATCATGTTTTCGGAGGTGCTGTCAATGTAGCCTGGCAAGTTGCTGCAATTCATCTTGTAGATGGTATACACCGTAGTTACAGTGCGCTGATGCTGGAGGGAATGAATATTTAAGGTGGTGGATGAGTTGCTAACAAAGCAGGCTGCTTTGTTTTAGATGATGTTCAGTGGTGTTCGAGCTGCTCTCATCCAGGCGTGAAGAATATTCCATCATGCCTCTGACTCGTGCCTTGTAGGCAGTGGAAAGGCTTTGTGGAGGCAGGAGGTAAATCACTCTCCACAGAAAACCCAGCATCAGACTTGCTTTTGTAGCCGTAGTATTTATGCTCTGTTCCAGTTTAGTTTCTGGTCAGTGGTGACCTCAGGATGGTGATGGCGGAGGAATTAATGACAGCAATGCCGTTGAATGTCAAGGGCAGATGGTTGGACCGTCTTGTTGGAAATGGGCATTGCCTGGCACTTGTGTGACACGAATGTTACACCTGGTCAACGAATGTTGACCAGATCGTGCTGCACGTGAGCAGGGACTACTTCATTATCTAAGGAATTATGAATGGAAACGAACATTCTGCAATCATCAGTGAACATCCCCACTTCTGACCTTATGATGCAAAGAAAATCATTGATGAAGCAGCTGATTGGGCCTAGGACACTGCTCTGTGGATCTCCTGCAGCAATGTCTTGGGGCTGTAATGATTGACTTCCAACAACCACAACTATCTTCATTTGCAATAGATGTGACTCCAACCAGTGGAGAGTTTTCCCCCGATTCCCATTGACTTCAATTTTACTAGAACTCCTTGGTGCCATGCTCAGTAAAATGCTGCCTTGTGGACAAGGGCAATCACTTTCACTTTACCTATGGAATTTCAGCTCTTAGTGTGCATGTTTGGATCAAGGCTGTAATGAGGTCTGAAGCTGAGTAGTTCTGGCTGAACCCAAACTGAGCATCGATGAGCAGGTTATTGATGAATAAGTGCCACTTGATAGACCTGTTGACAACACTGTCCATAACTTTGCTGATGACTGAGAGCAGGCTGATAGTTTGGCAATTGGCCAAATTGGATTTGTCTGCTTTTTGTGGAAAGGACATGCCTGGGCAATTCTCCTAATTGTTGGGTAAATGCCAGTGTTGTAGCTGCACTGGAAGAACCTGGCTAGAAGCGCGGCTAGTTCTGGAGCACAAGTCTTCAGCTCTACAGCTGGGATGTTGTTGGGGTCCATAGCTATTGCCATATCCCGTGCGCTCAGTTGTTTCTTGATCCTACGTGGGTGAATCAGATTGGCTGAAGACTGGCTTCTGTGCTGGTGGAGACCTCAGGAGGAGCCTGAGATGGATCATCCACTCTGGACTGCTGGCTGAAGATGTCTGCCAATGCTTCCGCCTTGTCTTTTGCACTCATGTACTGGGCTCTGCCGTCATTGAGGATGGGTATGTTCATGGAACCGCTTCCTCGTATTGGTTGTTTAATTGTCCACCACCATCATGACAGCAATTAGCAAGACTGTAGTAGGTATTTGATCTGATCCACTGGTCGTGGAATTACTTAGCTCTATCTATAGCATGCTGCTTCCAATGTTAGCACGTATGCAGTCCTGTGTTGTAGCTTCACCAGGGTGGAAACTTATTTTTCGGTACGTCTGGTGCTACTCCTGGTAGTCATTTCTTCCACACTCCTCATTGAGCCAAGGTTGGTCACCTGGCTTGATGGCAGTGGTAGAGCGAGGGATATGCCGGGCTTTGAGTTTACAGACTGCAGTGGAACACATGCTCCTGCTGCTGAGGGTTCACAGCACCTCATGTCTGCCCACTTTTGAGTTGCTCGATCTGTTCTGAATGGATCCCATTTAGCATGATGGTAGTGCCATTTAAGACAAAGGGTGTCCTCAGTGTGAAGATGGGACTTTGTCTCCACAAGGACTTTGTGGTGGTCACTGCTCCCAGTACTGTCATGAGCTGATGCATCTGCGACAGGTAGACTGGTGAGGATGAGATCATGTAGATTTTTCCCTCTTGTTGGTTCTCTCATCACCTGCTGCAGGCCCAGTCTTGCAGTTGTATCCTTCAGGATTTGGCCAGTAGTGATGCTATCAAGCCACATTTGGTGATGGATGTTGATGTCCTCACCCAGGATAAATTCTTTGCTCTTCCTACTCTCTTTTTTCTTCCAAGTGGTCATCAACATTAAGTAATACTGATTCATCAGCTGAGTGAGGGCAGTAGTTAGTAATTAGCAGGATGTTTCTTTGCCCATGTTTGAGCTGATACCATGATACTTCCTGGGATCTGTACTCAATGTTGAGGCCTCCCAAGCCCCCCCATATACCACTTTACTGTCCTGCCAGTGGGACAGGACATACCTAAGGTTTGTGATGGAGGATTCTGGCATTTTAGCTGATAGTCCTATTCACAGGATCATACCTATGTCAAGCTATTGCCTGACCAATCTGTAGCTACAGCCAGCTCTCCCAATTTTAGCACAAGCTCTCAGATGTTTGTAAGGAGGACTTTCCAGGGTCAACTGGGCTCAGCGTGCCTTTGGTATGTCCGAATCTGAGATGGTCTGTTTGGTTTTATTCGTAGTATTTTTTTTCCATAGGGATTATGATATAACCATGAGGCTTGATAAGTCATATCAGAGGGCAATTATTGTGGGCTTGAAGTGTATATAGGGGCCAGACCAGGTAAGGACAGCAGGTTTCCTTCACTAAAGGACATTAGTGAACCAGTTTGGTTTTTACAACAATCTGATAGCTTCATGACACTAGCTTTTTATTCTGGATTAATTGAATTTAAATTCACAAGGTGGGATTTGAACTCATGTTTCTAGATTATTAATCCAGTAACATAACCACTATGCTACCATATCCTGTAGTGACCTAGACTTGGGTGTTTAGGGCATCATTTCAAAGTTTGCTGATGACACAAAACTCAGAATTGTTGTAAACAATAAGGAGTATAGTAAGGAGGACATAGACTGGTAAAAAGGCCAGAGACATGGAAGATGAAATTTATCACAGAGAATTATGAAATGGTACATTTTAGTAGGTAGAATGAAGAGAGTCATAATAAATTAAATGGTATGATTTTAAAGGGGTGGAGGAATACGTGGGGTGTATACACACAGATCTTTGAAGGTGGCATGACGTGTTAAGGTTGTTACAAAAGCATGGATCCTTGGCTTTATTAATGGAGGGATAGAGTACAAAAGTAAGGAAGTTATGCTAAACCATTATAAAACACTGGTTAGGCCTCAGCTAGAGAACTGTGTTTAATTCTGGGCACCACAATTCAGGAAGGATTTAAAGATCTTGAATGGCACCAAGAATGAGGGACTTCACTTATGTGGAGAGATTGGAGAAGCTGGGGTTGTTCTCCTTCTCCAACAGGAAAGGTGAATCTAAGACACAAAAAATAACAGGAAATAAACTGTGGCTAACAAAAGAAGGTAAAGATTGCATTAGGTCAAAGGAAGTGGCTTATAAGGTCACCAGAAAAAGTGGTAAGCCCGAGGATTGGGAGCAATTTAGAATCCAACAAAGGAGGACCATGAAACTGATAAAGAAAGGGAAAAAAGATTATGAATGCAAGCTAGCTAGAAACATAAAGGCAGACTGTAAAAGCTTCTTTCGGTATGTGAAAAGGAAAAGATTAGCAATGTGGGTCCATTGCAGGCGGAGACAGGAGGTTTGTGGTGGAGAATGAGGAAATGGCGAGAGACCAACCAATTATTATGTGTCTGCCTTCTTGGAGGAAGACACAGAATATCTTCCAGAAACACTAGGAACCAAGGGACTTGTAAAAATGAGGAACTGAAAGAAATTAGTGTCAATAAAGAGGTAATACTTGAAAAATTAATTGGATTGAAAATTGATAAATCCCCTGGACCAGATCAGCTACATCCCCGAGTATTGAAGGAGGTGGCTGTAGAGATAATGAATACATGGTGGTTATCTTTCAAAATTCTATACATTCTGGAAGGGTTTCTGCAGACTGGAGAGTAGCAAATGTAACCCTACTATTTGAGAAGGGAGTAAGAGAGAAAACGGAGAACTACAGACCTGTTAGCTTGACATCAGTAGTAGAGAAAATGTTGGAATCTATTATAAATGATGACATAACTGGACACTTGGAAAATAATGATATGCTTGGGCAAAGTCAATGTGGATTTATGAACGGGAAATCATGTTTGACAAACCTGTTGGAGTTTTTTGAGGAGGTTACTTGCAGCATAGATAAAGGAGAACCAGTGGATGTGGTGCATTTGGATTTTCAGAAGGCTTTTGATAAGGTCCCACACAGGAAGTTAGTGAACAAAATTAGAGCACATGGGATTGAGGGTAATATACTGCTATGGATTGAGAATTGGTTAACAGGCAGAAAGCAGAGAGCGGGAATAAATGGGTCATTCTCAGGATGGCAGGCTGTTACTAGTGGGGTACGGCAAGGATCAGTGTTTGGGCCACAGCTGCTCACAATCTATATAAATGATTTGGATGTGGGGACCAAATGTAATATTTCCAAATTTGCTGATGACCCAAAACTAGGTGGGAATGTGAGATATAAGGAGGATGCAAGGAGGCTTCAAGGGGATTTGGACAGGCTAAGTGAATGGGCAAGAACATGGCAGATGGAATATAATGTGTATAAGGGTGAAGTGATCCACTTCGGTAGGAAAAAACAGAAAGGTAGAGTATTTCTTAAATGGTGAGAGGTTGGGAAGTGTTAATGTCCAAAGGGACCAGGGTGTCCTTATTCATGAACCACTAAAAGCTAGTATGCAGGTGCAGCAAGCAATTAGGAAGGCAAATGATATGTTGGCCTTCGTTGCAAGGGGATTTGAGTACAGGAGTAAAGATGTCTTGCTGAAATTGTGTAAAGCCTTGGTGAGACAGCACCTGGAGTATTGTGTACAGTTTTGGTCTCCTTATCTAAGGAAGGATACACTTGCCATAGAAGGAGTGCAACGGAGGTTTACCAGACTATGGTGGTAAATATTCTGGGATGGTGGGATTGTCATATGAGGAGAGCTTGCAGAAACTGGCCTGCATTCTGTAGAGCAGGGTTGTCCAAACCTTTTGGGCAGAGGGCTGCATTACAATTTTTGTTCAGCCCAGGGGGCTGGTGAGCAAATTTCAAAAGATAAAGGCATTAAATATTTGTCTTACTAATAAAAACAATAACAAATGTGAATTTTTGTGAAAAAGCTTTAAATGAGAAGACTAATTTGTTGACTTACTTCCTCGCCACTATACTGAAAACTGATTTAGTGACATGCCTGGCATTGTTTTCGCTTGCATAAGTAGTCAATCTCTGCCTGGATACTTGATGTAGCGATGCACAATATGCTGGATAGATTTCCATCTGTCAGGAGAGACCTTGATCACTCTGCCCCCTCTCCCCGCACTCTGTGTTGTCTCTCTTTTCCCTCCACCTTCCCTCTAGGACTAGGGGTCACAGATTGAAAGTTTTGTGCAAATGATGCAAGGGGGAAGATGAGGAAGCACTTTTTTACATTGCGGGTGGTAATGACCTAGAACTCGCTGCCCACAAGGGTGGTGGAAATGGAGACGATCAGTGACTTCAAGAGGAAGTTGGATGGACTCCTGAGAGAAATAGACTTGCAGGGTTATGGGGATCCTGTCAGGGAGTGGGACTGACTGCAAAGCTCCATGGAGAGCCAGTATGTGCTTGGTGGATAGTATGGCCTCCTGTGCCATATGTAAATGGCTCTTGACTCTCTTCCTCCGCTTGCCGTCTCTTGTCTTTCTCTCCCCTTCTCTGTCTGTCTCTCGGTCTCCCTCTCACCCCTCTCTGTCTCCTTCTCCCCCCTCTCTCTGTCTCCTACTCCCCTCTCTCTGTGTATCTCTACCTCCCTCCACCCCATGTCTCCAGTGTTCCCCGCTCTGTGTTCCCCACTCCCCGCTCAGTGTTCCCTGCTCAGTGTCCCCTGCTCCCCGCTCAGCATTCCCCACTTCCCCGTCCCCCCTGCCTCTTTGTCCCCCCTCTCTCTCTGTTCCCCCCTTTTTGCTGTCTCTCTGTCTTCCTTTCTGTCTCTTTCTCTCTGTCTCCCCTCTCTGTCTCCCTGCCGCCTCTCTCTGTCTCTCTGCCCCTCTCTCTCTGCCCCCCCTCTCCTCTCTCTCTCCGTTGTCCCCTCTCTCTCTGTCCCCCTCCTCTCTGTTCCCATTTCTCTCTCTCTCTCCACCCACTCTCTCTCTCACACAGTTACAGAGTGGAACACTTAGTAGATGGTTGGTCAGTTGTTTTAAAAACATCACTCTCAGTTTCACAGCCGACAGCTGCTGACATCGGGAACAGTGGATTCCCAATAGACTCGGGGTTTTCCAGCGGGTTTAAAAAAAAATAAAGTCAGAACCCGTCGGGAAACCCTGAGTCTGTTGAGAATCCACTGTTCCTGATGTCATTGGCTGTCCCTGTGAAACTGACAGCGATGTTTTTAAAAAGGCCGCTCTGTAAGAAGAAGACAAAGGAAAATTTCTCATCTCCAGTCACGATGAGGATGAGGAATGGCCCCGGGAACACTTTACACTTGCGGGCCAGATGGAAACGTTTGGCGGGCCGTATGTTGGACAAACTCCTATTTCCTATGATCCTAGATCAGAGAAGGTTGAGAGAAGATTTGGTAGAGTTGCTCAAAATCATGAATGGTTCTGATAGAGTAAATAAGAAGCTGTTTCCAGTGACAGAAGGGTTGGTATGGACTATTAAACATAAAACTAAAAAGAAACATATAAAAATGCAAAAAAAAAGCACCGGTCCTGGTGAATGGGAAAATTGTAATGAGCAGCAAAGGGTGACAAAACAGTTAGTAAGAACAGCAAAATGGGAGCATGGGATATGGGATATCAAAATCAACACAAAAAGCTTTTACAATTACATTATCAAAAAGAGGGTGGTTAGAAACAATGTGGGTCCCTTAAAAACTGATAACAATTGATGTTGACAATGAAAATATGGAAATAGTGTGAATGCTGATTAATTACTTTGCATCAGTATTGATAGTAGAGGAAGAGGTCAGCATGCCAGATATCCCAAGAAAATGATTGTTGAATCAGGGATAGGGACAGGGACTAAACAAAGTTAAAGTAAGCAAGGTAACAGCAATATAGAAATTCATGGCACCAAAGAGAGACAAAAGTAGGGATAATTGACAGGTTCTCTAATTGGCAGGATATGACTAGTGGTCTCCCGCAAGGATCTCTGCTGGGGTCTCAACTATTCACTGTATTCACTAATAACTTAGATGATGGGATAGAAAGCCACATATCCAAATTTTCCAGTGACACAAAGGTGAGCAGTATTTTAAGCAGTGTGGATGGAAGTGTAAAATTACAAAGAGATAATGATCGATTAAGTGAATGGGCAATACTATGGCAAAAGGATTTCAATGTAGACAAATGTGAAGTCAGCGCCTTTGGACCTAAAAAGGATATAACAGGGTACTTTCGAAATGGTGAAAACACAGTGGAGGTCCAAAGAGACTTGATGGTCTAGGTACACAGATCATTAAAATGTCATGAACAGGTATGGAAAATAATCAAAATGGTTAATGGAATGGCCTTTATGTCCAGAGGAGTAGAATGCAAGGGGGTAGAAGTAATGCTTCAGTAAAACAAAGCTCTGGTTAGACCACACCTGGAGTACTGTGAGCAGATCTGGACACCACATCTTAAGATGGCTATATTGGCCTTGGAGGGAGTGCAATGAAAGCTGAACTCCAAGGGTTAAACTATGAGGCGAGATTAAACAAACTAGATTGTATTCGCTGGAATTTAGAAGGTTAAGGGGTGCCTAAAGTAGATTACCGTTTGTTTCGGTAGAACAGGGGACTTCTGGGTAAGTAAAAACTTATATATTTGGGCAGTGGCTGAACCCGAGACACTACACATGTAGTGTCTCCCACCCGCCCTCCTCCTCTAACCAAAAAAAAAGGACTCTGGTGTGTGATAAGGTAAGCTTTTTTTATTTCTTCTGTATCGTGTGATTGGTTAAAAATTTACTTTCTTTTTTTTACTTACTACTTTTTTTGATTTATCTATTGGTTATTTGAAAAAAACCATAGGAGAGAAGTATCAGAAAGTATTTAACTCATAAATTTATATAAAGTAATAAAGTAATTAACTAAGTAGAGATGGCTGGGCAGGTGATGTGCTGTAGCTGTATGATGTGGGAGCTGGCTGTCCCCATTGTGAGCGGCAGGGACCACATCTGCAGCAAGTGTTGGTTGCTGGAAGAGCTCCGGCTCAGAGTTGATGATCTGGAATCTGAGCTTCAAACACTGCGGCACATCCGGGAGGGGGAGAGTTACCTGGACGTTTTGTTTCAGGAGGCAGTCACACCTGGTAGATTAAGTAATTCAAATTCAGTTAGTGATCAGGGACAACAGGGTGTGATTGCAAGTGAGGCAGGTAGGGAGATCCTGAGTTCAGGAGTGGAGGAGCCTCAGCCTTTGACCTTATCCAACAGGTATGAGATACTTGCTCCCTGTGTGGATGAAGAAAAGGGCTGCGGGGAGGATGAGCCAACTAACCATGGCACCATGGTGCAGAAGGCCATTCAAGAGGGGGGAGCAAAAAGACAAGTGGTAGTTATAGGGGATTCTATAATTAGGGGGATAGATAGTATCCTTTGCAAGCCGGATCGGGAGTCCCGCATGGTGTGTTGCCTGCCCGGTGCCAGGGTGCAGGACATCTCTGACCGGCTTGAAAGGATATTGGAGCGGGAGGGGGAGGATCCAGTTGTTGTGGTCCACGTTGGGACTAACAACATAGGCAAGGCTAGGATGGAGGACCTGTTTGGGGATTATAAAGCACTAGGATCGAAATTAAGGAACAGGTCTTCGAGGGTCATAATCTCCGGATTACTGCCCGAGCCACGTGCAAATTGGCTTAGGGATAAGAATATTAGGGAAGTAAACACGTGGCGAAGGGAGTGGTGTGGGAAAGAGGGGTTCCATTTCATGGGGCATTGGCATCAGTTTTGGAACCGGGGGGATCTGTACCGATGGGACGGTCTCCACCTGAACCGATCTGGAACCAGTGTTCTAGCGAAACGGATAAATAGGGTGGTCTCTAGGACTTTAAACTAGTGACTTGGGGGGAAGGGAAAGGGAAAACTACAGCGAGTATGATGATAAATAAAAAGGTAAGCAGCAGGCTAACATGTGTGCAGGAGGGTTTAGGTTCAAGGCAGACGATGAAAGAAGCAGAAAGGAAGGATAACTCGGGAGTTATTATTAGAGATGTTGGGAATCATGAGGGTAAGAAAGCTAGCATAAAGGCACTTTACCTGAATGCTCGTAGCATTCGTAACAAGGTTGATGAGTTAACGGCACAAATCATCGCGAATAAATATGATTTGGTAGCCATTACGGAGACATGGTTACAGGTTGGTCACGACTGGGAGTTAAATATCCAGGGGTACCAGACTATTCGGAAGGACAGACAGGAAGGTAAGGGAGGTGGTGTAGCTCTGATACTCAAGGATGACATCAGGGCGCTGCTGAGAGATGATATAGGTTCTATGGAGAATGAGGTTGAATCCATTTGGGTGGAAATTAGAAACTCTAAGAAGAAAAAGTCATTGATAGGCGTAGTCTATAGGCCACCAAATAATAACATCACATTGGGGCGGGCAATAAACAAAGAAATAACTAATGCCTGTAAAAATGGTACGGCAATTATCATGGGGGATTTTAATCTACAGGTAGATTGGTCGAACCAGCTCAGTCAGGGTAGCCTTGAGGAGGAATTCGTTGAGTGTATCCGTGATAGTTTTCTTGAATAGTATGTAATGGAACCGACGAGGGAGCAAGCTATCCTAGATCTAGTACTGTGTAATGAGACAGGAATAATTAATGACCTCATGGTTAGGGATCCTCTTGGAAGGAGTGATCACAGTATGGTTGAATTTAGAATACAGATGGAGAGTGTGAAGATAAAATCCAATACCAGGGTCCTGTGCTTGAACAAGGGGGACTACAATAGAATGAGGGAGGACTTGGCTAAAGTGGACTGGAAACAAAGATTTTACGGTGGGACAGTTGACGAGCAGTGGAGGACTTTCAAAGCAATTTTTCAAAGTGCTCAGAAAAAGTAGATTCCAGTGAAAAGGAAGGACTGGAAGAAAAGGGGTAATCTGCCATGGGTGTCTAAGGAAATAAGGGAGGCTATCAAATTGAAAAAGAAGGCATACAAAGTGGCCAAAAGCAGCATGAAACTAGAAGATTGGGAAAACTTTAAAGGTCAGCAGAAAGCTACAAAAAGAGCCATAAAGAAAAGTAAGATGGAACATGAGAAAAAGCTAGCACAGAATATAAAGACAGATAGCAAAAGTTTCTATAAATATATAAAACGAAAAAGAGTGGCTAAAGTAAACATAGGTCCTTTAGAGGATGAGAAGGGGAAATTAGTTATGGGATATGATGAAATGGCCGAGGCATTGCACAGGTATTTTGTATCGGTCTTCTCAGTGGAGGACATTAATAACATGCCAGTAATTGACAAAGAGACGAACGTAGGTGAGGACCTGGGAACAATCATTATTACGGAAGAGGTAGTGTTGGGCAAGCTAATGGAGCTAAGGATTGATAAGTCTCCTGGCCCTGATGGAATGCATCCCAGGGTTCTAAAAGAGATGGCGGGAGAAATAGCAGGTGCACTGACGGTAATTTTCCAAAATTCGCTGGACTCTGGGGTAGTCCCAGCAGATTGGAAAACAGCAGATGTGACGCCACTGTTTAAAAAGGGAGGTAGACAAAAGATGGGGAATTATAGACCGATTAGCTTAACCTCTGTAGTGGGGAAGATGCTTGAGTCTATTATCAAGGAAGAAATAGCAGGGCATCTCGATAGAAATTGTCCCGTTGGGCAGACGCAGCATGGGTTCATGAAGGGCAGGTCATGCTTGACAAATCTTTTGGAATTCTATGATGACATTACGAGCAAGGTGGACAATGGGGACCCAGTGGATGTGGTGTACCTAGATTTCCAAAAGGCCTTCGACAAGGTGCTGCACAAGAGGCTGCTGCATAAGATAAGGGTGCATGGCGTCAGGGGTAAAGTATTAGCATGGATAGAGGATTGGTTGACGAACAGGAAGCAGAGAGTGGGGATAAATGAGTGCTATTCTGGTTGGCAATCAGTCACTAGTGGTGTGCCTCTGGGATCGGTGTTGGGACCGCAATTATTTACAATTTATATAGATGATTTGGAGTTGGGGACCACGTGTAGGGTGTCAAAGTTTGCAGATGACACTAAGATGAGTGGCAGAGCAAAGTGTGCAGATGACTGTGAAACTTTGCAGAGGAACATAGATACATTGAGTGAGTGGGCAAAGGTCTGGCAGATGGAATACAATGTTAGTAAATGTGAAGTCATTCATTTCGGTAGGAGTAACAAGAAAAAGGATTATTACTTGAATGGTAAAAAGTTGCAGCATGCTGCTATGCAGAGGGACCTAGGTGTTCTTGTGCATGAACCGCAGAAGGTTGGTCTGCAGGTACAGCAAGTAATTAGGAAGGCAAATGGAATTTTGTCCTTCATTGCTAAAGGGATTGAGTTTAAAAGCAGAGAGGTTATGTTGCAGCTGTATAAGGTACTGGTGAGGCCGCACCTGGAGTACTGTGTGCAGTTTTGGTCTCCTCACTTGAGAAAGGATGTACTGGCACTGGAGAGGGTGCAGAGGAGGTTCACTAGGTTGATTCCGGAGTTGAGGGGGTTGGCTTATGAGGAGAGACTGAGGAGATTGGGATTATATTCATTGGAGTTCAGAAGAATGAGGGGGGATCTTATAGAAACATATAAAATCATGAAGGGAATAGATAAGATACAAGTAGAGAGGATGTTTCCACTGGCAGGTGAAGCTAGGACAAGAGGGCATAGCCTCAAGATTAGAGGGAGCAGATTTAGGACTGAATTAAGAAGGAACCTCTTCACCCAGAGGGTTGTTAATCTATGGAATTCCTTGCCCAGTGAAGTAGTTGACGCTTCTTCAGTAAACCTCTTTAAAGCTAAGGTAGATATCTTTTTGAACAATAAAGGAATTAAGGGATACTGTGGGAGCGCGGGTAAGTGGATCTGAGTCCACGAAAAGATCAGCCATGATCTTATTGAATGGCGGAGCAGGCTCGAGGGGCCAGACGGCCTACTCCTGCTCCTAGTTCTTATCATCCTATGATTTGATTGCAGCTTTCAAGATATTAAGGGGAACAGATAGGGTAGATTGGGAGAAACTATTTCCACTCGTTGGGGAACCTAGGACTAGGGGGCATAGTCAAAAAATGAGTGGCAGATCTTTCAGGACTGAAATTAGGAAGCACTTCTTTATGCAAAGGACGGTAGAAGTTTGGAACTCTCTTCCACAAATGGTAATTAATTCTGGATCAGTTGTTAATTTTAAAACTAAAATTGATAAAGTTTTGGTATTAAGGGATGTGGGACAAAGATGGATATAAGGAGTCAGGTTGCAGATCCGTCATTGAATGGCGAAACAGGCTTGAGAACCTCCATGGCCTACTCCTGTTTCTGTGTTCGTATGTTGTGCAAAGGACACAAATTTAAGGTGTTTGGTAAAAGAACCAGAGGTGACCTGATTCTATACCACATTGGGCGAAGGAGCACCAAGCTTTGAATGCTTCTGTGTACAAGCGTCCTTAAGGGCCTGTCCACTCCTGTTGCCCTTTCTTGGAAGAATTTGGAGCTGTAAATACAGAACACTTTCTCAGAAGTCTGGCTTTACTGGAGTCACATTGCAGAATTAACAATCATGACATTCGGTTCTGCAATAAGGCCAAAGTAGCTCAGCTGTGCTTCAGCTTGTGGCTAACCCAGCTGCTGTATTCTGTCCAAGGCTTGTCACTTGCTCCTGCACAAGATTCAAAGCTGGATTTGATTGCTTCTTGGATTCTGACATCCAGAGCATCTACATTTGTAGACACTAACCCCTCCTGTATGTTTTTGCCAAATCAGCCTATATTGATGGACATCTGAGTCACACACACTTGCAAAGCACATATTGATGCATTCAAATTTTGCTCCCTGGGGTTGATTAACATTTCTATACCCAAAATATGTTGCAACAATTTCAGTTGCCCTTTGCCGCCCTGTCTGATGACTGCTCTGGTTGCATCCCTTACTGGATGTATTATTACAAGGTGATCGGTGCTGTTTTGAGAAAGTAAGGTACTTGTTCTCCTCGGACTCTGCAAAAGTGGTCAAGTCGTGATTGTGCTGGTGTGAAGCAGAAGGTGAGAAATAAGCTGTGACAAATATGCAGCAATGTACTTTCAATCATACCAATATCATTAATGTATAGTGAGTGTGCATGCATTTAAAGGATGAATTAAAGCACTTACTAGACATCTTATTAGGCATTACTGCTGCACAAATGCATATCTGTGTGGGGGGCTAAATCTAATGAGTATTTCAAGCCCAATAAATTTCAGCATGTACTTTTACCAGTGGTGTTGGGGTTTCCCTTGGAGATGGCCACTGTTGTGTTGCAGTATTGCTTTAAGGGACGTACTTGAAATGGCTTCCCCTCACCAGACGGGATGTGATGTACAGACCCATGTGATCCCTAAGCACTTGCTGGAAGCAGCCACAGGAACAAACGTGACAAATCACCTTCCCCGTATTGCTGTATTTAATTTAGTATCTTCAATAAAAGAAGCCACCATTTAGATTCACCGATCATGTCCGTGTGATTCACAAAAGGTAACATGGTGGCAGCTGGTGGTTGTTAAAGAGCTGACTTCAGGTTTCTGCAGAGCTTGCAAAGCTGAATCCATCCGCTCGCTACAGAAGCTCCAGAGTGAAGGTTTGCAAGCTCATCTGCGATCCTTGTGGCAGCGTAGAAATCTGTGTAAGTGACTACAATATTGTTGGCGTTGAACACACAGCAGGTCTGCATCATCGGAACATCGCACATTGCACCAAGATTCTACAGCTTTACTTTAAGCAAAAATGAGTCTGAATCAAGCTGCGATTAGAATTTGCACAGGAAGCAATGCTTTAAAAACCAACTCGGAGAGGTGTGCACTGGGCGGGAGCACCATTTTTGCCGATATGCCACCAGATTGGAGTTCAAGGGGCGATTGATTTATCACAACACGGCCAGGCAGGATCATCCGTGAGCAGCAGCCTCCAGGCATTTGAGAAGGTCAGAAAACCTTCATAGCCATTTTCCTTCTACTCCTGAAGGTCTCAGGTGAGCCATATAAAAAAACACAGCTCCATCACTGACCATTTTATAAATCAGGAGAGCTAAACAAAAAGTCACTAATTGACTGAATAGCTCTCTGGAGAGCCGGCATGGATTCGATGGGTCGAATGGCCTCCTTCTGTGCTGTAAATGACTCTATGACTCTAACTCTTTTCCCCCACCCCGATTACGGAGCCCTTTTGCGCCGAAATCGCTCTTCTTGGTCATACTTAAGGATAGCGCGTGGTTCGCGAGGCAGCCAAACTTTTTTTCTCTTCGTGCCAAAATCGCTCCTCATGGGTGGGGCCTAAAGTCAGCATGTGGCCCAGGAGAAAGCTCAATTATTTTTCATCCTGAAATTGCCCTTTGTGGGCGGGGCCTCTAGAGCAGCCAGTCTGGAGCCGGTGCCATGCTCACACTGCCTTTCTTTCTCTACCGCTCCACTGTGGCAGCCAGTGGTATTGCAGGCATTGATTTTTTTTTTCAAAATGGCAGGAAGCTTTTTTTTTTAACAGCTGCAGTGATTTTTTTTCCCCCCAAAGCAGCAAGGCAGTTTTTTGTTGGCTACCAAGAAAGCTTGTACTGCCAGTTAAAGGGTAAGAGAGTGGCCACAGAACGTAACCCCTTAAGGGTTGTTCAAGTTCAAATCTTTATTCCTCCCACTGATACTGTTCGAGATAAAATGTCAACTAAGTTTCCATCCCTAAACTGGAAGGTGGCAGACCTCCTGACTGAATTTAAACTGTTCAGATAGAGAATGGAACTGTATTTTATTGACTTGTCTGTTTCTGAACCACATAGACAAGCAATTAAATTTAAGATTGCCATTGGAAATGAATGCCTATACAAGTTAAATACGTCTGATCTTTCTGAGGATGACTTAGAAGACATCAGTAAAATATGGTCCACATTGGGAGACCAGTTGAAAGTCAAGCTCAATTTCAGAGTTTATGCCATTCCAGCAGCAGCCAAAGGAGACAATAGACCAATTCGTAAGCTGATATAGAGAAAATGGGCATCATTGTGAATTTTCTGCGGCTGAGCTTGCTGACAGGATTATGGAGCTTGTGATAGCTTCCACCCCCCATTGAAACATTCCAGAAAGACCTCGTTGATCAACCCAAAGGCTACAGTTTAGATGCCTAGCTTAAAAGCGGTCATAAATTTGAAGCCATCGTTATGGGCAAGCCCTGTGCATTTCATCTATTATTGGCACCATTGTCAGCACAGCCAAACCCAGCAAACCATGTAGGCAGTGTGGCCTCATACATCCACCAAGAAATTGTCCGGCCTTCAATGATATTTGCGAAGCATGTGGCAACAGAGGGCACTGGAAGTGCCAATGCAAGAAACCTATGGCACAACAAGTCAAGCCATAGTTGGATGCACGACAAGTATAGCACCCCAACAGACAGAAGGAACAGTCCAAACATCAGACGCGAAAAATACATGAGTATCCGGCCAGACCGAAAAGTTGGAAGGTGATCATGACCAAGACACTGACACATTTAGTGCCAGGCATGTCATACTGTTACCCTCACAGAGTGTATTGACACGTTGGGCCCTTTGGAAGCCTTTGCAACCATGCAGATTATTTTCCCACAAAAGCCTGGCAGACACACACTCTGGATAAAGATTGACACAGGTGTAAGCATCAATATTCTACTGCTCCATTTCCTGAAGGACACGTATCCACAACAATGGCACACTATGGCTAAACTGACCACCTCCAAGGTCATGGTGTATAATGGTTCAACAATTCTTTACTTGGGATCCATTTTGCTCGAGTGCAGATATAACGACTCACCCTGGTCACCCCAAGTTTCTTTGCATCGTGGACACCATAGATCCATCAATTGCAGGCCTACCACATGGAGAGACCTGACAGTGGCAACAATTCATGCCATTGACACGATAGCGGCACGGACAGCAAGCCACAAAGACAACTGCAGACAATCTGTGATGAGCAAGAGCAGGAACCACAGGAGCTGGGCTACAAACCCAAAATCCAGATAATCTAAGCAGCCAACAGGGCAGTGCAGGGTCCAACTAGAAGCTGATTCGATGATCGAGAAGGAGTGCAATGGCCTACGCGAGAAGGTGCAATATCTCACAGCTCAGAACAAGGGGACTACTCGCTCAATTAAACGACACTGAACGAAAGATAGCTGAGATAGACTGCAAGAATAAAGAAGATGTTACGGCACTTTGACTTCGAGAAGCAGATAGCACAGCAGCTGTGGTTGAGCTACAACAGAAAATTGTTGCTCTAGAGATACAGCATAAATGCTACCCACTCTGCAGTGAGGATTTTGTTCTGCAGTTGGAGAAGGAGCAAGTTCAGGGGCAAAGCCGAGAGAAGCAGAAGCAGCAATGGGGCCGAAAGAATTTCGGCAGCAAGTTAAAGACTTGGACAATCATTGGCTGCGTCACCTGGCTAGAACCTTTTGGCAGGTGGGAAGACCCGCCACAGAGGAATGCTGTAAGCGAGCTACAGGGCGAACCGATGACAGTGTGCCTTAGTGGAACTAAAACGCAGGCTGAACTGAAATAAGCTAAACTCAGGATGTTAGAACTTGAAACGCAGAATCAAATCGGCAATAACCATCTCTGTTGTGCAAAGAAAAATTGCTCAGGCAAGAAAAATTGCAAAACACAACCCAAACCAAGCATTCCCACCAACAGTCAAAACTGAGAAACTACGGTGACCACAAACTGAACATGCAGTAACCAGATCGGGGCATACCATTAGACCTCCAATACGCGATAGAGACTTGTAAATTTGTGGCTGTATATGTTAAACATTTAATACCTTCTTTGTCGCTGTATTGTAGATAGTTACGATCATAACATGTAATACCTTTTTCACTTGTATTGTAAATAGTTCCAAATACTTTATGACGTTTTTAATTTAGAAAAAAAGGGGGATGCGTGGTTTTGCTTTAAGTGTTGCAGTATTGCTTTAAGGTGCGTACCTGAAAAGGCTGTCCATCTCCAGACAGGATACAGACCAATGTGATCCCTAAGTGCTGGCTGGAAGCAGCCACAGGAATAGATATGAAAAATCACCTTCCCAGTATTGCTGTATATAAGTTAGTATCTTCAGTAAAAGAACAATCATGTTCATGTGATTCACAAAATGTAACAGCCACCACCCACTGTGGCCCATGTTCAGGTGTTGCATACCACCTTGGCTTGTAACTAGCAAAATGGTAGCCAGATCACTTATAATTTCTATTATGGAATGCAGATGACACTTCGAAAGAAAGAAAGACAGACTTGCATTTTTATAGGAACTTTCATTTCCTCAGGATATCCTAATGCACTCCACAGCTAGTGAATTAAATTTGAAGTGTAGTCACTCTTGTAATGTAGGGAAGTGTAACAGACAATTTACACACAGCAAGATCCCAATAGCAATGAGAATGTGACTTGATGATCTTCTTTATTGCTGTTGTTTGGGGGGCGGGAGGGGAGGGGTTTCGTGCTGAAAGTTACTAGATAAGTATTTGCCAGGACACTATCAGAACCCCCCTACTCTTATTTAAACAGTCCACCTGAGGGGCACCGGCTTAACAGTTCAAACAAAAGACAACTCTATACTGAAATGTCAGTTTAGATGCTCAAGTCTCAGAAGTAAGGCTAAAACCCACAACCTTCTGACTCTGGCAAGAGTGCTACCATTGAGCCAATGCTGGCACCTTTGTATATATTTATCTACATATCTCATCTATTTTCCATAGAAACTCCTGCAGCTTATTTTATGGTTCCATTATCCCAGTTATAATTTTTCACAGCTATATAGGAATTAAAATATTAGATGCCTTTCCCAATGTTATAAATACATAAATGGTGCTACCATACATGCACAAAGTATGCAGCTCGTTCCTGCAACCAGTTTCCACAGCTTAAGTGCTCATTCATTCACAGTTGCAGGACCCTTGTCTTTATATAGTTTTGCCTTTGACATGATGGCGTGATTCATTTGTTTTTTTCCCCCCTTTAAGGCATATTATCTTGTAAGCTGTGTGTATAGCAGCTTCTAGCCTAAATGCCTGTCTAATAAGAGGTGTTATGTCATGCAGTACTGTTTCTATTAGAATCACTTGCCTTAGTGATCTTTTTTAAGATTCATTAAAGTTCTTCTGGACCTACTTTAACATTTTTATGATTTGGGACACAGCATTGAATTCCTGAGGCTGATACATGAGAAGGCCCTGTATTAATGCCTACTAAAAGTCTCCGAAGCTCGATATTCTGAACACAGGCCAATTCGGACAGGAAGCACTTACAGCACAAGGCACCTGTGCACAAGGCTCATCAAGGCCTTACTCCCATGTAAATTAGAGGGTTTCCCCATAATGGAGTTGGCGCACTTGTGCAGTACTTCAGGCGAGGCCTGTCAAGGAGAAAAACTATTCTTCCTAGATGTCCCTCCTCCCTCGTTTGCCCTCCTCACTAGCTGTAATAAAAGCAAAATACTGCGGATGCTGGAAATCTGAAATAAAGACAAGAAATGCTGGAACCACTCAGCAGGTCTGGCAGCATCTGTGGAAAGAGAAGCAGAGTTAACGTTTCGGGTCAGTGACCCTTCTTCGGAACAGATGCTGCCAGACCTGCTGAGTGGTTCCAGCATTTCTTGTTTTCACTCCCCACTAGCTGGTTTGGTTTAGGACTGTCCTTCTTTCTACCTTCAATTTTTTTGGGCCTGAAAGCTACCAGATCCTGCAAAGGGATTTAAGCCGCACTACTTGTTAGAAAAAAGAACTTGTAAATGTTTCATGGGCAGCTGGTTACCTTTCACTGGCTGCTAACACCCAACATTCAGGCTCATTCCCAGTATATCATGTATGGGAGTACCACTAAAATCTGCTGACTGGTTGGCTTCCTTCCATCCACGAAAGATGATGGACACACAGCAAACAATCCATTTAGGTGTCTTCTCTTGGAGCACCTTTGTTGATGGCTGTGAAGGCCAATCTTAAGAGGCAGGTTCTGCCACAAGTGCTGCACGTGAAGTTGCCAAG